>NC_138352.1:36551477-37193039 GCF_046562875.1 Panthera onca
AAGTTGTGTGTTATGAAAAAAAAATTGGAGCTATAAGAAAAAATAAGTTTTAAACAACTTCATTTGTGTTTTCTCCTAGGTCAGCTGCCTATAATCTTCTCTGTGCCTTAACTTGTACCTTTAATTTAAAAATCGAGGGCCAGCTACTAGAGACGTCAGGTTTATGCATCCCTGCCAACAACACCCTCTTTATTGTCTCTATTAGTAAGACACTGGCGGCCAATGAGCCACATCTCACCTTAGAATTTTTGGAAGAGTGTATTTCTGGATTTAGCAAATCTAGTAAGTAATAATTTTCTTTAATACTAACGATTCTAAGAAGAGTCCGAGAAGATCCTTTCATTGCAGAATTTGCCAGTGAAATCATAATTGATTTTTATTTTCAGTTCTTTACCTCCTCTAATATTTCATCTGCACCTGAGAGAACTCTGCAGGAACTTCCTGGTAGACAACATTGAGAAATACGCCAAAATTCTGGCCACAAACGCGTGATGGCAAGATTCTGATACCTTACATGTCTCCGAGCCACAAGCCACATACAAAGTAGTTTTTGCTCTGTTCTAGTTTAATTGGCTCTAGGATTTATCTTCTTAGCTGATTATTCCGAATGAGTGAAGTGTCCATGTCATCCCCCTGATTTTTTTTTTTTTTAACATTTATTTTTGAGAGACAGAGACAGAGCATGAGCAGGAGAGGGGCAGAGAAAGAGAGAGGAAGACACAGAATCCAAAACAGGCTCCAGGCTCTGGGCTGTCAACACAGAGCCCGACGCGGGGCTCGAACCCACGAACTGAGATCATGACCTGAGCCACCCAGGTGCCCCGTCATCCCCTTGATTTTAAAGAAAGAGTCATGTTCTCTTTTCTTGAGGTTGTCTTTGAACTGTGATTTTAGTGTTCAAGTACAGTGCCTGGAGAATCCAGTGGCGCATAATACAGGGTCCAGAGTCAACTCCTGACTTGGCTTTTAACAAGTCCTAACAGGGGTGCCTGGGTGGCTCAGTCAGTTAAGTGTCCAACCTCAGCTCAGGTCATGAGTCTGTGGGTTCGAGCCCCACGTCAGGTTCTGTGCTGACATCTCAGAGTCTGGAGCCTAATTCAGATTCTGTGTCTCCCTCTCTCTCTGCCCCTCCCCACGAACTCTCAAAAATAAAGATTTTTTTAAAAACTAAAAAAAAAAAAAATGTCTTACAAATTTAACATCCACTCTTTCCATTCATTCATTCTCATACCCTGTAGTAGTATAAATGTTGCTCTTCTTCCAGCTTATTTCCTGACATTTGCTTCCCTTTCTCTCTCCATAATACATAAACTTTTTTCTGCATTCAAACGTATTTCTTGATTTTTCAGGTCATTGAAAACTTTGACAATTCCTCAAGACCAGATCACTATATATAGTTACTTAACAATAAGAGATGTAGGAATATAGCTCTAAAGAGACATTGTGTTAAGACTGACAAAACAAGAAAAGCATAAAGATTTGTTAAGAAATATTAATGTTAAAAAAAAGATTTGTGTGAATGACCAGGCATATTGTGTTCCTGGATTAAACAGTTGTTCCCAGATTGTTATAAATTCAGTGCAATCCCATCAAAATAGCTTCAGGATTTGAGGATTTAAAAGGAGGCAGAACTGAAAATGATTATAAATTTCACCTAAAAGGACAAGAGTAGGTAAGAAAGTATGGAAAGAAAACTGAGAGACACTTGATGTTGCAGACATCTGGACACATACCAGTACAGTAATTCAAACAGAGGTGTTCAAGAGTCAGCAGTCAGATCAGTTTAAGAGAAACAGATTGATAAAGAAGCATCACAAACTGATGGGGGAAGATCAAATCATTTATGCAATGAGATGGGGAAATGCATTAAATTGGGTCCCATCTTCACCCTAAACCACAAGATACCAGAATAAGTTCTAGTTATATTTAAGACATAAAAACTGGAACCATGGGGGCGCCTGGGTGGCTCAGTCAGTTAAGCACCCAACTCTTGATTTCAGTTCAGATCATGATCTCATGGTTTGTGGGTTTGTGCCCCACATCAGGCTCTGTGCTGCCAGTGTAGAGCCTGCCTGGGATTCCCTCCCCCCTCCCCCCCCCCCCCCCCCCCCGTCTCTCTCTCCCTGTCTCCCTCTGCGCCTCCTCTGCTCACGTGCACGCTCTCTCTCCCCCAAAATAAATAAATAAACTTTAAAAATTATATAAAAAATAAAAACTGGAACCATTAAAAAAGAAGAATGTTTAATAGCTTTCTGGGTGATTAAGGACTTATGAAGGAAAAAAGTGGTAGATGGAAACAAAGGAAATGGTGAACATAAATGACCACGTAAAACTTCAAAACATCTCTATTTCCAAAACTGAAACACAAGTAAAAGATAATAAAAAACTAGGAAATAGGCTTGCAGCAAATATGAGAAAAGATTAACACCTTTAATCACAAAGAGTTCTTACAGATTAATGAGAAGTGGATCAACAGCAGTAGCATGCAGGTCATGCTAAAAAAGAGTGTATTTTAAGAAATTCACTAATAAAATCAAAGAAATACAAACTCAAAGAATAGAAAGATAACATTCAGTTATCAAACTGGCAAAGGATTTTGTTCACTTTATTTCAGTGTTGGCAGTCGATGGAATTGTGAACAGGGGCAGGGTTTTGAGAAAGCAGTTTGGACATAGATATCAAGACTCTTAGGAATGTTCATACCTTTTGGCCTCATGATTCCATCTTTTAGAATTTATCCTCAGGAATTGATGTTCAGGTGTTTATTATAGCATTACTTTTTATTTACGTTTTTAAAATTGAGGCATATCCTACCAGTCAAATGCCCACATCTTAAGTGAACAGCTTGATGAATTTTTACATGTGAACACATCACAAAACCATCTCCCAGAACAAGAACATTTCCCGCATCCAGAAGACTCCTCTCAGTCAGTACACCATCCCCTCACCAAGAGTAACCACTCTTAGGACCTCTATCGCCATGGATTTATTTTGCCTACTTTTGAACTTCACATAATGTTATTTATAATAGCAAAATATGGGAACAATCTAAAGGTCAAACAATGAAGAACTAATTGTCAGATTTCCATATGATGGAGTAACATGAAACCGTTAAAAATATTTGGTTCAGAATTTCAGTTTTGGAAGATGAAAAAATTCTGAAGATGGAGACTGGAGATAGTTGCACAATGATGTACGTAAGGCCACTGACATGTGCACTTAATGATGGCAAATTTCATGCTGTGTATATTTTACCACAATTTAAAAAAAGCATTTTGGGGACTCTAGATAAAGTTACATGGAGGAATTTTTGTATCTTTTTCTAAGTCCGAAGTTATTTCAAAATGGTTCAAAAAAATGTTTATGGAGAATTTTTAATGATGAGTAATAACCTCAGTATAACGTGTGGTGCAGAAGATATTCAAAACATACTGCACGTACAGCATAGCCCCCATCTTTGTGGAAGACGTGGGGTGGGTTTTCTGTGCATACGCACAGGTAATGTACCTCATCTCTGCATAGCTTTGAAAGCCTGAGGAGAGAGAGATTAATCTCAGCTTCATTTTTGTGGTGATGCTTTCGTTTTCCCTAACTTTCTCGGATTGCCACATATTCCTTTTACAATTAGAGTAAAAATTTTAACTAGAAGGTATTAAGAGGGAGAAAAATAAGATAAACCTTTTCAAACATGGCTAGTTGGCTTCTAAGATTGCTTTCTTCACGGCCTATTCTCCTCGTCTCTGTCTTTAACATGGTGGCCAAATCTCTTTTCTCCAGGCTGTCTCCTAGGTAATGATCTTTACCTTTTACCTTCTTTCTCCCAATCCCTTATTTTTATTGTTGATGTCCTTTTCATTGGCCATCTATGCTAATAGTGTATTTTTTCCCAGGTATTGAATTGAAACACCTTTGTTTGGAATACATGACTCCATGGCTGTCAAACCTAGTCCGTTTTTGTAAGCACAATGATGATGCCAAACGACAAAGAGTTACCGCCATTCTCGATAAGCTGATAACAATGACCATAAATGAGAAACAGATGTACCCATCTATTCAAGCCAAAATATGGGGGAGCCTTGGGCAGGTATTGAGTTTGCTCAAATATTTAAATGTCTAGTACCTCCGTGATGCAGATATTAATCTAGTACCCCCTTTGTGCAAAACATTGTGCTAGGCATTAGGGATACAGCTGTGGAAAAGACAGTCCCCTCTTTCAAAAGGCATGCAGACACTCACCTAATTCTTGATCTGGTTCAGAATTGTAGATGTCTAATGCATGTTTCAGAGCCAGAAAAAAACTAGTTATTTTAGTGCTCTTTTCCATGACATAACTATATAGGATTTAACTGTAAAACTCCAGTGTGGTTTCTAGTAAATAGTGCTGTGTAACATATTCTAGTATCTGACATACCAGAGAGGTCAGTAGATCTTTGTCAGTTGACGTTATTTGGGACACCTGCTTTCGTTTACAGTTCTCTCTCACAAGAACACCAGGAGTAAAGTACAGAATATACTGTAATGTTTTCCTTTTTATCTGACAAGAATTATGCCCATCATTTCTTCAACATTACCACTTAAGGAAGTGATCCCTTACTCAAACAACGCGGCGAATCCTCCAAGTAATTTGAAATGACCTTGGAGCTGGTTTTAGAGCTCTGTAAAACATCTCAGCACTTGAAGTCATTTCCTATATTTTAAAACAATTGTATTTTGTATTAATCACACATGACTGTCTTAGGAGACAACGGAGGTGCTTTGCTAGTGGATGAAAATAATACACGTGGAAATTTAAAACTTTTGCATGCCAGTCTCTTCATCTCTGACCCAGTTGAGTGAATATCTTCATACTCCTTTGGATATGTAATGATAAATTACATTTATTGACAGGTCTCTAAATGAAACCTAGTGTTTTGGAGGCCTCAGGGAAAGTAGAAGTTTCATGTTAATTGGGCTGCTGCTTGCAGTATTTTTAAATTAAAAGTTAAGTTGGCACAACAGATGGCTGAAACATACATTATTTCTCCCTCTTCCACTAGATTACAGATCTCCTTGACGTTGTACTAGACAGTTTCATCAAAACCAGTGCGACAGGTGGCTTGGGATCAATAAAAGCCGAGGTGATGGCAGATACTGCCGTAGCTTTGGCTTCTGGAAATGTGAAATTGGTTTCCAGCAAGGTAATCAACTTTTCCTTTGCCTTCTGGACCATGGCATGATGTGTCTGTTTTTCTTACCGGGAGGTTTTTTGGTATGGTGACTAGTCGTTTTAGAGTTAAACTGAAATTTTTTGTGATAAAACTTTTTTTTAGCCCTTGTGTTTCTTAAAATTCTGTTTCTTGACAGGTTATTGGAAGGATGTGCAAAATAATTGACAAGACATGCTTGTCTCCAACTCCTACCTTAGAGCAGCATCTCATGTGGGACGACATTGCCATCCTCGCACGCTACATGCTGATGCTGTCCTTCAACAATTCCCTTGACGTGGCAGCTCATCTCCCCTACCTCTTCCACGTTGTTACTTTCTTAGTAGCCACGGGGCCGCTCTCCCTTAGAGCTTCCACACACGGATTGGTCATTAATATCATTCACTCTCTGTGTACTTGTTCACAGCTGCATTTTAGTGGTGAGTTCCAGGAAAGTAACTTGTGTTTTGTAATTCCTTTCTCCACTTTATATAGCCCGGTTGGCACAAATTATCCTAGTTGTGAGTACGGTGCCTTAACACTAGCTGCTTATTGGAGCTTGTGATAGTGGCATGAAATACTATCAAAAAGAAAAAGAATAAATTAATTCCATTCCATTTCAAGCTATAGCCAAGATTTTGTGTGTGTATTTGTCAAGTAGAATCTTGTAGGTATCACAGAAGCTAAAGCCTGAGCACCGGTTGACGGTGTAGCATTACTAGCATGAATTTGTAGAGAAATGCAGCTAAAGCAATGAGCGTTGAGATAATGTATCTAGAGGGTTGGTTTAGGGAGCATGGTTATATAATTTTGATCTGCTACTCAAATTTTCCAAATTCAAAGTGAAATTTGCCATGTTAAAAAGTTAATATCCTTAAAGTCTTCACTTGTTCCTTTTTTCTTTTACAGAAGAGACCAAGCAAGTTTTGAGACTCAGTTTGACAGAGTTCTCGTTACCCAAGTTTTACTTGCTGTTTGGCATTAGCAAAGTCAAGTCAGCTGCCGTCATTGCCTTCCGCTCCAGTTACCGGGACAGGTCGTTCTCTCCTGGCTCCTATGAGAGGGAGACTTTTGCTTTGACATCCTTGGAAACAGTCACAGAGGCTTTGTTGGAGATAATGGAGGTACACTAGGCAAAATGATAAGAAACTAAGATTTTTTTAATCCGTTAGTACTGTAAAGAAGAAATACTAGTTTATTCTATTTTACGCTTGATGCTTAAATAAAACTCCCATGGAATGTGTTTATTGGTAATATATGTATATATATATATACATCGCTTATTTAATGACATTATAATAAGCATTATTTAATGATTAGTATACATTTATGTGCATGAATCTATTTAGAGTATCCTTTTTTTAAGGCATGTATGAGAGATATTCCAACATGCAAGTGGCTGGACCAGTGGACGGAACTAGCTCAAAGGTATGTCCCAAATAAATTTAACCCGTAGGAGTATGGGTATTATTGAAAAGGTTAACATTACTGCAGAGTCGATATTTTAATTAATTACCTAGTGTGTATAAACACAAAGGTTTTCATAGACTTTTTGGGTCTTTTAATTGCAGATTCGCATTCCAATATAATCCATCCCTGCAACCGAGAGCTCTTGTTGTCTTTGGCTGTATTAGCAAGCGAGTGTCTCATGGGCAGATAAAGCAGATTATCCGTATTCTTAGCAAGGTATGTCTCTGTCCCTCCTCCCAAATATCTGTGGGTCTCAAGTTGGAAAGCATATCTTGCATGTTTCTCAGTGACATCTAAACTTGAAGTTAATAAAATATCTTGCATGTTGCTTGCTAAACCTTTAAACAATGGATTTGGTTATTTTCTTTATTAAATTCTTTGAAGTGAAGAAACCTTTTCTAAAGAAGACGCCTTAAAATATGTATTGTCTCTTTGGCTAAGAAGGTACTCTTAGTATTTTATCAGTTTTCAAAGCATTTAACTATATGGTAGAACTTGCCTTATATAAAAGTATTTAATTTGTAACAGTATAATAATGCACAAAATATTGTATTGGAATATAACATAGAAGTATTTAAAAATGAAAACCCAAATGATCTAGCTACCAAGAATACCACAGCATTGGAAATAATTCTAGCACTTACTAACCAAGGAATTATTCTGAACTGATTCTGAGATCCAGTTTAGGAGTTTATGTTTTATTTCAGTGAAATAAAATAACAAATTCTGTTTCCCTAAAAGGCACTTGAGAGTTGCTTAAAAGGACCTGATACTTACAACAGTCAAGTTCTGATAGAAGCCACAGTAATAGCGCTAACCAAATTACAGCCGCTCCTCAATAAGGTAATTACCGTACAGAACGAGCCCATTTAGTTTGGGCATTGGTATTAAATGTTGTTTCATTTTGTGTCAAAGAGTTCAGAAAACAAGTTGGGCTGAGAGGTTATAAGGAAGAGGAGGTAGTTAAAGCAGAACTTCCTGTCTTTAAGTGTAGTTGTTTGAAGACCTCACACTAGAGGAAGATAAGTATGCGGAGGATGTTCTCGGGTGCTTCTAAGTTTTCATCTCATCAGTGCTAAAGGAAGACAGGTGTAGACTCTGAATTTTTTTGTCCAATAAGTGTTCATTGAGCACCTGCTATGTGCCAAGTACCATTTTAGGTTCTAGAGAGGTAGTACCTGAACCAAACTAATAAAATTCCCTACCCTCATGGAGCTTACATTCTGGGACGAGTGTGGGAGTTGGGGCATGAAATAGATAATTAAATAAGTACGATAATAGTTCACGATCATTACCATGGAGAAATGTAAAGGTGGGTGAAGTGTACCTAATCACCAAATGAGTTTGGGTGCTAAATGAAGTTGATGGTTAAAAGGAATGAAAGGATGCGGCCACTGATTTAGGATGGGCTGAGCTTATCTCAGCTTTGTGGCCTGGAGCAGGTCGTTTAACATATCTGGACATCATATTTCCACATTGATAAAATGAATAGACTAGATGATGGTGGAGCATTATTTTCCAACTCTAAAGTTGTATAATTATATGAATTGAGTACAAGATTTGAGGGAGGTTACAGAGAAATAAATACCTGTGTGCTCCTCTCATCGAGTTGTATCTATGAGCACATCTTCTAATCCTAAATTACACAAAATGGTTCGCTTGTCCTCATAAGTTAAAATGAGGCTCAGAAGGGCTAAGTGACTTCCCCAAGGTCACATACCTAATAAGACAGAACCACGATTCTCTTCCAAGGCTGTCCGACCCTGAAGTCTATGTATTTTCCCCTATACCACACTGCTAAATAAGGGTTTCCCCCAAATCAATATCTTGAATTCATAACAGCAAGAGATATTATGCTGATAAGGGTGACAAGAAAATTAAAAGGGTAGAATCTAAAGTTAAAGAGATAGTGGGATTTAGTGTAGAGAAAGGGAGAAAGCCTTGCATAGCAAACCATGCAGCAGGAGGGTCATACAAGAATGGTGGGACAGTGAAGGGATGGTGGGCAGAATATTCTAGTTATATGGAGAAATTTTGCAGGAGAATAGAGAGAGGGAAGATTGTAAAGATTGGATAGAACTAATCTAACATCTGAGACCCTTCAGAAAGGAGTTTGGAAATGTCCCTATATGTTTTCAAGCAGATAAGTAATATGACAAAAGGAAGGCTTAGAAGGGTTCTTCTGGGGGCATTGTGCACCGCAGATTGGAGTAGGGGGAGACCAGAGGCAAAAAGGAATCCACATTTACAGTAAAGAAGGTTGGTGTAGAATAAAGTCGTTAGCAATAAGCAAATACTAAAGAGACTACTTTGGAAGGATCAACAAGACTTGGTGACTGGAGTTTGGGATCACAGAACAGGGAGAAACCAAAGTAGGTGTTAATGTTCTCAGCCTGGCTAACTGTGTCTTTAGCTATACACAGGCAGTAGATGAAGAGCCTACCCATATATTTACCTTCTTCAGAAGAGAAAACATGCATCATCTGGGCGTTAATGTGCTCTGTTTGATACTGCAATGTGTTTTGAAAGAGACTGTTTTGTAGCTCATCTCACTAATCTGGAATGCGTGGCCTTTGCCAGGACTCCCCTCTGCACAAAGCCCTCTTTTGGGTAGCTGTGGCTGTGCTACAGCTCGATGAGGTCAACTTGTATTCAGCAGGCACCGCACTTCTTGAACAAAACCTGCACACCTTAGACAGTCTGCGGATATTCAACGACAAGGTAAGCAAGCTTTCATTTGGCATCCCTAGAGTATGCACGTTAAGAATTCCTCTCTTTTTTATTGTTGTCCTTTTAAAATCAGAAGAGGTCCATAACTTCAATATGAATTTCTTTAATGCAACTTATTGTGAGTATAGCTTCTTAAGAACTCATATAAAACTAAACTTTCCTATGTAAAAATAGCAGAAAACAGTATTCACCCAATACTGGTAAATAGAAGAGGGATGAAAACTACTGAGTAGTGGGGCACCTGGGTGGCTCGGTTGAGCATCTCCTGTCAGCTCAGGTCATGATTGGTTCATGGGTTCCAGCCCCTGGCAGTGCAGAGCTTGCTTGGGATTCTCTCTCCCTCTCTCTGCCCCTCCTTAGCTCGCACACACACTCTCTCCCCCTCTCTCTAATTAAATAAACTTAAAATATATATACATATATTGAGGGGTCCCTGGGTGACTCAGTCAGTTAAGCTTCTGACTCTTGAGTTTGGCTCAGGTCATGATCTCACAGTTCGTGGGTTCGAGCCCCGCATAAGGCTCTGCGCTGACAGTGTGAGCCTGCTTGGGATCCTCTCTCCCTCTCTCTCTGCCCCTCCCCTGCGCGCACACACGCACACACTCTCTCTCTCTCTCTCTCAAAAATACATAAACTTTTTTTTTAATTTACATGCAAATTAGTATATAGTGCAACAATGATTTCAGGAGTAGATTTCTTAGTGCCCCTTCCCCATTTAACCCATCCCCCCTCCCACAACCCCTCCACTAACCCTCTGTTTGTTCTCCATATTTAGGAGTCTCTTCTGTTTTGTCCCCCTCCCTGTTTTTATATTGTTTTCATTTCCCTTCCCTTAGGTTCATCTGTTTTGTCTCTTAAAGTCCTCATATGAGTGAAGTCATGATTTTTGTCTTTCTCTGACTAATTTCACTTAGCATAATACCCTCCAGTTCTATCCATGTAGTTGCAAATGGCAAGATTTCATTCTTTTTGATTGCCGAGTAATAACTCCATTGTGTGTGTGTATATATATATATATATACCACATCTTCTTTATCCATCCATCCGTTGATGGACATTTGGGCTCTTACCATACTTTGGCTATTGTTGATAGTGCTGCTATAAACATGGGGGTGCCTGTGTCCCTTCGAAACAGCACACCTGTATCCCGTGGATAAATGCCTAGTAGCACAATTGCTGGGTCGTAGAGTAGTTCTGTTTTTAGTTTTTTGAGGCACCTCCATACTGTTTTCCAGAGTGGCTGCACCAGCCTGTATTCCCACATAAACAAACATTTTTAAAAAAATATATTGAGTAGGGGTGCCTGGGTGGCTCAGTTGGTTGAGCGTCTTGACTTCAGCTTGGGTCATGATCTCACAGTTCATGAGTTCAAGCCCTGCATCGGGCTCTCTGCTGTCAGTGCAGAACCCGCTTCAGATCCTCTGCCTCCCGTCCTCTCTGCCTGTCCCCCACTTGCACTATCTCTCTCAAAAATAAATAAACATTAAAAAAAAAAATTGAGTAGTAATAGCTACTATGCTAGGCTGTGTGCTGTGCTGTACTTTGCACTGTACTACATAGGACCATCGTTATTTGTGATTTCATAACCCAGGGTTAGCGTTCTCTACCTCCCATTTCACGGATGAAGAAATAATGTATACATAAGCTTATTTTTATTGAATAATGGTACTTGATGAAAAATAGGGTGGAGAGTCTAAAGGACACTTTGGGCTACTTAATTATACTAGTTTTTGGTTTTGCCTAATCCCACTTTGAAGCATACCATTAGCGCCCTTCTTAATGTTCATCAACCTTGACCGTGGTTGGATTTTGGTTCACAGAGTATAGAGGAAGGCATATAACAGTATGAAATGATGTCCCATTTGTCTTTGGAGAAAAATGGGATAAGTCTAGGAAAAAGAAAGGGGAGGAATTTTTTTTTTAAAGATATGTACATGTTTATAACAAGAGATTTACTTGAAGTGAGCTGAACAAAGCTGTGAGTGGGAAAAACACAGAGAACAGGAGCATGGTTTGAAGTGTGAAGATACTTGGGTTAAACACTGTTTCATCAGTCTGCCAGATGTGGTATACACTTGGAACAGCCACCTTGGAGTTTATCCATCAAACCTCCATTTTACAAAACACGAAAGAAAAAAGTTAACTAGCTTGTCCATGTTCGTACATCTGATTGGGGACTAGAGCCCATCCTTCATGATCCCCGTTGCGCTTCTCTGGGGTTGTCTTGGGACCATGGTGCTCAGAGAGAGATAGCTAACTGTTGGCTATTTGTACGGATATAAAAATAGTTGTAAATGAAATGTCTGTCTAGGCATATCTGCCTTGGTATTTTCATTGCCACAACGGCCCATTAGCAGGAGCTAATATTGACTTCAGTGCCCCCAGGATACTAGGAATCAGAGTTAATAAACCTTATTAGAAGTTGCCAGGAGATGAGATGAATAAGGTCTGACGATCTGCTGTATAACACGGTGACTATAGTTGATAACACTGTAGTGTATAATTGACACTTGCTAAGAGTAGAACTGAAAGTTCTACATTTAACGACTTAATGTTCTCATCAAAAGCAGGCTGTAAATATGTGACATGATGGGCGTGTTCGTTAACTGGATGGGGTAAATTCTTTCACAGTGTAAACGTGTATCAAATCATCATGTTGTACACTTTAAATACCTTAGAATTTTGTCAGTTATACCTTAATAAAGCTAGAAAAAATAAATTGTACATATAGCAGGTTAATAATCATACCTTATATAGTATTCTGCAACTTCCATTTTTATTTAACAACATAAAGTGAACACCTTTCTAAGCACACACACACACATTCACACGGACACGTTTCTGTGTGTGTGTGTGTGTGTGTGTGTGTGTTTGTGTGTAATTCTTTCCCATTGCTGCAGAATATTTTACAGTATGCATGAGCCACAATTTTTTCAACCATTTGCCCATTAATGAACATTTGTTTCTGTCATTTCTTCTTTTCTGTCATAAACAGTGCTACTGTAAACACCTCTTTACATTTATTTTAAGTACTCCTGTTTTCCTTTCTTTGAGATAAAAATCTAGATAACCTGAGCATGACCCTAAATACCTTCAGTTGTTGGCTTTTAAAAATTTCTGTTCAGGAAAGGGAAAGAAAAATAAGATAAAAACAGAGAGGGAGGCAAACTATAAGAGACTCTTCAATGCAGAGAAAACGAACTGAGGGTTGCTGGAGGGGTATTGGGAGGGGGATGGATTAAATGGGTCATGGGCATTAAGGAAAGCACTTGTTGAGATGAGCACTGGGTGTTATATGTATATGATGAATCCCTAACTTCTACTCCTGAAATGATTATTACAGTATATGTTAAGTAACTTGGATTTAAATAAAATTTTTTTAAAGAGGAGAAAAATAATCTCCGTTCATGAGGGAATCACTGCGTTTTGGGTTTTTTTTGTTTTTGTTTTTTTTTTCATTTTTTTTTTTTTGAGAGAGCACTCGAGCAGGGGCGGAGCAGAGTGAGAGGAGGACGTAACATCTGAAGCTGGCTGTGCACTGACAGCAGAGAGTCTGATGCAGGGCTCGAACTCACAAACTAGGAGATCATTACCCAAGCTGAAGTCAGAAGCTTAACTGACTGAACTACCCAGGCGCCCCTCCCTGGGCTTTTTTTAAAAATGCAGATTCTGGGGCATTACCCAGTGACCTTAAACCCTAATTATGTTGGGCAAGTTGCATAGCATTTTTAAGTTTCAGTTTCCTTGTTTTCCCACACTAGAATGTAAAATCCACCAAGGCGAGTAGTTTTTGTTTTGTTCACGGATTTATTTGCAGAGCCTAGAGCCATGCCTGGCACGTCAAAAACACATAATAAGTACTTGAGAAGTAAAAGAATGAGCCAGTAAATCTGTACAATGGAGCTAATGTTGGCTGCATAGGAGTGCTTTAAGGTTTCAGTACAGTAATGCATCTAACATTGTCGCATACTGCGGGCACTCAGTAGATAGGAACTCTTTTTGTTGTCTTGAATTTTCAGTCATAGTACACAAAACACTACATCTGCTACAATTCAATGGATGGTCTTGTTTAAAACAACAATAATTCTAATTTTTAAAAAGTCATCACAATGTAAATTGATAACCATTTGTTTTGCATCATAAACCAAAGCTGTTTCATCTGCTATCATCTTATTATTTATGTATGCTTGATTGTCTCACAGTAACTTATTTGTAGTATCTTGAATGTTCTATGGTGTTCTGTAGTCATCTGAAAATAATTTCTCTTAACTCGAAAGGATTACTTATCTTGTCATAGCTGTTGAACACAATCAAAAACCAATAAGTGACCCTTTAAGGAAAGATCCTGTGTGAACCCCACCAACCATCTTCTGATTATCTTTAATAGAGTCCAGAGGAAGTATTTATGGCAATCCGGAACCCTCTGGAATGGCACTGCAAGCAGATGGATCATTTTGTTGGACTCAATTTCAACTCTAACTTTAACTTCGCGCTGGTTGGACACCTCTTAAAAGGTAGAGGCCTTGGGTCAGAATGTTTTTATGAAACGATATCAGGAAGCCTGAAGTAACTAAAATAATTCATAATTTTAAATAAGTTGAAATAATTTGGCTCATATGTCTTACTTTAACTGCAAATATATCTGTCTTCCTGAGCCATGTTTTGTTCAATATGTATTTTAATGGAGCCTAATTTCCACGTCAGTTATCAGATTTCCTTTAAAAGGCAAAAGAGTTGATTCCTACAATAACCCTAAATACCGGACTTTCTAATAGCTGTATTGTTAGTCAATACTAAGTATCTTTTTGGTTATTGGAAATAAGACAGACTGCAAATCAATAAATGTAACTTGAGTAACTTATGTTAGAAAATGACAGCTTAGAGAGTTGATCACAGACTTTCCCCAACTTGTTTCTAACGTATTGATTAGTTGCATTGTTACATACCACAGAACCTCACTTTTCTTGTACCCCACATTCCCCCCCCCCCCCCCCCCCCCACCGCTTCAAACTTTTGTATTGCTTATAGCAGTGGTCTCAGCTATTCTTAGAGCCAACCCAATCACTGCCTGCCCTGGCTCCACTCCCCACTGCTGACTTCACTGTGTGTTAGCTTTGGTTTATTAACATGGAACAGCCATGGCCAGAGACTATGTCATTAATAGGAGCGGCGTATGGTGAGGAGTCAGAGACAAGAGCAGTGAGACTTAGGATGAGGAACTAGCATGAACCAATGGTCTTAAGCAGCACTGGCTTTGGTCATAATTAGAGTTTTGTATCAATTTAAATGATTCTTACGCTGGAGGGATCATGGAGGTTCCCCCGGTTTTTGCCTGACATATGTACATACACCCACTAATGTGAATGTAAACATTTGATTTCATCACCTTATGAAATTTCTGCAAAAATATTAATAGTTTTAATCACTAAGGTGAATAGGGATTGCTCAAAAGATATTACACTGACTCCAGGAATTCAAAAGAAGGGTTGCACTAGGCTGATAAAGTGCTTGCCTGTTCTGTATTTCTAAAAATATACCAGGTGTTTTCAGTGTCCACATCCCCTGCTGTAAAATGGAGTAGCTTTCATGTTTAAAAGGTGTCCAGAGACCAGGCTAACTCTCTGATCAACCCTGTTCTTCGGGTTCTGAGAGCATATGCAGCCTACGTCATTAGGGTTTTTTCTTTAAGAAAAAAAAAAAAGAATTTTAAGCAATAGAACCCTATTTTCAAAAGATATCGTCAGGTGATCCCCAATACATAGTTGTTGTTGTGGGTTTTTTTTTTTTGGGGGGGGGGGGGAAGTTCCTGCACTGCTTTAGGGAATGGAATATCTGAAACCACATCCATCTTTCCTAATTTTCCTCTCCCTGAGGTACCTTAGAGTTCCAGGGATCAGTATTCTTTTCTACACATATATGGTACTTAATCTTTTTGTAATTAAGTATTCACATTTGTATGTTTATCTTCCCAAACAGCTGTTCTCAGAAGGCAGGAGTTTTCCCTTATATTTCCTTTCCCTGTAGAGTTGCTGGTCAAGAGAGTAAGAACTCAAGGAATACTGGTTGAAAGAATGGACTAACTTCCTGTTTGTTTTTCTTTTTTGTAGGGTACAGGCATCCTTCACCTGCCATTGTTGCAAGAACGGTCAGAATTCTGCATACACTACTGACTCTGGTCAACAAACATAGAAACTGTGACAAATTTGAGGTGAACACACAGAGCGTGGCTTACTTGGCAGGTAAAAGCACGAAACAAACAAAATTAATCTTACCGAATCTATCTAAAAACATCTGTCAGTCCTTCAGCTGGTTGCTTGGCGGGGTAAAGAGTTCAGGGTCCAGTCCTGTCGTGGTGGTTAAAATTTTAAGTTTTGCCAAAACATTTTTCCTTATAAAAGAACTTGCATTAAAGTCTGAAATGCATTCCCTTTGTCATCTTTGGTTCAAGACACCGCATGGTTCCCTATTTTCTGCTATAACATCTGAAGGCCTCACCCTAGCATCCTTGGGCCCTTCAGCAGTTCTCCTGACTGTCGCCTTTCCCTACATTTCCTAAGTCCCAGTTTTTATTACCTCTCCAGATGGATGGGCTATTTTAAGCTCATCTACTTGCCGCCCCCTTGGAATCGCCTTTCTGCCTCTTAAAAGTGCGTTCCTAATGCCATTTGTTTAAGCCAGAATGTCTGCCCATCCCCACCATCCCATTAAATCTTCCCACTTGTTCTCACCCGGTGTGTGTTTTTCTCCACTCGGCAACACTTAGCACTCCCGTGTAATGCAGCTCTGGAACGTAGCAAGTGCGGATTCCCAATTTAGGAGACGGCAGTTTGTGGCAGCTTTTTTGTTGGAATCATTTGACCTTGGGCAAATCATCTAATATCTCAGAGTGTTTTTCCTTATCTAAAAAATAGACCTTATAGTACCTGTCCTGCCCACTTTCTGTGTTTGTTGAGATCAAAAGTACATTAAAGCGCTTGACAAATATAAGGTACTTATTAAATCTCAGTATATTTCATACTTATGTAGTCTTTCAAAACAGACCATAAACTTCCAAGGTAAGAAAGTCTGTCCTAAGTGGTTTATATCCTTAAACTTCACACTCTCTAGGGTTCTTTCTCTGCTTGTCTGACAGCTGTTACCCTCTAAGAGGTTGTAAGAAATGTATCCTGTTTTTAGTCACACTTGAAATTTGTTAAATTTTCTCATCTTCCTTTTTTCCTTTTAGCCTTACTCACAGTGTCTGAGGAGGTTCGAAGTCGCTGTAGCCTAAAACATAGAAAGTCTCTTCTTCTTACTGATATTTCAATGGAAAATGTTCCTATGGATACATATCCCATCCATCATGGCGACCCCAGCTATAGGTAAGTAGACTTCTTCTCCCATAATTACATAATTATAATCAGGTTTCAATTTTCCATGCCAGTGGAGACAGGCAGCAAGAATAATCAGGAAGGTAATATATAGGGGAATCTAAAGATATCTAGGAACAGTATATAAATCAAAACTCCTGTTACACACATACCATGTGTAATGTGGATTAGTAGTAGGAAAGTTTCTCCTCTTCTAATCTAACTGTGCTCCATGTTAACATTAGTTTGCCTCTGTTAAGCACAAACAGTTGAGTAATGAAAAGAGATGATTTTGAAATTACCGGGTTGTCAGAAAGGGCCTAGGAAAAAACCAACATGAAATATAAGCAACATCACATTCTTAATGATAGAAAACTAAGCTATACAGATTTGTGCAAAAGTACACATGCCGCCACATGTGTTGTGTTTATTCCCATCACGCTAAACTTACTTAAAATTTTTCTATGGTGTGGATTTAGTTGGTAGAATAATCACATTATGCCCACTGTTGTATGTGGTTTGGGGTAGTATATTTTTCACTATAACATGGAGAAATTACATGAAACTTTGGAGACTTTCTATATTTTCAATTAAAAGACATCTTTAAGTTTTAGGTACCACGTTGAATATAGGAACGTAATTGTGTAGCTGTAGAGCTTCTATCATTCAATTTATCACCATCCCACTTTTCGATTAAAAAGTCTTCCACAGTTTCCCACTGAGATTTTAGCAGTGTATGCAGAAGTTTTCCAAGCACACTTGGTTTTCGATAGTCTTATTCTTCAATTATTTCTCGGATTATATTTCTCTGACATATGCCCTTTTTGTCCTGAAAAGGAGAAAATGAGTTTGCTTGTGTTCCTTTGTCAAAGTATAGTTGCTTTTCTTGGTTTAAACCAAGAATACAATTGCCTGTTTAGACTTGATTTCCCCTGATTAAAAAATCAACGTGGTACAGTTCTGCCAAGCATCAGTGAGTCCCTACTGTGTATAAGACATCGTGGCAAGAAAGTAGGAGGAAAGTGCTGATTTTCAAGAAAATTTCCCAAATAGATTCAAGAAACAAAGGAAGAAAGAGAATATTTCTTGGACATACACTAAGAGCTTGTACCCTAAAGCCTTTTTTAAAGTGCAGTTTTAAAATTAAGTGATTTCTGTCATTGGGAAATAGGACAGCCAATTGAGAGGGGCAAACAGTGGTTGTCTTTGTCACCATGTTATCTAATTCTTCTCAATTGTTTAAATCTCTCAGGACGCTAAAGGAGAACCAGCCGTGGTCATCTCCCAAAGGTTCTGAGGGGTACCTTGCAGCCACCTATCCAGCCGTGGGCCAGACCAGTCCCCGGGCCAGGAAGTCCATGAGCTTGGACATGGGGCAGCCTTCTCAGGCCAACACGAAGAAGTTGCTGGGTTAGTTTAGCTAAATTACATAGAGTTTGTTAAACTTTTTTTTTTAACGGCCAGATACTTTCACTCTTGGAAGATTATTCAAAGCTGTTCAAAATTATCAAAATTTCCCATTTTGATATAGCAAAGTTTTTGATGCCAATTACAAGAGAGTTTGATAGATAAGTCAGTTAAGCCATATCAGTTAAACAGACGAATGAGAACAGGATCTTGAACCAGTTTTTTCTGATTCCTAGATGAAATACTGTGCTTATCCTCATTTTGTTCTGCCTTGGCCGGGCAGCAGGGAAATGGGAGTTGGGGAAACATTAGCCCAAGAAAGGAGGAGTCTGGCCGCACTCAGATGCAGGGCCTTTAACAATATATTTCCCCAAAAGTATTGCCTGAGGGCAGAATACATCAATATGCTGCGAAGCTGTAATAATGCTATTTGCCACCTTTTCTTTAAAAAGACAACAAAGTAAGATTTTTTTGATTACTGTATTTTTTATTACTATATGATTCTTTTTGAAAATGAAGATTGCTCAGTTACATCAGCATTTGTCGATGAGAGAGGTATACCTAAAATTCTGTGAAACCCTCTCCCTTTTCAAAAACTGAAAGTAAATAATGAGAGAGCTCACTGACCTCATGCCACCACAGAGGAACTTTGTCTGAAGTTGGAATTGTTTCTAGAATACCTTGGGATCCATATTTCAGTGACCATGAATGGCTCAGTGGGTCTCAGTTATCCATACAAGCATATTTTTAAATATCTTTGGGTATTGGGAAAATGTTTCTGTTCATAAGGAAAACAGTGAACAAACAATGAAGTGTGAAATAAATAATCTGCTAGTGAGCCATGAAAGAAATAGAAACCGTGAAGTTAATCACTGTCACTAGTCACATAGGGTTGTTACCTTTTGTTTGAGTTTCTTTCTGTTTATACTTTGTCACAAAAGAGTCTTCTAGGAGTTTCCTAGTTACTTCGTGTTTTGTAATTCTGGATTTTCATGCTAAGGAAGTTGTAAGTGCAAAACTAACTTTAGAGAAAACGTACTATTGAATTCAGTTAGCCCATGTGCTAGATGAAAAAGTTATGGTCTCTGCCTTGAAGAGCTCATAGCTTGGTAGCTAGGCTTATAATCCACTGATTACGAAAGCATCCCCAAGTGCCGCTAAGTAACATGTCTTGCTGAGGGGAAACTGAGGATCTGGGGAAATTAGGAAACACTGCAGAGAGGAAGTAACTTTGAACTTTTTGAACTTTTGGGTCTTGAAGATTTACTGTGCGCTTGCCTGACAGATACAGGGTGAGGAAGGCGAGTGTTCAAGAGAGGGGAGTGACGTGCAGGAGACTTTATATGCGGCGTTAAGAGATTTAGCCTTGTGTACCCAGCAGGGATCTTTAAGCAGGGAAGGGTTGTTACCAAATTTTGTTTTTAGGCAAGTTTTTCTGGCTGTGATGTGGACAAATAGAGATGTTTGGCAAAGGGACCACATAAGGGATTGATAGAGCATCCAAACAAGAGACAGTGTGGACCTACACTAAGGCAGGAGCAATGAGAGAATGGAGAAGAGCGGTCAGGTGTGTGGTGATGTCTGAAGTAGAACGGACGAGACTTAGTGCAAGTCTAAATAGTCCACTGTCACCACTTAAAAAAAATGTTTTTAAATGTTTATTTAGTTTTGAGAGAGAGAGAGAGACAGAGTGCGAGCAGGGGAGGGGTAGAGAGAGAGGGAGACACAGAATCCGAAGCAGGCTCCAGGCTCTGAGCTGTCGGCACAGAGCCCGATGTGGGGCTCGAACCCACAGACCACGAGATCGTGACCTGAGCCAAAGTCGGGCACTTAACCGACTGAGCCACCCAGGCGCCCCTCACCTTCATTACTTGAAATAAGAGAAAGGTATTTCATGTAGTGCGATACGTGACTTAGACTCAAAGCCAAGTGGAGACGGTGCTACTTGCCATTTTTGAAGCATGTCCCAGTATATCTATTTATTTAGTACTTTCAGGCATGCAAATGTTGTTTTCAAAACTGAAGCGTTAAAATCAAACTTTGATCTTGCCCACATGTGGAAAATTTTCATGCTAATGACTAATTCTTGCCACGAGCAGAATTTCTTAAATTGAGAAGAGGCTGTTCAGACATAGTTGATCTTTGCAGCTGAACAGTGCATACCCCTATACTCATCACCAAACATTGTACTTGTTGGCAGAGTTGGTTACCTCCAGTGTGGTCAATGTAATCTCAGTTTAATTTGGACCAATGAGGTACATCCGGTCCTGAGATGGAAAGCCGTGGGGCCAAAATTCCTTGACGAGATGGAAACTAAAGGAGCGAGACTCTGCCCCCAGGGATGTGTTTGAGCTTTCTTTGGGTCCTTAAATGAAAACTTAAACACTTGATGTCCAAACATTTTCTTTTTAGTATAAATCCTATTCACAGACACTGTGGTTAATGAACTGCCATATTCTGTAACTTTTGTTTATAGGAACAAGGAAAAGTTTTGATCACTTGATATCAGACACAAAGGCTCCTAAAAGGCAAGAAATGGAATCAGGGATCACAACACCCCCCAAAATGAGGAGAGTAGCAGAAACTGATTATGAAATGGGTGAGAAACAGAGTTAATAATTGATCTAGATCATTGAAAATAAGATGGGAGAGCCATATTTGCTTTCCAGCCATTTCTTAGAATCTTTAGGATGAAATATAGACGCGTTTGCTCTTGTTCAGAAGATAAGCTATACAGTCCTTAAAATGAAAGTATTCCTGAAACCTGTATAAAAAGTAATCATATATATGATATACAGCATTGTAAACAGCTGGCCAGAACGTCTGTGTAGGTGAATATTAATTCTGTAAGATATTGACGTTGCTGTTTTAAGTACCTGCTAAAAAGCTATTGAATTATAGAAGTAACAGTAAAATGTTAGGTGAAGTGCTATGTGGTGTGAATGTTCGGTTAATACAGCTGATTGTGTTAATCCGTATCTCACTGCAGAAACTCAGAGGATTTCCTCATCACAACAACACCCGCATTTGCGTAAAGTTTCGGTGTCTGAATCAAATGTTCTCTTGGATGAAGAAGTACTTACTGATCCAAAGATCCAAGCACTTCTTCTTACCGTTCTGGTAAAATTTTTGACCTTTTGTGGGGGGTGGGTTTTTTGCCCTCAAGTTTTTATTGCAGTCTATTCTTGGGAGGCCCTTAAATATTAAAAACATGAAAAGGAAGACGGTCTTCTGCCTCTCACCAGAACACATAACAGTTCAGCCACAGAATAAAATGTGTTTTGTTGACTTTTTTGCACTTTGGCAGGCTACGCTGGTAAAATATACCACGGATGAGTTTGATCAGCGAATCCTTTATGAATACTTAGCGGAAGCCAGTGTTGTTTTCCCCAAGGTTTTTCCAGTCGTGTAAGTATCTTGTTTGTGTTTGACTTTTGTATCTATCTTGAAGTCATGTGTTTTATAAAAGCTCAGGCAAAGTATCATCCAATAATGTTCACCGGTTGTGGAGTGGGGGGGATACGAGACAGTGTGATAGAGATTTCAGCTTAGAGACAGTGGTTTAGTGGGGGCCAAGACTAGTTTTGGCCTATTAGGGAAAACATTTTTTTTTTATCTTGTTGATTTTCTGAAGGCTTCATCTTGATGAGCATTGTTCATTCCCTCACTTAGCAGCAAACTGTTAGATGCTGTATGTACCTGTTTTGGTTTCTTTTTTGGTAGAGCTTGTGTGTTTATCCACAGCTGAGTGAAAACAAAATTAACCTTCTATATAGGAGATGACTTTTATTCTCTCTGAAGAGCAAAGATCATATTAGCCTCAAAGTATTCAAATCTAAATAACATGGGATATTATGTTATCCCATGGGAATGAAACATGGGATATTCTATTCCTGATCTAGACCTTCTATGTAGTATCATTGTATCCTTACTTTTGTTTAATCTCATTTTAAAATGTCAGAATTTTATATAGTTGGCTCTTGGTTATTTCTATTAATGGAGTGTGGCCGGGTTAGACGTAGTTAATTTCCTCTTAATTTTGAGTAGATCATATGTTCCACCCCTCCAAATTAATTTTGCTTTCCTAAAGTGACTGATATTAAATTTAGTTTTAACTCCCTGGGTACATATTAAATTTAGTTTTAACTCCCTGGGTACATATCAACAGTCAGCAGAAAGAAATGGTCCTAAAACATGTCAAATGACAGAAGCCAACCTTGTCTTGAGCAAACAGTCACCATATATAATTAAACACGGTTGCATGACAGTACTGTTTGGTTGTTTTTACCATATTTTTCTTGACGACTAAAAAGGACAAACCACGAAAATAAATTCATACGTTTATTGTAGAAAATTGGAAAAGCACCAGAAAGTAAAAAAAAACACCCCTCTCCCTTCATCTTTATCACGTTGTTCTGGGGAATATATGATCTTTTCCAGTGTATATTACCATGTAGGTTTCCTTTAAAATGTTCCTGTGTTTTGTTCTTGTTTTTTTTTTTTAGACACAATTTGTTGGACTCTAAGATCAACACCCTATTGTCATTGTGCCAAGATCCAAATTTGTTAAATCCAATTCATGGAATTGTGCAGAGTGTGGTGTACCATGAAGAATCTCCACCACAGTACCAGACATCATACCTGCAAAGTAAATGTCTCAGGAGGATGGTTGATGAACTTGCTAAAATGAGCGCTGTTACAGAGTGCATGACTAAAGAATTCTTTATAAGGGATCGGCTTGTTCATACTTCTCTCTCCATATGCCGTTTTCTGACTCTTTTCATTGCATGTTGTTCAATACAATACAAAGTTGTGGTTTACAACTTTTTAAAATTGCAATATGGTTTTATACTGAGTTTAAGTGAGTTTTAATCTACCCTGACATTCATTGTAAAAAAAAAAAAAAAAAAAAAAAAAGGTTTCAAATGTGTGTAGGTTTTAAATGTCATCAGCTATACAACTTATTTAATTTCTGTTAAGATTAAGAGAGTATCATGCTTGTTGTAAGAGTAACATTTGATTTGTTGCAGGTTTTGGTTTTAATGGCTTGTGGCGGTTTGCAGGACCCTTTTCAAAGGTAAGAAAATATTTTTTTCTCTACTGACAAAATGAAAGTTTTTATTCATATTAGTGTACCTGCTCTGAGAACATACAATACTCTGAAAACCAGAATGATGATTCACAATAAACACAATATTTTTCTAAAATGTTTTCCAGCATAGACTCTTTCCAAGAGGCAGCACCTTTAATAGGTTTATATATTAGTTTTTACCAAAAAACAACTCAGTTCCACTTAGGCTTGACTTTTCAGAAGGGTGTGATGAACTTCTGCAAAGTTTTCTGCTCTCGGTCACTCATGTGTTTGATGATCGTAATGCATACACTTAAGTATCTTGTAATCAGAAAGGAGCATTACCTGTGGCTAAAATCTACCTCGTGACCCAAAAGTAATACAATGTTATATTTCAACCCAATCTCCGTTCTTAAAAAGATTACATAATGAAAAAAAAAAATTACCTCCTGAAAACATTTTTCCTTCCAACCTGTTGGATTAGATTCATTCTTCCCTGAATATATCCTTATTTGTTTCTACTCATTTTTTTCTTTGATTGGCGTTAGTTGATATAGTGCTACATGAATGTGTTTTTGATGATTCTATTACTGGTTCCTCTAGATTGAGATTCCTTGAAGGCAGGACTTCTTTTTCTTCCCCCTACAGTTCCTAGTGCAGTGTCCTAGTTTTATGAATTCAGTATTTCATTTTTATTTTGTTCAGTTATTACTGAATATCTTTTGATATGCCAACGTTGTGATTTTTAAAATGGGTCTGAGTTCCTAGAAGTAAGTATATCGTGCAGGAATGTGTGTAGTTGCACGCAATTCTCTGCCCTTCCCAGTGTTCAGTTAGTCGAATATGTAAATGGCAGCTGGAATGATGATACTCCGTTCGTTTTCTCTGTTTTGGAAAACTGACTAGACATCATTCCTGATGGTTTTATTGTCTCAGGATCAATGCCGTCTTTGCTTCTGCATGGCTTTCAGTAATTACAGGTTCATTCGGAAGCTGTAGGTGTAAGCCAAATAAAATTCCCCACATTAAGTCCCATGGTAGTCTAGAAATACTGCACCAACCTCTCCCCGCCCCCTTTTAGCACCGCAGAATACAAAAGAAGAAAAACAGTACATTAAGCCCAAGACAAAAATTGAGTTAATCTTTTGTGGCTTCAGAGGGGATTTACAGAAAAAAAGAATGGAGCTAAAATAATTTCCTATATTTTCCATTACAGCAAACCCAAATCCCAGACTATGCTGAGCTTATTGTTAAGTTTCTTGATGCCTTGATTGACACGTATTTGCCTGGAATTGATGAAGAAACCAGTGAGGAGTCCCTCCTGACACCCACTTCTCCTTATCCTCCTGCAGTGCAGAGCCAGCTTAGTATCACTGCTAACCTTAACCTTTCTAATTCCATGACCTCACTCGCAACTTCCCAGCATTCCCCAGGTTAGTAAATGTAATCTTTATATAAATTTGAGCAATACTATTAATATACCAACATCAGGACTTCCCTTGTTATCAGGTTATAGTATATTTATAGTACATTTTGCTCCTTTTGATCATGAGGTTCATCTTACATTTCTTCTTTACCTTAGAGTTGACTTGAATTTTGTTATTCTGTAAAGCTTTCTACTTTCAAACAGTTATTCATAAGATAGTGAAATGTTTAGTGTTCACACAGTGTTCTAAGGTTGATAATTTTTTAGAATTTGGCCAGGAAGAGCAACCTCTGTTACCTTACCCTGTAAGTGAAGAGAATTAGAATTCCCTTCCTAGATATATTAGCCTTGCCCTAAGGGCTTCTATGTCTCTGGTACAGCGTACCATATCCAAAAAATACACAAAGTACGGTAGTACCCCCTCTCCCCGTTGCCAGCAACAACTCAACCATCCAGAGACCACCCTGAAAATCTATAAATTAACAGCCAGAAAAAAGCCATCTCAAGAAAATAACATCTTCAAGCTCATAAGTGTGTTCCTTTACCATGGAGTCACTCTTAGGTGCACATGGGAGAAATATGCCAATGCAAACACGCAGCCAAGAAGTGGGTACACTGGGAAAGAACAGCTAATAGCTTGAGCAGGGCTGAGGGACACAAGATGGCAGGGATGGCAAACTTCACCGACTCCTGGGCTCACCCAGTGTCCCAGTGAATGTTCTCATACACCTCTGGTCCACATCAAAGGTGCTGCTCAGGGCAGAACTGATGCCACTGTATACGATGATGACAGTGGGTAGTGAGGGAAAGCTTCTGTGTAGTCATGTTTGCTATTCAGAATGATACCCCTCTGAAATGGTGAAAAATTTTTTACAAAGGTTTTGCGTTTAAAGTTCCATTATCTGAAAATTCTACTTATGAAGCAGCTCATTCTATAAGGAAAAGGTACTATACACTGTTCTTTTTTAGGTGTTAGCATGGATTTTCTTTTTAAAAGCCAAGTAATGTATCACTCCTATTTTGTGATGTTCAAGACACATAAGTAGAACCCCCAAGTTTATAATCCTAGTTTTGCCTGAATATTTAAACATGCATAATTTCGAAGGCCTGAAGAACTCGGCAAGTATAATAGCCAATTTGCATGATAAACCGTCTCATTAAATAACCTGTATCCATCTATTACGCTCTGCTCAACAACAAAGCTTTGGTTAGCAGAGGAAACAAACCATTTGGTCCAGCATTTATTTATCAGTCACCTGACTGCATTTCTTTTTTCCTCCAAGAAATAAAAGAAATCTGGCCAACTTCCCTTCCGCATATAACCATGTTCCTTTGCCCTCTGTCCCTTATTCCAGAGGACAGTGTTTCTCCAAGTGTGATTCCTAGACCAGCACAGCGTCATTTGGGAGCTCGCTAGAATGCAGGTGCTACAGTCCCACTGCAGACCTCCTGCGTGAGAAAGTCCAAGAGTGGGGCCCCACCAGCAGTCTGCTTTAATAAACACCCTGGGTGATCCTTACATACACTGGAGTGTGAGAGGCACTGCCCTAGGGTATGCCTGTGATCTTGACCCTTTATCAGTGTCCCAACCATTAAAGCCAGGGAAAAACTTAAAATACACTTTCTTCTAGATATTCCAGCCACTGAATTCTTTCCCTCACCATCACCATCCTCTCCAAATCTTAGCATTTTGGAGCTAAGGAGAACTACAGAGATAATTTAGTTCTAGGCCCGCCAGGGTTGAGGGTGATGGGGTAATTAAGGTTTAGAAGAGTGAAGGTAATTGCTTTATCACGCAGTTCTTCTCCAGAACCAAGGCTAGTGCTCTACCGCATACATTGTCTTCCGTATCTGTGATGTATCCATCACCTTTCTTCCTTCCCTTCATCTCCCTTTTTCTTTCATTTATTTGTCTATTTATTGCTGTCTCATTACTTCCACCTGCCTCACCCTAAGTCCAACACTTCTTTTCTTCTGTAGGGCTGTTTTCTGGGTTCCTTGTTGTTTGTAATGTTAATGACAATCAGAAATGTGTAGACTCTGTCTATACTGTCCTCTTGTTTTTTTAAAGTTTGGTCTATTTCCATCAAACTTTTGCCTCTTGGGCTACTAAAGTGGTGTTAAACCTGTCAAAATGATTATTTGTTTTTATATCAACTCTTTTTTGATTTTTACACCCGGACTAATTGTTAGGGAGATTTCTGCCCATCTTTGCCCACTAATGGAGACAGTAAAGTAATCAGATTGAGAATAAAGGTAACAGTACAGGTTCCCCCGCTAGTTGATTCATTGCTTGTATCCTGTATTGGTTTAAAAAAAAAAAAAAAATAGCCCTACCCTGCAACCTCTTATTTAGAACTGTTTATAAAAATCAGAAAGTAGTATGTATGGTTTTTGTTACGGTTTTATACTTACTCTTAGCCAAATGGCTGAGAAGCAATTTTTTGGTTAAAAATTGGTCACTTCCAGTGTCCAGTGTCACTTCCAGTGGTTCTTCAGACGGCTGCTTGAATAGACTGCCACACTCTGGAAACCTGCCACTATTCTCAAAGGAAACTGAAGCTTTAAAAGCAATAGAATTAATTAAGTAAAATCATGGTGTTCAGCAATTCCTAGCTCTCAATTGCAAATTGTGTGTCCTTGGTTTACCAGATTAATTAACCGCATGTTTTTGGAGAAGGTGGTTATCCTTTCAGTAGTGATGTCACTCTCCAATGAAACAAACCATTTTTATCTTTAAATTGTGGGCTCATCTCTATGAAGGGATCCTGGTTTATCTATGTATACAATCGCTGCACTTTTGTCTTTTGCTCTTATGGAATTACCTCTGTAAGAGTTAATGCTTCATTTGTAATTAGGTATACTGCTTTATATCTCTAGCTACATGTAATCTTAGATTCCTGTCCCCTCTGTTCTTTATGGAGTAGAATTTGCTGATATCAAAGGGCTGAAAGAGGTGATGAATCTTACCCAGATTCCTAACTCAGCCTAGCATTTCTACTTTGCTGTTTGGCTGTATAAAAAGCAAAATATTTCCCTAGCTCCACTCCCATTAGCCAAGTCCCAAGCGTAAGTATTTAAAGAAACTCGATGTCACCCCCAGAAATGGAGCACAAATGTGCCTTGCCATCAAATTACCCAACATTAATCTGCGCCCAATCTCCTGAGCTGTAAGCAGGTGAAGTCTCTGTTGCCCTATGTCAAAAAGCCACGGTTGCTGATCTGCATACAGCCCAGCTCTTCACTGCAAACTTTCCTTGTCGATCAAGGCACTGCTGTCTACATCTTTGTTCCTTAGCAGGGTCAGCCACTCGGCTGTATTTTCTTTTTGGTCACCAACCAGCCTTCTCTGCTGTCAAATCAGCTAGGTAAGAGATTTGTAAACTCCCTCCCACTCCAAAACATTAAACCTCACTTAAATAAAAAAAACTTTCAGTGGTAATTCATCAACCACCAGCTTTTGAGGAAGGGGTGGTCATTTACTTACACAAAGCAATTGCCTCTGAAAATGCATTCTTCTTGACAAATTATCATTAGCTCACTTGTCTATCCCCTTAGCACAAGGAGGATTATTTGATAAATCTATATTTTAAAATGTGTAAATGGCTGTTTTCTGACTCCCTCCCTAGTTGAAATTGAATTTGGCATCGGTGGAGCCATCGGTGGAGTTCAGTGCATGTAAAATTGTATTAACTGTGGACCTTTTAGCCAAATGGGCATAAAACTTTGCCTCTTCAGATTTTCCCAAATGCCACTAAGAGAACCCTGAAGAGAATCCATGGAATTTACTCTCTCATATATAAGAATATTCCAAATTGATTTTTTAATCCACTATTAGGTCCAAGGTGGTAGAGTTGGACTTGAATGGAAGAACCAGGATTAGAGCTAGAAAATCAGGTCTATCCACTTAGAAATGTTGGGGCAGGCAGGGGGCGGGGCGGGGGGTGGGAGGGAGGAGTACCCTCTGTCTTGCTTAAGGCCAAGCCATGAGTGGCTCCTGTAGATGCTGAGCAAAGAAGCCTTTTTAAAGCCATAGTTCTGAATGCTTTATAACCATTTCAAGTGCAGTCTCCTGGCATCTTCTCTGCACGTTAAAGAGCAAGTATATCAGAAATAAAATCCAGATGGAATTAGTACTCATTAAAAAGAAATTAAGCAGATCCACTTCCAGTGTATTAAAATTTAATTGATATTCTGCCAAGGTCTCCTAGTATTTTTCACACTGTAATTTAATTCAGTAAACATTTGAACATCCGTTTTGGAGGTGTACCCTAAGGCACTCTGGGACACGTAAAGATGAGAGAGACCCTGGTCACCAGCGACATCGCGGTTTTTGCCTGTGGATCTCACTCAGTATTGGATTTTGAGCTAAATTTTTTACTTCCTTCTAACAAATTCTACATGTACACAGGTTCTTTGCTTTTAAGTGCAAAATTAATACTACAGTGTTCTGTGGAAAATAACCAAAACTCCAGATATTTGTCCTACAGAGATCCATGCAAGGAACTCTTTTAGACCTAAGGAAGCGGGGAAGCTAGTGGGACTTAATACCTGCCCTCAAATGGATTTCAGAATAAGAGGGGTAAAGTGCACACAGATAACTATTTTGATTTGACCTCTTTTGTGGAACTTGCCATGTTGTACTTTATACTGTTTTCTGATGGATCAAAGGGACATCTGTTTGGAAGAATCACGGAACAGTCGTGACAAAACTTTTATAACGTATTTGTGACCTCAGAAAATGTGAGGTGTTAATTGATTTTTTAACCCAAACAAGCATGGGATCTATTTTAAATGGTTTTTGCTAGAAAAAGGATCTTTCCCCCCCTTTGATTAGCTTATTTTACTCTTAGTATTGGAGCATGAATGTTTTAAAACAAAAGCCTGTTCAGTTGAGTGGGTTTTTTGTTTTGTTTTGTTTTGTTTTGTTTTGTTTTGTTTTTAAATCACCCCTTCCACTTTATTTTGGGACTGTGTCCAAGCCTGTCAGTTACTCACTTTCCTTCTGAAATGCAGACCTTCTGGGTGGATCAACTGGGAATTACAAGCATTCTTTAGCCAGTAGCCCTGACAGTTATATGCACAGTAACAGTGTGTCAAGACCATTTCTCTACACTTAGACTTAGCTCTGAGCCCAACATTCCTGATGTGTTTACCAGGTTTAAAATGTCTCCGTCTTAGAAGAAACTTAAAGGCCTCTCTCTAGGGACTACTTAAAATCTCTGAAACAATTTTAATGTTTTAGGGAACTGCATGTGGTATCCCCAGACCTTTATTTGGCATTCTCTTGATTATTTTTCCCTTCTTTTTCTGTGTTATTATTATCCTGTATTTCAGGGAGAAAAATAATTTAAGCTGAGCAGTTGCTTGCTGTAATTTCTAATTTTTCATTTAATTTTTTAGTTTAATTCTTGATTTAAACTAAAATTATTATTCTAACGGAGGTGGTAAAAACATGTCTACCTGTAAAATTAGAAGTTCTAACATTTGTTTACAGAGTGTAATATTTAGGCGATTAATGGTCAGAGTTCAATAATTCAAAACTGATTTCTTCTGAAAACCAGGGAACATAATAATCATCCCATACCTACTCGTATTTCACCCTTTTAAAAAATCCTGTGGCCATCACTCACTTTTGTTTTTCCTTCCATTCCGTGTCTGTGAAGCTTCTCTGCCTTGCTCTAAATCGGCAGTTTTCATGCAGCTGTTTCCTCATCAAGGTACTCTATCCTTCCGTCAGCTTTGCACGAAATACCGCTTACCCCGCGCTCGTCCTGGGCACGTGGCATGAGACTTCACTCACCGATCCCTGTAAGCACAGTTTGGCTTAGCACCTCAGGCACTTGTAACACCACCGCTGTAAGGTCTGGTGCTTATTGGGCCTGCGGGGCCGTGCAGTCTGTCTCCGTGAGGAGCTGCTTATACCTACCCTCCCCTCCGCCGCCCCCAGCACTGAACATGCGGTCCCAGCCCTGGGCCGATGCAGGCAGGGTCACCCCAGGGACAGTTAATAGGAAGAGCAAGGTAAGTCGTTTGAGGAAGAGTTTCTAGCTTAGAAGTACTTGTTTTCCCCCAATACCAATATAAATCCAATCCCAATATTTCCTTACAAATTAAAGCTGCCCGTGTACTCTAGCCCCATATTTAAAAAAAGGAATGCGGCCTGTACTTAGTTCTAAGGGCTAAGAAGAAAAAAATGTGATGCACTTACGTTTAATTTATAAAAGCTGTCTCCTCTTCCTTTACTCTCCTATAACTATTACACAAAAAGGTTAGACCTAATACAAAAAGAAGTAATGGCAGTTGAGGAAAAGTCCATAAAAATTTTTGTTAATTCTTAGAGTTACAAGTTTGTATATCTAGCTTAAAGTGCAAGTATTTCCAAACACGGACTTAACATGTCTCCACGAAAGTATTTACTATACCGTAAGAACAAGCTATTGTTACCTCTTCTTCTAAAGTTTGTGTTTTGTGCTTAATCCCATTGTCCTAAGTACACATCCTAGTATGCACGTTCTAGTGTAAAATTCAAGTCCTATGCATTTGTTCTAATACTCCTTTCAGTACGTCACGTGGTCTTTTTTATTTCAGGTGTCAAGAGCGTGTTGATTTCTGTAGTGGTTATCTTATCTGTGTGCAAGAAGTCTTCACATGGATTATCTTGTCTGATTCTTCTAACAGCCCTTGGAAATAGGCAATTCTACTCTTACCCTTAATTGACAGATTAAGAACTAAAACCTAAAGTTAGGTTCTGATCCAACCAAGACTCAAACCTGGGTCTTCTGACATGTTTGCTTCCTTGTCTGTAATAAATGAGCCCTCTGATGTGTTTGCCTTCTCATATATGTCTTAAGACTTTTCTGACAGGTTTGCCGTATTACGTATGTAATCAACTAAGCAACGCGGGTCAGGTAACCTACCAGAGCTCCTGTGCAGCTGGTGTGAGACTTGTCTTTTTGTTGTGTGACCTCTCACAAATTAACCCATTTTTCTTTGGCTTCTCAAGAACTAAAAGGGATTCAGTCCTTTTATTATTTCATGAAAGTATAGGTTCCAGTTTGGGGAAAACATTTTGGTCTTTAAAAAAAAAAAAAAATAGGTGAATTTTAAAAATGGAGTGTTTTATTATATGTTAGGTTAGACCTATCCCTAGCTGTCAAAATATATAAACCATGATACCTGCCTTCAAGGAACTCATGTTCGAGCAGAGGAGATAGATTTATAACTTCAATAACTATTATGTCATGTAATCATTTTTCCTTCTTGATTTCCTAAAGTCTGGCCAATAACACCTTTTGTTTAGGATTTCATCTTTATCTGGAACCACCACAGTTCATTGAAGCATAGTGCTTATTAATACACTGCTCTAGAGAATTTCCAGCTTCTTCTGTCCTGCATGTTTGTAACTGGCTGCGTGTTTGACCACAGCCCATATGGGGGTGCGGGGGGGTGGGGGGGGGGGTGGGACTGAAACTAGGAAATCAGGACCACGCAAGTTTTTACCTTTGTTTCATTCACGTGGTGGCCTCTGGGTTTCTATCACCTCAGGCAGCTTTGCTCTTGTGCCCACTGAGAGTCAGAAGCGTAAGCTGTTGCTTAGGGGCCTAAGAAGAAACCAGACTGCAAAGCCTCAGAGGGGCAACACCAGGGTCTGCTTCCTAATTTAAAGCATCGCCTGTACTGGTCCAGGGTAGATCCTGTCTCCATTTGAGCAGTCTGGCTGGCCATCTGAGAGTTCTTCCTCTGGGATGCCAAGCCCAGATCCCTCACCAGTGTCTAGAGAGGTTTCTAGATGTCATTGTAGAGAGCAAAAAGAAAGAATGCTGCCAAAATTCTCAAATGTGCAAATCAGAAACCAAAATGCCAGAACTGGGCACCACGATCGCTCTGTTTCGTTCTAACTTGGCTTCTCCAAGATGCTGCACCCTGGTATAAATGTAATGCATTTTTAATCGATTTTTTTTTCTTACATATGACCCTCCAAGATGTTTGTATAAGCCTCTCCTTTAAAGTAAAACAGTTTTGCTGTGGAGTTAGGAAACAGTTATGCCACATTTACCTGTGTGTGGCTTGTAGAGTCGGGTCACCGAGTAGGAAGAAAACACACATACAATAACAAGAATTGAGATGAAAATTAATATGAGGGCAGAAGTAGGACATCAACCTCTAACATAGCCTGGAGGCTTTTGGCTGTGGGTGATGGGACAAAGTCAGTGATACTTTAACATTTTTAACCAAAAGGAACAGGTGCTCATTCGGGGGGAAAAAATGAGGAAATTCAGAAAAATAGAAGAAAAAAATCACCCTTAATCCCACTACTCTAACATTTTACTATGTTTTATACATTTTATAAATGTTTAACATTTTGATACATCTCCTTCCCGTTTCTTTACATAGTCAAGGTCTAAAACTTTATAGCTTGCTTTCTATCCTTAACATTTAACAGGAAATAAATAAGGCTTTTAAATTTTTATTTAGAGGTCTGAAAGTTACTTGCTTGACAGAAAATAGAAGATCCTTAGTATTTCTTTGGAGAAACCTTCACCCTAGTGACTTAGTCTGTGACTACACCTTCTGTGATTTTCATTCTGGGAATATCAGCAAGCAGGCCCTTGTGCCTCCGCAGAAGCATTGCCCCTCACAGTGTAATGAACGAGTGCCTTCTCCCTGGAGTGAGCCCAGCCCAGCAGTGGCAAGGCTATCTCAAAGGTGTGCACACGAGAGCAAGCCCCAGGCTGGCGGATTGCTGCCAGAGGGCCACGGGCCCTCCTCGTGGTTGCCCACGCTGAGCTCCTCCTGATGGCTGTCTCCCAGTTGTTTTCAGACTCTTCTCTTCTTAAATCCTCGTTTTGCCTGAATCTTACTTTCTATGAAGGATAGGACCCCAGGTAAGGAACTGTGGACTTGAACTTGTAGGCCCCATGCAGATTTAAGGAAATGGAAGGTCATATGCACTGAATTCATGACAATTTTGGATGGAGAAAGCTAAAAAAAAATTATTTTTGTCTTTTCCACTCCATATGTGACACCACACCCTCGAGATCAGGGGTTGCACGCTTTTTGGCTCTGAATTACAGCGATCACATTTAAAACTGGTAGCATTCCCTTCAGCCCATATTTACTGAAGAAGATAGCAACTAGATCCTAAAGGAAAAGGAAAATGAATAATAAATAATCTTTGCTTTTTTGGGCATAGAGGAGATAAGATGTAGACACAACTGGTGGTGTAGGGAGACTGTAAGAGATACAAATGCCCTCTAGAAGCAAGGAGAGAGAGAGAGAGAGAGAGAGAGAGAGAGAGAGAGAGAGAGAGAGAGAGAGAAAGTAAGTTCTGGCAGGAGACTGCAGAAGGCATCAGGAAGGAAATGGAGAGGAGAAAAAAACGGGTTGGATGTATCTAATGGAGACAGGCGTGGCAATGAAAAGAGCCTGCACAAACACACTGCAGAGCTCAGGGCACACTAGAGATGATGAGCAGCCTTCTTTAAATTTTGTTATTATTTTTTTAAAAAATCGCCTGAGGAAGATGCAAATAAACACACAGACGAGGACAAAGCTCATCCAGAGTTCTGTCACCCAGGGAAGCGTCCTGTGAACACCGGGGTGCGCTTTCTTCCATTCATCTTTCTGCACACATGGTTAGAACGGGACAGATTCCGGATGCTGGTTCCCTGTGCTCGGCTCCTAGGGAGGGGTGGGGGGCGCGGTCTGACTCTGCACTCAGATTGCAGCCCGGTGCACGCTCTCATAAAGAAACACTAGCAAGTGTCCGCCTTCCCGTGGTAAGTTCGAGACAGCAAACCCCTGTTGAGCCTGTGCACATCTGGCCTTACACTCTGAATGGAATTCAGGGCCAAGTCTAAATGATGTGTGGCTCCTGGAAGGTCATCACAAATTCACTTCCTTTTCATGAGCCAGTAAGTAGATGTCTGGATCTATGTCCATCTTCTGTAACATAAAGCCTTCTTGGCTTGAAATGGTCCTTTGTCCAAAAGTGGGTATTTTTTCATCCTCAGATTTCATGTTTATTTTAAAAATCAAATGGTATGATTATAATTAGGTAAAAATTACCTGAATTAACGCTACCCAGAAATAACGTATGCTGGCAGGTGTTTTCCCAGCTTTTTTTGTTTTTTTTTTTTTTCCTACTTTTACTAAATTATGGTCATCTTTCTGTATCCGTAAATATCAACCAGTACTTTGCACTTTGATACAAATTGCCAACATGCTCTCCAGCTTTCTGCTGTCCCACCAAGTGATACCATAGGTGGGTATAATCAGTAATTATTTTGGTAAATTTTGCCGAAGTGTAACAGAAAAATACACAGATCAAATTTACAACCTAGTGAACTTTCAAGAACTGAACACTTAAAAATCCAACATCTGGATCAAGAAACAGAACATTGCCAACACCCCAAGAAACTACCTACATTCCCCCTTCCAGGCACTACTTCCCAGGGTCACCACTATTCTGTTACCTAATTTGTAATCTTTACTAATCTGATTAACTATGTTGTGTTTTGCTTCCGGTTACTTTTATGAAGTCACTGCTTGGACTGTTGATAAAATTCATTGTAGGGCCCAGTTTCTGGAGGTTAAATCTCCTCCGTGAAAGAAACGAATGGCATCTATTTTAGGTGCAGAACATGAGGTGATATGCCAGAGTTGAAAAGGTTAAAGCAAAGATTCTACAGGGGCACCTGGGTAGCTCAATTAGTTAAGTGTCCAACTCTTGATTTCCACTCAGATCATGATCTCACAGTTTGTGAGTTCGAGCCCCACGTCGGGCTCTGCGCTGACAGCATGGAGCCTGCTTGGGAGTCTCTCTCTCTTCCTCTCTCTCTCCCCCTCCCCCACCCCCTGCTCATACATACACTCTCTCTCTCAAAATAAGTATTTTTTTAAAAGATTCTACAGTATAACCTTTGTCATATATTCTCAGTAAATATTTGAGTTCCTTTGAGACAGGCACTGTGATTTAAAAAAAAAAAAAAAATCTTCCTTTCTTTGAAATGACAAATTTCAGTATCTTCTGCAACTGGAGAGTACATTCTGTGTTTAAACACCAGTAAGGCCATGTGGCTAGAAGCTGACCTCTGCTGGAAGCTTCTGGTATGATTTGGTGGTAGGAGCTCTCGTCTTCCCTGGTGGCTGCTAGCCTTTCGTTCAGCTCAAGCCCGCCTGCCTCTCTAGCTTTTCCTTGCAATTTGTCAGTTTGTTCTTTTTCTTTTCTTCCTTATGCTGTTTTTCTGCCGTGATAGCAAATTTTGCTTAACAAAATGTGAAGTTTTGTGTGTGGCAAGGTCTTTGTGAGTAAACATCCTAGCAGCTGTTACAATGAAATATGCGAAAGCAGTTTGCCAGGTTGCACCTCCTTTACACGTCCCGATATTCAGCCCAGGAGCCCAGCACCAGAGGAGGGAGAGTAACTGGCTGCTTCTCTTCTCTCCAGGGATCGACAAGGAGAACGTTGAACTCTCCCCCACCTCTGGCCACTGTAACAGTGGACGCACTCGCCATGGATCCGCAAGCCAGGTGCAGAAGCAAAGAAGCGCTGGCAGTTTCAAACGTAATAGCATTAAGAAGATCGTGTGAAGCTTTCTTCCTTTCCTTTTTCAAACAGACTTAACTCACACGGGCTCTTCGCCAGTGACCCCTCACCACCGTGCTGTGACGCTGCACTTCATGTTCCGCGAGGAGCCCGTCCGAGTCTGCCATGTTGCCAGATGATCAACTCTTGGAAGCATTGCCTAAATCTGATGCTGCTTTTTCTTTAACTTTTGTTGTTGTTGTCGTTCTCCTACTTTTGGCGTGTCTGGTGTGAGCAGGTGTTCGGAACAACTGCGAAGAAAGTGGGAGGTCAGGACGCTTGAACTGAGAACGTCCCACTTGTGAGAAAGGATGAACTCTTGATTACTGCTACCACTGGCCAGCTATGAAAGCCATTTGCACAGAGCTCTGCCTTCTATGTTTCCCCTCCTTCGTCCTACAAAGTAAAGTGTTAGTCTCACTTACACACTTTTCGAGATAGGAGTTCATGGGACAAGTAGCACTATAACCCCGGTATGTTTAATCTGACTTTTAGCTGTGGACTTTTTTTTACCTTACAAAACCGAAGGAACCGTAGACGTCAAGCCTCAGTGACTTCACACCGTAAAGCCACAGGCAAGGTACTTTGGGGGGTGGAGGGATTTAGAGTTTTGTAATGAGTTCTTACGAAATACTAACACTCGAGTATTAGCAATAATCACAGGAAAGGAAGCATAACCACGTATATCTTAACGTTACCGAATTAAAGCGACGGGTTCTGAGGCCTTATCCAAACTCAGTCATCCAAACTAGTTTATTTTTGTCTCCAGTTGATTATCTTTTAAACTTTAAGTATGCTGAAAGTTGTTGTTTCTGTTTTTGTAAGCCAAAACTATACTAAGTATAGTCATGATCTGTTTTCCCCCTCCTTCTCTTCTTTCCTAAATAATTCTGAGCAGGGTAACCCGTGAACAAAGTGTTGGAAATTGTTCCTTGAAGGTCATTTTCGTAAATGTTTGCATTAGCTCCATAGCAAAATGGAATGGTACGGGACTTCTAGAGTAGCTGATGCTTTTCATTTCGTTGGATGATTTTCCCAGAAACACAGAGTGTGGTGTATATTATCAAAAGTTTCTTTGACGACATGTATTTTAAGTGTCTTGTGATCTCACCCCCTCCCCTCCGAAAAAATCAGGAATCCTTTTAGCAAACCATTTGGGTTCTATATGATAGAACTGCATTTAACCACTGTGAAAGGACGGGCCGGCCTGCATTAGTGTGACAATAGGGGACCTTAACAGTTGCTGCTATACTGAACCGTATGGGTTATCCTGGTGTTGGAATTTCCCTGGTAATGCAGACCCAAGTTTTGGGTGGTACCTGCAGTATGCAAAATGATTTGACTTCAGTGAACACAGTCGTAGTATCCGGATGTTTCAATTTAGAACTGAACCGTATTTATTACAAAAAGATAATATCCCCCTATTCCCAGGTTCCCTTTATATGTTCCGATGTGATGGCTTTGGGAGGGGAAAGAAACGTAGGGGAGGGGAGCCTCCTGTAGTCCTATTCCATGAGCGGATTTCAGTAAATTAAATTCCACAGCTAAATCAAGAAATAATGGTACATTGAAGTGTTCTGATTTTAATAATATAACACATTTCACATTTATCCACACAGTAACAATGTAATATGTTAATGTAAATAAAATTGCTTTTGATATTGAGAAATAACAAGAATTTAATTTTTTTAATTTGTTTACAGTCTCGGAAAAGTAAGAACCATCTGCCAAAATAAAAGGAGAAAACACTTTAGTTAATACTAAAGTTAATAGTTATTTTGACATAGAACTGTTGGAAAATATTGAAGACAGGTGCAATTAACTAAATTTGTGTTTTTATTGTAGAGGCTGCGTTAGAGTAGTGTTTATGGTAACAGAGCAACCAAGTCTATAAAGATGCTAAGACTAGAGCTGAGTTTAGATAGAGGTAGATCCTTAACAACCCGATGCCGCGCTGCTGTTAAGGTCATGGTTCTCCCACGACCCCGTGCTCCTGGGAAGGTATCGCGACTCCTTGGATCCTGGAATAAAAGGCAGATGTGAGCCTGTAATCACTGTGGTTCCACGTTTTTCCTCTTGGTTGGTTCGGTGCGTGTCGGTGGGTGTTGTCACACTGTTCTGCTTCTCCCAATCAAAATAGAGCAACTGCCAAAGGTTTTCTGTTAAAAATAGTGATGTTTCCATAACAAACTTTTCCAGGTATGATATTTCTTAAATTTATTCATTATTTCCCTCTAGTGTAATGAATGGAATGAATTCACTTGAAGTACCTCACGAAATGATCAGCGTTGCACAAATCAAAATTGAGCCTTCTTTGAACTGCGAAAATACTTTTTTGATCGGTACATCCTGGAAATTTGAGAACGCCCTAAGGTTTAAAATTTACCTTGTTTAGAGAACTTCTGACTTTTGAGGAGAACCTAACTTTCCAAGTAACTAAAATGAACATGAGCCTAAGCCTCACCAGTACTCGTCCCCTGAGAAATGAAACACTCTCTCAGGCTTCCTACCACCATCTATCTACACAAGAAATCTGAGGTTCAGAGCAAGTTGCCCATTTTGCGTAATCCGATGTGAGTTCTACAAAGAACATCATAATTGGGGTTCGTGGATGTTTCCCCTGACTTGCTAAAGAGGCAAACGTGACTCAGCACGTCGCTGTGCAGAACCCACCTGTTTTATCACGGGCCCCATCCCAGGGGTGCGCCCTCATTCACCAACATCGCGACGCCGTTCCCTGGCTCTGGGGGAAAGCGGCGAGGCTCTGCCCTTCATCCACTCACCCCTCCCCTGCCCGTTACAGAATGCCAGCCCCGTGCAATCCTGATGGGGGGGGGGGAGGAAGGAGAAGGGGGCGCCTGGACCCCCAGGAGCAGTCAGCTGCCACCCCCACAGGACTCCCTCCCTGCTTAGCGGGTTTTAGGCTTTTTCCGTTTCGTTTTGGCTTTCTGTTTGCTACACCCCTCCCAGCCCTCCAGGCATCATGAGGCATGTCTTATTCAATGTTATGCAATGGACTTCTAAACAAAATTCACTCTTCGTGTCAGCCACACAATTTTTTTTAAAGCAGTATATTCACCTGTAAATAGTTTGTGTAAAATTTGACAGAAAAGTATATTTACTACACTGTAAATACATGTGATGATATATTGTATTATTTTGCTTTTTTTGTAAAGCAGTTAGTTGCTGTACATGGATAACAAAAATTTGATTATTCTCGTGTTAGTATTGTTAACTTCTTCCTGCGACTGCGTTACATCATTTAAAGAAAATGCTGTGTATTGTAAACTTACATTGTATATGATAACTTCCTCTCCTTTCCATCTGGGCCTAAACTTTGGCAGTTCCCTCGTCTACAGCCTTGTGAATATTGTCCGCCAGCAGGAGAAATACTGCCCAGCAGTCAGAATGGATCATTGTAGGGGAAAATTGTAGAAATCCATTTCAGACCATTGTTGTTCCCACCCGGTTTTCCTCCCTGTGTATGTACTCCACACCACCCACCCACCCCCCTTTTTTTAAGTAAAATGTAAATTCAATCTGCTCTAAGATGTGGGGAGTTGTTTAATTGCTTCACATGCCTCAGCTCTGTTTTCTCCCTTCCCCCCACTTCTCCCTGATCTTTTGAAACATCAAGGCCGGTTCCTTTCTTTTAAGGATGCCTTGGGTTCTCCTCCCTCCCACAGCATGGGACAGACCTTTCTATTTCCAGAACCTCTCTAAAGGAAAAGTAAAATAATTTTGGTGAACCGTGTAGGGGAGGAAGAGTTTTCCTCGAGCCTTTTAGGGTCCCTGGCTGGGTCTGAGAATTAAACTGACAAGGACAGCTTAACAGAAGAAAAGCACACAGCACAGGTTTACGTATACAAGTTTTACATGACACAGGAGCCTTTATAAGAAAATGAAGACCCGAAGCAATTAGACCTGGGGGTGTTTATGCTTGTTCTGCTCGATGAAGAGGGCGGTCACGGAGGAACATGATAGTCAAAGAGTGTGAGGTAAGTGTAGTCAAGGGGAGGGTGGGGGACACTTAGCAAGGCCTGTTTGTTTCCATGGTCTTGTCTTTGGAGATAAGGATGCTCCTTTTTTCTGGGCCTCAGGAGAATGGCCCTCACAGGAGGGGATTATGCCCTGTTTTCAGGGGAAAAGGGCAGGGGCAAGGTCAGAGTGAAGGCCTCCACCATTTTCTCAGACTCTCTGTGCCGTGTTTGGGGGTTGTGTGGCCTGATCCCCATCCAGTGCTTTTTCAGGACAGCTTAAGCTGAGGGGTGACTGTTCTCTGGGATGAGCCATCTTGACTTCTTTTAAAATGAGACGTTAGAAATGCCAAGACCCCCCTGCGATGGAGCAGTCAGAGGGCCTGTGTTGGGACCGTACAACTCTCTCCACCTTTTCAGCGTTCCCTCCGTGGACTCTTCTGTGACACTACGTGGGTAAACACTGGAAAACACTTTCCCTGGCTCAGCTGATGCCAGCTTTACTATTTACCCCATTAGGTGGGCTACCCCCAGGTGGAGAAAGAATCCAGCCTAAACCCTGTAGGCAGGACAGAGCTGATCCTTAGGAGGTGGCAGTGCCTGGCGTTAAATAAAGGACTAAAGCACCATGAAACAGATTCCCGCACGTGTGGGGCAAGTGCTGGTCTGTTTGTGGGGACACAGAGCAGGTGTACCTCACCTGAAGAGCTTGCTAATATTTCTTGGGCCCTCTGAGGCACAGGCAGACTCCAGGGATGGGGTTCTAGGAGGGACAGACAGAGTTTAAAGCCTCTGAGGTGACTGTCCTAGGTGCCCAGGCATAACTCCGCTGTCTTTTCCCTGTGGCCTAAGGCGTGGTAGCCCAAACTAGGGATGCCTCTGGGGTAATAACCCTTTGGACCACACCTCTCTATCCCCGGACAATAAGCTCCTTGACACGGACCATATTGTTTATCTTTTGTGGGGCCCCGTGCCGTTTCTTGGCCTGTACAGACTTTTGCTTTCTGGGACACCCTCGGGGACTTGAGAAATGACCAAGAAGTGTGTCCGGGTGGAGATATGTCTAGTGAGCAGTTGAAAGTAGGGTTATAGGGGCGCCTGGGTGGCCCAGTCGGTTAAGTGTCTGACTTCAGCCCAGGTCATGATCTCACCACAGTTTGTGGGATCGAGCCTCGCGTCGGGCTCTGTGCTGACAGCTCAGGGCCTGGAGCCTGCTTTGGATTCTGTGTCTCCCTCCCTGTGTGCCCCACCCCCGCTCGTGCTCTCCCTGTCTCTCTCAAAAATAAACATTTTTTAAAAATTTAAAAATTAAAAAAAAAGTAGGGTTGTATAAGAGGTAACTGAAGCTGGGGATGATGACCTGACCCAGAGAAGACAGGTAGCAGAGAAGCATCTAGGCAGAAAGCATCACACCCCAACAGGAGATTCGCTCATTCTGTTCTTTACTTTTTTCCATTCTTTTGTCCCACTTTGGGGGGTGTACCCTAATTTCCTACATTTTAACTCCACAAAAACAGGCCTTAGGGGCACCTGGTTGGCTCAGTCAGTTAAGCATTCGACTTCAGCTCAGGTCATGATCTCACAGTTCGTGGGTTCAAGCCCCGCGTCGGGCTCTGTGCTGACAGCTCAGAGCCTGGAGCCTGCTTCAGATTCTGTGTCTCCCTCTCTCTCTCTCTGCCCCTTCTCCATTCATGCTATCTCTCCTCTCTCTCTCTCTCTATCTCTATCTCTATCTCAAATAAACATTTAAAAAGATTTTTAACAAACATGCCTTAGCCCCAGAGTAGCAAAAACAGGGGTACTCTGTATCTCTGAGTCTGGCCCAAAGTCAAAGTACAGTCAGAAACTGATGGCAAGGGGTCCTCCCTTATTGATTTAGTAATCGATGCACTGAAGGCAGAAAAGAACTGGGTGATCTAGGCTTCAAGCAAAAACGCCACTACCACCACCTATAATTGTATCCCGAGACAAATGAAAAAAAGGTTTTGTTTTGTTTTGATTAACAAAAGACTCCATTTCTGAGTTTGCAGGCATTCATTCCACTCACGGAAGAAAGAAACATTGATTGGACCCCTTGTTTTCACAAATGAACTCCAGCATCAGCACCTCCTGGAAATGGCTCCATTCAGGCACTTGTTTCTCTTGGTTCTGGAACAGCTGCTCGTTGGCAGGGTTGTGATGGAGCGCTCCTACACTCGGGCTAGGCTCTGAGCCTCAGTTGCAGGCATCGTGCGCGTTCGAGGCCCTCGGCAGATGGTTGCTGAAGGACACGTAAGGCTCTGTGTTCTCAGGGAACTGTAGAAATAGATGTAATAAGAAAAAAAAAAAAAGACCCTCTTCCTAATAGCAATCCCAATGCAAAATCCCTACCAAAATGGAGATGACCTGTGTCTCCTAATAAAGACCGACTGAAAACCGTAATCCAGGTTTTGAGATTTCACGTTTCAGTAAAATTTCCAAAATGTATTTTGTCCATTCATACCTTTAGAAGAAAGCACGAACCTTTTTAAAAAGTCTTTTTATAATGAAAAAGCCATTTCAACCTCAAAAGAGTAGGGAGAGAGGGGACTCTTTAAGAGGAATTAATTTTGCTTCGTAAAAAGTCACTGTGTTGTCCTTCTCCTCCCACAGCACTTCTCAGTAGGTGGGCATGTGACTGACCTGACCGGCAGGTCTGAAAGGAGAGCTGAGTAAATGGAGAGACAGACCACAGCCCTGGGTGGGAAAACTGAATAGTACAGTGTCAAGTCTTCCCAAGTTACTGATTTTTTTTAACTCCTTTTTAAATTAAGTTCATTTATTTATTTTGAGAGGGGGAGAGAAGCAGAGAGAGCGAACCCCAAGTAGGCTCCACGCTGTCAGCACAGAGCCAGATGTGGGACTCAATCTCAAACCTGAGATCATGACCTGAGCTGAAATCAAGAGTCAGACGCTTAACGGACTGAGCCACCCAGGCGCCCCTGCAAATTGCTGATTTAACGCACTTCCAATCCAGATCCAAACAAAATGACCCTAGGGTGTATCTTGGGAGCATAAACAAGAAAGCATGGCTAAGAAAAAAGAAAAAAAACATAGTTGGAAACTTCCCTAACTAGATAATATAGACATTTAAAAATATTTCAAATTGATCATTTAATTAAACTAAATAGAATGGAACAGGCAAAAAGGTCCTAATTATGCTATAGTTTAAACGAAACAAAACACCAGTAACCTCCAAATTTCATTGAGCCACAAAGGCGGATTCCCCACCCTGCTACGTGTCCACCACTGGCTGGTAGGGGGCGCTGCTCACCCAGTTTCTATGGCTCCAAAGTGCCGCCTCCACAGCAAAGAGCTGGTCAGACAGCAGAGGGGGAGCTCGGCACCGCTGCCCCAGTCTCCCCCTGGGACGATGTTAATGTTCCATAGCCACCCTGTCCAATATGGTGGCCACAGCCACACGAGGCCGAAATGTGGCTATTGAAACTGACGAACTTACTTTTTATGTCATTTACATTAAATGTAGTTACATGGGGCTGGTGACTACCAGATTGGAGAGCCCAGCACCCAGGGAGGTCTCACATTAGCAATTATAGGCCTGAGGCCAGACGTGCAACCACTTCTGCTCACTGTCACTCCCAGACTTGTCACACAGCTCCACAAAATAAATCACAAGGGTCCCAAAAAGCTATTCTTCGTTGCCCAGAAGGATGGCTAGAAATGTTGGCCAAGAACATAAATAACTCTCACAATAGGGAAGGACTTTGTAAGCCGAAAGCAGCGGAAGATATCCTAAAGATTATGCCAAAATGTCCCCATGTCCAAAGAACTCACCCAAAATTTAAAGGCCAACAGAGAAAAAACTAAATAAAAATAAAGGCCAACAGAGAAACTGTTCCTATTATAAAGAGTTCATTAAACTCAATTATTTTATTTTATTTTTTTATGTTTATTTACTTAGGGTGAGCTGGGGAGGGGTAGAAAGAGGGGGGGAAAGAGAGAGCGAGAGGGTGAGAGAGAATCCCAAGCAGGCTGCACACTGCCAGCAAGGAGCCCGATGTGGGGCTCAAACTCACAAACCAAGAGATCATGACCTGAGCTGAAGTCAGATGCTTAACCCACTGAGCCACCCAGGTGCCCCAAAATCAATTTTAAGAAAAGACCCATGTAGAAAAAAAAATGGGCAAAGGACATGAATGGCTAATTCACAGAGAGGAAATACTGTACCAACTGCTAATCACTATACAATGAAAAAGTTCACACTCAGTAAACAAAAAAATTCCAATAGATACAGTGAAATATCATTTTCATCTGTCAAATTAGCATAGATGTATCTAACTGATACTTGGTGCTGGTCAGGAGAGAGTGGGATGGACTCATGCACTTGACCTCATCTTCCTGTGTCACCAGCCTTAAGAACATCCGCACCGTTTGCCCCGGTAATACTGTAATCTGGTCATCTAGCCTAGAGAAAGAAGGGATCAGAGTGCTAAGACTTCCATTAAAGTATCATATATAATATCAAAACACCTGGAGACGACCAAAACGTTGGCCAAATTATCTACGTTTTTCCAGCACTTTTTGGAAGCTGACAAGGGCCTCCTTATATAGCCTTTAAAAACGGGTTTAAAGAACAATATTTAAATTTGAGAGAAAACTTCCAGTAGAATCAAGAGTTTGAAAACTGTGCATGAGGGCTGATCCTCAATTATGTTTACATATGTACACATATATATTCATATGTATAGTTTATACATAGAAGTCTAGGAAAGCAACACTGCTTCTTAGGAGTGATCTTACCTCCCCTGAACAGCAGGGGGCGGAGGAGAACCGGCCAATTCCCAGGGAGGCAGATGGATGGAGCACGGAGAGGGAGCCCTCTCTGCTCCTTTGCTGTTTTGTTTCTTGGGCTGCCTTTGCTGGAGGCCAGGATCCCTGCTGGAACCCCTTTTATTTATTTATTTATTTATTTATTTACTTACTTACTTACTTACTTATTTACTTATTTATTTATTTATTTATTTATTTAAGTTTATTTATTTTGAGGGGGAGAGGGCAGAGAGAAAAGGAGAAAGAGAATCCCAAGCAGGCTCCACACTGCCAGCACAGAGCCTGACGCTGAGCTCGATCCCACAAACCGTGAGATCATGATCTGAGCCAAAACCAAAAGTCGGACACTTAACCGACCGAGCCCCCTTTAAACATGGCGCCTGGCCGATCAGTCAGTGGAGCATGTGACTCTTGATCTCAGGGTCGTGAGTTCAAGCCCCATGGTGAGTGTGCAGTTTACCCAAAACAAACCATAAAAACACTGCACCTCGGTCTGTTCTCAAGAGGCCTCTGGAGGACTTCACGGCAAGGTGACCCTCCAGTGCCTCCTGTGCAGTGTCACTGTCGGTGGGGGTTCTCAGCAGGAAGACCTGACACTCCCTTGGCCTCTGTGTTCCTAAATCTCAGTGACCCTGGCTTGTCCAGCCCAGCTCCCAGCCCCCACACCCCTCCCACGTGTGTATTCAGCAAAACTGGGACACCTTGGATTTCTGGGTGTTATTTTGGTTTTTAAGCTTCTCAAGCAGGGGTGGCAGAATTAGTAGCTGGGATTCTCGCCTACTGCCTGAGATTCTACATCAGTCATTCCAGGATCACCTGCCCCACCTGCTGCCCCCATGCTTCCGTGTGGGAAGGAGCACTGATGGGGGCCACGAGGCCACCTGGGCCGTGGTCCTGTCTCTGCCACCAAAAAGCCTTGTGATCTTGGGCACTCACTTTCCTTCTTGAGACTTTGGGTTTGAATCAGACAAAGGGGTTGGCAGGAAGGTGTCTCCCATCCTGACAGTCTCTGGCTCTCTGATCATCAGGCCTTTGGGATAACCTTTCTCAGCCCTCCTCCTGAGCCCAGTTACCTTTCAGTAACAAATGGCCCCGCCTCACCCCCATATCACCTTTATTCTATGACCCAGGCTGACAAGCAGCATCCATGCGGGACATTGCCAATCTCATGGCAGAGGACAAGGAGACACGGAGAACCATGCTTTGGCTCATAAGTCTATCCCTAAGTGACAGTTCCTCCACATTTCACGGCCCAAAGTAAGTCCCACATGGCTACTTTCTGAGTTCCCTAGGGCAGAATGTATGATCCCCTGGAGGGGGAGGGGTCCCAGGGGGGAAACTACAACAATTAACAGCACAGTAATACCGCCTGCCATTTACCCATTTACTAAGTCCTTGTTAATATCCCAGGTACCTTGTGACATGAGTCTCAACTCCAAGACAACGGTTAACTATTGAGCTGATCGATATGGGGGCGCCTGGGTGGCTCAGTCAGCTAAGCACCCGATTGCAGCTCAAGTCATGATCTCACGGTTTGTGAGTTTGAGCCCCACGTTGGGCTCCTCGCTGACAGTACGGAGCGTGCTTGGGATTCTCTCTCTCTTTCCTTATCTCTCTGCCTCTCCCCCACTCGTGCTTTTTCTCTCTCAAAATAAATGAACCTAAAAAAAAAAAAAAAAAAAAAAGCACAACGTACAGCAAACAGTCTGTGTTCACACCAGTATTTTTCAAGAACGCTGGGGTGGGAAGGTTAAGATAGGGGATATTATTTTGTCTTTACTACTCTGTGAGGTAGATATCATTATGCCCGTTTTACAGATAAGAGCATTGAGATTAAGTCGCTTGGTCAAGGACAAATGGCTTATAAGTGGTCGAGCCAGGACATGGACCTCAAGCCCTCGGAGTCTGAACCCCGCACTCTCAGCCTTTCCATTATATACCTCCCACAAAAATGGCAGAGGCCCAGGACGGGCCTGCCGGGCTCCCAACAGCACGGAGCATATGCCAGCCTCCTGGGGGTAAGAGGAAGTCAGCCCGTGGCACCCACTGGCCCTGACCAGGCTGTGTTTCCTGGCCTGGCAGGACCAAGGAGCCTGTTTGTTCTAAGACCCGCGAGACTAACAGCAAAGGCCCCTGAGACACATTAGCAGTGGGTCAGACCCCCCAGCAGAGACACAAAGATGCTCTGATCCCACTTTGCTTGGGGGTGGGGGGGCAGTTCTTGCTCTGTGAGGACAGAGAGACCCCGGTGCTATCAGGAGACGAAACCAGAGGGGAGGAGCAGGCCTCACCAGGAGAGGGTACCTGGAGTCAACCCGCTGGGATTCGAACCCTCCCACGAGCTGCTGGAGACAACAGAGTTGGTTCACGGAAAGCCCGTGGCACAGTGCCGGGCGTGTTGTCAGTCTCCGAGCGTTGTTACAGGGGCCCGAGGAAGAAGGAAGTAGAGCCAAAGATCAGCTGGGACGCTCAGCAAGCATCACGGAACCTCACAGAAACACCCTAGGAGAGTCTGCATGGGGTTCTGTGGGAGCAGAGTGGTGAGGGCAACTCAGGGAAGACTTCTCGGAGGAGGTGGTGCCTGAAGGATGGCTGTGGAGACGAGAGGAGGTAGGACATTCCAGGCAGGGGGGACAGGCAATTCGTAAGACAAGCCGGGTGTGTCGCCCATCGACGCTGGGTCGAGTCAGTGTCGCGGAGTCAAGGTCCATGCTCCATAAATGGGTAACAGTGTGGTGGATGGCTTTACTGTCCTGCCATCTTACAGAACAAAGGGCCCCCCGCTGGGATCGCACTGTAAAGGTCCTGCCTGTTTGCCGGTCACACTGAGGACTTGGGAGTTTTTCTTTTCTGCAGAAGGGGGCAGCAGAGGAGGCTGGAACAGGGGAACGTGCTGAGGCCCCGGGGAAGCCAACTTCCGGTAGGTGAGACCCGTGGTTGGAGCCGGCTCCCCAGCCCTTGAGGAATCCAGGAGCGGCTACTGGGCTTTTAGGAGCCATGTCTGCACTGGTGAAAGGATCCGGAACTCACTCGGGCCGAATAAGCAAGGTTTTGCACCCTTCTGAGAATCTTGGAAGGAAGGTTAGCAACCAGTTAGCAACCCGAGGGTCAGAGAAGGTTCCGCGTGGGCACCCACGGGAGCGAAACCCCCAGCTTCCTGGGCACCCCTCCCAACAAGGAAGGACAATGTCTTTGGATGCTCTGCTCACCTGGACGCGCCCCCGTCCTTGGCACCCCCCGGGCAGGGTGCTGCTGGCTTCCACGAGCCTATGGGCACTCTGCGTCTCCTGGCCAAGCGTATTTTAGGACAGGTGAAGAAAGCAAATGAGTTCACGCCACCTTCCTCCTCTCCAGAGCGATAATTATTCATGGTTAAATAAAACCCTGCAGGTTGTGAGCAAGGAAAAAAAAAAAAAAAAACCAAAAAACTGTGAATCCTGCTCCGTTTCCACACAACATGGACGATGAAGTCAATGCCCCTACATGAAAACCAAAAATGCTTCCCCCTTTCAGACTGGTTCCAAACGTCCCCCTGCGGACACACGTACCGGACCACAGGCCGGTCACCAGCCCAGGCACCGCACGGGGCATGTTCCATTCACTTTCTCATTACAAACCCCTGGGGCCTCTGTGAGGCAGGAACTACCGTCCCCACTTTACAGACGGGAACACTGAGGCTCAGAGACGTGAAGTCGTGCAGAATCATGAGCTAAGAGAGCAGGACCTGGTGTTCAGCTCAGCTGTCTGGGATCCCAACTGGCTCTCGGTAATTTTTAATACCTTCCACATGATATTCATACCTTGGCTAATGGCTGCACCACCCTGATCTCTGGTTGTGTGTTCACGCTGCCTCCTTTTCTGTTTCTGTCAGACCTCCCTCTAAGTGTGGCTGTATTTAGAGCCCACCCGGGGAACCCAGGATAATCTCCCCATCTCCAGATCCTTCATCACATCCGCAAAGACTCTTGTTCCAATAAAGGTCACGGTCGCAGGTCCCAGGGATTGGGAGGTGGGTCTCATCAGGGGGCGTCTTCCAGACTACCACACACATTTCACCCTTCCTTCCTCAACTCATTCCCTCACAGACCCTGCCTGTGTGTGTTGATCATTGTGCCAGGAGCTGGGAGCTAGAAAACCAAGGACAGGGTGGCTTCGCTTGTCTGCACAGAATGATGCAGGAGTAGAGAGGAGAGACAGTCAAGGTGAAAGAGAATGTAACCAGGGAAGGCTTCCTGCAGGAGGTGCCTGTGCCACTTCCAGGGCACCTTGGAAAGACAGGCTGGAGGAAGTGGCTTGGGAGGAGGTAGGAATGAGGAGGTGCCCCAGGCAGAGGGAGGCAGGAGGGAGCTGGGATGCTCTGGGACAGGGGTGAGGAGAGACAGGAGACCGGAGAGGCTGAAGCCTGTTGAGGCTTCTCCCTAGAGAATGGGTTGGAATCCCCACTGCTCCTTCCATATGTATTTCCCAGGTGTGCCTGTGAGGCCGGGCAGCTGTTGGAAATCGCCTGGGGACACAGGGGTCACCTGTGGAAGAGGAAGAGGCTCCTGGTCTTGCTCACTGCTCCCCCAAAGGACTCTCTTGCTTCCCTGGCATGAGTATTCTCTCGTAGCTGCAGGGGCTGCACTTTGAGTTCTTGGACCAAAGACTTGGGAGCCCTGGGGCTCTGGTCCCAGGTCGGCCTCGAACAACCTGGGTCCTCCCAGTCCGGGCCCTCAGTGCAGGTCCCATGTGTCATGACTGCCCAGTTATCAGCAAGGACAGGGACTGTGGCTACTCCTTCTTCTCTCACCGCCCCGGCATGCCAGTACAATATAGGCACTCGAGAGAAAGAACGTGACCACACAGAGAGCACGTCTGCGACGGGTCTTGCTGGCCCCAGCGACACAGTGGTGAGCCACAGACCCGGTCCCGAGCCCACGTCTTGTGGGGGAGGCAGGCATCCATCAAGCCATCACTTGACAGAGGTAAACCTGCAGGGAGGGACCTGGCCGAGAAGAGTCAGGGGTCGAGGAGGACTCCCCTGAGGAAGGAACTTTTGAATTGGGGGTGACCCTGTATTTGGGGAGAAGAACCACTATTCTAATTATGGGCTTCGGGCCCGGTTCACCTGGGACTGATCTGTTCATGCTCAGATCTGTGACTCCCACCTCTGCCTGTGGAACTGGGTGAGGTCATCCAGCTCCCTGGTTCCCCAGTTAGGGAATCTGATGCCAGGGAGAGCTCTGCCAGACATCTCTCTAGCTGCCCACAGAAGGCAGCTCCAGCTTTTGCTCACTCCTTTCTGTGTGAGCCTCTTGGGTGACAGAAAATGGGCAGGAGCTGACTTTGGGAGAATGACTAAGAAGGTTCCAGAAGGCAGGCCCAGCTTCCACTGCTTACCTTCCTGCCAGCAGGCTTGCTGGACCTCCAGCCTCTCCCTCAGCCTCTCCCCCTCCCCTGTCCCCCTGGCTCTCCCTGATTCTCTTCCTCTGTTTCCTCTGGTGCTTCACACGGCAGGTGATATGCAGACCCTTTGCATACGTTAGGTCTAATCTCTGGCCACCCTCTATGGGAGGTACTGTTACTGTGCCCATGGTACAGATGTGGAAACTGAGACTCGAAGTACCTTACTGAGGAGCATCCAGCTGGCAGAGAAGCCCACACCCTTCCCAGAACCCAGCCCGCCCCCAACCTCCACCCTTACCCCATGACCACCCCCTTTCCCGCTTTCCCACAGCTTAGATTCTCCAATCCTCAAACTCAAAAGTCTGTCTTCCCAGGAGGTGCTCCCGGAGGAATTCAAGTGTCAAGGGGGAAAGGGCAGATAAAGACCACATTCACCCCTGGAATGGGGGCTAGACAGACGGAAGACTGGGGCCCACAGTCAGAGAGGCCACATGGTGGTCCCACTCAGAGTGAGCAGGAAGACCAGAGGCCAGAGAGGAGAGGCCACACAGCCCACGTGCAAAACCTGCCCGCAGCCCACTCCAGACTCCCCGCCTGGGTCTCTACACTGCTCTTGGTTCCTGGGGCTGGGGCTTCTTTGGGACACACCCTTGGCTGGTAATGAGGACAAGAAGGTGATTAAGACATATCCTGTTCTGGGGGCACCTGGGTGGCTCAGTGGGTTGAGCGTCCGACTCTTGGCGTGGGGCTCAGGTCACGATCTCGTGGTTCACAGATTCGAGCCCCACGTCAGGCTCTGTGCTGACATGGCAGAGCCTGCTTGGGATTCTCTCTCTCCCTCTCTTGCCCTTCCCCTCCTTGAGCTCTCATGCGCTGTCAAAATAAATAAACTTAAAAAAAAAAAAGACACATCGTGTCCTGGTGGGTTTCCTGGCATGGTGGGGGAGATGGGCACCCCACCACAGAATTATAAAACTAAGTAGGCACCTGGAGGAAAGCACCAGAATTCAGACTAACAGGCAAGATGGCGTGCCATCAGGGAAGGCTTCCTGGATGAGGAAACCTCTTTTTTTTTTTTAATGTTCATTTTCAGAGAGAGAGAGAGCACTAGAGCAGGGGAGGGGCAGAGAGAGAGGGAGAGAAAGAATCTGTCAGCACAGAGCCCTACACTGGGCTCGATCTCAGGAACCTGAGATCTTGACCTGAGCTGAAATCACGAGTCAGATGCTCAACCAAGTAACCAAGGTGCCCCAGTGAGGAAACCTCCTAACTGAGCGAGAAAGCGTAAGTGGGAATGCACTCAGCCAAGGCCTGTATTTGGGACAGGTTGGGGGCAAATGGTGCCACAGGGGCCTGGCACGCTGAACAACAAGGTAGATGGAGGAGAGGCGGCAGGCCAGACCTTTGGGGGGGGGGGGGCTAGGTAGAGTCATCAGGGGGAGCCCGGGTGGAGGCTCGGCTGAGCACTCCTGGCAGGAGGCTAAGGTCCAGGCCTGGAGGCCTGGAGGCCACCTCTCAGATTCTGTCCTGGCCTCTGAGCTTGGGCAGGGCTCAGGCACCCAGGGCCTGCCAGAGAGGGGTGAGGGTGCAAACCCAGGGGAAGGGAGGGAACCTCCCTAAGGTGTTTTGTGTCCGCAACAGGCAAACCTAGTTGCTTGCTTCTCCTTCCTCCTGCCGGGGCCCCGTCCTCTCTCTCTCCCTCCCCTGTCGCTGGATGCCTATTGGGGCTGGAGCTCTGTTCCCTGCTCTTCCTCTCCCCGTCCTTCCCCCAGCAGGCATCCGGCCCCACAAATGCTGCTGGGGAGGACCGTGTGGTCCAAAGCCTGGAAACCGTTCCAGAGGTTAGGAGTAGGGAGTCTAGGTCCATCCAGATCTGGACTGGATATAAATGTTAGCCCTTCCTCTCACAAGCTGTGTGGCCCAGGGTAAATAGTTCAACCTCTCTGGCTCTCAGCTTCCGAATGAATGAACAATCGGACACGAACGGAGGAAAACACCTAGAACCTGCAGAGCGCCGGGTCCTGCCGGGGACGCCCCCGGGGCGCCGGCAGCGGGGACGGGCGGGCGGCGGGGTGGGGGCCGCGAGCGCGGAGGCGAGGCGGTGGACCCGGGCCTCTCGTCTGCCTTCTCCCAGGGGGGCGGGGCCTTCGGGCAGCTGGGAGTTTCCGGGCACCGGCCGCGCGCCCCCCTCCGGTTTTCGGGGAGGAGGGGGGAGCAGAGGGAAACCGAGTCGGCGGGGCGGGGGGCGGGGGGCGGCCCGCCCCGCAGGAGCGCGGCTCCTTTTGTCTGCAGCCTCCGCGCCGCCGCCGCCCCTCCCCGCCCGCCCGGAGCGCGGGGCTGCGGCGCCGCCGCTGACACGGCTCGGCCGCCGCCGGGCGGAGGCTGCGCGTCGCAGAGGCGCGCGGGCGGGCGGGCGGCCCGGAGGGCGCGCGGCGGCGATGGCGGCGGCGGCGGCGCGGGACGGGCTGCGGCGGCCGCGGCGGGCGGCGCGGGGCTCGGGCTAGCCGCGGGGCCGGCCGGATGGCGGGCGGCGCGGGCTGGGCGGGCGCCCCCGCGGCTCTGCTGCGCTCCGTGCGCCGCCTGCGCGAGGTGTTCGAGGTGTGCGGCCGCGACCCCGACGGCTTCCTGCGCGTGGAGCGCGTCGCGGCGCTGGGGCTGCGCTTCGGCCAGGGCGAGGAGGTAAGGGCGCCGCGTCCCCGGGCCCCCGCCGGCGGCCCTGCCCTCCACCTGCCCGGGAGGGGCCCCGCCGGCGCCAGCCCCTTCCCCCACCCCCACCGCCCGAGCGGGCCCCCTACCTCCCGGCACCTCCCCCTCCCCCTGCCCGGTCGGACCCCCGCTTCCCCCCCCCCCCCCGACAGCACCCGCGGCGGCGAGCGGCACGCGGCACGCCCAGGGTGGCTTCTCTGCCCACCTTCCCTCCCCCGCAGTGCGGGTCCCTTTGGCCGGTGTGAAAACCCACTTGGGGGAAGGCGCTGTCAAGAACCCGGCTTCGGGACCCCCGCCCTCCCTGCCCCTGCGGAGACAGAGCCGGCCCGGGTCTGTGGGAACGGAATTCCAGGACGCGGTGGGGGGCGGCGGGGGGTGGGGCGTGCGCCCCGTTGGGTCCAGCCAGTGGGTGGACGGGCCCACTGGGAGCGCGCTGCAGCCGGACTGCACCCACCGGGCCTCGCACCCAGGAGGAGCATGACACCTGGTGACCCCTCTTTCGGGCTCCGATGGGCAGGCCTGGCTGGCAGCTGGCTGTGTTAGCTGCGGCAGGCCAGCCAGAGCCAAGCTTGCAGTGTCCCCTGTGATAGGCCCGCGTCTATTTGAGGAAAGCAGGAGTTCTGTTGGTTGTTAGGGCAAGAATCAGTGGGTGGGTGTTGCCAGTGGGGTAGCCAGAGGAATAGCGATAAATGCTCCCTCGACCAGTGTCCTCTCGTGCCATGGGCACAAGGACTGGTGACTTGGGTCCGGGAGGGAGGGCAGGGCACCCACCTGACGGGGAGCATCCTCATTCTCGAGTTACTGCCCACTCTGACAGGGGTTTTCTCCTGGGGACAGAAGCCCTGAGTTTCCCAGGCCACCTAAGGCCTCAGGCTCTGCGTGGGGAGCGTGGGCACTGGGGGCATCAGATGGGCATTCTGTTCCTGGGGCACCTCGTGCCTAGCATTCCATAACATGGGAGAAGCCAGGACTTGGTTAGGTTGGACCCGTGCCTCTCTGCCACCTGGCAAGGGGGAGATGATAGATACCCATCTCTCCATGGCACCTGGGCATGGCCAGGACCTGGGAGCAATAGGTGGAAGAGGATGAGGCAGGTTATCAAGTTGGAGGAGTCAGCTGCCCCATCCCAGGAAGCTCGCCGCTGTGCTTCTTGTTAGAGTCCACATTTCCTGCAGCCATCAGGATCTTCTTCCCCAAAGGCCAGCCAGGCCCCTCGCCCTCACCAGTGGCTGCCTCCGAGGCCAGCCGAGCAGCCCCTTAGCATGGGGAGAGCCCCAGCACTCCTCCCAGGACACAGGCTACAGGGGGAAGCACCTGCCTGGCTCTGCTGGAACCCGGAGTTCCAGAATAGCAAAGCGGTTCTCCCAGCAATCTGTGCAGGAGGCCCCCTGAGCCCCCAGCAAGCATCACCACCTTATCCCTGAGCCGGACAGCTGCTGTTGTTGGAACCCCTTCTCCTTCCTGCACTCTTAGAGCCAAACCTGCTTGTCACGTAGTCATCTCAGTTCTGCACAGGGACTCACATGGGTCTCTCTTGTGTGTGGCAGCCTTTAAATATTTGAAAAGAACACTCCTGCCCCCTTAGCTCCTTCCCATCCACTCCTTCCCGTCTTCACTTCTCCAGGTCGAATACCCTCTGTTCCTGAAGCCCCAGCCATTTCCATATGACCTGGTAGGGGCTAAATCTCTGGCTTATGGCCCTGGAGCTGCCATCAACTAATTTGTGTGACTCAGTTTTCCTAGTAATAATGCAGAGGACCTGGGTCAGGAGACCCCCCAGGACTGCTCCAACCCCAACACCTGACACACACCCAGGAGGCTGCCTTGTGCATGGTGCACCACACTTTCCGTTTATATTACGTTTCTGGCCATCCAGACCCCCAGGGATCTTTCTTAGAAACCTCTGCCAAACCAGGATTCCCCTCAGTCCTGGAGAAGGGTCAGTGATTTCTTTCTTTTTACAGCATAATCATACTAGAGAAGCAGTTTGTATGCACTGTAGGAAATTAGAAATGTGGGTATTATGTTCCCATCTCCCAGGCAGCTCCACTGTGACACCTTGGTTACATCCTTCCAGAACTGTTTCTATGCTTATATGTAGATTTCCCCCATAAAATGAGATCATGCTGTGCATACTGTTTTTTAACCTGATTTTTTTTCCCGGTAAATGATCAGCACTTTCTGCTTCAGTAAATTTTCATCTCACTTAATATGCAGACCTTGTTCACATTTCTCTGTTTGGCCCCAAAATGTCCATTTTTGCTGTTTTGTTTAAACCAGTTTCCTCTCTACGACTGTGCAGTGTATCAATGTTGTGACCCTTAGGTCTCTCTACTCTAGTGCAATTCCTTTTTTAAAACAAAATTTTAATAATCCTGGCTTGTTGAAGAGATCAGGCCTCTGGTCTGTGTCAGTAATTTCTTGAATCAAAACCTGTTATTTGGCCCTTTTTCCTATTAACTTTCATCTCGTTCATTTCATCCCATTGTAATAGACAGTGGAGAGAATTTAAAATCCTGCCTCTGTCACTCTCACATGCTATGCTACCTGCAGGGTAGAGAAGCAGTGCTTCTATCCGAATCCACAGGCTGATTGGAAACACAGGGCAGGACCACGGACAGGGCCTGGTAGGGGCGGTTCTACTCACACTATCCTTGACCGAGACCCACAGACGTACATTCTGCGTAGTCCTCGCTACACATTACAATGGAGGAAAGTCATTTCTCCACAGTTAGGGATGCCTTCGAAATTCTATGTGCTTGGACGGTTTCTATTTCGTTTGTTCAAAACTCAAGTGGAAACCTTGATCTCCCAACCCACTAGCGCTGTAGGGTAGATAGCTGTGGTTCACTAGCTGTGGCGTTCAGTGAACTCAGAGCTGGTTACCTGCGTTTTACCAACTCCCTCCAGAATACCAGGGATTCCAGAATCCTATGAACTGATCAAAATATACTGGGTTGCAAAGAAGAAAATAAAATACCCATGAGGCCATGCTAATATAAATGATTGGATGAGTGAATAAATAAATACTAGGAAAATTTCCTATACAGAAGAAATTCAAATAATTTATGTAGATGATTCCCCACCAAGCAGGCAGAGCCTAACTCCCCACCTCTTGAAAGAAGTGTCAGATGTGCGTAGTGGCTGCCTTCTAAAGGTGTAACTTTTCAGCAGAGAAGCCTGACTAGCACTGTCTCAGCCACACGATCAACATCAATAGTGATAAGTCATGTAGACAATGTGTACCCTTGATGTGATGTGATAAGAGGCTCTTTACCTCTACGGTCTTCCTCCCCAAACCCCGGTCTAGTCGTGAGTAAAATATCAGACAAACCCCAACTGAAGGATATTCTGCAGAACACCTGCTTAGTATTCTTTCAATTTGCCAAGGTCATCAAAACCGAGGGAAGTCTGAGAAATTGTCACAGCCCAGCAGAGCCTAAGCAGACACGACAACTACATGTAAGGCAGATGGGATCACGGAACAAGAACAGGACATTAGGTAAAAACTAGGAAGTCTGAATAAAGTATGCACAGGAGTTAGTAATGGTATTATGTGTAAATTAGGTTGGCCTCTGACATCCCCCCTGATTTATTGGCTTAGGAATCAGAGCAGAAAAGAGAAGACAAGAAAATTTGATAAAAACATAAGTGCCTGTAACGGAAACACAAAGATTGAGCTTTTAAGGACTACAAAGATGGGGGGAAATTCCACTGTCCCAACTCTGAAAGTCCCTGATACGTGGGAGCAGGCAGACAAGTACATAGGAGCGTGGTCTGAAACCATATTGACTTCTCATGTCTTGCTTTTTTTCCTCTAACCTTTCTAAGCCTCTGTTTACTCATCCATAAAATGGGGGTGATTGTAGTCCCCATTCCATTGGGTTATCGTGGAGGTTGAACCAGCTAATATATGGGAAGCGGCTTAGTCTGGGATCTGCACAGAGTAGGCCCTCTATCAGGACCGCTGTTGCTGTTGTTACTACGATTACTTTCTGAACACTTGCAAGCACCTTTGAGAGGCTGTTCTGGAGTTCCCTGGGGCTGAGGTCAAGGTCTGGGACCAGCGTGTGGTGCTCTCAGCCTATCCTCCTTGTCCAGCTCAGATCTGCCAGTCGGCCTTGCATCCTATCAGCAGTCTGAGGACAGAAGACCTTAAAAGCAGCGAGAGATGGGCCATATTCCCTGTTGCACATCCTCTCCTTTTTTCAGTTTGAAGACCATCCTTCTTGCTACATAAGACAAGACAAAAGCGGTTGAGTGGCCTCTCTGCCATCTGTTAATACGGCACTGTCTCCTCTGCACAGTGGGCCTGTCCTTCCTGCTGGGAATGGGGGGGCCACTCCCACATCCGAAAGGGTGTTGTGAATTATTTGGGGGAGGTAGCTCAGCTGTAGCTAACCAGGACTAGTTTGTAATTTCCCCCGTCTTTGCGTTTGCCCCAGATATGGCCAGAAGAATTGGGGCATGATGCCTCCTTCTTCACATTGGGCAGGAGATGAAATAAAGGTCCCAGCTGGGTTCCCTCAGTCCCCACGTCCCCTCTGCACTCACGACTGCCGTGAGGGAGATGCCGACGCTGCCTGAGCTGGCAAAGGGCTTGGGGTGCTGGGACAGGACAAGATGACTCAGGGGCCGGCGCTGGGGTGGGGTCCACCTCAGATTTGTGGGCTGCCAGGGACAGGGGACCGTGAACTACAGCTGGGGTCTGCCCAGGAGAGGGGATTGGCTGCTGGGGAAGAAGCATCCGTGTTCCCCACATCTGTGGCTAGATCTTGGGAGGTGGGGAAGCGATAGCAGGAGAGGAACCAGATCAGGAAAGGCTCAGCCATCCTCCGTAGACAGTGGGAAGAGCCAGGCAGCAAGATGGGATGTGTGCTTGAGAACACAGGCCGGATCCAGCAGGAGACTGTGACACACTGTCAGAGAGGAAGAGGGCCCAGACTTGGGTAAGGGTGGGGGCAGAACTGGCAGGGGCCCAGAAGGCCTGCAAACCCCCAAAAGTCACTCCTGGATGATGCAACTCAAAGCTCTGTTGGCAAATGGGCCCCTCTAGGTGCCCTGCCCGATTGGGGACACCCTACAGATGACACAGCTGACAAAACAGGAGGGCCCAAGTCCTCCGAGCCTCGAAGGAAAGGTGGGGGTGCCCGTGGGCCATGAGAGGGGAGCAGAGCAGGAGTGGGCCCGAGACCTGCTCTTTCCTGCGCTTCTGCCCCCGCTGGGCACACCCTGGAAGCTGTGGTCCCTCAGGCGTAGGGGGTGAGCACAAGGTCCCCAGCTGTGGGGGTGGGGCGGGGAGGGGCAGGCCCTGGCAGGCATGCAGCACCCTCCGGCCTCTCCGACGGGCCTGGATCACAGTTTGGCTGTGCCGGGAGGAGGGCCGTGTGAAGAAAGCCCACAGGGACTGGTCCATCTTGTCAGACATTCTTGACGTGGCCTGAATGCATGTGGTGAACATCTCTGGGTATAGCTCCCAACATACCGGGTTCTAGAGAAGAAGAAAGCTCTAGGTAGTGGAGGACTTGGTGGTGGGCAGGTGTGGTCGGTGCCTCCACGTTGAGATCTGAATGGGGGAACAGAATCAGGCCTTGCAAACAGCAAGACGTGCCCTCAGAGTAGTTTCAGTGGACAGAGGATCTGAGCTGTCCTTGGCTGCTGGGCCTTCACCCTCTGAAGGTGGATGCTGTAGGCCTCAGGGTTACCAGCCAGGGCAGGCAGAGTGGTGTTTAGAAATGGCCCCAACTCTGAGGCCTGGGCACTTTCTGCAGCTCCGGGAAGAGAACCAAATAGGCAAGGAAGGAGAGATGAGAAGGTGGTGGTGGAGGCAGGGCAGAGGAAGCAACGCTCTGCCTGTGGCCGATGATTCCCCGTGTGCCTCCCCAGGCTGGTGGGCCGGGAGGGGGATCCCAGAAACCTGGTGGGTGTGTGGTGGAAGGCTGAGAAAGCACTCCTCCTTCCATGGGCCGGCTGGCTCCACCGCCGTCGGGGTCGGTCATCCCTGCCTTGGAGGGCAGCGCAGATTTGGGGCTGGTGACCCACCCACCAGCCCCACCCCGTGCCACTTGGTGTGGGCTGGAACGCCCTCGTTCACGGGTCCATTTGTACAGGCCTGGTGGGGGGGGGGGGGGGGGTTCCTGCCCGATCCCAGAGTAAGTGTGTAAGGGGGCTCCTCTGTCCCCTGCTGCAGTGGCCCCTGTTCTTCCCCAGGCCCTGAGCAGTCCCACCAGCGCTGAAGGGGAGGCTGACAGCTGGCTGGGAATGACAGTTAGAACTGGGCAAACCAGAACAGGGAGGGATGGGGGAGGGAACGCCTGCTGACCTGGAAACAGTGAATGTCATGCCTGCCCTAACTGCTCTCTTCTCACACGCACACACACAATTGGGTGAAGGCCCTGAAATTTTTATAGAGTAGTCTTAATGGAAATACCTTTTGCATGTGGGAGTTGTCTTAATATATGTTTCCAGGATTAAAAAAAAAATTTTTTTCCCCGTTTACATCTCGCATGCCTACGATATGCCAAAACCCTTCCAGGCACTGGCAAACCGGAGTGGCCTGGAGCTGGGAAAGACACAGGCAAAGGAATAAAAATTACTAACAGGTAGTGGTAGGTACTAGGAAGAAACAAAGTACTGAAACAAAACCAAAAGGAGATTCTTGCCCTTTGAGTGACTTGTGTTCTAGGAGGACATGTAGGTAGAGGCTGGAATGAAGTGGGGGACTGCCTGCACCTGGCAGATATCTGAGGGTGGCTGACCCAGGCAGCGGCAGGAGAGGCCTGGGGGTTAGAGACACGGCAAGTGGCCTGTGAGGCAAGAGGAATAAAGGGAGATGGGCAGGGGGAAGCAGGGCACCCACAGGCGGGCGGTCACCTCATCCAGGGGAGAGATGCTGGAGGCACAGAGCAGGGCAGCGGTAACGGAGACGTGGCTGGATTTGGACAGTCGAGCCCACTGGAAGGAGGGTGTGAGAGACAAGGAGAGAATTTGGAGAATTTGCTGGATGGGGAAGACTGAGGCTGGAGGCGGATTGGGCAAGGAGTCAGGAGGTCCACGTTAGCCTGTGAAACCTGAGATGTGCCTGGCATCCACGCGGAGATGTATGCCAGCAGGTGCACAAGTCCAAGGAATGTGCCTCAGCCTGGCTCTTACTGGCAGGCCCTTGACCTCCTCCCTCTTCTTCCTCAGCCCTTCGGTCTGACTGCCCACAACACAGGAGTTTATATGAGGGAAAAACAGAGAACCTGATTAAAGTGGGATTCGGCCCACTTTAAAGGCCAGGCGCAGGTGTGGGGGCCCAGGGACTCAGCCAGGCTGGCTCGGGGCATCTCACATCCCCACCAGAAGATGCCTTAAGACGCTCGCCTCGCTGTCTTCTTTCTGGGTCGCTGACTGCTCATCTGCCCGGCCCATCTTGCCTCCTCCCTGCACAGAGTAAGAACTGGCCAGGGCCATAGTTAACTGCTGGAACGTGCGGTTGATATGACTGCTCGCCCTCTCCAGGGCACCTCGACTGGAACCACCCCCAGTTAGACTTGGGGTTCTTTGAACCCCTCTGTTCTATGCTGTTTCCCCCACCCCCAGCATCTTCTGATCCTTGGAGGCGCCCCTCCCAGAGCTTAGGGCCACCAACATATCACCCCTGGGGTCACTGCTGAGGGATCCCGTGTTCATAGTTGCATGCTCTTAGAGACAGGGAGAACAAAGCAGCTCAGACTCTACACATTTGTATACCAGTGATGCAAGAGGAGAGTAAGCCTCCTGGTAGCCATAGCCCAAACTAGAGCTTTGAGGACCTCTAAGTTCCCTTGGGATCTAAGACCTCGAGTCTCATTTGCTGTGGCACAAAACTCAGAGAATATTGCCAGCTTCCTGCAAAAGCAGGTATCGATTGCGCATGGGCCTATGGTGGCCACTGTCCTGAGGGAGATCCCAATCTAAGACCAACACATACCTGGACCGGGTCGACAGGTAAATCAGAGACTGATTTACACCAAAACAAAAACCACCAGGGGAGTTAGAGGCCCATTCAATGCCTGTGTCATTCTAGCACAGCTCTGCCAGGAGATGGGGGCTCACTGCCTCCCTAGGCAAGCCCGTTCTGCTCTGACAAGGCTCTGGCCGAGTTCTCTTTCACACAGTGAGCTAAGGTCTGTCTCCTGGGGCTCCAAATTTTGCTCATCCTTCCCTCTCCCCATCCAGCCAGCCACCTACCTGCCCGTTGGACAGCACATCCTACTTAAACATCCGCTTAGTCAGCCAGCCACCTCTCTGCTCATCCATCCATCCAAACGTCTGCCTCGCCATCGACCCATCTACTCATCTGTTCATTGCACATCCACCCATTTGTCCATCCATCTGTTCACCCACCCTTCCGCCTCCCCTGCCTCTCCATCCACCATGCGACCAGCATTTCTGAGTAACTACAAGGCCTGAGGCCTAAGCACAGATCCAGGGCTGGGGACTGGCATTTTTAGGGAGTGATACGTGACTGTGTGTGGAGAGGGCACAGCAAGGGCAGGGAGGGTGAGGGCTGGAGCAGGGGCCAGATGGTGACCTTCCAGAGGGCTGAGGAGCTGAGACTGGCTGGCTGGCTGGCTCAGATGAGTCGTGGGTGCACAGCAGCCCGGGCCTCCCCTCTTTGGAGTTAGCTGGTTTTCATTTCGCACTTCCCACATTGGCCTTGGGTCTGGTGAGGGCCGAGGCCTGACTCTAAGAAGGGAAAGCCTACATTATTTCAAAGGTGCTTATTATGATGGATGGACCTGTTTCCTTATCTGTGAAATGGGGGCCACAACCCCTATTTGTGGGAGTGTGAGTGCTGAGAGCTGGAGACGATACGTCAAGACCCAACATGGCACCTCTCGGCATCATCATTCACCTGCCTTGTTGGCATCCCTGCTGCTCTCAGTCCTGAGAGCGCACCTCTGTCCGCTTTCCTCTGCCTGGTACTTTTCCAGGCGTAGGCCTCCCTTGTGCAATGGCCACACCTTCTCCCGCAGCCACTAGTGACTTTCTGTGGACGGGGGGCGGGGGGGAGGGGGGGAGGGGGGGGTGAAGAAATGATTAGTGCTGCCTGCCATCATAGTTCTCGTTCTGGTTCATCCTGGAAACAACCCTGTGAACCGGAGAGGTGAAGTGAATTGTCCAGGGTCCCACAGGAAATGGAGGAGCTGGGGCAGTTGGGGTCCCTTCCAGGTTCTCCCAGGGTCAGGAGAGGGAAGAGAATGATCAGATCTGAGTTTCAGAAACTTGACGTCGGAGGAACCTCAAATCCGAGGCTTCATCTGGCGTTTCTAAATCTGGGGTGGCCCGGGTTCAGTGTGTGGAGCAGCGCCTGACTGGAGCCATAATTAGAAGTAGGTTGTAATCTGCAGGACGACGAGGGCACTGCCAGGAGCCCTGGATGGGCCCTGCAGGCCAGGCTGGCCTCGCTGCAACGGAAGGGCAGGTGGCAGCGGGGACCGAGTTTTAGGGCGGAGAGAGGCCACCGGCAACGTCCCGCGGATGACGCATCTCCACTGCTTCGCGTGGTTTTCCTGCCAGGTGCCCCTCCTCCATCCTCCATCATCCCCAGGCACGTAGGGCAGGGGTGGGGGCCTGACTTGCAAATGGGACACCCCGCCAGCACCCTGCCCCCATTCTCCAGGCTCCTTCATCTTCTTGGCCCACGCTGGGGGCCCTTCCCAGCCATGAAGGCCGTCTGGCCCCAGGCAGCCTTGACCTTTTTTTTTTTTTTTTTTTAACATGTATTTATTTTTGAGACAGAGACAGAGCACGAACGGGGGAGGGTCAGAGAGAGGGAGACACAGAATCCAAAGCAGGCTCCAGGCTCTGAGCTGTCAGCACAGAGCCCCGATGCGGGGCTTGAACTCACGAACCGCGAGATCATGACCTGAGCCGAAGTCAGACGCTCAACGAACTGAGCCTCCCAGGCGCCCCAGCCTTGACCTTCTCTTGCTCCCCGTGCCTCCACCTCCCCCAGCATCCCAGTTCAGGCCAGGCCGGCTGTAACATTCTCTCAGGGCACTGGCATCAGGCACACAGGGTCTGAGAAGGTGACTGCCACCTTTTAGCTGGGGGACTCGAAGTTACCTAACCTCTCGGTGTCTCAGTCTCACCTGTATGGCAGAGATAATATTAGGTTAAGTGTCATTCATATTAATATCAGTGTTACCACTCAGTCTCGGTTTTCTGGGTGGGCTGTCTGTTTTCATTCTTTTAGGGATCTTTTTGAGCACCTGCTCTATGTCACGTTTGGGGCCAGAGGGCATACAGGTGGTTAGGATAGACTTCCTTCCCTGAGCAGCTCACTCCTGTGGGGGGGGGGGGGGTGTCGGGAGTGTTCTAAGATGGAAATCATGGCTGCCCTCCGTGTGAAGGGTGCCACTGGGGACTTGTCCAGGTGTGCTTGGTGTGACAGGAGACTCACTCTGCCCGGAGGTGGGAAGCTTCCCAGGGGTGACCGGGGTGAGTCTTGAACAGGGTCAACCAGGGCAGAAGGGAAGGATGGCTATGCCAGAGGAAAGACCTGCCAGGCAGGAGAGGTGGCATGTGGGACAGGGACTGAGCTGACAGGCAGGAGGAGGCCGGATGGAGAGGAAAGGGTAGATTTTATCATGCAGGTGTCTGGATGAAATGTTGAAAAGGTTGAAGAAGAGCAATAACATAGCTCTGTGTTGTTTTAGACAAACCCGTCTGGCAGTAGCATGGGGTGAAGGAAAGGGAGGCATCGTGGAGGCCACTGCCCCCCCCAGTCCAGGGGCAGGAAGAAAGTAGGTGAGGTGATGGAGAGAAGTGCAGGGTCAGAGGGTGACTTCCGGGCTATCCATTGGACTTCACAGCCGTGCTCGATAAGCAGGAGAGAACGCCACCTCATGCGTGTCCTGTGACCCCCACTTAGGTGGCTTGGGTGATGGGGCCTGAGCCCAGCTCGAGGATGTGCACACACCTGCACGGCTCACGTGGTTCATGAGGAATCCCTCCCAGGACAGCCACTTTTTATTTTAAAGGAAAAAAAGTTCCAAATATTGTTGTCAATTTATAGCAACTTTATAGGACCAGAGGCATTTAAATAATTTTGTAGGACAAGAAAGCTAACGAGCACCAAACTGCATTTTTATACCCTAATATCCATATTGTGTCCTTGGCAGTGACCCACATGTGGTTGTGACCAGTGCATATGCCTCATTTGGCCCCTTTCCACCTAACGCTATGTCCTGGCCCTGAGTCCCAGATGGAGCCCCGTCACCTCTCTGTTTAATCCAGGTCCCAGGATTGGCCCTCCCACCAGCCACTATGAGTGTTTCCGCAGACTTCTGTCTGCCTCACACAGTTTACTGAGCCTGGCACACCTGTAGAGGTACCTGGGCTGGCTGGTCAACTCCTGGGTCCCGGCAGCCTCTGCAGGACCCAGCCCCTGAGCTGGCGGGGGGGAAGGGTGGAGCCTAAAGGAAACAGTTCTCCCCGATGATGATGCCCCAAGAGAGTGTGGGGGGGGGGGGGATGCTTGAGGGGGGAGTCCTGGGCCTTCCCCCTAAGTGGTCCACCTGCACTCCACACTGGGTTGGCCTTCCTCGGTAATGCTGACAGACCCCAGCATCCCAGCTGCCTGGGCTCTGTCCTCGGCCCAGCGCCCGGTTGCCAGCCAGAGGACTGGCCTCTGCTATGGGCTTCTCAGAACCCTGACCCTGAGTGGGAGGCACCTGTTGCCACGTCCCAGACACTAGTGGGTGGAGTCAGGTGCCTGCCTCCTCATCCAGGCAGAGGCATTTGGGCTTCTGGGGCCATCCGACGGTCTGGTTGTCAGTGTCTCCCTGTCTGTGCCCTCCCCTGCCTCTGATACGATTTGCCCGAGGCATGAGGGTGCCTGTTTCGCCACATCCCCAGCAACATTATATCTGTTTCTGCCAGTGTGGGAGATGTGGATGTGTAATATGTAATAGTATTCCCAACTTGTTTACGTTTTCACTTTTGATCACTAACGAGTTTGCGGTTTCCCCATGTTGCTTTTCTTCTTCTTTTTAAAGTTGATTTATTTATTCTCTGAGAGTGTGTGAGTGAGGGAGGAGCAGAGAGAGACAGTGAGAGAGAGACAGAGAGAGAGAATCCCAGGCAGGCTCCACGCTGTCAGCGCAGAGTCCAACACAGGGCTGGAACTCACGAACCCGTGAGCTCACGACCTCAGCCGAAATCAAAAGTCAGACACTTAACCGACTGAGCCACCCAGGCGCCCCTCATGTTGCTGTTTATTCTTCGTATTTCCTTCTGCATAAAGTGTTGTATCCATCTCTTCCAAGCACTAATCAAGAGGGACTTATGTCTTGATCTTTTTTTTTTTTTTAATTTCTTTTTAATGTTTATTTTTGAGAGAGAGAGAGACAGACAAAGTGTGAGTGAGGGAGGGGTAGAGAGAGAGAGAGAGGGAGACACAGAATCCGAAGCAGGCTCCAGGCTCTGAGCTGTCAGCACAGAGCCCGACGCGGGGCTCGAACTCACGGACCGTGAGATCATGACCTGAGCCGAAGTTGGACGCTTAACCGACCGAGCCACCCAGGCGCCCCAACTTGATCTCTATTTTTTAAATTGGTTCTTTATATTTTTTCAAAAGCATTTGTCACTTTTTATCTTGCTCTGTTGCCTTCCTTTTTGTATTTGTTCATTACATTCTATCACTTGAAAATTTTCCTACATTTGAAGATTTCTTTTTTCAATTATATCATATCTTCCTTATTTCTAATTATAATTATCCTTTTCTTAGTAGTGTAGGGGCCAAGGGCAGGCTGCCCCAAGATGGGCTACTTTGGCATGAAGATTATTTTGAGTTCAAAAAAAGATTATTTTGAGTTCAAAAGATTATTTTGAGTTCACACCTAAGACCTAAAAAGAATTTAGATGGAGGACCTGCCCTATCTATCACCATAGATAACTACACTATGATGTGAACTGGCTATGGGAGACAGGGCGGAACCCGGCAAGCCTGTTTGATCAGAGTTCTTCATGCCCCAGTGTTTCTGAGGGGCCCAAACATTTGTTTACCAAACAATTACTCTTTTTCATCTTCCTGTGAATTTCATTCCTTCTCTCTGAAGTCCCAGACCCCTCCTGCCTTCTCCTGTGTATACCTTATTTTGCCTATCTTTGGAATTTCCATGTCTATGTGGATTCCCCATAAGTACGAAATTAAATTTGATTTTTCTTCTGTTAATTAAATTGGGGGGGGGGGGTATTTATTTTTGAGAGACAGAGTGCGAGCAGGGAAGGGGCAGAGAGGGAGACACAGAATCCGAAGCAGGCTCCAGGCTCCGAGCTGTCAGCACAGAGCCCGACGTGGGGCTCGAACTCAAGAGCTGCCAGATCATGACCTGAGCCAAAGTTGGACGCCCAGCTGAGTGAGCCACCCAGGCGCCCCCTGTTAGTCTGATTCTTAGTCCAGCTGGAAGGATCTTGAAGAAGAGAGGAAATTCTTCCTCCCCGACAGATGTTAGGAACTTACTTCCCATCTCTAGCAAGAATAAGTTGTTTTGTTTCCAAACCCCTCTCCAATTTATAAAAATGTTTAGCTTTTACCCACTTGGAATTTATTACAAAGTTCGTCCAACATTCAGTTCTATTAATATGTTTAATTTCTTTTTAAATGAGAACTGAATTCCATTAGTTTTTCCTTTTCTGTTTTTTTTTTCTCATCCTTTGTGTTCAAAAGGAAAAGTTAAAGAATACGATGAACACCCAGATATGCCCTTCCTAGATTCACCAACTGTTCACCTTTGTCACATCTGCTTTTTCTTTTACTCTATCTATCTATAATTTATCTGTCTATAATTTATCTCCTTTAGTGTTGTTTTGTTTTGCAGAAGCACTTTAAGTGATGACGTCTTGACAGTTTCCCCCCAAAACACTTTAGAGTATAAAGAACAAGGACAGTCTCCTATCTAAACAAGAGTCATCACCACACCTAAGACTTAATAGTAATTCAACAGCATCATCTAAGGTTCAGTCTTTTCCCCGGTTGTTCCCCGGTTGTTCTCAAACTTTCCTTCCCTCACTGCTTTCTCTTCTGATGCAGGATTCAGTCAGGGATCACACATTGCATCTGGTTTGGCAGATGCTGCCTCTTGTATCTCCTTGAAATGAGAACTCTCTCTGTTTTTTCTTTTGTTTTGTTTTGTTTTTGGCTTTCATAACATTCGCATTTTCTTTCAAGTTTAGGCCACTTGTCCTGTAGGCTGTCCCATAATCTAGATATGTCTGATTGTTTCCTTGCATTTTTGTCAAGGAGAGAGGAGTGTGGACCTCTCAGAGCATCACATAAGGGACATCATTTTGCCCCTTTATTGGTGATGCTGAGTTTAATTACTTGGTTAAGGCCCTGCCTGCCTGATCCCTTCAATATAATGTACCTTTTCCCCTTTATAATTAATAAGCAATCTGGGGGATGGTGCTTTGAGACAGTGTAAATATTTCGTTCCCCAACAGCTTTTCACACAATGGCTTTAGCACCTGCTGATGCTCCTTGCCTGCATAAATTACAAAGCTGGTTGCAAAATGGTGACTTTTTTCCAATTCTTTCATTCCTTCTAGAGATAGAGCATTGTTCAGTGAAGATCTTTTCTTCACCCCCTTTTCTGAGTATCACTATGGATTCATGGATTCTTTTCTTTCCAGTGTGTTATAATCCGTTACCACCACGTTTATTTATTTTTTTTAATGTTTATTTTTAGAGAGAGAGAGAGAGAGAGAGAGAGAGAGCCAGCAGGGGAGGGGCAGAGAGAGAGGGAGACACAGAATCTGAAGCAGGCTCCAGACTCTGGGCTGTCAGTACAGAGCCGGATGTGGGGCTTAAACTCACGAACCGTGAGATCATGACCTGAGCCGAAGTCGGATGCTTAACCGACTGAGCCACCCAGGCGCCCCGCCATCATGTTTATGTTTTGATGCTCAGAGATATCTTTGTTTTGTTTTTAAAGCAGCATGAAATTTTGATTAGTTAGCATATAATATCTTAAAATGGAGACATTGACCATCGTTACCTTTAAAAACTGCTTTCTGATGTCCTTCATTGTGGATTTTTAAAGTGTATGACATATTTTCAAGGTCTTTATTTGGCATTGCCTTAAATTTATTAAATTAGCCATCTTTAATGTATGTTTAGTTTTGCCAATAGGAGAAAAATATTAACATTGAAAATAATGTCGGGGCACCTGGGTGGCTCAGTCAGTTGAGCGTCCGACTTCAGCTCAGGTCACGATCTCACACTCCATGAGTTCAAGCCCCGCGTTGGGCTCTGTGCTGACAGCTCAGAGCCTGGAGCCTGTCTCAGATTCTGTGTCTCCCTCTCTCTGACCCTCCCCCATTCATGCTCTGTCTCTCTCTGTCTCAAAAATAAATAAACATTAAAAAAAAAAAAGAAAAGAAATGCCTTACAATTAGGCTAAATTAATGTTTAATATTTAATGTGTCTTGTTACTACTGAGAATGAAATACTTTTTCTCCATCGATTTTTTTTTCTAACTGCATGTAACTAGCATATAGAATGCAATTGATTTTTGTAAATCTGTCTCATAACTCACCATTGGTATGTACTCATTTATTACACCTGGTAATTTTCTGGTTGATTTCTTTGGATTTTCTAGGTAAGCAATCATGTCCTCTGCAGAAAGTAATAATTTTATTATGTCTTCCTTTCCTATATTTATGAGTCCAATTACCTTTCCTTCTTAGATGAAAGTCACCAGCATTTCTAGAACTAGGTGGAACAGGGGTGGGCACGGGACATTGCTCTAACTTAGGAGGGCTTGGGAGTGACACCTGCTGGGATGCTGACCGTGTGGCCCAGCCGCAAGTTCAGGGAAACAGGCTGGTAGGTGCCTTTACCCCGATGGTCTCACAGACAGTGTCCCAAAGACAGCGTCACCCAGGCTGCTGTTGTGTGGGAGTTGGTCTCACTTAGAGAGAAGGGGCTGGCAAGAGGTAGTCTTGTGTCTCGTTTGTGGATCAGTGCAGGACTCCAGCCTTGAAAGGCAGGAAAACCCAGGCAGAAGCAGTGCAGCAGGGGATGGACAGGCTGAAACTAACTTGCTGTCCACAGAGCACCACAGAGCTGGTCCCGGGCAGATGGAAGCAGCGGGCAGGGGGGGTCTGGGGGAGGCTGGGGGGAGCTGAGATTATTCCCTGCACCCTGCTCTGGTCTTAGGCTAGTTGGAGCCAGTGACTATAAGGGTTTGTGGGGCTGGCAGAGGCAAGACCCCAACTATCCTTTTCTTATTGCTCTTTTATATTTTTTTTAATGTTTATTTATTTTTGAGAGAGAGAGAGAGAGAGAACGAGAGCACACACAAATTGGGGAGGGGCAGAGAGAGAGAGGAAACAGAATCCAAAGCAGGCTCCCGGCCCTGAGCTGTCAGCACAGAGCCCGGCGTGGGGCTCGAACCCTCGAAACGTGAGATCAGAACGCCTCAGAACCTGAGATGAAGGCGGATGCTTCACCAACTGAGCCACCCAGGCGCCCCCTTATTATTCTTTTAAATGGGCTGACTGTCCATTACTACCATTAAGTACGATGGAGGCATCTGGGTTTAGGTTTATCGTTAGCAGGCTAATAAAGACCACCCCCTCCCAGTCCCATTTTCCTTTCACCTTAAAGGTGTTCATGATGTTTGCCATTTTCCCCCATTGATGCAAAGACTACACCTGGAAAGGGGAATCTGATTGGCCGGGCCTGATCAGGTGCCCATTTCCAGAGGCTGGCTTCAAACTATCTGGGAAGGGTGTAGTTCCCCCAAAGGAAAGTCGGGGTGAGGGGCAAGCGATGCTGGACAGAGACAGAATGCAGACTGCAGGGCGACCCAGCCTTCTAGCCCACCCAGCGCTCGCCGCCCCCCGCCTGCCCGGGGAGGAGTGTTTACTTCTGCATTTCCCGGGCAAACGGGCTGTAAGGACTGCAGTTGGGTACGTGCGCCACTCTGCCCCCAGCACCCCGTCTGGCTGGGGCACGTACCGAGGGCACAGTAAGCGTTACTTAAACGTCTGAGTGGGTGAATAAACGAAGTACACGGGGACGAGCCCAGAACCCAGCGACCCAGTGCCTACTGAGCTCCACCCTGAAGTTGTATGGTTGGTAAGCAAATCCCTCTCTACCTCTGTCGGCTGCCTGATAAAGTTTGGGGGCTGAGGGCTTTGTGGTCGAGGACCCAGGCTCTGGGCTGGATAGGTCAGAGGTCAACCCCCGGTGACTTGCTACGACTGTGACCTGGGCTGAGTCTCTGTACATCTTTGAGCCTCACCTGTGAGACAATGATGGTGTTCTTGACAGTGGAATAAGAGAATGAGGTGAGGCTCTTAGCACAATGTCTGGTGCATCCTAAGCCCTTTATACAGGGGAGTTATTTTTATAGACCCTCTGTAGTTGTAGGGACATTTAGAAGAGGAAGTGTGGCACTGGGTATAGCCTGCTGCGGGCCCCCAGCCCCCATGTGTGGTGGCCTGAGGAGGAGGAGGAGGAGGAGGAGGATGGAGAGACACGTGAGCACAGCTCTGTGACAGGCACTGTGCCTACCACCGCAGATACAAGAGGGAACTGCAAAGCTGGGACCACACAGCAGGAAGGAGTGCAGGCTCTTGAAGTTTGAATTCTGGTTCCATCGCTTCCTAGCAAGCCCTTACTCTCTGTGCCTCAGTGTCCTCATCTGTAAAATGGGTACAGTAATGACAGCTCCTTCCTCTGCTTGTGAAGTGTAGATGAGTTATTGCGTGTATGCCCGGCTCATAGTAACTGCTTGTAAGTGTCACCTGTCATTAAATCATTGTCACCATTGTTATTACTGTTAACCCCAGTAAGCTGTCAGCCCTGTGAGGAGCCAGCCAGGAGAGGTTGCGGCCACAGCGAGCCGAGCCTGCCTGGGCTTGCTGTCACCCCCACTTCCACTGCTGCTGGAATATTCCCCCCACAGCCACCTAACCTGCCCTCCTGCCAGCCTCAGAGGGCATGTGCCGGGCTCAAAGCCCAAAGTCCCCAGGTCCACTGTCCCTGGCGGTGTGAGGTTACCAGCCACTCAATCAGGATTCTCCTCCCGGGTCTCATCATCAAACTCTCTGGGGAGGCCTTTGAAAATGCAGGTGCCTGGGTCCATGCTGGCCGCCAGACTCCACAGACCAGCATTGGGATCGCCAGGTTGGGAGTGTCCCCCGTGCCTCTGCCAGAGGTCATGCAGGCTCCAGATCAGAATGCTGGGAGAGCCCCTCCCAGTCCCTGATGCTCCTGAGCCTGTTTTCTGGTCTAGTAAAAGAGGCCCGGGACTCTCCTTCAAGGGCCGGTGTGAGGGTGAATGAAGTGCCACAGCCCTAGTTCCTCGGGGGCTCCCAGAATGGTGCCGGGAACCCTCTTCAATTGGCCCTCCTCCCTCTAGCCCAGGGCTCCGGTCCACTTAGGTTGGGGGAGAAGTATACACTCTGAACAGGGTGCAAATCACGTATGAACCGTCCTGCCCCTGTTTTTTACTGCTGTGCTGCCTGGAAAAGAAATTTGCTTCTGCAAAGAGCCCCTCAAAGCAATGGATTCAACCTGTTCGCCCTAAGGCCTTTCCCCAGTGCTCTGCATGGGGCCAGCCGCTGGGAGTGCAGGGCCCCCTTCAGAGGAGAAGGGATGTGCAGCAGAAAGAAAGTGGGGGGCAAGAAGGCCCAGACGCAGCAGCCCCTCGTGCCCATTACATCCCCACTGCTCTGGGTTGAGGCCCCGGGAGCTTCTCCTCCACCCCGGAAGCTGCTTGGTTCCATCAGGACCCAGAGAGATCCCAGCAGGTATCCCCAGGGGGTGGGGTGCAGGCAGCGCTGGGAGCTGCGCCCCAAGAACTGCCCGGCCATGGGGAATAGGGCGAGCGGACTGAGGTCTCTTCGTTCTCTGGGGGTGCCCACGGGCATCGCCAGCCTTCCTGTCTCGCGCATTCCACTTCGGTGGGGAAATGGCCCATTTAACATCCTGTGCAAAACAAGCTGACGGTGGCAGTGCCCACGGAAGGGGCCCCACCCTGAGTCCGCACAATCCTGGTCCTGCAAAGACCAGGGTATGTGGCCAAGCAAGTTTGGAAAGGCACCCGCTTGCCCCTCCCCTTAGTCCAGTGGAGGCTCTAGTGAAAAGTTTTGACACGGGCCCGGTGCATCTCCAACTTCCCGACATCAGAACCGTCTTCTCATGGGACACCTTGATGCTCTCTGAGAAGTGCCTTCCTGGTGACCTTGGGCAAAGTCTCAGCCTCTTGAGGGTCCATTTGCTTCCTCGGTGAGCTTGGGACCCTATTCCCCGTCCTGCCCACCTCACTGGGACAAGGGATGAGAAGGGCTAGGCCCCATTAGTCTCTTCTCCCCCCACTGGCACAACAGCCAGACCACACTTGGTCCTCTTGGTAAGAGAGATGGGGGGATGCGCTCACGGTTTCACACCTCTGAGGTCATGGAGTCTGGATATGGGTGCGAGCCTGACCCAAGAAGTCTTAACTGTCACCTCTGAGATCTTTGTGGGGTTTCTGCTAGGGGAGGCAGGACATCACCCTTCCTCTGCAGCCACCAGGAGTGTCTGTCTGACTTCTGCCAGCAGCAGGGAGGGAGCCTGGTTCATGCAGGGGAATTGGGGCTGGCAGGATGCCGTTACTAAAGGCCTGCTCCGCCCAGCTCGCTCAAATCCATAATCTCTTTTGGTTCCCAGAGGAACGGTATGAAGTGGGCAGTCGCCTGCCCCGATTTCACAGACCGAAACACTGAGGTTCTGAGAGTCTGGGATTTTCCCAGGATCTCATGGCAGGTTTGAGGTGATGCTTTCTTCTCTCCTTCATTTGGAAGTTCTCTAATGAGGTTTCCAGAACTACTGATCCTTCTCATTTGCCACCTTCTGTTGTGTTGACAGCAACAACATTGGAATTTCTGGCTGGAGCACCCATATTTTGCTTTGTTTCAAGTAGCTAGGCCCCAGCTCACAGGAAGGCTGTGAGATGCTCTGATTAACTCCACTTTCTGGGTAACAGAGGGCTGGCGGGAAGGCATTTCAGTTTGAGTTTAGTTGATGTGTCAGGGTCTGGGGGAGGGCAGCCTGGGGCTGAGGCCCGGTGCAGCGGGAGGAACGATTAGAACCAGGAGCTGGGCCAGTTGGAAGAGCAGCGGGGTGGGATGGATGGGAGAGGCAGGGCCCAGGGACCACAGCCTGGGAGGGAGCCCTGGTGAGAGGTGGTGTTCGCACCTCCAGCAGGCCCACACTCCCCTTCAATGAGCAGATATTCCCATTTGGTATTAAATAATGGGCCCGAAACCAACCAGAGCCTTAGATGGGGGCAGCACCTGTCAGGACCCTGAGGATCAAGGAGGCCGACCCAAGGCCTGGTGCTGAGGTCGAGCCACTGGAGGGTGCAAGGGGCACCCTTCCACAGTACTTTCAGCACTGTGCCTACCCGCCCCCACCCCCGCAACCCCAAAGCAGTGTCCTAGGACAGGTGCCCCTCCCCTTATAGGGTGAGCTCCCTGCCTTCATAGCCAGGAAACCTCCACCAGGGGTGGCGACAGCCTTGGCCTCCTCCATTAGGGAGGATTGGCCCACCTGTCAATTTTCCTTCCTACCCTGGTACCCCAGGGTTCCAAGTGGTGCGCACCAATTGGACTCCCTCTTGGACCCCTGCTTCGGAATCCTGGAAGGGTCCTTAGGGGTCGCCTAGAATGTCACTACTCCAGAGTGACTCCAAGGATCAGCAGCTGGTTAGAAATGCAGGCCCCACCCTGCACCTAACAAATCAGAATCTGCATCTCATTAAGATGCCCAGCTGCTTCATGGGCACATAGAATTCGGAGGTGCTCGGTCAGACCCGTCAGAAGCCCAGGGGCGTCCATCCCACGGAGCAAATGGGACTGTGTTCCTTTTCTTCACAGCACGGCCGGTACCTGGATCTGGCCACGCTCGTGGGCCCTGGGGCCCTGGGCTGGCTGGGCAACTAAGAGAGGGTGCCCCTGGGGGGTCTTCGGCCAGACCTTCTCTGAGTCCTGGTCACTGGAGCCCTCAAGCCACAACCTCCTTGTGCTCAGCCGGGTGGCTGCCCCCGTCTCCCATGCCAGACCGACTCCTCCCTGCATCTGCCACCATGGGGGGTTGGGTCAGCGCTGCCATTGCCATCCTTGGAGAGAAGTTGATGTCGTGGTTAGAACAAACGGAGGGGAGCCTTTTCTTGGCAGCCGTCAGGCCTGGCCAGGGAGGTGTCTGTGTCTGAGAGCTCCGGGGACCTGGATGGGTGATGGTCCCCTGACCCCTTCACCCCGTGCCCTGCCCCTCCTCCTGGGTGTCTGCCCGGGGAGATAGTCCCCACTGTCCGCTCACTCAGCTTCACCTCCCTCCCTGCACCTCTTCCCCACCTCAAATCAAGCCGGCCTGCCACAGGCCTATAAGCTCTTCCCTGGCCCCTCTTTTCCTACCCCGTCGCAGCCCTGGGTCCCCACAGCCGCCTCCTCTGGACCTCCATGTCCTCACCGCCAGTCTCCCATCTCCCTCCACCGTGCACTGTGAGCTTGGGCAACTTCCCACACCTGCTTTCTGGGACCCCTCCTGAAACCCCCACCCACCAGAGGGGAAAGCCCACTGGGTCCCCTCCCTGTTGGGCCCCCACCTCTATCGTCCCCCTGCCCTCCCGCCACACAGGGCAGCTGGCGGTTCCCAAGCCCTTCAGGCTCCTCCAGAGTCTGGCCTTGCCTGCTCTGTCCCTCCTGTCTGCCTTTGCTCATGCTAGCCCCCATCCCCTGCCCCCCACTGCCGTGTTCATGCTCTGGTCCCCTAATGTCCTGCACAATCCCTTCAAGGGCCTCCTAGCATCCCCCAATCCCTCTGGGCTCTTTCTCACTGAGGGTTTGGGTAACATCTCTTGGGGGGTTGTATCATGGTAGATTCTCTACCCCCACCATCCTGGGAGTCTTTTTTTTTTTTTTTTTTTTTTTTAAGAATAAAGAGAGCTTTACTGTTTTTTTCCCCACTGATTTAAAAATGATCCAACCCATTTTTAAAATGTACCCACTTAGGAAATGTGGAAAGAAGAGACAAGAGGATTGGCCATGCTGGCACACAGAGATTACCTGTATCAACAGCTTGGCGCCCAGCCTGTAGGCCGAGGCTGCCTATGCAAGTGCTCACTTTATCCGGGGTTTGCTCTGTGCCAGGTTCCAGGCCACGTCTCCAGTTCTTTCCCTTTAAATCCTAACACTCCGCAGGCAGAGGCTATTGATCAGAGAAGCTGAACACAATTACCCTTGGTCACACAGCTGGTAAATGGAGGAAGTGGGATTTGAATCCAGCTCTGTCCACTTCCAGAGTCAGGAGTGACATTATGTGTCCTTGAGCATGTGGCAGTATTGACAGTCATCTGTACCCTTTTCTGCTGCTCCCTAGGCTATTTTTGCTTCACTAAAAAAATACAGTAGGACAGGGGCGCCTGGGTGGCTCAATCAGTTGAGCGTCTGACTTCGGCTCGGGTCATGATCTCGCGGTCCGTGGGTTCGAGCCCCGCATCGAGCTCTGTGCTGACAGCTCAGGGCCTGGAGCCTGCTTCGGATCCTGTGTCTCCCTCTTTCTGCCCCTCCCCCACTCATACTCTGTCTCTCTGTCTCTGTCTCTGTCTCTCTCTCTCTCTCTCTCTCTGTCTCTCTCTGTCAAAAATAAATAAACTTTAAAAAAAAATACAGCAAGACACCTGTCCCCTCCCTGAGAGCTTCCTGGGAACTTGCCTGTCACCCCGCAGGACAGGGTCTGAGGAAACATTTGCAGAAGGAATGACCAGATGAAGGAATGGAGGGATAGGTCAGTCTACCTCACAGACCACCCAGGCTTCTGTCCCTTTCATTCCTATTCATACCTCAAACAAAGCCCTCTTGGGTGGCCTGAGGGATTCTGGTCAGCAGCAGTGCAGGCTGTGAGTGACAGGCCTGCTTGGTGACACTGGGACATGCTGGGGGTCTCTCAGTAAGGACGGCAAGTCCAGCCCAGGAGGCGGTGGCCTGGGTACCATGTGACTGGCCCGTCCTGTCGCCTGGCAGCCCTGGCCAGAGATGCTCCAGTGTGCATCCATTGTGCACGGAGCACCTTCGCTCTCAAAGCCACCCTCCCACTCCCGCCTTTTACACCTGCAGCCCCTTGGGGAGGTCTCCTTCACTAGTTAGGGGCTCCCCAGCTTTGAGACCAGGAACTGATGCAAAATGGCTTAAATGTGTTCTTTCTCATCACGCGCCAGCTCCAGGGATGTGTCCTTCTGGGGCTCAGAGGACCCAGCCCCCTAACATTCAGCTTTCCCCCACGTAAACCCAAACAGAGTCTGCACTCCGGGATGGCAAGGAGGGCCGGGAGCACTTCCTGAGCATCGATCCCCATCTGCACCCTATTGTCAGGGAAAACCTCTCCCAGAAGTGCCTTTCTCGTGTCTCATTGGCCAGAAATGTATAACATGCTTTTTACCTAAGCCAATCACTGGCAAGGGGATGAGCCACCTGCCTGACTTGGCCCAATCAGGGCTCATGCTCGGGGGTTGAGGCACCCCTGAGGCACCTGGTCCAACAGGAGGTGGGCATCTCACCCACATCTGGGCTGCCCCACACAGAAGGAGGGGAAGGGAGGGGCAGCCTCGCGGCCAGCAACGGGATCTGCTTTGGTCCTCATCAGTTTTCTTGACTTTATAGGAGAGAGGAAGTAAAAGGCTCAGAGAGGTCGAGTAATTCACCAGGGCCACACTCCAAGGTCCCCAAGCCATTTGTTGACCTGGTCCTTGGTGAAGCCCGGTTGGATGGAGACAACCTGCCTCCTAGCCCTTTACTCTCATCCACTGCTCTATCTGGTTTTCTTCTCCCCCTCCCTGCCAACCCCAAGCCCACCCAGTCGTCTGGGGGAAACATTACAATCATATAGGCTCCAGAGCTGGAAGAGACCTGCCATATTAATGTCATTTAATGCCTTCGTTTTCCAGTTGTGGAAACCGAGGCCCAGAGAGAGGAGGAGCTCCCGGGGACCCCTCAGTGATGTCACTGAGGGTAAAGCCAGGACTGGACTGAGGGCCAGGGAAGCACAGCATCCCTGAGACTCACAAAGGCTCCAAGCCCACCCTACTTTATCACCCCAATCCCTGCAGCAAGACAGCCCCTGGTGGCGGGGAGGCTCATTCTCACACTTCTCTTTATGTACCTTTTGCACAGAATACTTCATAGCACTCTACCCTCCACAGCGTCCTTTATTGCACCATAATCTCATTTGACTGTCACAATAGTCCTGTGAGCTGGCCTGGAGTGCATCATCAGGTGGAAACTGAGGCCCAGAGAGGTAGCATGTCTTATGCAAGGTCAGCCCATGAGTGCCTCTGAAGCCCAGGCGAAGCCGACTGTATTGGCATGCCATGCAGTCACACAGCATTTGAAGCTCTGTGGTCACGATCTTGGAAAGCCAGAATAATTTTTGAGCAAGGGTGCCAGCATTTCCATTTTTGCACCGGGTGCCACAAATTATGAAGCTCACCCTGAGCCCTGGCTCCTGAGTCCTTCCCATGCACCTGTGGCCAATCTGAATGATGCCATGGGACTGCTCCTCACAGATGACGGGTGGCCTGGGGTGCAGGGACTGGCAGGACCCACTTGGAACCCCCGCCCCCCCCCCCCCCCCCGTCTGTCTCCAGCTGGTTCAGCAGAAGCTCTGGCCTGACTTCCCTCCCCTCTCCTCCAGAGGGCCAGCGGCTGCCTTCCCCTCCACCTCTTGTGCCCTTTGTCCCTCGGGGCTGGGGGTTGGGGGTTCCAGAATACAGGGCTGCATTGTGTGCCCTGACGTCAGGCAGCCGGGCTGCTCGGGAAAGTGGGTAAACAGGCAGCTCGGAGCACGCGGCCCTGAGGCTCCAGGGGAGGGCAGGAGCCCCCTGAGGTGGCAGAGGGGGTCCCAGGGAGCCCCCGGGGAGTTGGATTCCACCCTCACCTGCCGTGGCCTCTGGATCAGCTCTTGCACAGCGCTGCTGGGAGGTGGGGAGGAGTGAGGCTGTGAAGTACGCAGAGTAGCCCCTGACACATAGTCGGTGCTCAGCTGCGAGCCCCGCTTGCTGCTGGTCCTGCTCCCTTTACTGCCCTCGCATCTACCCCGACCTCAGGACAAAGTGCAGCCAACCTCCGCACGGCTTCCAAGCCCTTCTCCTTCGGGCCCTGTCCCTTCTGTCTCCGGCCACCTGCCTTCATGACACCTCCCCTTCCTACACGCCCTCCCCGCCTTGCCTCCAGCCACCCCAAACCACTGGCCTCGTCTGGGATTCCTCTCTCCCTCCCCTGCCCCTGCCGCCTGCCATGCCCTTCCCCACCACCCCCTTCCCGCAGAAGACGGTCCAGGCAGTCTGGGATTCATGATGCTTCCATTCCGTTTTCCATGCCCCAGTGTCCCACAATCGTCCCTGTGCCCGAGCTTATGGCCTCCAGGCCGGCCACCCTGAGCAGGACTCCCGGCTCCAGCGCCTGCCTCACCCCCTCCAGGAGGACCCCTCCCCAGAATTGCTTGGAAGGCGATCTAGGCTTGCGCAATGGTGGTCTGGGGCAAAGGAGGACAGCATAGCGCTGAACAGCTCCCACCAGCACTGAGCCGTGCCCTTCTGGAAAGCACTCCCTGGCCTGCTGAAGGGAGCCTCCAGGAAATGTGTCTTGCCTCTCTCTCCTTGTAGGTTCCCCCCTGTCTCTGTGACCCCCCTCCCTCCCTCCCTTCTTTTTAAAAAACGTTTTATTATTTTTTTAATGTTTATTTTGAGAGAGAGAGAGAGAGAAAGAGAGCGTGAGTGTGGAGGGGGCAGAGAAAGAGGAAGAGAGAGAATCCCAAGCAGGCTCCAGGCTATCAATGCAGAGCCCAACTCAGGGCTCATTCTAACGAACTGAGAGATCGTGACCTGAGCCAAAATCAAGAGCCGGATGCTCAACCCACTGAGCCACCCAGGTGCCTACTCCCTCCCTTCTTTATCTGTCTGTCTGCCATTGCAGCTGCTTTTCTATGCTGGGGAGTTTCAACCCTGCCCTATCCCAGACTGGCCCAGAACTCTCTTTACAGGTGTAGAAATCTTCAGGAGCCTAGCCCAGCTTTGTTTCTGCCCAGGGTAGCTGGACCTCACACTCAATGGCCACAGGGCCGGGAAAGGGAGCTGCCTGGGTGGGGCAGATAGGGCAGGGGTGCAGAACTTGGAGTCCGGGGGTTACCGTGGTGAACTGGGGAGCAGAGCACCTGTCTAAAAAGCATGCTGTACTTTAGCTGCGGCCCGTTGTAGCAGTGGGACAATACAGACCCAGGGTGCCAAATCTGATTTTCCAAAAAAGTCAGATATCCCAGTTTGTGTGGTTTCCTTGAGTGAAAACTTTTAAAAATTTTCCATATAGTAAAAATTAACTTTTCTAGACATATGCATAGATTCCTATAAGCACCACACATCGGGGTACAGAACAGCTCACCACCCCCCCACACTCCCCCAGGCCGCCTCTGTAGTCACAATCTTCCCTCCTCCCTTTACCCCAGGGAACCACTGATCTGTTGTCTGTATTGTAACTTTGCCTTTTCCAGTGGAATCTCAGCTGGTAGCCTTTTGAGACTGGCTTTTTTCACTCAGCATCATGCATTTGAAATCCATCCATGTGGACATAGCGACAGCTCTTTTTATGACAGAATAGTTTGCTTATCCATTCACCTGCCAGAGGACATTTGGGATGTTGCCAGTTTGGGGCAATTCTGTATAATGCTGCCCTAGATGTTTATGTACAGTTTCTTCGTGTGCAGAAATGCCTTCATTTCTCTAGGATAAGGAAGTTCTTTTCCAATTTGCTGGGCATTTTATCATGAATGGATGTTGAATTTTGTCAGTTGCTTTGTGTCTATTGAAACGGTTACATGGGTTTTTTTCTCTTTTTTCTTTCTTTTTTCTTGAAGTATAGTTGACGACGCACAATGTAACATGGTTTCTGGTGTACAGGATAGTTATTCCACGAATCTAGACATTATGCTGTGGCCACCTATCAGCATACAAAGCTATTCTAGTACCATCGAGTATGTGCCCTGCCCTGTACCTTTACCCTGTGACTTATTCATTCCATGACTGGAAGCCCGTACCTCCCACTCCCTTCCCCCATTCTGCCCGCACCCCTACCCCCCATCCCCTCTGGGAACCGTTAGTTTGTTCTCTGTATTTATGGGTCTGTTTCCGCTTTGTGTTTGTTTGCTTTGTGTTTTAGATTTGACATATAAGTGAAATCATACAGCCTTTGTCTTTCTCTGTCTGACTTATTTCACTCAGCAGAATACCCTCTAGGTCCATCCATGTTGTCATAAATGGTAAGATCTCATCCTTTTTCATGACTGAGTAATATTCCATTGTGTGTATATGTGTGTGTGTGTGTGTGTGTGTGTGTGTGTGTGTGTGTACATATATACATATGTTGCCACGTCTTCTTTATCCATTCATCTATCAGCAGACACTTATGTTGCTTCCGTATATTAGCTACTGTAACAAATGCTTCCATAAACACAGGGGTGCATGTATCTTTTCAAATTAGTGTTTTCGTTTTCTTTGGGTAAATACTCAGTAGTTAATTACTGGATCACATGGTAGTTCTATTTTTAATGTTTTGGGGAACCTCCATCTACTGTTTTCCACAGTGGTTGCACCAACTACATTCACGCCAGTAGAACACAAGGGTTCGTGTTTCTCCACATCCTCACCAACACTTGTTATTTCCTTTTTTATTTTAGTCATTCTTACAAAGAGGTGTGAGGTGGTATCTCATTGTGAGTTTGATTTGCATTTTCCCGGTGATGAGTGATGTTGAGCACCTTTTCGTGTGTCTGTGGGCCATCTGTCTTCTTTGGGAAAATCTCTAGGCAGGTCCTCTGCCCATTTTAATTGGATTGTTTGGTTTTTAGCTGTTGACTTGCATAAGTTCTTTATATATTTTGGATATTAACCCCTTATCATATGTATCATTTGCAAATATCTTATCCCATTCCGTAGGTTGGCCTTTCGTTTTGCCAGTGGTTTCCTTTGCTGCACAGAAGCTTTTTATTTTGATGTAGTCCCAATGGTTTATTTTTGCTTTTGTTTCCCTTGCCTCAGGAGCCATATCTAGAAAAACATTGCTACATTTGATGTCAGAGAGATTACAGCTTATGTTTTCTTCTAGGTCTCACATTTAGGTGTTTAATCCATTTGGAATTTATGTTTGTGCATGGTGTAAGAAGGTGGTCCAGTTTCATTATTCAGCATGTAGCTGTCCAGTTTTCCCAACATTTATGAAGAGGCTTTCTTTTCCCCATTGCATATTCTTGCCTCCTTTGTCATAGATTAATTGGCCATATAAACATGGGTTTGTTTCTAGGCTCTCTCTTCCATTCCATTGACCTATGAGTCCTTTGTGCCAATACCATACTATTTTGAACCCTAGCTTTGTAGTATATCTTGAGATTTGGGATTGTTATACCTCCTGCTTTGTTCTTCTTTCTCAAAATTGCTTTGGCTGTTTGGGGTCTTTTATGATGCCATATAAATTTCAGTGTTCTAGTTCTGCGAAAACTGCAGTTAGTATTTTGATAGGGATTGCATAGAATCTTTGCATAGATTGCTTTGGACAGTATGGACATTTTACCAATATTAATTCTTCTAATCTGTGAGCATGGAATATCTTTCCATTTGTGTCATCTTCAAGATCTTTCTTTTCTTAAAGTTTATTTTGGGAGAGACAGACACAGTGCAAGTGGGGTGGGGGCCGAGGGAGAGGGAGAATCCCAGCAGGCCCCACACATGGTCAGGGAAGAGCCTGACATGGGGCTCAAACTCAGGAACTGTGAGATCATGACCTGAGCTGAAATCAAGAGTCGGGTGCTTAACCGACTGAACTACACCGGCTCCCCATCTTCAGTATCTTTCATCAGCGTTTTATAGTTTTCCAAGTACGGGTCTTTCACCTCCTTGGTTAAGTTTTTTCCTAGGTATTTTATTCTTTTTGGTGCAATTGTAAATGGAATTACTTCTTAATTTCTCTTTCTGCTACTTCATTATTAGCGTATAGAAACGCAACTGATTTCTAGGTGTTAATTTTGCAGTCTCAACCTTTCTGAATTCATTTGTTAGTTCTTTTTTTTTTAATTTTTAAAAATGTTTTATTTATTTTTGAGACAGAGAGAGACAGAGCATGAGCAGGGGAGGGGCAGAGAGAGAGTGAGACACAGAATCCGAAGCAGGCTCCAGGCTCTGAGCTGTCAGCACAGAGCCCGACATGGGGCTCGAACTCACGAACCGCGACATCATGACCTGAGCCAAAGTCAGACGCTCAACCGACTGAGCCACCCAGGCTCCCCTTCATTTGTTAGTTCTAACAGGTTTTTGTGTGTGTGTGGTGGAGACTTTAGGGTTTTTTATGCATAGTATCATGTCATATGCGAATAGTGACAGTTTAACTTCTTTACCAATATCAGATGCCTTTTATTTCTTTTTCTTGTCTGATTGCTGTGGCTAGGACTTCCAGTACTATGTTGAATAAAAGTGGTAAGAGTGGACATCCTTGTCTTGTTCCTGATCTTAGAGGAGAAGCTCTCACTTTTCACCATTGATGTTAGCTGTGGGTTTTTTCATTATATGCCCTTTATTATGTTGAAGTATATTCCCTCTAAACTGTGGGGGGTTTTTTTCTTTACTCATGCTCAGATAACATCAGTGGATTTTCAAATGTTGTACCAGCCTTGGTGGCTAAACCCCACATGTTCATGGCTGTGTTATATTATTCATAAATACACGCACATACGTATATGTATATATACTTATATATACACGCACATACATATATGTATATATATTTATATATACACACACATACATATGTATTTGTTGTCTAATATTTTGTTTAGGATCATTGCATCTATGCTCATGAGGGATATTGGTGTTCTTTTCTTACCCAGTTATCCCCCGTTATTCAAAAGTTCACATTACACCACTTCACTTTTACAAAAGACCTTCATTTAGGAGCACCTGGGTGGCTCAGTCAGTTAAGTGTCCAACTCTTGATTTCGGCTCAGGTCATGAGCTCACGGTTCATGAGTTCTAGGCCTGCATCGGGCTCTGAGCTGACTGTGCAGAACCTGCTTTGGATTCTCTCTCCCTCTCTCTCTCTCTCACTCTCTGCCCTTCCCCTGCTCATACTCTCTCCCCCGCCTCCCCCCCGTCTCAAAATAAATAAAATTTAAAAAGAAAGACCTATATTAGTACCCTCTTTTGCTAACTGAAAGAAATCCAAAGAGGAGTTCCACTTCTAAGAGAAAAGGCAAAAAGCGAAAATCACTTTCAGTGTATTTGCAGCGAACTGTCACAGAGGCGGCATGCTCCCCAGGCAGCAAGAAGGGCCCCACCAAGCTCTGTTCCTAGGAACTACACTCAGCATTTCAGCACCAGCTACCGGAACTTTGAACTGTGTCTTTGAGCACCCGTGTTTTATCTTGATTTATTTCATGCATTTGTTGGGAAGATGTGTCCTAAGGTATCATAAAAGCCTAAGAGAGATTATAGTTTAGGTCTGGGAATGCTGAAAAAAATTTCGGTATGAATTAAAGGTAATCGCTGCTTCTGGACAGCATGTCAGCTAATTGTAGGAATGCTCTACTTTTGGAGGGTGGGGGGAAACCTGTGCTGGTTTTGTCTGCTTTTAGTATCAGGGTAATGCTGGCCTCGTTAAATGAGTTGAGAAGTGCCCCCTCCTCTTCTATTTTCTGGAAGAGATTGTGTAGAATTTATGTATACTTTCTTAAATGTTTGGTGAAATTATTTGGGCTTGAAGCTTTCTTTTTTTTTGGAAATATTTAAACTATGAAATTAATTTCTTTCGTAGTTACGGCATTACACAAATGGCCTCTTTCTTCTTATGTGAATTTTGACAGTTTGTGTCTTTCAAAGCATTGAGCCATTTTATCTAAGTTGTAGAAATTATGTGTACAGCAATGTTCATGGTGGTCCCTTAACCTTTTTAAAAAAGAACTTCTTTTATTTTATTTATTTATTTAAAAAAATTTTTAATGTTTATTTATTATTGAGAGACAGAGAGAGACAGAGCATGAGCAGGGGAGGGGCAGAGAGAGAAGGAGCCATAGAATCCGAAGCAGGCTCCAGGCTCCAAGCCATCAGCACAGAGCCCGACGCGGGGCTCGAACCCACAAACCGCAAGATAATAACCCGAACCAAAGTCGGACACTCAACCGACAGCGCCACCCAGGTGTCCCTCTTTTAGTTTTTTAAAGTTTATTTTTATTTATTTTGAGAGAGGGATAGAAAGCAAACAGGGGAGGGACAGAGAGAGAGGGAGACAGAATCCCAAGCGGGTTCTGTCATGTCAACACAGAGCCCAAGATGGGGCTCGAACTCACAAACAGTGAGATCATGACCTGAGCCGAAATCAAGAGATGAACGCTTAGCCACTGAAATCAAGAATCAGATGCTTAACCAACTGAGCCACCCAGGCATCCCAAAAAAGACCTTCTTTTAAAGCAGTTTCAAGTTTATGGCAAAATTGAGAAGGAGGTACAAGATTTCTCAAACGCTCCCTGCCCCCATATATGTGTAGCCTCTCCCCATTATCAAGGTCGCTCACTAGAATGGTATTTTTTTTTAATCAATGGTGAACCTACATTGATACATTATAATCACCCAATGTCCATAGTTTACATTAGGCTTCACTCTTGGTGTCATATATTCTACGGATTTGCACAAATATATAATAACTTATGTCCCTCATTATAATATCACATGGAGTATTTCACTGTCCTTAAAGTCCTCCGTACCTATTAACCTTTTAAGTCTGTAAGACTGGTGATATCTGCTTTCATTTCTGATATTTGTGATCTGTATCTTCTCTCCCTAGTTTTGTCAGTTTGGCTAGAGATACATCAATTTAATATTTTGAAAGAACCAGATTTTGGTTTCATTGATTTTCTCTGCTGTTTTAATGTTTTTCAGTTTTTAAATTTCTGCTCTTCATAATTTCTTTCCTTCTTCTTGCTTGGGGTTTGAATTTTATGTTTTATTTTTATTTCGATGGTGTCAAACATTTTTAACTTCCTTTGAGATTTGCTCTTTGACTCATGGATTATTTTGATGTGTCATTTGAATTTCCAACATTTGGGAAGATTTTAGATGTCTTTCGGTTGTTGATTTTTAGTTTAATTCCATTATGGTCAGACCATATGATTTGTATGATTTCAGTTCTTTTAAATCTGTTAAGTTTTGTTTAATGGATATAATCTATCCTAAGATATAATCTATCTTGGTGAATGTTCTGTGAGCACATGAAAGAAAGTACATTCTTTTATTACTGAGAATGAGTTCTATGTCAATTTGTTTATTTTTTTAATGTGTATTTATTTTTGAGACATAGAGAGGCAGAGCATGAACAGGGGAGGGGCAGAGAGAGAGGGAGGCACAGAATCTGAAGCAGGCTCCAGGCTCTGAGCTGTCAGCACAGAGCCAGACACGGGGCTCGAACTCACAGACCATGAGATCATGACCTGAGCCGAAGTTGGACACTCAATCGACTGAACCATCCAGGAGCCCCAAGTTCTATATCAACTTATAGGTTAAGCTGGTCAATAGTGTTTTCCAGGTCTTTTATATCCTTGTTGTTTTCCCACCTAACTAACTTTATTGATCCCTGAAATAAAGCATTAAGGTCTCCAATGATAATTGTCAATTTGTCTATTTCTCCTTTCCATTCTATCAGCTTTTGTTTCATGTGTTTTTAAGCTCTGTTGTTAGGTGCGTGCACATTTAGGATTGTTACGTCTCCTTAGTCAGTTGACTCTTTTATGTAATGTTCTTCTTTGGTCACTTTCCTTGTCCAGATTAGATAATTTCTATCATTCTATCTTCAAGGTCACTAACCATTTTTTTTCTCTCATCTCCATTCTGCTATTGATCCCACCGAATAAATTTTTAATATTTGAGTTGCTATATTTTTCCGTTCTAAAATTTCCATTCAATTCTTTCTTATAGCTCCTACTTTTCTGCTGAGAATTTCTATTTTCCCATTTGTTTCAAGAGTGTTCACCTTTCCTTCATGGAACATGGTTAACTGCTTTAAGGTCTTTGTCTTCTAGGGATGCCTGGGTGGCTCAGTCGGTTAAGCATCCGACTCTTGATTTCAGCTCAGGTCATGATCTCACAGTTCATTAGATTGAGCCCCAAGTCAGACTCTGCGTTGACAGCACAGGGGCTGGTATTTACTGACTGTCTTTTCCCTTGTCCATTATTGGGCTTTTCCTGTTTGTTTGTTTGTTTGTTTGTTTTACATGTCAAGTAATTTTCACTTGTATCCTGGACAAGTTTTAAATATTATATTATGAGACTTTGAGCCCTGTTAAAATACACCAAAATGTATCAACCTGGGGGGTTTTGTTTGTTTTAAATCAGGAAATCAAGGGGTGCCTGGCTGGCTCGGTCAGAACATGCAACTCTTGATCTTGGGGTTGTGAGTTTGAAGTCCAAGTTGGGTGTAGAGATTAAAATAAGTGAACTTTAAATAAGTAAATAAATAAGTAAATAAATGAAAAGTAAACAAATAAATCAGGAAATCAACCCAGTTAGGTTGAAGTCTCAGATCCCAACCTGCCTTCTGAGCTAAATATAGTTCCAATGTCAGTTCAGTTTTCAAAGCCTTTGAAATATTATTTTGGATCCACTTCAAGTGTGTATTCGCCTGGGGCCAGACTGTTCACTGTCTACACTGCAGTTCAGTTCTCAAAGCCTTTGGTATGCTATTAGTTAGTTCCTTGTATGTGTAGCTCAGGAGTGGGTGTAGGACTTCAAACACAACTTTATGGGATCCTGTGCTTGAGCTCTTTCCTTTCTGTGATCACACCCCTCCCACTCTCAAAGGTCCCTTTTCCTGGTCCTTTGGTTAGGAATCTGAGGCTTGGGGTGGCTGGGTGGCTCAGTGGGTTAAGTGCCCAACTTCAGCTTAGGTCATGATATCACGGTTCATGGGTTCCAGCCCCGGATCAGGCTCTCCGCTGTCAGCGCAGAACCCACTTCCGATCCTCTATCTGTCTCTATCTCTGCCCCTCCTCCCTCCTCAAAAATAAACATTAAAAAAAAAAAAAAAAAAAAAGGCAAGAAATCTGAGGCTTTGGCCTCCCTCTGTAGTTTCATACCTCCCATGACTGGTCTGCCTCCAGGATGAAGTGGTAAGAGGAAAAAGAGAGAAATGAATCACAGGAATTTCCTCCACACACTTTGACCACAGGGACCCCTTTCCCTAGGTTCTCATTCCACGGACACAGATTTTTCTTCTCTCTGGGTTTTAGGCGCCTGCCTGGCGGCCGTTGCTGCTGTGAACCCCAACTTTGAGACAGGGTGTTGCCTTGGGGTAGGGCAGGGAGAGGGATTTTTTTTTTAAAAACCACAGCATTGGGGCGCCTGGGTGGCTCAGTCGGTTAAGCGGCCAACTTCGGCTCAGGTCATGATCTCGTGGCCCGTGAGTTCGAGCCCCGCGTCGGGCTCTGTGCTGACAGCTCAGAGCCTGGAGCCTGTTTCAGATTCTGTGTCTCCCTCTCTCACTGACCCTCCCCTGTTCATGCTCTGTCTCTCTCTGTCTCAAAAATAAATAAACGTTAAAAAAAAATTTAAAAAAAAACAAAACCACAGCATTTCTTCTACTCTCTCTGTCCCCAAAGGACCCCCTTTGCCTGGCCTCTCATCAAACGGGGAGCGTTTCTTATGGAGCTCTCCCTGTTCACACCTGCTGTGCAATTCCAGGGTTTGGGCCGCCCGACTCTAGGCTGGAAAGTACGCAAAGGAAAAATAAATCCGTAGCTTACTGCCATATCCCTCTTCAAGCTTTTTGTTTATTTGTTTTTTTGTGGTTGTTTTTCCTTCAAGTTTTAATTTCCCTCCTAATTTGCCTGCTAGTATTTGCTTTTCAGATTCTTCCTATAGGTGCTTTCTGTAACCTGTCCAGCGTTTCCAGCCATAACCAGTGGAAGTGATAGAGTGGAGTGTCCTGGCTCCATCTTAACCGAAACCAGAAGGCTTCCTCGGTTTTTAATCTTGGCATTTAATTTTAAAAATTTAACTCTGTCTCCAGGCCGCATCTGGGACTACTAGTTGGAGGCGTGCTTTAGCAACGCAACGTTTCATGTGACACTTTTCCCTTTAAATATTCACATTCTTGGGCCTGCGTGGCTTAGTCAGTTAAGCAGCTCCCGACTTCGGCTCAGGTCATGATCTCACAGTTTGTGAGTTCGAGCCCTGCGTCGGGCTCTGTGCTGAGAGCTCAGAGCCTGGAGCCTGCTTCGGATTCTGCGTCTCCCCCTCTACCCTTCCCCCCGCTCACGCTCTGTGTGTGTCTCTCTCTCTCTCAAAAATAAACATTTAAAACTGAGGGTTGATGGGGGGTGGGAGGGAGGGCAGGGTGGGTGATGGGTATTGAGGAGGGCACCTTTTGGGATGAGCACTGGGTGTTGTATGGAAACCAATTTGACAATAAATTTCATATATGGAAAAAAATAAATAAATAAAAGAAAAAAAAATTTAAAAAAATCCAAGTTCTTAAATTTTTTTTTTAACGTTTATTTATTTTTGAGACAGAGAGAGACAGAGCATGAACGGGGGAAGGGCAGAGACAGAGGGAGACACAGAATCTGAAACAGGCTCCAGGCTCTGAGCTGTCAGCCCAGAGCCCGATGCAGGGCTCGAACTCACGGACCGCCAGATTGTGACCTGAGCTGAAGTCGGACGCTCAACCGACCGAGCCACCCAGGCGCCCCCCAAAAAATCCCAGTTCTTAAGTAAAGGTTCCCTGTACCCATCACCATTTTCCTAGGTGAAAAGAGAGCAGAAGACAAATTTATTCACTCTCTGGTCAGAGCAAGCCCCCAAACTTGTGATGACGATAGTAATAATAGTAGTTTATATTAGTAGAAATAATAATAATTATTGGCAAAGAACATGAACTTTGGAGCCAAACTGCCTGTGTTCAGGTCTCAACTCTGCCTCTTACCAGCTGCGTGACTCAGCCTTTCTGAGCCTCAGTGTCCTCACCTGTATAATGGGAACAATAATAGTCTCTGCTTCTGAGCTGGTTGTAAGGATTCAATAAATCCATATGAACAGAGTGCTCAGAGTCTGGCGTAAAGGAAGAGTCACCAGGCATTTGCTTGATTAGTAATAGTAATTGCTAATACTTACTAGGCATCTCACCTGCTGACTGCCGGTTTATTTCCCTTGTTCAGATGAGGCAGCTGAGGCCTCCGAGAGGCAAATGGCTTGCTTGAGCCCGTCTGGCTGGCAGATCTGGAAATTAGGGAGGCGGGGGCGGCTGGGCACAGGCTCAGAGAGCATCTGGCTGGTGATCAATCAGACGGCGGCGGCAATGAGGTTTTAAACATCGTCTGGTCGGAGCCAGAAGAGATGTGACCCGGGGGGAATGAATGAATGGAAAATCAGCCCAAAGAGAAAGGCAACAGAAATAGAAGGGGAAGCCTGGTAATTGAGTGGCCCCAAAATGGAAAGATCAATATTTTACTGCCAGTGAACAAGCAGTGTCTCTGGCAGCCAGCTCGTGGCCCAGCCGTGTGTGGTTCAGTGAGAGCAGCTGCCCCTGCAGGCCCTGACAGGCCCAGGATGCCCTTCTCTTCCGACTAGAAGCCGAGAGGCGGCCCAGGGCAGCCTGGCCGTGGATGGTGTGCACGTCACACGGGGCGGGGGGCAGTGCCTGTGGCCCCGCTTCGCCGCAAAGACCACACGTGGGTGGTTATTTGCTGCACTTGCTGTGTGACCTTGAGCAAGTCCTTCCCCTGCTTGGGACTTGGCTTCCCTGCCTATAAAATAAAGGGCTGGGTCAACTGAATGTCCCCCCTCCCCGGCCCAGGGGTGCATTGGTAAAATGTGGTCTAGTTCCAGGAGGGTTGAGACTCTTGGTGATCCAGGTGACGGGTCCCCAGCCGCAGCAGGTAAGGGCCCAGATACGCAGGAAACCAGTAGACCGCAGAAGCTGATCGTCTGGGGCCAGCAGGACCTGGGTTCAAGGAAGGGTTACTGCCACGGTGACTGTCTAAACGTCTAACCTCTCCCGTCAGTCTCCTCAACTGTAGAATGGGAGGCTGTGATTGCAGCTGTTAAGGTTGTGAGGGTCAGAGATGAGAGCAAGTCGGGCCAGAGTTTAGCACACAGTTGAGCACAGAGTTGCTACAGTTGATGGCAAGCCCTCCGTGAACCCAGCAGGAATTACTAATACCTGTCTGCATGAGCCCTGCCACTGTTTATTTAGAAGGTCCTTGAGCCTCCAGTTGCGGTGTTAATATAATTGGCAGTTTTGTTACAATAATTTACAGTGGTCGCGTTTGCTTTCTAAAGGGCCGTACGGCCCGTGGCACACACTCTCCAGGGTCTCCGCTCTTTGATGAGCCCCGTGGGAGTCTCCTACGCCATAGCTCAGGGGTGTTCAGGGACTTTGCGGTGGCCCTCAGGACTTCATCTGTCTGCCTGTCATCAAGCAGCCCCGCACCTCCGCTCCAGGCCGGCTTTCCCTGGAGGCGGTGGGGGTCAGGGGGGCTGGACAGCCTGGTCCCACCAATGTCTCCCAGTCCCAGGGGGCGACGGACACTTGGAACCCGAGTGCACAGCCTGCTGCTTCTCAGGTGGACCTGAGACTGGGGCTCTGCAGCGGCCATTCAACAGTCAGTGACGATCCACTCTTGACTGCATCGGAGATAATTAAGTCATAGCTCCTGACCTTGGAGAGGATTGTGGGGGTGAGCGCGGGGAGGCTGGGAGGTACCGAATGTCCCAGCCCAGCCCCAGTGTTCACAGAGTCCCCACGATGCCAGTGGGGAGAGGGGCAGGAGGGGAGGCGGCGGGATCCTGGCCAGGGTGGTGGGTGCAGGTGGCACTGGGCATTGGGATCCTCAGAAGCCACGCCCCTGCCCGATAGTCAGGCTGTCCTTGCAGTGAGGGAAGGGGACAGCTGCAATGCTGAGGAGGCTCTGGCCGGGATGGGAGCCGGCAGGAAGCCACCTTCTTCCTTCACTGGAATTCCAACGTCCTGAGAGGTACCCAGGTTGAGGGGGTCCCGGACAGACCATGTATAGGCCCTGCCCACCCGTCACCCCCAGACTGACACCCGAGTGCAAAAAGCAGAGTCAGCTGGAATAGAGGTACGAGTGCAGGGCCACCAAGCTCAGGGAGGGAGAAGAGATGCCCGCTGCTCGCTCACCGCTCATCTCCAAAGCCAGCTGGGCGCGTCCCCATGAGGCCAGGCCGCTGGCAGCGACCAGGCCTTCAGACTCCCGCCGCAGCGGCCACCACTGGAAACACGTCCCATGGGCATGCAGGAAACACAGTCCTTAATGGACGGATGAATCCCCACCATGGCTTGGGCTTTGGAGCCTGCGGTGAGTGGTGTGGGCCACGGGCGTTAACAATACCGCCGGTAAGAGTAACCCCTTGCCTGCATGCTGTGTTCTAGGGTTTCCAGAGTGCTTTGATGTAGCCTGCCCGCAACCCAGCCCGAAAGGAGTCTAAAGAAAGAGCTCCTCTTTGCCCCACTGTGCTTTAGACACCGAGGGTGATTACTGGGAAGAGAGGGAAGGTGCCTGACGAGAGTGTGGCAGTGTGTGCGCACGCGTGCGTGTGTGTGTGTGTGTGTGTGACCGCGTGTGCGCTTGCCTGAGGCCCCCAGCAGAGTGCCCAGCATGTAGGAAGCGCCCAGTGAGTGAATGAAGGTTTGCGTGTGCGCTGAGGGGAGGGAGGGACTGCCACTAAGTTACAGGCTGATTTAGAAGCAGGCTTCCAGAAGAAATCTCAAGAAGCGGACTTTCAGTTGCTGGAACTATGGGTGGGGGTGGGGGAGGGGTGGGGGTGCGGGGGGGTGGAGCCTGGCGCTAATTAATTAGAAAAGAGAGTTCTTACGAAGTTGGCCATTGCCAAAAACTAAGGAAATGTACTCGGAGCTCTCGAGTGGGAAGTCACTTGCTCTGGCTGAACACTAAATTAAGACTTCGTTACAGAGAACAATTTGGCAACTGTTGCCAAAAGCCTTTAAAATTTAGATGACTCGGAAAAAAAGAAAAATTTAGATGACTCGGGGCACCTGGGTGGCTCAGTCGGTTAGGCTGCCGACTTTGGCTCAGGTCACGATCTCGCGGTCTGTTAGTTCGAGCCCCGCGTCGGGCTCTGTGCTGACAGCTCAGAGCCTGGAGCCTGTTTCAGATTCTGTGTCTCCCTCTCTCTGACCCTCCCCCGTTCATGCTCTGTCTCTCTCTGTCTCAAAAATAAATAAATGTTAAAAAAGTTTTTTTTAAATAAATTAAATTTAGATGACTCATAGAACCATTCATATTCGGTTATTCAACAAATGTTCGTGAAGCTTCTAGTATATGCCAGTCATGGTGGGAGCTACCGTGTATGCAGCCGTGATCGAAACAGACATGACCCGTGCCCTTAGGGAGCTTATTTCCTAGAGGGGAAGACACAAAGTAATAAAATTATCGCATAAAATATAATTACAAATTGCAGCAAGTGGTTTGAAGGAAAAGTATAGGGTGCTACAGGCTACTAGCAGGTGGACCCTAATTAGATGGGAGTGGTCAGGACAGGTTTGTCTCAGGGGGAGACATTTGATAAAGGTACAAACAGTGACCCGAAGGATGAATCAAATCAGGTGATGAATGACGGGAGGACAAGCATTTGAGTTGACGTACAGCATGTGCAAAGGCCCCGAGTCAGGAAAGAGTGGTTTGCTTAAGGAGCTGACTGGAAGCCAGTGTGGCTGGAATGCAGTGAGGGATAGAAAGAGTGGGAGGAGATGGGGCTGGAGGGGCCAGATCATCATATAGGACCTTGTAGACCACATTACAGAGTTTCGATTTTATCCTACGGGTAGTGGACAATCACTGGAAGGTTTTTACCAGGGGAGGAGGTGACAGAATCCAGTCGGAGTGGAGGATGAGCGGGAGAGAGTAGATGAATCAGGAAACTTCGGCAGCCAGGAAGGGAGATGATAATGGCTGTGACCCGTGGGACTCCATGGGTGATGTGGAAAAAAAAAAGTGGCTTTAGGGTATGGCATTTGGGTATGGATTGCATGCGGGTGAGAGGGAGCAGCCCCCGTAATGCTGCAGAACTGCACGATGGGCAGAAAGGGAGGGAGGATGCGGCCAGGGAGTGGGGTGTTCGAGTGAGTGACATTGGAAGAGGGGCAAGTCCTCGGTGTGGCTGGGGTGGCTCAGGGTCTCACCGGCTGAGGTGGGCTGGGGGAGAAAGCGATGAGGAAGTCAAGGATCTGAGGGGCCAGGGCTCAACTGGTCATCACACAGCTGTAGAAACCCCCAAAGATGAATTGTAATGACAAAAAGCAGGAAATAACGAAAATGCCCAACTATTAGGGGTCGTTAAGTCAATTAGGGTGTATCCACCATGCGGCATATCTTATAACCACGAACAACATGGGTGGTACCACAGGGCAGCACGGAAGGGTTTCTTTTTTTTTTTTTTAATTTTTTTTTTTAACGTTTATTTATTTTTGAGACAGAGAGAGACAGAGCATGAACTGGGTAGGGCCAGAGAGAGAGGGAGACAGAATCTGAAGCAGGCTCCAGGCTCTGAACTGTCAGCACAGAGCCCGACGCGGGGCTCGAACTCACGGACCGAGAGATAATGACCTGAGCCAAAGTCGGACGCTTAACCGACTGAGCCACCCAGGCGCCCCACAAAAGGGTTTCTGATTAAACTGTTAAGCAGGAGAGAACCTTCCAAACGTCAGGAATGGCTGAGTCCTTTGGGCTAAAAAAAAAAAAACCCTTATTAACAGACTTTATTTTTTAAACATTTTTTATGGAAGTATAAAGTACAAACAGAACAGAAAAGTGTGCCGGCCACAAGCAGACAGCTCAGTGGGTTTTCACTGTGTGGCCAGCATCCAGATCAATAAATAGAAACCCCCTTGGTACCTTCCCCCTCCTACAAAGTGCTACAAATGCAGCCACTGTCTTGACCGTAATTGGTTTTGCCTTAAATCTTATTTGATTTGTAATTTAAAATTCTCCAAGAATGTATACAAATGTGACATAATTATTTCCTCCTTGTGGACAAAGGGGAATTTGGCCAAGGGTCTCTCAGAACTACAAAAAAAAAAAAAAAACAACAACCAAAAAGTGGTTCAAACCATGTGTTTTTTCTTTAAGTTTATTTATTTTGAGAGTGGAGGAGGGGCAGAGAGAGAGAGAGAAATTGAGAGAGAGAGAATCCCAAGCAGGCTCTGTATTGTCAGAAGGGAGCCCAACTCAGGGTTTGAACTCACGAACCATGAGATCACGATTGAGCCAAAGTCAGGCACTTCACCGGCTGAGCCACCCAGCTGCACCCAAACTATGTGTTTTAAAGGGGAAAAAAAGTGGGAAATGGCAGGGTTTGATTCATTCTCTTTTCCGGAGTTTCTGCAGCGAGCTCGTATGATTTTTGTAGGAAAGAAACCATTAAGTTAAAAAAAAAAAAAAATCAGAGCGTTCACTCTCCATGTGCCAGTCTTCGTTGGAAGGCTCCTGGTGCTGTTTGTGGACCTCAAGAGAATCAAGTGGCCCGGCTGCCGTCGGGGGGGGGTTGGCGCTGATCCAGGGTGAGGGGTGGAGGCCTGGGAGGGGACACTGTATCCCCTTGGCTCAGGTGACAAGCCCTCCCTCCATTCCAGCCTCCCCAGCCACCCTCACCCCAGCTCCGTGAACCCCATGGGGCGTCTCTGGAGACCTCACATCTGTCCCTCCTTCCTTCTCACAGGTGGAAAAACTTGTCAAATATTTGGATCCCAACGACCTCGGGAGAATCAACTTCAAAGACTTTTGCCGAGGGGTGTTCGCCATGAAAGGTGAGACCTTTGGGTCCTAGGGGTCTCTCAGGATCCCGTCCAGCTGCAGAAGCTGGCCTGACTTGGGTCTCAGCTGAGATTCCTCCCCTGGGGACTGAGGAGAAGGATCCAGGCTCACCCCATGCCCACGGGACAGTCATTTCCTCCCTGCCCATCATCTGTCCTGTAGAGAAAGGTTTCTGATTGCTTTCCTTTCTCCTCCTTGAGTCCTCCTCCGGGTCACCTCCCTCCAGGATGACCCAGCTCCCTGGCAGTTTCCCAGGACACAGGACTTGCAGTTTTAAAACTAGGACAGGGGCGCCTGGGTGGCTCAGTCGGTTAAGCGGCTGACTTCAGCTCAGGTCATGATCTCGCCGTCTGTGAGCTCGAGCCCCGCATCGGGCTCTGTGCTGACCGCTCAGAGCCTGGAGCCTGTTTCAGATTCTGTGTCTCCCTCTCTCTCTGATCCTCCCCCGTTCATGCTCTGTCTCTCTCTGTCTCAAAAATAAATAAACGTTAAAAAAAAAAAAAAAGAGAATAAAACTAGGACAGCTGTGGGCAGACCCCGGGGCACAGTGGATGCCCATCTTCCTCCTTCTCTCCTGTTCTGTTTGTTTCCTCCCCTCTCTCTTCCTTGGGACTCCTCAGTCTCTTCCTCTCTTCCCCGCTCCCCTCCTTGAAGGAGCAAAATACAGTCCCTCTCTTTTCCCAATTCCAAGGCCATTGTGAGGCACCTCCAGGGATCAGAGGCCACTCATGGCCACTCTGGAGAAAGCGGCTTGGGCCAGCGGGCAAGCAGACTTGTTCAAGCCTCCCTGCTGGCTCTGAAGAGAACACAGGCCCGCGAGACTTTCCTGCCATCTGTGAAGGAAGCCATGTTTTCCTGTCAGGATGAACCTTTTTCTGTGGGGCACCTGCGGCTCTGGGAGGTTGGGAAGGAAGCAGGAATCACTTCCTTGGAGGTGAGGGCTGACAGGAAGTGAGCTGAGAGGTTGGGAGGGGCTGCACGCGGCCCCCACAAAGCCTTCCGCAGCGTGGACTGTAGGACCGCCACTGACTGGGCCTGTCATGTGCCCACGCCAGGTGCTTTGTGGGTTTGACCTCCTTTGTCTGAAAAGATATGGGGGCATGTGCTTAGGAGCCGCGGAGGGAGGCCATCTGTGTGACGCAGTCTGCAGGACGTGGAGCCATGCTGAGGGTGACCCTGTCCTTGATGTCCTGGAGTTTACAGGGCCGTCGAAGGCCTCAACCGCAGGGGAGTGTGTGCATTTGCAGTGTCTGTGAACCGGGCAGGGAGTACTGTCTCATGTCCCTTCCTCCAGAGAGGCCTCCTTGATTTCTCTTTGCCCCTGGCCTGCCCTCTGCATTTGGGAGTCTCTCTGCTGTGTGTTCTCTGTTGGGGTCAGTGCGCCTCAGCTCCACCGGCAGAGCCCGGGACCAGCCTCTCCAGGGCCTGGCGCGCCATCTCTGCCTTTGAAGGATCAGCTGGGCTCTTGGACACTTGGGCCACCTGCCCCCCCACAGCCCTTCTTGCCCTAGGCCCGTGGATCAGAAGCAAAGCTGCTGAGGTTCTGAGCCTGTGCTGTCTGTCCGTCTGCAGGGTGCGAGGAGCTGCTGAGAGATGTGCTGTCCGTGGAGAGCGCGGGGACGCTGCCCTGCACGCCCGAGATTCCAGACTGTGCGGAGCAGGTAAGAAGCGGGAGGCCCGAGGCCTCCCGTGAGCGGGTGGAGGAACTTCCCGAGGCGCTGCCTTGGCCTTTATTATCTTTTTGCTTCTGCTCCACCCCGTTGGTGTCTGGGACGCCCCAGGGCCTCCCCTTTCGAGGACACTTTGGCTTCAAAGTCAAGAAACAGTTTTTGGAACCTGAGCAGCCAGGCCCCTTGCGAGCCACAGCAAAGAGGGTAGGGACTGGGGGGTCCTCACGAAGCACTCGGCTCCCCTTCTCTGGTTCCAAGGAGAAACCGAGCCAAACAGGGGAAACGACAGACTTGAGCTCAACACCAGGCAGGACCGCATTTTGTTTTTCTTTTCTCCTCTGCCCTTAACCCACGGAGCCAACTGGTCCCTGTGTGGTTTTTCCCAAACGACAAGCCCCGCCGGGTCCTCGGTCCGCCAGTTCTCCAATGCCAAGCAGGCGTCTAGCGGTTCAGTTCCGTTCCAGAGTTAGTGCAGACCCCAAGGGTCACGGACGCAGTCCCATGAGCCTGCCCCACCGTGGGGCAGCTACAGATGGGGTGCCCAGGCTGCCTGCACTTGTGCTGGCAGGGGTCCCCACAACCCCCCTCGGGTTCAGTAATTCACTGGAACAAGTCACAGAACCCAGGGACACACCGTATTGGTGACTATCAGTTCGTTACAAAGGACACGACTCAGGAAGAGCCTAATGGGACAGGTGCAAAGGCAAAGCGTGGCGGGGGCCGGGGGTCGGTGAGGCGATCGCATGCCGTCTCCAGACCCACCGGCTTCCCCGCACATGTGTGTGTTCAGCAATCGGAAACTCTCGGAACTTCGAAAACCTGACGTGCAGCCTGGGGTGGGGGGATGGGCGAGCCGGATGTTCCCATCTTCTAATCACACTTGGGTCTTTCTGGTGGCCAGACCCATCCCGAGGCTCTCCAGGGACCCCCCGGTGTCACCTCCTCGGCAGGAACCCAGCCGTGTTGGGAAGGTGTTCCCTATGCGTGACTAAAGGCACTCCCATCACTCAGGAAGTCCTGAGGGCCTGAGGAACCCTGTGCCCGAGGTGGGGCACACGCCACAGCCCTCATGGCTGTTTTCCTTTATCCGTGCCCAGCGGTGTGTTTGTTATAAAGCTTCGGAACTCTTGTTCCAAACACTTGTGGCTACACCCTACAGACAGACACAGTTTAAGATGCGTATATTGACAGGCTCCAAGGGCCCTTCTGGCTGAGACACCCCAGGGCTGGAGGACGATTGGCTCGGTTTGTCATCCAGGCCACCTCCAATAACTTCTCTCCGCCTCTGGTTGGTGAACTCCCCCAAACAGAAGTATTTTCCATAGCTGAAGGAGATCCAGGACCCCAGAGGTCACTTAGGCCGGGTGGTGGGGTCAGGATTGGGACTGGATGAGCGGGAGTCCACACAGAGGGCTGTATTGCTGAGGGAGGCCAGCAAAATGATATTGGAGAAGCCAACGCTCAAAGGCGGCAGAAGCCAGAGCCAGGCACGGGGTGCGGGGCCAGGGCCCCCAACACGGAAGCCAGGTGGCTGGCCTCCAGGGTGCTGTGCCCAAAATGAGGGCCCCCAGGGATGAGTGCAGAGAGCTGGGCTCCAGGCCTGCCTTGACAGGCCCAGTGGATGTGGGGTGAATATGTATTTGAGCCCAGCTAATGGGATGTGGGCCAGGATCAGGGCAGAGGACTCCCCATGTGGGACAAACACGGAGCGGCCCCAGGGTTTTGGGGTGGACCCCTCGTGGAGAGCTGAGCAGGAAGCAAGGTGAGGAGGAAGGCTGTGGGGTCACCCAGGACTGGGTCCACACCCCACTTGGGCCACTGACTGGATATGCACACCGGACAAGCCGCTCTCAATCCCTCTGCGCCTCAGTTTCCTCAGCTGTAAACAGGGCTGGGCACGCCGGTCTAAAGGACCTGAGGAAATATGAATTTTCTTATTAGCGAGTACATGAGAGCTGCCTTCCTCCCGTGCCGCGTCGTGGAGGTCAGCACGAGAACGTGGTGCTCATCAGCTTTACCCTCGGACCCTGGTGTTTCGGTAGCCTGTCAAAATGGAGGCCTGCCCACGAGGAGCTGGAGGGCAGGGGGTAGCCGCCGCCAGGCTCCCCACCAGGGTCGCCCGGCAGGCCCTATCCCCGCAGCCACGGGCTGCTCACCTGGCCCCCATGCGTGGCCGTCCACGCTTCCAGAAGAAAAGGTGGGAAACAGACACGGAAGCCCTGGGCTCCAGGAGGATGCTCTGCTTTTAAACAACACTATTTTCCAGAATAAAAAGAGGTTAGAGGAAAAGCGAGAAGAACATGCCAGTCGAACCTCAGCAACCCCAGTACCCCTCATTTTCTCTCTCTCAGGACCTTGCCTGCGTATGTGTTTTTATTCCCCTGTGTTTAAGCCCCTCCGGGGGGATCGCTTCATGCCCTGCCTGTGGGTCTGGCTCTTTCAGGTGGCTCCGTTTGGCAGGACCCTGGGGAGGTGGAGACTGATCACTGCACACACTGCTCAGCCTTGTTCTGGAGCATCCAGTGGGGCAGCTCGGTTGACCCAGGGTCTGTTCCTTACCATGGACTCCTGAGTGCTGGGAGGTGGGAGGCAGGGGGGAACAGGTCAAAGTCCAGCCTGCTGGGCCTGTGGGCTCCTGCAGGGACAGGCTGTGAAGGCCCGGAGGCCCCGGGTCCCCGTGATGTGAATGAATCCACTTCCTGGCTCAGCCTCCTCTAATGTGTGGCTCTGGGCTCCCTTCGGCTAAAGGCCCACAGCTCCTCAGGTCGGGGGAGCAGAGGGCGCCAGCCTGGGCAGGTCTTAATCCCGTGGACCAGGCCCTCAGCACCCTGCTGTGTCCCAGCTGTCCCCTAGGGGTCAGCTTGAGACTGACAACGGCCTGGTCACTCAGGCTTCCAAAGTGCTGCTGGAGACGAAAGCGTAAGGGTGGTTTGGGGACCACGTAGGGATGACACGCTGATGGGACACCCTGGGGTGGGGACCTCTGACATCACCACTTGATGAGGGCCATCGTTAAAATGGTGAGACACTTTAGTGTTGCTGGTGGCCATAGGCACCCCGCACATGAAACTCTGGCCACTGGCTGTCACCGCCATGGCTCCCAGCCTGCTGTGCAGACTTTTGGGCCATGTGAGTCCCTCCTGGGTGGGTGCCACCTGTGCTGCATCAGTTCTGGAACTTACCGAATGTCACCCTAACTGTGTCCTCAGAGCCTGCGACACTGGGGCATCCAAAAGCGTCCCTGAGGCCTTAGTAAACCCAACGGTTGAGCGAGTTTCCCGGTGCAGGGGGATGTGAATTGGTCAGGGGATGCTGGGTGTCCCTGGTGTCCATGGATGAGTGTCCCTGGGCTAGGGTCTTAGGAAGCACCCTGGGAATCCCTCCCAAGGCTGGCCCGCTCAGTGGGCTGGCCCTTGTCCTCTTTTCTTTACAGCCCTCCATCTATATAGCACAGGGGTCCCCGTGGGCAGAGGGCATGGGCAGGTGTGGAGAGCCCCACTGCGGGCCCGAGAGGCAAGGGGGCGGTGCCGTGGAAGCTGACCCCACAAATGCTGTGAGATCCGGGGCCCTTGGTCATTCTCCTTCGTGGGCCAATTAATAGGGAACCCCCTAAAATGAATAGGGCATCAAGCCACCTGCTTCTCCTGTGAAACTGCCATCTCAGTGAATGATGTCACCAGCCAGCCAGCCCCCAGGCCGGAAAGTCATTGCTGCCGCCCCCACATCCAGCCGGCCTCGAGTCCCCTGATCCCCGCTTGCTGCCTTGTCCTTCTCCCCCTGCTGCCTACAGCTCTCTTCACCATCCCCAGCCTTTCTAGACCCTTAGCCCGGTGCCTCAGGATCTTCCCTAAGGGGCTGCTCTCTCACTCCCTTCTGGGACCCCTCATCACCAAAGGGATAAAACCAACTCCCACCTCCTTCTCCAGCCTCGCCACCCTGAAATCGGTGACAGCCGACTCTTCCTTATTCTTTGAAAAGGCTGAGTTCTCTCTTGCGTCCCAGACTTTGTATAAGTTTTGTCTTTCTCCAGGGATGTCCTCCCACCCACTGTCCCTGGGCTAACTTCTGCTCAGCATTAAGACTTACGCTTCCTCCAGGAAGCCTCCCCTGGTTTCCCTCTGCCCCAGCCTGGAGAAGGACCTGCCCTGAACTTCGTTGAGGCCCTGGGCCTTAACCTCAGCCTCCAGGGTGGCTCCAAGTCCCCTCCATAGTGACACCATTTTCACCCTGTGGTGACAGGACTCAAGCTGACCCTGTCTCCATATCCAGCACACCCGTATTCATGCTGCATAGAATGTTCTGTAAGTATTTCTAGGATTAGAAATCTAAAAATGGAATTGCTGTATCAAAGAGTGTGCAGACCCTATTTATTTTTTATTTTTTGGCTAAATGGCACTTTCTCCCTCTCTCTCTCTCTCTTTCTCTCTCTCTCTGTTTAAATAGGCTCTACCCCCAACACGGGGCTCAAACTAACCACCCCAAGATCAAGAACCCCTTTGTTCTACTGACTAAGCCAGCCAGGCACCAACATTTATTTCTTTTTTTTTTAAGAAATGCGTCAAAATTTTTCTTCTAAAAAGGCAGTAGTGATGTATCATCTGACCGTATGTGAGAGTGTCCATTTCCTCACCCCTTTGCCAACCCTGGAAGGTCTCCACCTACCTGCCAGTCTCCCCTCCACTCCTCCCTTCCCTTCTCTGCTCACCAGCCTGATGGAGGGAGACTCCCCCTTGCTTTCTTTGCATTGACATTTATTTACTAGTGAGGTAGACCATGTGTCCTGTTCACTGGCCCTTTGGATTTCTTCTTTGGGGAGTTCATAGTCTTTGCTCTTTTTCCTTTGGGTTGTTTGTCTTTCCCTTATTGATTTATAAGACATCTAAATATATTCTGTCAATCTTTATGCATTTTGCTTGTACTTTAATCTTGGGTTTGGCGTCTTTATTGCACAGAATTTTAAAATTCTTACGTGATCATTACCCGTCCTTTTATGCCATTCACATGTTATGCCTTCTTTATCTCAAGGCTATAAACGTATCCCCCTATATATATTTTTTTTTTCCGATACTTTTAGACAAAACGTGTTTATGCTTAGCTCTTTGATCCACCTGCAGACTATTTTTGCTTTTGATAAGGGTATAGTCATCCGGCATCATTATTTTCAAAATGTTGCCAGCTGTTCAAGCTCCTACTGTCAGATCATCTCTCTTTCCCCACTCATTTGAAATTTCACCCCTTTCTCGTATGCTAAATTTCCTTATAAACACGGATTTCCTTCTGGACTCTGGTCTGTTTATTGATCTATTTGTCTATCTATTTCTAAGCCAAAACCAGTTCAGCTACTCTCGCTTTATAGTTTGATATCTATAGAGGCGGTCTCCTTCATCCTTCTTTATTTAAGAACATTTTTTTGTTATTCTTACATATTTTCTCTTTGAGAATATTCTTTTTTGTCAAAACCTGTTAAAAATCCTGCTAGAGATTTTGTTTGAAATTTATACATCACATGAAGGGAATTGGCTTCTTTACAATATTGAATCCTCTCATCCAGGAACATAATATATCTCTTCATTTATTCTGGCTTTCTTTTACGCCAGGACTTCAGAATAGTTTTATTTCTCAAATAGATTCTGTGTGTTTCTTCGTAGGGTGACTGTATTTTCGAGTCCCTATTGCTGTTATGTGTAGAATCCTTTTGCTGCAATATTTCCTAATTGGTTATGTCTGTTGTATAGGATAGCTTTTGATTTGGGGTGTTGATCTTGTCATGACAACCTTACTAAACCCCCTTATTAGCTCTAGTATCTCACTTATATGCTATTTTCTAACCTTCATTCTATATACTCATGTAGCTATATGACTTTCCTGCATAAATTTATTTTTTTTTAATTTTTTAAATGTTTATTTATTTTTGAGAGAGAGAGAGAGGAGCCCACAAGCCCAAGTGGGGGAGGGACAGAAAGAATGGGAGACACAGAATCTGAAGCAAGCACCAGGCTCCGAGCTGTCAGCACAGAGCCCGACACGGGGCTCAAATCCATGAACCGTGAGATCATGACCTGAGCTGAAGTCGGATGCTTAACAGACGGAGCCACCCAGGTGCCCCGACTCTGTATAAATTTAAATAGCAACTTATTATTTCGTCACAAGAAGACAACCACATTTTTTTTTTACCAGTTCCTCATTGTTAGCATATATGTACATATATATTAATGGAATTTGGGGGGTTAACAAAAGCAGTGTAACCATCATTCTTGTAGCTAAGTGGTTCCCCATGACAGCAATCATTGCTTTAGAGTAAGTCTGAGGTTGGCAGACTACAGTTCCTATGGGCCAAATGTAGCCACCTGTTTTTATAAATAAAATTTTATTGGAACACATTCACCCCTGTTTGCTCACCGCTTGCCTGTGGCTGCTTTCACATTACAGTGGCAGAGTTGGGTGGCTACCACAAAGCCTACACTATTTCCTATCTGCCCTTTACAGAAAAAGTTTGCCAACCTTTTGGATAAATCCTGCTAAGTGGAAACTATTTTATCAAAAGGATGCACATCTTAAAATTTCTAATACAACCGCCCAATTCCTTTCCAGAAGATGTCTCATTTACTCTCCCATCAGGATTGTACCCTTTTGGTACGGGGTGTTAAAGGATTTCTCAAATCTTTTTTTTTTTTTTAATTTTTTTAACGTTTTTTATTTATTTTTGAGACAGAGAGAGACAGAGCATGAACGGGGGAGGGCCAGAGAGAGAGGGAGACACAGAATCGGAAGCAGGCTCCAGGCTCTGAGCCGTCAGCCCAGAGCCCGATGCGGGGCTCGAACTCACGGACCGCAAGATCGTGACCTGAGCTGAAGTCGGACGCTTAACCGACTGAGCCACCCAGGCGCCCCTCTCAAATCTTTTTAATTTGAGAGGCTGAAAAAATTAGGATTGCTCTATTGAATTAAATATGGTTGAACTTGGGGCGCCTGGCTGGCTCAGTCAGTAGAACATGTGACTCTTGATCTCAGGATCTCAAGCCCTGCAATGAGCATAGTGATTGCTTAAAAAATAAATAAAATGAAATACGGTTGAACTTCTTAAATTACATTTATTGGTCATTAGGAGTTCTTTGCTCATTAACTGCCTGCCCACATTTTTCACCCTAGTTTCTTTGGATGTATTAATATTCATTGATTTAGAAAAACTAGAAATATTAAATTTTCTTTTTCTTTTTCTATTTTTTTTAATGTTTATTTATTTATTTATTTATTTGAGAGAGAGAGAGAGAGAGCAAGCAGGGGAGGGACAGAGAGAGAGGGAGACACAGAATCGGAAATAGGATCCAGGCTCTGAGCTGTCAGCCCAGAGCCTGACATGGGGCTCAGACCCACAAATCATGAGATCGTGACCTGAGCCAAAGTCGGACGCTTAACCGGCTGAGCCACCCAGGTGCCCCTCTTTTTCTTTTTTTTAAGTTTATTTACTTATTTTGAGAGAGACAAGGGGGGTGAGGCAGAAAGAGAGGGAGAGAGAAACCCAAGCAGGCTCCGTGCTGTCAGCTTAGAGCCCCATGTCGGGCTGGAACTCAGGAAACGTGAGACCATGACCTGAGCTGAAACCGAGAGTCAGATGCTCAACCGACTGAGCCACCCAGGTGCCCCAGGTATGTTACATTCTTTGACATACATTACAAATATTTTTTCAGCTTGTCATTTGTTTTTAACTTTGTTTATGACAGCAAGTTTATAATTCTTTTATAGCCAACTCATCAATCTCTTCCGTTATGGCTTTGGCTTTTGGTGTGGTGCTTAGAAGGTCTTTCCTGCCCAAGACCGTGGAACTAGTCTATCTTATCTTTATTTTGTGTATTCGGTCTTTATATTTACAGCTTTGATCCATGGAATTAATGTTGATGTCTAGCGTGAGATAGGGATGCGCTTTCCTTTTTTCTCCTCTGCCCCTCACCCTCCCCCCTGCCCACCTCACCCCCCACCCTGGGAACCAGAAGCTCTTTCAAGGTTACACAGCAGCCGTCCGATGGCAAAACAAATGGGGTTTGCTGGGCATCCAGGCTCCAGGCCTGGGCCCAAACTGGCCCTTCTGCTCATATTCAGAAGGAGCTCTGCCCAACCCCCCCCACGCCCTACCCACCCCCCCCCCCCGTCTCCCTCATGCCTGCCCCCCCCCCCCCCATCTTGCCAGGACAGCTTTTAAAAATCTGCCCTGTGCTTCTGTCTGGAACTGGCCCAGGGAGCTTATGGTCTGCAGGTCCACGCATATTTTGCCTAACTTCATCCCTCCTAGAGCGAGTGTTCCTAACACCGCTTGTGACAATGGCACTTTTAGAGTCTAAAAACGCTTTTTCTGACAAACGGCGCTCTGATTCGGCTGTGCTGCTGGCGGTGTGGGTGGTGGTATCCTGTGTGCCGATGACTGGTGAGGCGAGAGGGCGTCTAACTCAGCGGGCTCAGCGAGGGGCCCGGCTTCGTCCTTTCTGCTGAATATGGCCACAGTATTTCTCTATGTTCGATACCTCCCTCCTCCTGAAGGAAAGAATAATCCTCTTGTCCCAAGCCTCCTAGTTTGTGTCAGAATGAAAGATCTTTGAGTCGCATCTTGGGGGAATAACTGAACTCTGATGAAAATGGGAGTGGCTGGGACAGAAGCAGAGCTGATGGGCCTTTCATTTGTCCCCACGCTCCATCCTGGTCTGCCCTGGATGGCCTGTCCCCCACTTTCTGTCCCCAACCGTCCCTGCCCTAAGAAGGCTGGGCTGAGCCAGCCACCAGCACTGGCTTCTCCGGGCAGTCGTGCGTTCCACCTCCTTCCTGCTCCCCGCCCCCCCCCCCCCCTTATTGATCAAGTTCACGCTCACCTTCAGAACCTGGACTCACGGAGTTAGCACCTGAGCAAACTTTGGAGCGTGGCCACCTACATCTCATCTTGAAAGGGTTTTGTTCGATTATTACCCTGTAAGGTATTAACCAATTTTGCATCTAACTTTGCAGTTTACTGTCAGCATTATTTCTTTCACTGACTATACACACCCGGATCTCGCCTGTTCTCCTTGAAAGCAGCTGGCTGCCCCAACATGCCGGGTCCCTCATTAATGAGTTAAGTAAATTTTTGACACAGGTAATTGTGGGAAAATACAAACGCGCACAATCACATAAGGACCGATGTTAGTTCTCAGAAGCAGCCCAGTCCAAACTAGGGGTTCTCAACCCCGGCTACACATTGGATCCGTGTCGGGTGCTTTCAAAAGATACTGATGCCTAGGCCCCACCTCCCGGAGATTCTGACTTAATTCATCTGAGGAGGGGTCCACTTGTTTATTTTTAAAAGTTCCCCAAGTAGCGTCTGGGAGGCTCCGTCGATTAAGCATCTGACTCTTGATTTCGGCTCAGGTCATGATCTCACGGTTCATGGGTTCGAGCCCCGAGTCGGGCTCTGTGCTGATGGTGCATAGCCTGCTCAAGATTCTCTCTCTCCCTCTCTCTGTTCCTTCCCTCCTCGCTTGTGCACTTTCTCTCTCTCTCAAAAAACAATAATAAACTTTAAAAAAAAAGTTCCCCAAGTAATTCTAACGCACACCCAAAGTTGAAAAGTAAACGTCTAAACCGGGAGTTCTCGAACTTTGCCACGAATTTTAATTGCCTGGGAGCTTTTAAGATTCTGGATACCCAGGCTGTCCCTCATACCTGTCAACCCAGAATCTCTAGGGTTTTGCCTTTTTAAAAGCTCCTCAGGGGGCACCTGGCTGGCTCAGTTGTCCAACTTCGGCTTGGGTCATGATCTTGTGGCTCGTGAGTTCAAGCCCCGTGTCAGGCTCAGTGCTGACAGCTCGGAGCCTGGAGCCTGCTTCAGATTCTTTGTCCCTCTCTCTCTGTCTCTCCGTCTCGAATAAACATTAAAAAATAAAAAAAAAATAAAAGCTCCCAGACGATTCCATGAAGCCGTGACCCTGTAACATGCTGGTTCATACTGTGACAATGGCCACTGGAGCAGCCAGTGGGTTCAAGAAATATCGGCTGCCCTTTGACTGGTGTGGGATTGCAGGGCCCTGCTCCGAGGCGGCCGCCCTCCGTAGAACCAGGCTGCCCGATGCTCAGGCTCAGGGAGGGAGCATTCTTGGGGTCCAGTGAGCCATGATGCTGCTTTTCCAGAGAGAGGCCCTGCAAGGGCCCGTGGGGCCTCTGGGTCAGCCAGGCCGGGGTGTTCCCTGTGTCAGAGCCGAAACGGGAATCGTATGAGACGTTCCTCACCTGAGGCCCAACGTAGAAACCTTCTGAGAGCTCAGGCTCCCGCTACAGAAGCTACAAATCTACTTTTCCTCCAACGTTTTACCTTGAAAGTTGTCAACTCCAGGGAAGACGTAAGAGTCGTGCAATTGAATACCCATTTATCTGGCTCCCGACACTTGCTTTTTCTGTATTTGTGTGCCTGTGTATCCTTTATTTATTTGTTGGTGGACCATCTGAAAGTTCGTGGCAGGGGAGCCCGGGTGGCTCAGTCGGTTAAGTGTCTGACTCTCGGTCTCAGCTCAGGACTTAATCTCAGGGTCATGAGTTCAAGCCCTGTGTTGGGCTCCATGTTGGGCTCTGTGCCGGGCACCAAACCTACTTAAAAAAAAAAGTTAGTTGCAGGCCTTATGACACTTCATCCCTAAATACTTGACCATATTCCTAAGAGCAACGATGTCCTCTGACATAACCACAATACGGTTCTCACTTGTGAGGAGTTGAACATGGAGGCGATATATTATTTAATATAAATTCTATATTCAAGTTTTCCCAATATTTTCGGAACTTTTTTTAATTTAAAAATTTTTAATGTCTATTCATTTTTGAGAGACAGAGTGTGAGCGGATGAGGGGCAGAGAGAGAGGGAGACACAGAATCTGAAGCAGGTTCCGGGCTCTGAGCCGTCAGCACGGAGCCTGATGCGGGGCTTGAACCATGAACTGTGAGATCATGACCTGAGCCAAAGTTGGACACTTAACCGATTGAGCCACCCAGGCGCCCCATAACTTTTCTTTTTGATCTCAGGTGCAATCTAGCATCACATGTTATATTAGTTGTCATGTCTCTTTAGTCTCCATTCATCTAGAATAGTTCACCAGCCTTTTTTTTTTTTTTTTTTTTTTTTTTTTTGCACCCTTAATGACATTGACATTTTTGATGAGTTCAAGCCAGTTGTTCCAGAGAATGAACTCAATTTGTATTTGCCCATATTGATCATCTAGCCCTTTGGGGTAGTGCAATTTAAATCCAAATTAAAATGGGGGTGGAGGGGAGCCTGGATGGCCCAGTTGGTTAAGTGTCAAACCTCGGCTCAGGTCACGGTCTCACGGCTCGTGGGTTCGAGCCCCATGTCGGGCTGTTTGCTGTCAGTGCAGAGCCCGCTTTGGATCCTCTGTCCCCCTCTCTCTGCCCCTCCCCCGCTCATGCATGCGCGCTCTCTCTCTCTCTGTCTCAAAAATAAACATTAAAATAAAATAAAATGGGGTGGAGGGTGGGGAGTTCTACTGGGTTTGTTTTTCTGCTCCATATGCATTTAAAGTGCCCATTGTTGGTGCCTACTCAACAGGTCTCAGTATTCCCAGTGGTAAAGCAGCCAGCAAGTGGGGTGTGGGGACAGTAGGGGAGCACCGTGAGGCACCTGTCCCCAGAATCGGGAGAAGGCTGCCGCCCTGGTGCCGTGGGAACATGCCATGGGCCACGAGGGTGTCTCTGCAGCTCACGACGAACCTTGGCACCTGGCCCCAGAGTGCAGCATGAGGAGACGGGGGTCCTTGCTCCATGGCAGTGGCCACATCTCCGTCCTCTCTGGGCTGGTGTCCTAAGCAGTGAGATGAGGGCATCAGAGTAGGCATCGTGTTCTCTTGGAGGGCTGACGTCAGGAGAAAACTGTAAAATGGGGCCGGTGGGAGAACCGCATGGGCCTCCTGGGGACTACGTGGGCTAACGTGGGGAAGACACCTGAGCCTCTGGGATGCTGTGCATGGCATCTCTCAAGGCACCCAGGCCTGATGGGCCCTGAGCGCCATCTTCCTGGGATCCCAACTGCAACGCAGGAATCAGGGAAAACCTCATCAAACATTAAAACGCATAATTCACACGCGTTTGAAAAATAAGAAGGAGGACTTTTATGTTTGTGTATTTATTTATTTTGAGAGAGAGAGAGAGAGAATACAAGCAGGGGAGGGGCAGAGAAAGAGAGAACCCCAAGCAAACCCTGCACTGTCAGCGCAGAGCCCGACGCGGGACTCAAACCCACAAACCGTGAGATCACGTCCTGAGCCAACACCGAGAATCGGACGCTCAACCGGCTGCGCCACCCAGGCGCCCCAAGAAGGAAGTTTTAAAATAGTTGTATTTGAAAGGTTGCTCTTTTTTGAGTCCTGCTCCTGTAACCAGCTCGGGCCCCCCTGCCTCTAGAGTGTGGCCACTTTATATAAGATATCACTATTATTGCTGTTTTATGATAATAAAATAAAAGCGATGTCCATTTTCGTAACAAAACTGGCCTTGGCTGGGGAGGGAGAGAAACAGGGAAATTCGACCCTGGGTGGCTGGGGCCAGGGAGGGGCTCCCCGGGCAGGAATCTGTGGACGATATGATTTCACCTCTTCCCACGGCTGGCCTCAAGGAGGCTTGGTTCAAGCCCTCTCTGTCTGGGGGCTGCCCTATCTTGCAGGAGCCCTTTAGGCCAGATCCTTACCAGGCACGGCTAATCCTCGCCCGGGCTGCTCTGAACCCCGGGACAAGCTCAGGGTTGAGTCAGGAGGGCTGAACGCGCATTCCACTTGCCCACTTTCTCTGTGTGTCCTTGGGCAAGTCGCTTCACGTCTCTGAGGCTTCTTCATGTCCACAGGTGTAACATCAAGGGAGTCATGCCTCACTCACACATGAAATCATGTGGCTAAGGGTCCTGACGTAAACGAGGCCCTCAGTAAGTGGTAGGGTTGTTGTTGTTGTTGTTGTTGTTGTTGTTTTCCAGTTTATTTAGAGAGAGAGAGAGAGAGAGAGAGAGAGAGCGTGAGTGGGAGACGGGGGAGCAGAGCGCAAGGGAGAGAGGGAGAATCCCTAGCAGGCTCCACACTGCCAGAGCAGAGCCCGACGTGGGGCTCGAACTCATGAACCCACGAGCCCCTGACCTGAGCCGAAACCAAGAGTCGGACGCTTAACCAACTGAGCCACCCGGGGGGGCCCCGGTAAGGGGTAGCTTTGATTGTCTTCTCAGTGTGGCTCTGATCCCTGAGGGGAATTCTGGAGAGCACAAGTGACATCTCCTTCCCTTCCCTCCCCTCTCCCAAAGGCACCAACTGCACCCACACACGGTGCCCTCCTGGGATGGTGGGTGACGTGACCCTGCTCTGACAAAGAGCGCTCCTCTGCCTGAGCCCCGGGTCCCAGGCCCTCTTGGCTGCCGGAGGACGAGCGCCCGCGGCCCCAGCCCTGGTGTTGCCACTTGGTGTGCAGTGGATGTAATATCATGATGCCCACCTGAGCCCATCACCCCTTTCCTCAAAGCTCTCTGCACCCACTTTCTCATCTCTGTTTCTGCTCCCCCTCTCAACCCTGTCTTGGCCCCTCTTTTCATGGTCACCAGGGTTTCTGCCTTGTCCAGTCTGAGGGTGGGTTCTCATTCTCGTTTTATGGGAACTCTCAGCAGGACCTGGTCCGGACGACCTCCCCCTTCTCGAGACTTCTCCCCTTCGCTCCACGGGCTCCCTCCTACCTGTCCGTCTCTTCCTCCTCAGTCACCTTTGTGGGCTTCACGCCCTCTGGCTCCAGTTAGGTGGTGGTGGTCCCAGGTCTGGGTCCTCAGCCCTCTGCTCGTGCTCACCTACACCCCCTCCTGGTGCCGGGGCTCTAAATGCAAGGTTACCCGCCAGCTCCCGGCGGTATGTCCCCACTGTCTTTGCCTTTGGCTCCAGACTCCTGTATGCAGTCATGTCTGACACTCAACCCCTTGTGCCTGCTCCGCCTCTCCGCCCCAACGGCTCCCCCCCACCATCAGCAAATGCCATCCTGATGCTCAGACCAAGGGCTGGTTAATTTCTTTTTTTATTTCTTTTTTCCTTTTTTTTTTAAATGTTTATTTTTGAGACAGAGACAGAGACAGAGGGCAAGTGGGAGAGGAACAAAGAGAGAGGGAAAACACAGAATCAGAAGCAGGCTCCAGGGTCTGAGCGTTCAGCACAGAGCCTGATGCGGGGCTCGAACCCACGAACCGTGAGTGAGATCACGACCTGAGCCGAAGTCAGACGCTTAACCGGCTGAGCCACCCAGGCGCCCCTACGTGTGTCTTGTCTGTGTCCCCCATGTTCGGTCCGTGGGTGGAGGACTTTGCCTGTCTCTTCCCTGCCGAGCCTGCCTCGCGGAGCACAGCGCCTGGCTCGGAGAGGCCGGCGTGCATGCGGGCCGCACAGGTGGATGGATGAACCCCAGCTGTGCCAGGGAGGGATGGGGTGGGCATCCTCCCACCTGGGAGCACTTGGGGGACGTCCCCTCCAGCTCGAAGGCTGTAAAGTCACGCTGTGCCTCCGTGCTTTGGGGGGCTCAGACAGGAGCCGAAAGGGAGGTGACTGGTTGCTCTGACTCTGTCCCTGAGCTCCGATGCTTTGATGCGAGCAGGAATCGCTTGGGGGACTTAACAAAACACGGCCTCCGATTCTGCGCCTTCTACCTGCATCCGGGTGATGGTGGCTGCTGGTCGGGGATCACACAGGCAGCGCCTTTGGTGGGTGACTCGCGGGTCCATCCCTCGAAAGAGCTCTGAGGGTCCCTGCCTCGCCTCCTCCCTCCTCCCCGCACTCTCCGCTAGCAGCTGGTCTTTCTAGCCGTCACTGTCACCTCCGCGTGTGGTGAGGCCTGCAGCTTTCTGTCTCCGCACGCCTGCTACCGTGACAGACGAGACAGATTCTCTGCCAGAAATTGTGCTCAGCCGCTAGCTTCTGCCACGCCTCTGTCTCCTCTCTGCACTCTTCTCCTCGAGGCAGACTCCTTGGGGATGCTGAGTCCGCCTGAGGTCACCAGTGCAGGACAAGACAGCTGACCTGCCTGAGAATTGGGAGACACTGCAGAGTGCTTTCTGAGCTCTGGTTTGGGGAAGAGGCACGTATGGGCCCACCTGACCGGCCCTGGAGATAAAAGTTAATTTACACTTGGGGAGCACATGGGCTTTGGGCTCTGAAGCCCTGGATTTGAACCCTGACCCTGTCACTTCGACTTACATCACTTGTAACTGGTGTCTTCTTCGTAGGATTGTTGTGAGTTTTATGCTTTGTTTTCTGAGTTTTTTAAGCCCAACAGAGGGCTCAAACTCACAACTCCCGGATCAAGAGTCACACGCTCTACTGACTGAGCCAGCCAGACGCCCCATAGGGTTATTGTTAAAATGAAAAATGAGAATCCTTGGAAGACAGAACAGTGCCTAGAAAATGCTGGAGTCTCTCAATTCCCGGTGCATAGATTGGGAGTCATGTCTCATAGTCTGAATACCTTTTGCCCCAGGGTTGCTGACAGGGAGCTGACCAGTGATGTTAAGGTCCCAGCCCTCCTTCACACCAGCATCCCATAACCAGATTCTGTACTACGAGGCAATTCAGGCCCTGGGGGCATTCCCAGGAATCGGGCCCACACTGGGTCCTGTGTCCGACCCTTGTTCCAAAGAAGGGAGGGTCTGGCTGCCAAGAAAATCATGCCTGCAGAGCCTGAGGGTAAATGCCCAAACATGCTTTTTTGTGTTTATTTTTCCCCCAAAATTCTATTTAAATTCTAGTTAGTTAACACACAGGGTAATACTGGGGTCAGGAGTAGAATGTAGTGCTTCGTCACTTACATACGACACACAGCGCTCGTTCAAACATTTTATAAGAGACAGAAATAGCTGTTCCCATCCTGATCGTTGCCGCATACACTCCACCAGGGCAAAGAAAATGACGGGAATTAATATGACACAGCATAAAGTGTGATTCTTGAGATAGAAATGCTCTATGGGCTCTGTGGGTGCATTGGGAGTCCCAGGCTGGTTGACAATTCTCCCCAGGCCTCTTTGATGATCAGCACAGGGCGGATGGGTAGGAGGAGCACTGAACAAGTCCCTGCCTCTGTGCCTTGCCAAGCCCCTGCTTTGTACACACTCCCTGTAACTAGTTGGCCAGAGAGGGCTCCTCTGACCACAGGGGCAGGGAAGTTAAGCATCTTCTCAACTCTGATGCTGTGACTTTACCTCCAGAGCTCATTTCTGAACAGTTGCCTTTACCACAGCTGGCCCGGTCTTCTTCCTGTGCTGTGACAGAATATTCTTGCTCCCCTCAAGGGAATTTTTAATCTGGGCTGAAAGGATCCCTGGAGATGGGTGGGAGGGCCAACACCCAGGCCAGGCATGTAAGGACCTTAATCTGCTGGGGTGAATATCAGTGAATATCAGCCGATACGCCGTGAGATCCAGGGAGAGTGCCATCCTGAATTTACAGGCAGAAGTTCGGCCCAGTGATAAGGGAGAAAGTCTTCCTGAGGACACGCTAACCCCCCTTCCTTTAGATTTTCCGTTCCTGGTATGGAGTTCCTTGTCAGATAACACTGTTTCATCTTACCCTTCTTAGAAAAACCTCTTCACGGACATACGGTTTGTTTTTATTCCCTTGGCTCAGGGTAAGGCAACCCTAAACAGAGTATGTCTTCAACTTCCTTCAAACTGCTGTTAGAAACCTTACCCAATTTGCCGTCTTCTTGTACCCTTTAATCCAAAACATTCTTTTGAGGATTTTTGCACCGGGGGAAAAAAATGTCTCCCTGATGAAAGGATTTTCTTCTATCGTCAGATGATAAGAGTTGTTGTAGAACTCGCTGCTGTCCCTTTCTTGTTTTGGTAGTTAGGAAATTTAGAGCTGATGGTGAGTCGAGAGCTTTTTCCATTTCATGATTTACTTCCTTTTTCTGTATGGTTTATTTTTTTTTTTAATTTTTTTTTTAACGTTTATTTATTTTGAGACAGAGAGAGACAGAGAGAGAGAGGGAGACACAGAACCGGAAGCAGGCTCCAGGCTCTGAGCCATCAGCCCAGAGCCCGACGCGGGGCTAGAACTCACGGAACGTGAGATCGTGACCTGAGCTGAAGTCGGACGCTTAACCGACTGAGCCACCCAGGCGCCCCTGTATAGTTTATTTTTATTGTATCAGTTCGAGTGGAATGTCTTTGATTACAAATACCTTGACAGACATCAACAAAAACAAGTTCAGCTTTGGTAAGGGGCTACTGACTGGCAGACAGTCTGTCCTTCCCTGTCCTACCTGCTGCTCCCTTGCAAGGTAGTCAATAAATTTCTATCTCTTTAAAAAAAAAAAAAAAAAGTGAGAAGTGACCGTTTGGAATCATTATTCCAAGGAGGGAAAAGGAACTTTTGAAACAGAAGGAGGGACCGCTGAGCTAGGGACAAAGCTCTGACCGATAGATCGATAGCAAGCGTCTCAAGGGTGGGGCAGGAGGAATAAACTAAGCTGGAAAGAACCGGTGTGGGGCAGTGTGCATGGGGTGGGGGTGGGGGGGGTGGACAGTGCCTTCGGAGCAGGTCAGGAATGTTTCAGCCTGAGGCCAGCGGTCCTAGGGAGGGCTGTTAGGAAGGGGCTGTGAGTGGGCTCGGCCAGGACGGACCAAAGGGCACAGACCTGGGGGAAGAAGAGAAGCCTGATCTGAATTCGGCTAACTAGCATTGTGTCCTGGTTGGTGGGAGAGACCATCAGTTCACAGGCCAACCATGGGAATTTTGGAGGGTGGGACGTGCTGGTTCCCAGGTTTCCCTAAGTCTGGACTGCCCTGTCCAGGGATGGGGACCAGCCTCATTGACTGCTCTGCCCTGCCCAGTCCTGGGCCTGATCGGGTTACTTGGTTGTGTTTGTTGACTGGCTGAATGAGGGCCTTCCTGGAATCAGGAGCTCGCCTCTCTGGCAGGTGCAGAAACACGCAGGCCATGCTCCCACACCTCCTTGAGGGCTCCCCAGCTCCGGGCCACAACCTTCGCCCCTCCCTGAGGAGCTCCTAGCTCCCCACCTCCTCCCTGTCCTGCCTTCACCCCAGTCCCCTTGCTGGTGGGGGAAGGAGGCGGCGGGACCACCCTTGCAGTCCCCTAGACGAGAACGTGAAGTCCCCAGGGCAGATGACAGAGTCGGAAGGAACTTGAAGGCAGCAGCCCTGGGGCGGGGGGCTGGGCAGGGCAGGGCCCCTTTCTGCCCTTTCTGGGCGGGGCCTGACCTCCCGCAGGTGAACTCACTCCACTGGCTGCCTGGACCCGCTCAGCTGTCCTTTTTCTGTTCCTCTGCCTGTGCCCTCCCTGCTCTCTCTGCTTCTCTACCTGTGTGTCTCTTTCCAACTCTGTCCCTCTGTCTCCCTTTATATCTGTCTCTGCTTCTTTCTATCAAGGCTCCGTCTCCCTCTCTGCCTGCCCCCCGCCCCCACCCCATCCGTCCTTGTCTCTCTCCATCCCAGATCTCCCTGGCCTCCTGCTATTTCCAGTCCAGCCTAGGGGTTCTTCCAGTTGGACCCACGTCCCAGCAAGAGCCCGACACAGGGCTGGGTGGGGGAGGGACAGATGGAGTGTCAACTAAGCTGGGCACTTGACCCATCTAATCCCTTGTCACCATATCACCCCATTCTGCCCACTTAGACTAACCCTGCCAGGTAGGTACTGTTATACCCATTTCACTGATGAGGAAGCTGAGGCTCAGACCGCAGTGAAGCCTCTTGCCCAAGGTCTCAGGCCCACGGTGTGCAGGGTTCGAATCTATACCTGTCCGACCTCAGATAGCCAGCTCTGTGTCCCCTTTCCCTGAGGCTTCGCTGGTCTCCCAGGTGTCTCCTCTCTGCCCTTCCCCCAGCCCGGGAGAAAAGACCAGAAGGACTCATTTGCCCTGAGGGATTTGCATAGTTTCAGAGGTAACTCTGCCCTTCCCCCAGCCTGGGAGAAAAGACCAGAAGGACTCATATGCCCTGAGGGATTTGCATAGTTTCAGAGGTTACTCGTTGGGAACATCCCATTGCTGGAGGACCATCTTTTATCCAAAAGAATAAAAGTCAGCATTCCCTATGCAAGAGTGAGGCCGGGCCTGGGGACAGAAAGTGGAAGAATTACCCAGCCCTTTCCTACTAGCTTTTGGAGCCGGGGCATGGGCTCTGATCTGGGCGCAGAGGGGCCTAAAATCGAAGTTTTGGTTGGATGCAGGAGACGGTGGCACAGAGCAGAGCACCCCCCCCCCCCCACCACCACCGCAGTGTGAGGCCGTGCCTAGGAGCATTAAAATGTGTTCCTCAGAAAGGGGCTTTCCTGCAAGGGAGTCCCAGAAATGCTTCCAGAAAGATGACTGGGCTCCTCCACTGCAGGGCTCCTGGAAGCCTTTAAAATGCTCCTGTGTGCCTCTGAGACCCCCAGCAGGGAGGTGTAGGCAGTTTGACAAATTTCTTTGCTCTTGGAACCCATCATCTTTGTTACAGAAATGTAACTGGTTCTGTGGGTTTCCCAGGGTGTCGTATGAAATGTGAAGCATCCTTGTGAGGTAGCTGCCACTTCTTACTCAGAGGAAGCAGAGTGTGGCCGTGTGATAACAGTGTAGGGTTTGGTCGGCAACTAGCACCCAGAGACGAAAAAGCTTGTGGCCACATACACAGTCATGTGTGAGTCTGGCCCTCTGTCTACTAGCTGGGGTCATTGTGCTACACAACTTCAAGGGGAACTATTCTCATTATAGTCCACGGGAATGGCAATCTGGAAGTTGTACAGTGCACAACCTGTACAGCTGAACGTGACAGTCCTGATCCTATCCTTCATCATGATTGTCTGATTGTTACAACAGATTGTTGACTTCCTGTCTCCTATCTGACACCTCTGTATCTCCTGCACCCTTCCTCTGGGTCACCTCTCCAGTCCTACCCTCCTCCAAGTCCAGGTGAGACTTTGGGCAAGTCATATACCTCTCAGAACCTCAGTTTCCTTGTCTGTGAGATGGGCACGATCCTGGCGCCCTCCTCAGGCTCATTGTGAGGATTCAAGGAGATAAAGTAGAAGCCCTTGGCATTCATCAGGATGTGTTGGAGCCTAACAGCGAAACAGAGCGCTGGAAACGTTGGTGGCTACAAATATTACTACTCCCCTTCTATTTTCTGGCAAAGAACCATTAATTTCTTGGAACTCTTCATTTTCTCTTGCCTGCAATGACTGGCAGTGGCAGGTGGCTTTCTCCCTGGGACTATTTTTTTCACAGAAACAAAATTGTGTGTATGTTTTTTTTATCACTTCGCAGGAGTTATCACACATAACTAGCAAAGAACAACACTGCTGTGAAAACTGGCCGGGTCACATGCTAGGCCCCCAGCTCCCCACCCCAGCCCCTCACCCAAGAGCCCCTACACACAGCCTCCTAACCCATGGTCCCCCCTACCCACATACCCCCCTCCAGACTCCTGCTGCCCATGGACACCCCCCCCCATCCCTAGACCCCATCATCCATGGACCTCCACCTCCTGTGGACCCTACCCACTGCCCCCCATCTCATACAGATCTCCCACCAAGTTCACAGCCCCCACTACCCACACCCCCACCCACCAATCTGATAATTACCTTAAGGCCATTTGCCACAGAGGACCAGGTGCGCAGGTGAGACAGAAAAGCCCTCCCCCCACCCCCACATGAGCTTGAGCCTGGCCTTTGGCTCAGATCATCCCACTGTCCATAGTTCCATCCTCCCTGCAGACCCCGCAGCAGGTCCCTAAAAGTGCACCTAAAGATAAGGACTACCGCCAGCGGGCCAAGCACTGCTGTAAGCCAAATGGTCAAACACAAATAAATGGGGGCAGGACTCCTCAGAGTTTAATATGCTAAGGACCTCAGGTCCTTTAATATCCTCAGGACCGCAAAGAGGGTGACAGGACTTGGCCTTTCTTCCCCTCGGGAACGTGCTACAGGACCTGCTGTTAGCGCTCTAGGTGGTGTGGTCCACAGATGTCTCCCAGGGGCCTGTTACAACTACAGAATCTGGGGCCGAAAGACCTCCTGAACCAGGATCGACATTCCAGCAAGATCCCCCGTGACTCACTCACATGCTCCGTAGAGTCTGAGCCACACTCTTGCAGGTCACCGGGCCCTGACGGAGCCTGCACATTGGACTCGCCTGGGAAACTTTAAAAAACACTGATGCCTGCATCCAGATTTCCTTGGTCTGAAGTTTGGCCTTGACAGAGGGAGTTTGAAAAGCTCCTCTGGTGATTTTAACTGCAGAGAGGTTTGGGAATCACTGCTCTCCGCCTTGCTACTGGGCCAATAGGCTATTTTCTTGCTTGTGTTTGTGAGCAAGGCTTGGTGAGAGGAAGGCGGAAGCTTAGGGTGGCTGCTGGCCAGCGCATGGATGGATGGACGTCAGATAGCGCCAGGCGTGTCTGCTTGGGACGCGCAGGGAAGCCTTTGGGCCTAGAAACCGCCCCAGGGAGGCACAAGGAGAACAAGGTCCTGTCCCAAGGTCCCAGAGCTGGCGGGTTGCAAAGCCCGACCCAGGACTTAGTTTCCTGACACCAACAGCCCGTCGGTGTCTGGGCTCTTAGAGTGGCCCCCTCCACACCGGCTCCTGGAAAATTCCCCTTCCTAAACCTACATGTCAGCCTTGGTCCTCACACCCAAACCTCAGCTGGGGTCTGATCGGTAGGCGGTAGGCGGTAGGCCGCCTCAGCTCCTGGCCGCTGGCCCAGGATCCCAACAAACCGTCCTTGAAGCCAGTAAAGCTTAATCCACCAAAGCCGGGAGGCATTAACACATTGTAACCAGCCCAGCTCCATTCCATTCTGTAATCAACACCCGCTGGGAGGCAGCTCAGTTTAACCGAGAGCCAGGGATCCGGCCTGCTGGGTGTGAGCCCCAGCCCTGCCACTAGTCCGCTGTGCTGCCTTACTCTGAGCCTTCAGCTTCTCTGGGCCTTGGTTCCCCGATCTGTAAACTGGCCACAACAGCACTCCCTGTTCAGGCCCGTGAGCGGACTGAGTAGGTAAGGAGGTGACGGAGTGCCCAGCTGTGCCTGGCGTGTGACGGGCTCTACGTCACAGTTCACTGGGGTTGCAGGGGACTCAGCATCAAGTGACATGGACCCAGGATGCCCAGGTTCTCAGCTGGCCCAGGCATGGTACACCCTGAACCCACCCCCCACCCGGGGGCCGGACCTCTCCACTCGATGCCAGACACGCAGGCTCAATTGTCCCCGTGTTTGGTGGCTGTAGGACACCTGTTCTGTCGCTATGGGGATCCCCAGCCTTCCTGGGCCCCTCGGGAGGCCGAAGTTGGCTACGCTGGGTGGCACTCTCCACACCGCTGCGTGGGCCCCCTCATGACAGAGAGCTGTTATTGTCATGGTTGTTTTATTTTTATCCCTTCCTCTGGGAGCCCAGAATCAAAGGAAAACATCAGCTCTGCTGCCTGGTTACAGAGAGCAGAGGAGCAGGGTGTGTGGGTGAGCGGATCTTCTCAGCCAGCCCCCCAGCCTACCCCCCACCACTGACCCAGGCTCAGAATTCCAGTGTCAGAGCGCAGAGCCCATGGAGACTGGTGCGACACTTCCGTCTTACAGATCAGGAGACTGAGGCCACACAGGGTCGAGGGCTTTTCCAAGGGTGAGTCAGCACCAGGCTGTCCCCCGCTTCCCCCCCCCCCCCCCCCCCCGGCTCCTGTGACTGCTGTCGCCAGGATCCAGGAACCGGTGAGGGTGGTGCTGAGAGTCCTCACGCTCAGCCAGTGTTTCTCTGGGAAACGCAGATTCCCGGGCCCCGCTGACCAACTCCGCAGCTGGGGTGGACCCAGGGATCTGCACCCTTGGCAAGCTCGCCTGATCAGGGTCCTGGAATCACAGCTGTGGACTGTCCCCAGAGTCCCAAAGCCCCAGACCCGTGCTCTGGGCTTCTCTCCTCTCCTGCGTCCGAATTCGCCATTCGAGTAATCCTGGCCCCTAACAGATCGGCTTTCTGGAAAAGCCTTGTTTGTCTGGCATAGTTAAACCACAGTGGGTCCCCAGTGAAGGGGACGAAGGTGGTGCCCTGTCATGGACAAGTACACTCACCCAGACCCTGGCAGCCTGGGATGGAATCCCACCTCTGCCACTTCTGATTGTGTGCCCTCTGCCCATCGCTGCACCTGAAGGACGAGGACGGTGATGTCTCCCTCCTGAGCGTTGCGACGATTAATGAAGCACTCGGGTTAGTAACTAGCACACGCTAAGGTCTGTACAAACGTGTGCTATTATTATGCCCATTTTACAGGCTGAGAGAATTATGTTTGGGAGGTCGAGAGACTTTCCCCGGATCACGCAGCCTCTAGGTAGCAAGGTTGGTTGGGGTTTGTTACCCTCGCCCCTCACAGTCCCTGCCTGGGTGACCACAGCTTTCCCATGCCTGCGGCCAGCCACCTGCAGCTTGGCCAGTGGACTGAGGGTTGCCCGGAAAGACCCTCCCCCCCCCCCCCACCCCCAGTCACTCATGGGGCCATTCACGCACTCTGGGGTTAGGATAAATCCCCATTTCTGTTAGCCAAGAGGGCAAGAAACCAGATGGCCATGAAGGGCCACAGCAGCCCAGCTTCCCTTTGCCCCGAAAGTCCCTCAGAGGGGACAAAAGCTGCTGGGGACACTGCCACCCTCAAGCTAGAAAGCTCCATTTTTGTCATGCCAGCGTGCCTTTATTTGAATGAAAAGGAAACAAAAAGCTTATTTTCATTTCCTGGAAGAAATTACACTTAAAATCTCTGCAGTTTGGTCTAAGAGAATGTTGTTGGACATTAGCTCTCTGGGTCCTGGTGCTAAAGCAGGTCACTTCCTGGTCTGTGGAAGAGAGTGAAGGCCAGGTGTCCTTCAACTGGCTGGCCCCTGCGGCTGTCTGTCCGGAAGCTGTGTTTCTCCCAGGACTCCCCGCCCCACCCCACCCCCCAGCTCTTTCTCTTTCTGGAGGTTCTTGGAGCGGCTGTAATGGAATTGGAAGGTTTTCCCAGCTTGGGCTGACGTGCACCCTCACAATGGGCTCTGTTCTACCTCTCTTTGCTCGTGGCTCTGAGGACTGAAGAAGGGAGAGAGGCCATCCAGCCAGGGAGGGCCTGGCAGGCACCAGGCGCCCCCTTCCTGCTGCCACCACCCCCCCCCCCCCCCCAGTGGCCTGGGGAAAGGCGGCCGGCCGCATTACCGGCCTTTTCTGTTCTTTGATCCCTGCCGGGATAGAATCTGCCCTGAGCGGTCAGAGCCCGGCCAGCTCTCGGGGCCCATTCTAATGAAGGTAACTGAATGCCAGGCAGCTGAAACCGGCCCTTTGCAAAACAGCAAGGGGAGGGCTGCCCTTGAGGGCAGAGTGTGCAGCAAGTGTTTGCCCTAGCCTGGTATTAAAGACAGGCTGGACCCTGGCAGCCCCAGGGACGGAGGGGCCCAGGAAGGGGAAGGGGACAGAGAGTAGGTTTATTTGGGGTGAGCCAGGCTGGCTCGGTGCTTTCAGCGGTTGGAAAGACAAACAGTGATAGATTTGGGTCACAAGGGGGTGGGTGGAAGAAGAGATGGTCAGATTAACTGGGATTCTGATGCCAAGCAGCCGGGGCTCAGGACTCTGGGCTCCGGACTCTGGACTTGGGACCCTTCAGATCAGAGCTTCTCTCTCCCTCCTCTCATCCTCCCTCCCCACTCTGCCCAGAAACCCACAGCTGCAAAGCTGCCCTTGGGCAGACACCTGTCTCCCCCGACCAGGCCTCCTTTCCCCAGTCTTGGGAGGCCTGTGGCAGAGCTGGAATGCAAGCCTACATCCAGATCCTGGCTCCGAATGTCTTTGGGCCGGTTCATCTTTTTGAGACTCAACCTTCTCATCTGTGAAATGGGAAGAGTCGTGCCTACTTGGAGTCGTGCGTACAGATCCCGGAGGCCTGAGGCTCTTACAACGTGTGCAGTCATCTTTAAGGTCAAAGATCTCCATGTGTCTTATTTTGGCAAATTCACAAAACACAACGGCCATGTGAACCCACTGGCAGGGCCCCCCTCAAGCACGTAAGTTGAAGCTTCATTAGCCTCACGGATAATCCAAATGGGTTGGCTACCTGATAGGTCTGTGAAGGATTAAACGAGGTAATATTTGTAAAGCTCCCAGAACAGTGCCTGGCACAGAGTAAGCCCCTCATAAGTGTTCGTTTTTATTATTACCGCTCAGGGACGTCATGAGCGTTAGACGGAGGCGGTGTTAAGCTCGTAACCCCAAGCACCGCGCTGGCAGACCCTGTGCACCTGATACCCTCGTTTGTTCGCTCACTCAATAGCTGGTGCTCACATTGGGCCAGGTGCTGTGCTGAGGTCTGGGGTCAAATGGTCCCTCCTAGAGCTCCCAGTCTGGGAGGGGTAACCAGGCCATCAGGTAATCCCACAAACTGGCAATTCTGAAGGAATAATGATGGTCTGAAAGAGCTAGGCACTATCTAGGAGAAAGAAAAAGGAGGGACTGATGTTGACTTGGGATATAGGGAAAGACCTCTCTTGAGGTGTTAAAAAAAAAAAACAGGGGCGCCTGGGTGGCTCCGTCGGTTAAGCGTCTGACTTCGGCTCAGGTCATGATCTCGCGGTCCGTGAGTTCGAGCCCCGCGTCGGGCTCTGTGCTGACCGCTCAGAGCCTGGAGCCTGTTTCGGATTCTGTGTCTCCCTCTCCCTCTGACCCTCCGCCATTCATGCTCTGTCTCTCTCTGTCTCAAAAATAAATAAACGTTAAAAAAGAAATTTAAAAAACAAAACAAACAAACAAACAAAAAAGCCAAGAAGAATCCTCATTATTCTAATGTCTGGATGTCCGTCTGTGAAGCAGTCCGGCATAGTGACATGAAGGACAACCAGCAGGTCCGACGAAAAGCTAACCATACGTTGTCGGGCCTCTGGACAACTCTGAGGGGAGACAATGGAGACCAGGCGGGAAGTGGTTTTACCTGAGCCGACGTGTGTAGTAAGTGGCGGAGCTGGGATTCGAACCTCACCCGATGGCCGTAAAGCTCTTTCAGCCATACCACGTGGCTGACACAGGCAGAAATGCCCTTGCAGGCTCATGTGACCTGTGACCTTCTCAGAGGTCACACTACCACTACTACCAAACTGGCTATGACCTCCCCGGGGCATCAGAGTCCAAGAGCTGTCAGCCTCCCGGACTTGGAAAGCCCTCCCGATGTCCTTATGCACCTTCGTGGTTGACTCCCACTGCACACACCCAGCCCTCAGGGCCATGGACACCAGCTCTTGGCTGGCCCTCTGGTCTACCCACTTGACTCACTTGTTCCTGGAAGGGCAAAATGCTCTGTTGCTTGCTACCCTGGAGGCCTTCAGGAGCTCCCAGTGAGAGGCACAAGATGCACTCAAACCGTAAAGACAAAGGTCAGAGTTCAGAAGACGAGTAGAGAAGCAGGAGGACCCAAGTATGGGACCCAGCATGCCACAGTGCGGGTATAAACTTAACCTTGTGTTTCCAGACAGGACTGGCAGAAGGGGGAACGGGTGATACGTAGCTCTTATAATCCAGTGGAGGGGAGCAATTACACGGCAGGTGGATGGGGGTGGGGTTGAAGGGGGGCTAACACTTCTATAGGCTCACACCTACCCTGTGTCACTGCGAGGTGCCGGGACCCTGTTCTTGTGTGGTCCTCCTAGCACTCTTGTGCGTAGACAACTTGTGTCATTATTTCACAGATGTGAACACTGAGGCTCAGAGAGGCAAGCGAACTAATGAGGACTCATCCGTGACCCTGACAGGAGTTTGTGGGGAAGATCACTATACAGGAGACAGTGGGCCACATGGCGTTTTCTACGGAAGTTTTTATTTTTTAAATCGATTTCATGGTTTTTAAATACAGAAGTTTCTCATATCCCTATTAGCCCTTGTTGAAAGTGGAAGCAAATGTGTTGAAAGCATATCTGTGGGAGATGGGAGTTTTTCAAAAGTGTCCAGGGTTGTCATATTCTGCCAGAGTAAAACAACAGTTTACACGTATGGAGGCCACGGGAACCAGGCACATGAGAGACCTTACCGCGTTCGAGCCCCGCAACGAGACAACCTCTCGTGAGAGAGACACTGTTATTATCCCCACTTTACAGCTAAAGGGACGGAGGCTTAGCCGTTCAACAGGCTGCCCCAGGCCCCCCAGGTGGTGAGTGGTGGAGCCCAGACTCAAGGTCAGAGAGGGGAGAGATGGCCATGCCCTCTGCCCCGAGCACACTCTGACAGGAGCTGCTGAGCCAGGCTGGAGACGCTGGGCGACAGTCTGGCGTTGCCAGAGGCCGCTGGCTGGCCTCTCGGCGCCAGGTGTGATGATGAAAGTCACCACCGTTGCTGTCCAGCCGACGCGCCCCTCACCCAGTGCCAAAGCTGGCGGCGGGCCCCGCAGGCTGGGCCGGGGCTTGTGACCAAAGGAAGTAGCCCCGCCAGGTGGGGAGGCGCCTTGCCGGAAGCCCTCAAAGGTCAAGTCATGGAAAAGAATTTGTTTACCTGAGGTCAGTTCCCCAGACCTCGGCTCCCCCCACGCTGGGCCAGGGACAGGGGGAGCGGAGGTATGACGCGGTCCGTCCCGGAGGCGCTCGGCCCTCAGGGGAGGCAGATACACGTAGGACCCTGTGCGGTGCCACGTGTGGAATGTCCCAGGTGTACCGGGCGCCTGGGAACCTGGTGAGCGAGAAGCTGATCGTGCCCTGGGAGGGGGCGGGGGTCAGGCAAGGGCAGGAAGCTGGCCATCGGGACTGCTAGCTGAGATTACCACCAACATGCCCGCCGCTCTCCACCTCCAGGCCTCAGGCCCACCCCCTGCACGAACCCCGGTTTACTGATGAGGCTCAGCCGCGCACGCATTCCACGGTTACGCGTGGGGGACCAGGGCTCCAGCTGCCGGCAGAAAGACAAGGTCCTCTCCCCTAAAGAACTTCTGTCCCAAGGGGAGAACGTTAGGAAATGCCCTGAAGAAAACAAAGCAGAGGAAAGCAGAGTGATGGGGTGCTCGCGGGAGGTGAGCGGGGAGAGAATCGTCAAGGACTAGCCTGAGGCTCCCGCCGGAGCTTCTGGGTGACTGTGGGTGCCATTCGCTGAGCCGGGCAGGGAGGGGTTTAGGGGAGGGCGACTGAGGAAGGCAGCGGGTCTGGAGGGAAACTCAGCAGTCCCATGGCGGACACGTCACTGGAGATGCTACTGGGAGGTTCCACTGAAGACGAGCACACACCGTGGGGTGCGTCCAGAACTCATTCTCCCTTCTGCCCAGGTGCCAGCTGCAGCTGCCCGGCCCCCGGGGCCAGGGGGCCGCCTGGCCCAAGATTACACCCCTTTCCCGGAGGCAGCCTGCATCCCATGACTGGACCACGTGGGGATACAAGGGTTTTGCCATCTTGCCTCTTTCAAGGGCCATTCTGGCTTCAGAGCGAACTGGGGGATTGACTGAGGGCTCATCGCATGGCATCCCGGTCCCTCTCTCCCTCTGTCCCCTCCTGCTTCTCTCACACCCTTGCAGGCCTGGTCCCTAAGACACTCCCAGCAAACCTCCTTCACAGGCAATTGGATACAGTGGTTTAGAGGCCAGGGAAGAGGCAGGCTGGACATGGACTTTGGGGGGTCATCAGCATTTGATGGGATTTAAAGCCACAAGTTAGGGGCGCCTGGGTGGCTCAGTCAGTTAAGCGTCTGACTTCGGCTCAGGTCATGATCTCACAGTTTGTGAGTTCGAGCCCTGCATCGGGCTCTGTGCTGACAGTTCGGAGCCTGGAGCCTGCTTAGATTCTGTGTCTCCCTCTCTCTCTGACCCTCCCCCCGTTCATGCTCTGTCTCTGTCTCAAAAATAAATAAAAAATTTAAAAAAAAAAGCCACAAGTTAGATGAGATCTCCCACCCCCTTCCCACCTTGGGGCAACAAGAAGGAGAGAGGGCTGAAGCACAGTGGGTGCAACATTCAGGGCTGAGGAAGGACGCCAGTGCCAGCAACAAAAACAGTCACGACTGGGGAGCTTGGAGGGAGCTTGAGGGAGCCAGGAGGGTGGGCATCCTAGGAGCTGAGCTAGGAAACTATTTCAAGGGGAGACCGCTGGGCTCAGGGCTGCATGAGAGTTCAGGTAAGATGAAGATCCGTGTGGCTCTAGCATATTCCTTTCCACCCTGTGGTGTTTAGGGAGGGGTTTTCAAGGCCAGGGCATCATCCGGAAAGGAGCTGAACTGGTAGAGAAGGAGCAGTGACGCAGAAAGTGGCGGGAGCAAAGACCCTGTGAGGAGCAGGGTCCCCGACTGAGTAGAAGCCATCTGTGAGCCATGCATCAGGGCGGAAGGAAGGCCGCTGAGGTACCTACATGGAGTGTGCAGACCAGGTGGAAGAGACAGAAGGCCCCTCTCTTCTGGGTGCTTCTATTAAGCACAGTCATCAGCTGCGAGTGAGCAGGGGGAGCCTTGGAGATGGGGGGGTGGGGAGAAAGGATAACCAGCTTGGCCTGAGGGCCCCCAGCCAGCTCGCAGCAAGGGTGTGGTTCAACCAGCCCTGAGGTGAACTCGAAACCCCTGGGCCCTGGGCTTCACTAGATGGGAAAAGTGCAAGGAAAGACATTCCAGGCTGAGGGAACAGCAAAGGTGTCGAGACGGGGTATGTTTCGCCTGTCGTAGAAGTGGTAACAGTAAACGTGTGTATTGAGCTATCGCTGTGCTAAGTGTTCCTCATGCGGGATTTCATTTATCGCCCCCTCAGTAACCCTAGAGCGCGGACACAGTTGACCCTCATCGTTCGCACATTCTGTATTTGCAAAGTTGCCTACTGGCTAAAGTATGTAATCCCCAACTCAATATGGCGGTGTTTTCGTGACCATTCGCACACGTGCTCTGAGTGCTAAAAATTGGGGTCAGCCCGGCTGAGGTCGAGGAGGACATTACTCGGCCTTCTCAGACTGTAAACCAGCTTCCTGTTGGGCAGTCTTTTTAGCGCTGTGTTTTGTATTTGGGGATTTTTTTGTTGGTGATTTTGCCATTTAAAATGACCCCCAGGGACGCCTGGGTGGCTCAGTCAGTTAAGCGTCCGACTTCGGCTCGGGTCATGATCTCACAGTTTGTGAGTTCGAGCCCCACGTCGGGCTCTGTGCTGACAGCTCAGAGCCTGGAGCCTGCTTTGGATTCTGTCTCCTTCTCTCTCTGCCCCTCCTCACGTGTGCTCTCTCTGTCTCAAAAATAAATAAATGAAAATAAATAAATAAGTAAAATGACCCCCAAATGTGGTGAGATGCTGGCTATCGTTCCTCAGGGCAAGAAAGCTGCAATGTGCCTTTTTCTGCCGCCCTCCATGAGCTCATTAATCAACAACATATATTAACTAACATGCCTTTAAATAAACATGCACCAAACAAGCGGGTGTATTGAGTGGTTGACAGAAGTGTTATAATCAGAGGCTCCCGGCAGGGAGGGCGCTCCTGGGTGGCTCAGTCGGTTAAGCATCCGACTTTGGCTCAGGTCACGGATCTCACAGTTCGTGTGTTAGAACCCAGCATCAGGCTCTGTGCTGACAGCTCAGAGCCTGGAGCCTGCTTCCCATCTGTGTCTCCCTCCCTTTCTCTGCCCCTCCCCTGCTCTCGCTCTGTCACTCTGTGTCAAAAATAAATAAACACTAAAAAAAAAATTTTTTTTAAAGAGGCTTTCGGGAGCTTAACCCCTAGGACCAATGGTTCAGCGTTCGCCGAATCAGTGTCCACATGGCTCCTGAAAATAGTGACAAACACCATCGGCAAGCTAGGGGCCTAAGGAGCCGAGCTGGGGCTTGAACCCTGGCTGGCCAGGCACCAGAGCGCTTCGCTCCCATGAATGTGGCTTTGTGGTCTAGTGGGGGCAGCGGGGTCTGGCCTGGAAGAAAGGTTTCTTTTTGAGGGCACCCTGAGAGTAGCCCCCTGCCTGCCCTCCGCTGGCCTCCTCCGGGCTCAGCCTTCTCCAGTGTCTACCTGAACACAGCGGCTCCTTCAGCCTACCCGGACTGCGGCCACAGAGCTTTGCAGGGGTGCGGTTTTCCTCTAAGTGGGAGGAACACTGGCTCAGTGTCCTGGGGCCAGGCGCCTTTGGTTTCCCTCTGCCGAGCCCAGCCCTGAAAGGGGAGCCACAGAGGTATGCGTGCCTGAGACCAGCTCCAGGAGCGCTGGCGGCCTGTTTATTCAGGGGCGGTCTGGCCCCTCCTCGGCAGGTCTAAGGGAGCCCTTGGCCTTGGGCCCTCCGGGAACCACCCCAGGCCTGGGCTGCCGGCTCCCTGCCTTCTCATAGCGCGGAACCCACAGCCCCTGCTTCTGTCATTTATGGGACGGCTTGCTTTTTGTGTGGGTTTTGGGTGGTTTTCATTCCAAGATAATTTAGGAGATGATTGGAGGGGACTGTGTTTGCTTTCAGAGTGGAATTACAAGCCCTTCTGTGTACGTCTCCCCGACCTGAAAAAAGATGTACAGTTGTCTTCCCCCACTTCCATCCTTGTCTAAAAGTTCTCCTCCCAGGAGCGGGCTACATTCCTGAGGTGAATACCAGCGCCCCGAAGGGTCCCTTGTGTTGGGCTTGATTACAGGCTGGGAACAGGGAAGCAGGGAGCGTGTGAGGTGGGGCAGTGACCGTGGCGAGGGGGCTCAGAGGGCCTCGTGGGCCACACCCTGCTGGACAGCAGCTGAGGGCGGACGGTGGGCAGGCTGCCATCAGGACATGCGGGATGACCCAGCAGGGAATGCAGTCCCAGTGCCAAGCCAAGGGCCGAGGAAGGAGCCTGGGCTGGCAGTGAGAAGAGCTGGGTGTGGGACCGTGCACCCCCTGACCCACCGTGTATGGGCTGTCGGGAGAGCCGAGGCGGCATCTGGATCCCAGCATCTCAAGTGAAGGGCCCCTCTGGTGAGCTCACCCGCCAGCACGCACATGCGTGCACATGTGCTAATGACCGGAAGGGACCCACAGTAGCGCACGGCCCTAGGTGTCCATCTCAGTGGAGAACCCCAGCTCTCTGCGGTCAGAGGGGCCTGTACGGGCGGCTCTCTCCATCTCGTTCTTCTATCCCCAGCTGGTCGGCACGGTGCCTGGCCTGCAGTTTCTGCTCAGCAAATGTGGTTGGAGTAAAAGAATAAACTAGTGAATGAGTGGATGGCTTTGGTTCCACCGTGGTTGCTTTGGGGAAGTTATTTTACAGACCTGAACCTCCCTTCCTTCCTAGAGTCATGGTTGGGCCAACCCAGCCGGCTGCCTGGGTTTGAATTCTGGCTCTCCACTTACGAGCTTTATGTCCCTGAGTAATCTCGTTGAGCCTCGGGTTCCCCATCTGTAAAATGGGGATAATGCTCACCTCCGAGGTTTGTTGTGAGGATCGAGGGAGCTGATAGCATGTGAAGCACCGGAACAGAGCCTGGTGCATAGTAAGTGCTGCGTAGGCGTTTGCTATGAATAAAATGAAGATAGTAACATCTAGTTATTGTGCATTTATGCACCTGCCTGAGTGTGTGTGTGTGCGCTGGGAGCCTGGTAGGTCGTCTCCCCAATTGTATTCCTTACGATACTGAGTGCCTGTGTTGTTAGACGGTAAACGACAAGGGTCGAAGCTGGAGAGGCTTAGGAAACCCTGAGTTACAACAGAGCCAGACGGGTTTGTCTCCTGCCAACACGCCCTGTGACATCTCCAAGGAGGGGTGAGGAATTTCACCGGCTGATGTGACCACAGAGCCCTTTCTTGCTGTCAGAGTGGGAGGAGGGCGCCGCAGAACACATTTTTGGAAGCAACAAGTTCTTCTTCCCTCCGTGTCATCCATCCTGCTCCTGTCATCTGGTGGCACCCAGGGAAACGTCAGGACGTCTCTCCCTGGGTTTGGAACTGGGGCAGGAAGCAGTGGCCAAGTCAACAGCAGGGGGGTGCCTGGCCCTGCACCCTAATACAGTCAGCGGGGCAGGTGGCTGCGGCCCACCCTCAGGGGCAGGACACTCCCCAGGGGGTATTGCAGGGGTGCATGTTGGTCAGTCCAGGGGCCTGGTGTGACCGATCAAAATCATTCCGAGCTGGACACGCACACCTCCCCAAGGACGATGGAGGGGACATGGGAGGCCCTTACTTGCTCACAGACTTTTGTCATCCCTAGTAATTAGCGTCTGCCTCTTTCTGGACAATTCCAGTTGCTGTGAATAAGCTGGTTATGCAATAAGAGAGGCAGCAGGAAGGCCTGGACATGGGCCAGCAGATCTGAGTGCAAATTTTAGCGCTGCCGTCTTGGTGCTGTCTAACCCTCCGGAGCCTCGGGTTTCCTCACCTGTAATATGGGTGCGGTAACATCTGTCCACGGGTGGTTGGGTTAAAGTAAATGAGAAGAAGTGAAGTGACGGGTCCACAGTAGACCTTCCATAATTGGTAGCTGTTCTAATAATAAAGCTACAGGGAAATAATCTCTCTTTGCTTTCAGGGCTTGCATTAGGCAGAGGGGTGTCTCTTCAGAGCCGGATCTGATGCATTCTGGGAAGAGGACAATTGGATTTTGATAAAGGCCTTGCTTGTTTCCTTGTTTCTCTCCTTTTAAATGCCCATCTCAGGAACTTCAGAGAATAGTCCTGCTAATTCATGACTAATCGGGCCTTCAGCTGTCCATTGTTTATGTGTCAGTGATCCTCAGTCCCCTTCAGGGCCTCAGATACTCCTCAAGTGTCTCCTGTGTGCCAGACTTGTTAACCAGCTGGAGTCCAAAGACACTAGGGACATGGGCCCTGTTCTCAGGAATACAGTGTGGCAGGGAGTCTGATAGGAGGCCAATCTTACAACACAGTGTGTTCCTCACAGTAGTGGAGCTTGCATTCAAGGCACGGAGATCACGAAGCCAAGGACTAACTTATTCTCACTGGAGGAGACAGAAGGCTTCACTTGGCAGGTCACACCTGAGTGGGGTTTTGAAGGATGAATAGGAGTTTGCCAAGTAGACACAGAAAGCAAGATACTGCACTATCATCCCCAGTCTCCTCCCAATGACCTCCTCCTTCTGGGGTCAGTGTGGATCCTCTGCCATTAACAAGCTTTGTGATCGTAGGTAAGTCCTTTCTTCTCTCTAGGCCTGTTTCCTGGATCTCGTCTTGCACTGTGATTTCATGTCTATACAGGCCTAGATGATGAGAATTTCTAAAAAGTCCTCATATTTTCAAAGCACTTTCCAAAAGTCTTTGACATTTTCTTTTTATCCCCAAGTTTTTGCATCAGTTTAAAAAAAAAAATTAAGTTTTATTTAGTTATTTTGAGAGAGAGAGAGAGAGAGAGAGAAAGCATTAGCAGGGGAGGAGCAGATAGAGAGGGAGAGAGAGAATCCCAAGCAGACTCCATGCTGTCAGCACGGAGCCTGATGCAGGGCTCGAACTCACGAACCGTGAGATCATGACCTGAGCCAAAATCAAGAGTTGGACGCTCCACCGACTGAGCCTACCCAGGCACCCCTACATTCATTTTTAATGAAATTTATATATTAGAGAAGCCATGATCACACCTTAATTTCTCAAACATTTATATGAGTAGTTTTCATGTTGTGGTACTTCTTTGCTTGGTTGGTTGTTGTTGTCTGACATTTTCTTTTTTAATTTTTTTTTTTTTAACGTTTATTTATTTTTGAGACAGAGAGAGACAGAGCATGAATGGGGGAGGGTCAGAGAGAGAGGGAGACACAGAATCGGAAGCAGGCTCCAGGCTCTGAGCTGTCAGCACAGAGCCCGACGCGGGGCTCAAACTCACGGACCGTGAGATCATGACCTGAGCCGAAGTCAGACGCTTAACCAACCAAGCCACCCAGGCGCCCTGACATTTTCTTTTTTAATGCAGATCCCAGTCTTACCAAATCGGTCATACTCTTCCCATTTGACTGAAGAGGAAACTGAGGCCTGACAAGTGAAATGATTTGCTCTTTGCCAGGAAGGGGCAGAGCCAGGTCTCAAAGCCAGGTCTTCTGACCCTGAGTTTAGGGTTCTCTTCAGTGTTCACAGGAGCTCTCACACACCCCATAAGCCTAAAATCCCTCTGCGGATTGCTCATAAATGATGCCTGATGGACCCCTTGCCTTGCACAGACCCTCTGTCCGGCATTGTTGCTGGCACGGAGTTGGAGGAGTCAGGGGCACTGGTACAGAGGATGCCGGCCCTGCCCTGAAGAAATTGCTTAAGGGGAAGAGCCAGGCAGGAGGCCCTGTGAGAGGCAGGAGGCGGGACCTCAGGGACTGTCAAGTGAAAGCTCTTTTAGCCGGAGAGCAGGAGGAAGTCCGGGACACTGAGCAGGGGTGCGGCTACCCTTTCCTGAAAGAAAATCTGATGCCTAAGTCCAGGATGAAATTGAACCCCTATCCCCAAGGTGTCTGATCTCTTACCCTGCTTTGGTTTTCTTCATAGCATGTGTCAGTATATCATTTATTCATTTATTTGTTCACTGTCTGACTTCCCCAGTAGAATGGGAGCTCCACGAGAAGAGACTTTAGTGATCACAGCTGTACTCCAATACCCGGAACAGGGTCTGGCCCAGAGGAGATCTTCAATGAATATTTATGAATGAATGAATGAATGAATGAACGAATGAACAGATGATGCCTTCACCTATGACAGCCCTGGCCCCCACTGTAGTCCACAGGCCTTTAGCAAAGTCGTTCCTGAACCTTCTTGCATTGGAAACACCTGGGATCTGTAAAAACTGCTAACACCTGGCTCCTACCCTAAAAATTTGGATGCAGTTGTGACCCGGGCATTTGATGTTTAAGTTCCCCAAGTGAGTCTAGCGTGCCATTTGGGAACCACTGCCTTACTACCGACTTCTAGCAGTCAGAGACACTGCTGCCTGGGCTGGGAGGAGGTGGGGACGGCGGGGAAGGCATTTGTAGGAAGGGAGAGCTGTTTGTGCTCTGATGGGTTTGCAACCACCTGACTGTTACCAAGAGTGAAGGAAGGAGACGTTTCTACCCCTTGAGCTCGCCCAATCCAAGTCAAAGAAGACCTTGTCTGACTTCCTCCTCCCCTGCCATCTCCTCCTCTTCGATGGTCAAATGAGTCAGAGGAAACCCGGGTTTTCTCACCATCTGCCCCTCCTATAGGGTTTGCATGAGTAAGAAAACCCATTGTTCACATGTGCCCAGGTTGACAAAAATAGAGCTTGGCCTCTCTGAACACTGAGCTGGGGCGAGTCGGTAAGACCCCGTCCCGCCCTGTTTGCATAGCGTCCAACAGGACATTGTGAGGAAAAACAGGCCTGGGGCAGAGCGCTGCGGGAATCCTGGACAGTCACCAGCGCTGAGCTGTTTTCCAGTGGAAAGGGACTCCCGTATCCAAGGCGTGAGCCTGGGTCCAAGATCTGCTCCCGGGCTAGCCCAGGGTCGTAGAATGGGAAGGGACCTTAGCAACGTGCCGTCCAAACCGTATCTTTCCAGAGGAAGGAGTGGTCCCAGATGTCCTCCACTTCCCAGACGCAGTGCAGGCCCCCTGGCCAAACCCCTGCCAGAGTGAAAGGGCTCTCAGAGTCACGGGTCCCTCCTGTTGTTTCTAAATGGGAGATGGGGAACAACTTTCCTTTGGGGTTAAGAGACTTCTGCAATCCCAGGGTTCTGTCTGCTTCCTTGGTACGTGTTTCTCTTTCCAAAGCCACTGCTTACGTCATCAAAGGTTGAATTTGTCCTCTGGAATGACGAGCTGAGACTTACCGGTTGGGGCTGATGGTTTCTGACCATTTCAAGGGCCGTCTAAAGAGGAGAGGAATGGTGCCCCTGGGTGGCTCAGTTGGTTAAGTGTCCGACTTCAGCTCAGGTCATGACCTCATGGGTCATGGGTTCGAGCCCCACGTCGGGCTCTGTGCTGACAGCTCCGAGCCTGGAGCCTGCTTCCGATTCTGTGTCTCCCTCCCTCTGCCCCTCCCCCGCTGGACTCTGTCTCTCAAAAATAAATAAAAATTAAAAATAAACATTAAAAAAATAAAGAGGAGGGGAGAGAAGACAGGTGTTTGTGGTGGAGTCTGAGCTGGCTACTCAGAGGGCTTTTCCACACCAAGTAGCTGGTGGAGTTGTTTGGGCAGAAGTAATGTCCAGCATGTATGACCAGGTTTGACCGATGTTGACAGTTGTGGTTGGTGACAGATGTCCGTCTTAGCACTACACAGAGAGTCATGAGATCCAGCTCTAATCCTGGCTCTGCTAATGACTGAAATGGTGAGGAGAGAAGCTATCTTCTGCCTCTGAGGCTTGTTCCCCTGTTCGGGAAATGAACGGTTATATCAGACTAGTGATTTGAAACAAATGTAAAACCACGGAACTCTTTGTTCACATGAAATCTCATGTGGAAGTCTATTCGTAAAGCAGATGGACGTGGAGCTATTCTTGTTGCTCACCTGGAGCCCCTCCCCCCCCCCCCCCCCCAGCCCCTTGGCAGAATCTCCAGAAAAACCCACAGGTTCCGAGGAACCAAGCTTGAGAACCACTGGTTCCGGACCAGTGGTATTGTTTGTGTAGCTGTTTCCTTGTTTGTTCCTTTGGCTGATGTTGGTTGGCATCATTTGCTTGGCTAATGTCAACACTGGGTAATGTTCGGAGAGCTCTTTTCTTGTTATAATTATGCCATATATATTCAGCCGGTCCCTCCATATGGCCCCAAACATGTACAAAACGTTGCCTCTCTACACCATCTGATGATGAGCTAACTCCTGCCTGGTGACAGCAGAAGTAGACAAAGGTAGGCCGATAGCTGTGGTACAGACAGGACTTAGTGTATTCTCTCCCTTCACCTGGCCCACCCAAGTGAACACCTGTTTTCCACCCCCATCAGTTTCTGGAGGCCAGTAACTCCTGCTTATCAACATTCTGTCCGCTTCTCTCTGGCGTTGGCATTCAACCTCATGCAAGTCGTGTCATATCAACAATGGCAGAAGCAGTGCCACGACATAAAAAGAATTAATCAGAGTGACCTGCCCTCTGCAAATCATTGTCGGATACATTCCCTGGGAGAGGGTTTCTGTTTTTAATGAGACTGTTCTTCTGAAATAGCAAGTCAGACCACTCAGGAGACTCACAGCGCCTGGTGAGCTCTGCGTAGGAGTTAACTGCCCATCACTCACCATCACTCTCCATCACTCCCCAACCCTGCTGGCCCTACCATCTCAGTAAAGCATCCCAGCCAGACCAGGAGCAGGAAGTGAGGGCTCTGCATGGGAAGTTTTAGTCCCTGCTGATCTGATACCTCATTGTGTGGCTTTGGACAAATTCCCACCCTTCTCTGAGCCTCCACCTTCCCATCCATAAAGTGGGAGAAGAGTATGTTAGATATTTATCCCGAGAGCCTTCCTAGCTTAAAGTGCTTTGACTCTATAACATCTTCAACACAGGTATGCTAAGGAACCAAGGTAGCTAACTCAAGACCCTCTTTGCCCCCAGCCCTAGAGGTGGGGCTGTGCTCAGGGGGGCAGGACTATATTTCCCTAATAATTCTCTCCCAGCCCCCATTTGAACGGAGAACACTGAGTCCTCTGGGAGCCCTAGCCTGGGCTGGAGCCCGCAGTTTCCACATCCCATTTCAGAAGACAGCCAGCCTTCCTCCCCAGCCCCCAAATCATCACTGCTTCCCCGAACCCTGTGGAAGTTGTCAGGGCCTCTCCCAAAAGTCAGGGTTCTAAATCATCCCTCAAGCTGCTTCAGCTTCTAAGCCTCACATCACTTTTTCCCGGTCTCTAGTCATATGGTAATTGAAAATGGCTGCTGTTTATGGAGCACCTGTTATGTGCCAGGCCTGTTCTGAGTATTATGTGGGTCCTGATTATTTCAATCATCACAATAATCCTGAAATACATGCTGCTATTATCTCCAATTTGCAGGCGAGGAAACTGAGACACTGGGAATTAAGCTTGCTTAGGCTCTTCCCGCTGTCCCTGTATAAGGTGGGAAAGCCAAGATAGGACCCTCGGTTCTGGCTCTGGAGCTCATGTGCCGAATCATTGAGTCAGACTGGGGCTTATTCGTGCTGCTGGGAATAACTAGAAGCCACCATTTATCGAATGCCTGTAGCACGGGAGGCATCGAACTATTATTTTCTCACTTCATTCAAACCTCACAACTGAAAGAGGAGAGGTTGTGTTTCCATTCTACAGTGGTGGCAACTGGGGCTCAGAAACATTAAATGACTGCCCTGCGGTAAGGTGTAGACCCAGGCAGGCTTCAGACTCCCAAGCACTCAATGCCAGCATCTGGTGACCCTCCTCTCTGTCACACTGCTTTTCAGGACAGATACTTGGAGATGCTCTCCCTACCCCATCACCTTTGGGGAAAAAATCAAGAGGGACCACTAGCACTGCTCCCTCCACAGAGCTCTTGGAAATGTCAATCAGGCGACCCCTAAGGAGGACGGGGGCGGGGTACTTGACAAGGTCTGCTTTTCTTCACTGACCTTTGCTGGACGAGAGCTAGGACCCAGAAAAGCTTAGGGTGCGTGGGCTTCTCCATGCACCACACCTTTGATGAGTGCCTAAAATTAAGTGGACCCTCCGCCAGGGTGCCCAACAACTCATGAGGCAGATTGTACCACTCTCATTTTATAAATGAGGACACTGAGTCTCAGAAAGATTGCATAACTGGTCCTAGGACTCAACAGCTGGCAAACAGGATTCAAACCCAGGTCTGTGTGATTCCAAAGCCAGGTTTCTTTATGATACACCGCGGTCCTTCTGCATGTTAGGGACTGTCGGGGTGGACACAAACAAGGGTGAGAAACAGTCTGGAGCTCCCGCACAGAGATCTCTGAACTGCCAGGCATAAGCGAGGAGGAGAGGGCCAGTGGTGGTCCAGTTTCCACCTCACCCCCACTGCTCCAGCCTCCCCTCACACAAAGCCCTTGCCAGGAGGCCCTCCTCTAGCTAATGCTGTCCCTTTTGGAGAGTCCCTTGTAGGTCTGGGGAGCCTCGGTGGGGTGCTTTGCCTCAGAGGCAGGCCCCTGGTAGACAGAGAGGCAGCTGGCAATTTATTTGCAGGAGAGATATTGGTGAGAAGGAAGTTGAGAGCAAAAAGCCAGAGAGAAGGGGGCAGGAAAGCTGAAAAGCTCTGTGTGTGTGTGTGTGTGTGTGTGTGTGTGTGTGTGTGTGTTGGTGCTGGAGCTGGACCAAAGCACCCAGCTGCCGACAGTGCCACCGTGTTGGTCAGTGAGGACTCAGGGAAGGCAAAAGGGCCTTCATGTTAGCCTGGGACAATTAGGAAGATAAATCCCCCACTCCCTACCCCCAGTTGCACAAGTAACATCGAATTGAAGAGAAACTTTTGCAATATTTGCTGCTTTACATTTTTGCTTTCTTTAATCCAGAGCATAGTGAGGAGTTACGAGGGGGGCATATTTTTTACTTAAATTGTATTTACTAGGATTTAATACGGGGATACTTCCTTTTTTGTTCTTAGTTCGTGTTGCCGTTTGGTTCTTTATTCCTGGGCTGGTTATAAAGACAACTTTTGACTTTACAACGAAGATCCGGAAAGTTGTGAGTGCGATTCGGGATGAGACTCAATTTGGGAGTCACCGGTCGCGGGCTGATGGTGGTGGTAGTGCGCGAGGGGGCTGGGAGTCTGGCAGGTCTTCCTTCGGGTCCGCAAATGTGAGCGCGGAAGCGCTAGCCGGGAATCTCATAGGACGGTGACCGCAAACAGTGAGAGTGGCCTGGGCAGGGCAGCGGCAGCGACGGCGCCCGCCAGGCAGGCGTGTGAACTTACAGAATCGGTCTCCTGGAATCCCAGGGTCCGGGCCGCGCAAACCTGGGCGGCAGTAACCTTGCGACGCGGGCTCGGGCGGGCCCGGGCGAGCCCCACCTCCACAGGCGCCCTCCCGGGTGGGGAGCTTGGGCCCGCCCGAGCCCGCGCGGCCATTGGTCCGCGCCGCGGCTGCCACCTGCCCCTACCTTAGGGGGCGGGGTTACCTGGGCCCCGCCCCCCGCGGCTCGGGTTCCCAGACCCGGCTTCCTCCTCCGGCCCCGCCCCCGGCGCGAGGCCCCGCCCCTACGATCCCCGGGCCTGGGCGCCTCGTGATGTCACGGCAGCTTTGATACAAAGAGCCCTTCGGCCCACGCGGGTCTCCCGGCAACGGGCGCGGGTGGGGGCGGGGCCGGCGCCTTCAACTGGAGCCGAAAGCGAGCGAGCGGCCACGGAGCGGCGGGGATCGTCCCTGCGCTCCTCGCTGCCCGCCGCGTTCTCGCCCGCCCCGCCGACCAGCGCCCGCCCGCTCCTTGCCCCTCCGCAGCGCACCGACTCGCCGCCGGACGGGGGATGCGCACCCCGCCCGCCTCCGGGGGCCAGGTAAGCGGCGGCCGAGGGGCTCGGGCTCGCGGGGCTCCGGCGACGCGCACCTGGCCCGGCCCGCCGTCCCGGGGCCAGGGAAGTTGCCAGAGCGCGGAACTTCGCCCGCAGCCCAGGCGCCCGCTCCGGCCCCGGGAGTATCCGCCCTCTCGGCCCTGGCCGGGGAGGTCGGGTTACCTGCGTCCTCGCTCGCTGGGCCACGGAAGAGAAGCCGCTGTCCCCTCCGGGTCCTCTGCGGGCTCCCAGGTGCGGGGGTGGGCAGGGCTAGCCCCCGGGCCCGGGGAGAAGGGGCCGCTTCTTCGGCGCAGTTTCCAAAAGTGTTTTTAGGGGGATCTAGTGAGCCAGGCGCCTCCGCGTCCCACCTCCGCTCCCAGAGCGCCTGCTCCTCCGGGACCGGTGTTGTTCCAGCTCTCTGCCCTTGGCTCTGCCGAGTCCCGCAGGGGGCTGTGCGCCGGCGAAGTTTTTCCATAGCTCTTCGGCGGCTGCACCGCGCCTGTGCCGGGGTTCCCTCGCCTCTCCGAGGGGCTCTGCCCGGCAAGAGGGAGAGCCAGCCTCGTTCGGGGTTTGGGACCAGGGCCCTGCCCCTTCGCAGCCGTGACGTCGCCCAGGCCGGAGGTATTTGCGGACTCTCAGCTCTTTGCCCTCCGGCCCCGAAAGCCTGCGGTCGGCCCAGGTAGTAGTTGGCTGTTGTCACAGCCGCTTCTCTGCGGGCCACAGGCGGCTCTGAGGCCTTGGCGAGCAGCCTCTGGAGAACCATGTCTGTGCTTTAGGAACCTGGTCCCTACTCAGCCCTGGACTTTATTCCTTCTCATCCTTGCACAGCCTCCAGCGTACCTCTTCCACCATTTGTCCCTCTCCCCAGCCCCGTTCTCCCACAGATGGCTGTAGGTGACACATCACTCACCCTGACAGATATGCCAGTCAGTTTTCCTTGTCTGACTTATTTATAGGCCTCCTCCTCAAAGGATTGTTAGGGGGCTGGATTCCTGCACTCCGCCCTCACTTCTTGTTTTGACAAACCCCTGGGATGGTTTCTAATGGTTCACCTCTCCTCCCTTGGTGGTGGCAGGTGCTAATTGTTTGGGTTCCAGAGAAAGGGGTGGTGTGGGCACATCCCCTGGGGCATCTCCAGGTCCTTCCCCTGATGAAACGTAGCTGCCAGGTTAGGGAGAAGGGAGTCTCAAAGAGGGGGAGGTTACCAATTATGTGTATATCAGACCTTTGCCGTGAGAGTCTCTGTAACTATCCAGCTCAGCCTTGGCGGAGTCCTTGGGTCATTGCCATTGACTGGGGTCTTGCCATAAGCCAGGCACCAGCTTACCCAGATAGACTGACCCAAACCTTAACCCTGCTGAGCTGGCATTCATGAAATGCTGCTTATGTGCCCAGGGGCTGTTACACAGGGACACTTCCCTGTCCCTAAGGTGTTTGCAGGCTCTAGGAGACTGAAAACCTGGGTGGAATTGTTACCTGTCCAACTCCCCTGAGCCCTCAGGCACATTGATCTGGGTTGTCTCTGAGGTTCCTGTGACTTCACTGGGAGGGGTGTGTGGCCTGGAGGAATGGGGGAAAGCCCAGGAAGGTCTTGGCACTCGTGGTAGACATCACAGTTCGGAGAATGCCTTCTGGGGACCAGCTTTGTTGTTTGGGGGACCCTGGGCTTTAGTGGAGGGGGAGGGGTGGTTGACTAAGGCCAGCAGAGAGATAAGGCTGCCTCGGGCAGGGACCTGACTAGCCAGGCCTGGTGAACAGGCCTGGAGGTGTGACCTTTGCCCCAAGGAAGACCAGCAGGAGAGACTACCTAGAGTCTGTCCTTGAGAAGGACTTTTAGTCAAGGGAAGAAAAGACCAGAAATCAGGAGGCCTGGAGCAGCCTGCCTTGGGGAGGCCCTGGGCTGCAGCTTGAGGTCTTGCTGACTGGCCTCCCTGCTCCCCGATCCTTCCGTCTCTTCAGAGCACTGTGCCCCTCCCCGCCCCAAGCACACTGGCCCCTTCATAGCCTACTAGCCCCCTTCCTGCTTGGTGGGACCAGCTGCCCCATGTCCTGGGCTTTCCCTTCAGCTGTTCACCTGAAGCCCTCCTGGCTTTCACCTTCCCGCACTCTCCCCCTCTCCCTCTAGGTGGCTAGAAACTTCCTTTCCTAGGGCTGGCTGTCCCTCTTCTGAGGTGCCATGTTATGCCAAGGGATGTTTCACAACTGATCTCGCTCACCATTTCACTTCCGTGTATATATTTTAGCTGTGGGTAGGGAGGAGGGAGAAAGGTTCCCAATAAAATAACAGGTGAGCGATTCCTAGAAGGCAGGCATCTCAGGACCTCGGATGGGGGAGGGACAGCCTGGACGGAGGGTGCCCACTCTTTGGCTCTGTGCTCGGTCTCCTGGCACAGAGCTCAGCAGGACGCATCTTTATCTGGTCTGCCTGCTGCCTGGAGTTGGCAGTGGGGCACCGTGCCTTGGCTTTGCCTGGCATGGAGAGTCCCTGGGGTTGGGCTCTGTTTTCTTCTGGGTCTGCTCTGTTGGCTCTTGACTCAGTAACGAGGCATTGATGGCATCAAAACACTGGCCGTTCCAAGGAGGAGGGCTGCTTGCATCTTCCTCCTGCCTGGGCTCCCAGATGGATTAACGGGCAGTCCTGCCCCATGGCCACCTGGGCACAATGAGACGGCCATGTGATTTGTCGGGCCCACCTTGCATCTCCCTGGACATTGTGTGATCACATCTCCCGGATGCGGTGTGGCAGTCTCCTCTCTCAGACGGCATTCCGGGGCACAGGCCCTTCCCCCTTTCTGTTTGCCCAGCCCCCACCCAGCACACTGCCCGGCACAGGCAGTTCATCTGTCAAATGCTTGAGCCTCTGATTTGTGCTAGACTGTGCTGGGCGCTGGAGATATGGCAGCAAATGACAGCAACAGTCCCTGCCTTCAAGGAGCTCACGTGATGGCCGTCAAGCAGGTAGAATGTGCAGCGTGTGGGGTGGCAGGAGAGAAAGCCGGGCAGTGGGTGTTGTGTACTTAAACAGAATGAGCAGAGAAGTCCTTGCTGAGAAGTGGCGGCTTGACAAAAGACGTTCACGCAGCGGGAGCAGTACCTGCAAAGGCCCTGAGGTAGGACCACGGCTGGCGACGTGTGTCCGCGGAAGTGCAGGGAGGCTGCTGTGATTGGAGAGGGAGCCGGGCAGGGGCAGGCGGCACATGTTCAGACCGGGGGCATATCATGCTGCCGAGTGAGCGCCCAGGCCCCACGAGATGAACAGCACAGTTGAGAGTAGAAATCCACACGCACAAAACACATTTCGTTGCTCTGCTGTCTCCAAACCCTTGCTGTTGACGGGTCTGGGCACCGAGGCATTTCTTGAGGAGAAGTGTCTGCATGTGGCCATCGCTGCCGTGGACTTTCCTGCCCCCAGGCGGGGTCAGGTCAGAGAAGCCTGTCCCCGTGAATGCGGAAACCCTTCTTGCCAGATGTTATTCCCACCACACAAATCTTATGAGCGGAACCGCCTGGGTGACCTGTGCACGGCGGTGCGTGAGCAGGCAGAGCTGGGGCCGTCTCCCTGTGCCCATGGGTCCACACCAGTGGGGGTGTAGCAAGTCCAGTGCCCAAGACTCATGCTCTGACCAGCTGCAGACATCTCCCTGGGCTCCCGACCTCCCCGGGCCCCAGGGTGCCCAAGCCTTCCTTCACTTCCAGTTCTGTGCCCTGGTCTCCTAAGAAGCCTAGCAAAGGCGCTCACATACCTGGGCAGCACCTTTGGGGCTAAGCTCTGTCCAGCCTGGGTCCCCAAAAGAGAGAGAGAGAGAGAGAGAGAGAGAGAGAGTGTGTGTGTGTGTGTGTGTGTGTGTGTGTGTGTGTGTACAGGGAGGAAGTGGACAACCGGCAGGTCTGGGTGGAGATCCAGAGCTGTGGGGTCTGCGTGACCTCTGGCCCCAGCCCCTGCTGGCCGGCTGGTACTAGTAACACCAACGTTTTGAACCCCGCTTCTTGACTTCCTTCAAGAAACGGGAAGTTTTCCGACTGTCGGCCATACTCTTCATTGATTCAACCTGTTTCGTCTTCCCAGACAAGTGGGTTCTTTCCCAGCGATGTAAACACGATTCAAATGAAAACAAAACTCTGTGGCAGTTATTATTAATAGCTGTGGCCCTGCTCCTGGGAGCCTTTCTCTTTTAAGGGACCAAAAAGAGGAAGGCCCGAACAGAACTGGAGTGTGGGAGAGTGGGAGGGAGCTCTCTCTCTCTTAGTCATCTGTCCCCGCCCCGCCGCTGTCTGCAAGGCTAACTGCATGGAAAGGGAACCTGCGTTTCCAGTAGCCAGTGTGGTCTGCAGCAGACTTGGGGGTAAGAGGGTCATTGAGTGGGGTTGGTGGGCGAGGTCTGCTCTGCACCGAACTTCTGTCTCTCTCTTCAGACAGGAGAGCCCACAGGAGTAGGATTTTCCTTGCTGGCTTTCCTGGGAGAAATACCCACCTCAAAACACCGGTGCCTTCCTCTCATGCTCAGCCACCCAGGGCCTGGTTTCTTCAAGTAGAAGAACATTTCTTTGGTCTCTGTTGAGACCCTGGCTCTGTGGCTTGCTCGCTCTGGGACTCCAGGCAAGCTGCCTCCCCTCTCTGAGTCTCCGTAGGGCGATGGCGAAGAGAAACTGGGCCCCTGCCACCTAAGAGGCCCAGAGCGGTTTCGGACACTTGCTTGGTTGGCACCTGGTGGGTGGTGAGCTAGCTAGAGAGGCAGGGTGCTGTGGTGCCCCGGAGGCTGGGCTCCGGAGTCGGGCGGCCTGCATTCAAATCCTGCCCCTGCCAGGAATCTTGGGCGAACCATTTGTCCTCTCTCTGCGCCTCCCGTTCCTCCTGTGCAAGATGAGGGTGAGGCGCGTAAATGTACGAAAAGCACTTGAAACTGTGCCTGGCGTGTGAGTGAGTTGTTATTTTTAGTTCTATTGGTTGGATCCTTGTGACTGATAACCTTAGCACCTCGCGGGATTTTTTGCAGAGACAGGAAAGCAGTAGAGAAGAAACTCTGCTATGGGAAGGCCTTGACGGGAGGAGCAAAACTCCACTCTTCCTCAGTCCCTGTGTCTTTTAAATAGCCCCACTCAGCCTCTGTAGGTGCGGACCCTGGGGCTGGAGCGAAGTGACTGGCGGTGACAGTCTGTGAATGCTATGCAAAGCGTGTTCCGAGGTGACAGGCGTCTCCCTCGGGTGTGGTGCGGGGCTCTACCTGGTCCTTCCTGTCCTGCCCTGCCTGCTGTGCCGGGGTGTGGCCCACCCCTCACCCCTCACCCCTTCACCTGCAGCCTGGGGCCTACCCGTCTGTCCGCCTGTGCCTGGCCGGGGAGCCAGCTTGGGGCGGTGTGCCCCCGTGCCGCCACCAGCCCCCAGCCTCTGCCTACAAGGCCCCAGGAGAGCAGGAGAGGGGCCAGAAAGGTGTGGACTGTGCAGCCACGTGCCGCGTCGGGTGACTGCCCTTGGTGGTTTTCCAAGGGGCGAGCCTACCTGTTCACCGGGCCTGGCCGCCGAGAGGTGGGCCGCTCCACGGAGCCGAGGCTGGCCGGGCCTGCTGTCGTGTGTGTGGTGGTCAGGACGGCCTCTGCCTGTCACTGCGACGTACTCCTGGCGAAACAAGGGTTCTTGTTGACAGGCGGGTCTTACCTGCCAGACTGTGTCGCTTACCAGCAGAGAAGGGTCCCATAGCCGCCGGGTGTGCGTGAGTGAGTGCACGTGCGTGTGTGGAGATGTCCTCTCCCCTTCGCGTCACACACAGTCTAAAGACCAGTGACCGAGTCCCCATTCCCCACTCACACCGTATTCTACAGACTGTCAGACACTTTCTCCCCCCACGTTTTAACATCTTTGGTTGGCGTGTGTCGTACATTCGCTGGCATGCTGTCCTTTCTGGCAGCACCATTTCTTTCCTGGTGTACTCGGAATAATGGCGCGTCTTAAAAATCGAAGGCCTCTGGGATTTAACGAAGCGCAGAAACTAAGGAACCTCTAGATAACTTGTGTGATTTGCCCAGTTTCTTCGGGGAGGGGAGTAGAGCCACCTTGTAGTGGGGGGAAAGTTGTGTGAGGGGACACTCCCTGTGATGTGATTCAAGGGGACGAGGTTGGACACCAGGCAGACCTGGGCTCAGGTTCCGGCTTTACCGCGCACGAGCTGTGTGACCTGGGGCAAGTAGAGCGACCTCTCTGAGCCTCAAGTTCTTCCCCTACCGAATGCGGATCGTGGCTGTACAGTTGTCATGGTTGGGCGTGAGGCCTCTTTCTCCGTTTCTCTCTTGCTGGGTATCCTCTAAGGTCACGCCGTCCCATTCCAGCTCGATTGAGAGGGAGGTGAAGGCAGAGAGTGAGTTACTGGCCTTCCCAAGGTAGCAGAGGGAAGGGGTTATAATTTATCTGGGCTTCTTGACTCCGTTTATAATCCTCGAACATCGCCTTTTCCTTCCTTCCCTCCTCCTCCCACTGTGCCCGAGTTTTCATTTTCACGTGTGTTTCCCTTTAGCAATTTTCTTTCCCATCTCTCCCCTCTCCCTTCCTGTAAAAACTTCCCACATGTAGCCTCTTTGAAGCTCCCTGCGTAGGGAAAGGGGAGGGGGCTCTGCCTCATGGCCAGGGTGGCATGGGCCCTAGGAACCTCAGCTGACAGGGGTCCGGGGCCTAGTGGGCTGTGGGGGCGGCAGCTCAAGCCCACATTCTTTAGCCTTGCTGACCCCTGGGCCCGTGGCCTGCAAGGTTCAACCTGTTGTCTATACCTTTCTTGCTGCATCCAGGTCAGACCTTGTCCACATCCCAGCCCTGCCGGCTCTGTGACCTTTTGCAGGTTACCCAACTTCTCTGAGCCTGAGTGTTCTCCTCTCTATGGTGGCTGATGCACAAAAACACCTGGCACATGCTAGGTGCTTAAGGGAGGTGTTCTTTCCTGGTCTCTCTCGACTGTTTAAGACCACCTTCTGTCTCCTTGGGGTGCACGCCCTGAGACAGACGGAGGAGCTCGGGGCCGGGAACTGCAGGGGTGGAGGCGCAGGGGCCCGGGTGAGCAGGATGTGTCGGGCAGCCTGGCTGGCCTCGGGGAAGGAGTGGGGCCGGCGGTCAGGACCTCCGCGCCTTCGGAGGGGTGAGGTCGACGCGGTGGGCCTCTCGCTGAGAGAGCAGCGGGCTGAGTTTGAGGCATTGGCTGAAGCCACGTGGGGACACCCAGCCGGAAGTGGGCGGCTCTGAGCAGGGCCTCGGCGAGGGATGCTGGCCGGACGGAGACTCCCCAGGAAGGCGGCGCTTTCAAGCCGTGTTCTCGTCGGAGGTCTCTCTGCCTCTCTCCCTCCTGAGATCCCGATGGAAGCCAGCGGCCGACTCCCTCTGTATCGTGTATGGTGTCAGATGAGGTGGTACGTGAGCCCTGGCACGAGGGTGGCGTCTGTCCTTGGCGCGCGGCGAGCGATGTGAGAATTACCCAGCCCCACGAGAAACCGGGCCGGGGTCGGGGCGCAGCCTTTCCTACAGAGAGCCTGCAGCAGCTGGCGTGGTGGCCCCTTTGGGACGCAGCCTCCTGCCCAGGGAGCAAGGCTACCACACGGCTCCTGGCTGGGGACAGGGGGAATCTGTGGGTTCTTGTGCCAAGGCTGGGGTGGAAAGATTTCCCCGCTGGGTAGGGTACAGTCGCCTCGCCCCGTGTCCCAGGGAGAGAGTCATGGGGACAGAGAAGGGGCCCGAGGTTCATGCCCAGCGATGCCTGGAGGGCCCCAGGAGTTCAGCTCTGGGCTGGGAGGGGAAGGATGGGCCTCCCGGGTGCAGTGACTTTCTGACGGGGGCTTCTTTAGGGACAGGCCTTTGTGACATGGGGAGAAACTGTGTTTCAGGCACGAGGAGCAGCACGTGTCAAAGCGCGGGGGTGGTGATAACGTTGGGCAGGAGCTTGGAGGACAAGGGAGGGGAGGCTGAGACCAGCTGGACGGGACTGACTACGTGTGCCTGTCTGAGACAGGGCCTGGTTTTGTGGCCATTGGGGAGCTCATGGGCCCTTTGACAGGGCCAAAGTTCATGGACCATCGGTGGCCTTGTACTCGCCGTGGGGACCTCTTGCCCTCTGCGCCCCAGGCTATGGCTTGTGGTTGGACCCAGAGCCCTTATCTGTTCCTACTGCGGGAGAGCCCGGGGAGGGACCTGAGCCGGCTCCACCTGCCTGGCCCGTGGTGCCCCCAAGCTGCGCTCTGGTGCCTGTGTGAGATGGCAGCCCTGGGACCTCCGGCCTGGGGAGCTGGACCTGGCAGAGGCAGAGGACAGGGAGCATCTGACTGGGGCCTGCTGGGAGCACTGCTGGGGTTCTGGCATGATGGGAGGTGCCCAAAGGTCATAAAAATAGAGGCTCTGGCAGGGGGCTGGGGGGGTGGGGGTGCAGAAGAGTTGCCTCGCCCATGGCCTGCCTGATCCCAGTCTGTCTGCCCCGGAAGCTCTGGCCATTAGCTGTGGGTAAATGCTGGCACTCTGCTTGGCCTTGCAAATCTGAGGCTTTTTTTTTTTTTTTTTAATATTTATTTTGAGAGAGAGAGAGAGAGAGAGAGAGAGACAGAGCTTAAGCAGGGGAGGGGCAGAGAGAAAGGGAGACACAGAATCCGAAGCAGGCTCCAGGCTCTGAACTGTCAGCACAGAGCCCGACGCGGGGCTAGAACCCACAAACTGTGAGATCATGACCTGAGCTGAAGTCAGATACTTAACCGACTGAGCCACCCAGACGCCCTGCAAACCTGAAGCTTTCTGTGCAAAGAAGGGGATGAAGTAGGGACCTGCCCAGCTCTGGCCTGTTGGTCAGCTCCGTTCAGATGTGCTCTCCTTGGAGCAGAAAGATCATAGCCTCTCCCTGGGAAGTTCACGTCCCCTCGTTTGAGGGTGTCCCATGAAGGAATATGGCTCGGTCCACCTGGTGGACTGTGAGAGGCAGGAGAGCTGACCTGGGCCACTGCTGGCCCATCCCAAGCCCCTCTTTACACTCTTATTGTGATGGTAAAACACGGAGCCCCCAAAGCGAGCCCCCACAAACTCTTGACTGTGTGAGTCATTAAGCCCTCACTTCAAACAGCCACATCTTTAAAAGCTATAATTTGTAGCCCAAAATAGCTGCCTGTTCAAAGAGCCAGGAGAACCCTTGATGTGCGCCCCTTTCAACTTGCAGCCTGTTAATTCGCCTTTGACATTTGGGTTGCTCGACACCTGGCTGTGGCTTCCTGAGCAGTAGGGCCGGTGGCTGGGTGGGAGCTGATGCTTCCCGGGGCGGGGCGGGGGGGGCGCTTGGGAAGTCTTTTCTGAGAATTTAGATGGGGTGATTGATGTCCGGGGGTTCCTGTTTCGGGTTCACGTGGCTCTATCCTGCGTGACAACAGGGCTGGAGAGAAAAATGGCAGCCTAACTTTGGGGGAAGGTCAATTCAACTCTCTGGACCCCGGGTCCTTACCTGCAAGGAGGAGACCGTGTTTACTTGCAGAGATTTTGGGGGAAGAAAACGAGACCACCTCAGTATAGCACACCGCAGATGCCACCTGGTAGGTGCTCCTGTGTGGTCCCTTCCTTTCCTTTCTCCCACCTGGCCACATGACGTGGACCTGTCTTGTGGATTCGGGTAGGTGCGTGTGGGGGGACTCCACTCACAGGAAGCCCCTCCCTTGACCTGCAGCTTCTCCATCAGCTGACGTGCCTGGAATTCTTGGGGCTGGCTGCCGGATTTGGTTTCCAGATGTAGAAGCAATTAAGTTTTGTTTTCCTAATCCCCAACAGTTTGCCTCTGAAGCCCACGTTCTCGCTTGAAAATCAAGACTATCAGCTCCGTTTGGGGGCGGAGGTAGACCAGGTGGCCCCTGAATCCTTTTTGTTCAGGAGGTACGTTCACTGGGCACTCAGATCTGGGACCCAGGCCTCTGTTAGAATGGTCACATCCCATCAAGGGCCTGGTCCCTCCGGGAGCAGTTCACCCTGGGGCCACCTCCCCTGTGGTTTTTGCTTGCAGATGGGTCACTTAGCCAGATTCAGCCACAGTGTCTGCCTGGCCCCTCGGTCGCCATCCCTGACCCTGGACAGCCAGCCTCAAAGCGGGAGGGGAGCTCCAGTCCTGACCAGGCCTGAGGGAGGCTGGTGTCGGAGCCAAGGTGCCCACGTGTCCCAGGAGTGGTAGGGGCCCCCCTTCCCAAACCGACCACAGTTGAGGGGAAGAAGTCTGCTCTGAGTTTCAAGTAACCAGAAATACTGTCTGGCATGGAGAAACTGGTAATACCTTGCTCAGTTAGTGGGTGCTCCTGGCCACAGAGGTGGCCTGCCCCAGGATCAGACACTGGCACGCGCCCGTGGTTCTGGGGCTAACTGCTGATCTCTTCCCTTGTTAACCATTCACTTTTTAGGTAAAATAACTTTTACATTTGTACTATAACCACACTAAATACAGTTCTGAGTAAACAAAAATTGCCTTAGCAGTTTCAAATGTCTCTGGCTGGATTGCACATACGCTTTCCTTTAAAATTGAAATATTACTATTCAGAGAACACAAGAAACAAATAATTTACTTAGACTGTTTTATACGTATATACATATATATGTATGTATACACACACACACACACACACACACACGCTTATGATGTTTACAGAACATCATCCTGATCATTCTAGATCCACCAAGCTTCGGCGTCAGCAAAATCTAGTCTCTTTAGAAATGGCTTCTCTCTCACCATCATTTTGAGATACTGCTAACATTTCTTTTGAGCAGAGACCCCAAGTCTCTTGTTGAGGTTCTAGAGGCCCAGTAGCTGTCTGTAGAGGTTGAACTGAATTGGCCGAGAAGGAATTTGCCATTATTATCAGGGTGGGAAGGGGGCTGACAAACCCAGGTGGCGCTGGGGGGTTTCCGTGCAGGCTTCCGAGCAGGGAAGGAAGGGGTGTTCGTCTGCCAGGGCCGCCAGAACAACAAAGTGCCATAGACTGGCTGGCGTAGACAGCTGAAATTAATTTTCTCAAGTTCGAGACCAAGGTGTATGCAGGCCTGGTTTCTTCTGAGGCCTCTCTCCTTGACTTGCAGGTGACTGTCTTCTCCCTGTGTCTTCACGTGGTCCCTGTGGGCATGGGTGTCCGTGTGTCCTAATGTCTTCCTCCTCCTCCTCCTAAGGACACCGGTCAGATTGAATTAGGGCCCTCCCTTATGACCTCATTTTAATATAATTACCTTTTTAATTTTTTTTAATGTTTATTTTTGAGAGAGAGCAAGAGAGAGACAGAGCATGAGTGGGGGAGGAGCAGAGAGAGAGGGAGACACAGAATCCGAAGCAGGCTCCAGGCTCTGAGCTGTCGGCACGAAGCCCGATGCGGGGCTCGAACCCACGAACCAAGAGATCATGACCTGAGCCGAAGTCGGATGCTTAACCGACTGAGCCACCCAGGTGCCCCATAATTACGTTTTTAAAGATCCTCTGTCCAAATGCAGTCACACTGTAAGGTACTGGGGTTGGGACTACACCATGTGAATTTGGGGGGTGATGGGACACAGTTCTGCCCATAACAGAAAGGTTCTCTGGAACCGTCCTGCAGGGGGAGGAGGGAGAGGAGTGTGAGCAGAGCCTGGTGTGCAGGGAGAGAGCCCTGCGTGGAGGGGATGGGAGGCAGCTCTGCCTGTGGGCAAAGGCCCACTGTTGCCGATGGGCCTGTCGGGGTGGCTCTTGGCCAAGTGCCGTATTCAGAAAAGGTTCCCGTGTTCTGACTCCTGGTTTACGTTCTAGAGCCTGAGCCACCGTTGCCTCCTGATCTGATCATTTGGAACCCAGACTGTTCCTCTTCCAGTCCTTATTCTCGTGGGGTTTTGACCCTTGAGGTTCTGTCGCTTCACCGGGCTCCCTATTGCTGCTGCCTCTGCCTCTAGGATACAGCATTCTTTATGGCTTCACTTTTTCATCTTCCTTTTAAATAGCTAACTGTGTCAGAGATTTTACACTTTTCCTTAACCAGTTCAGCAAGTCTGGGGCAACTGTCTTTCGTGTTTTATGTACGTTTCTTTCTGCCGACCTCCTGAAAAAAATAAGACCTGTGAGAACTGATTATGGGAAGCCGTTGAGGGTGGGGCCTGCAAACCTGCATAACTCCCCAAGGTCTTGCCCGAAGCAGCCTTCTGCAGGGGTCCCCAGCACCCCCTCTCAGCCCCCAAGGTGCCAGAGCCCACCTTACGGCCCCTACAACGGCCGTGACTCCATCGGCCACGCAAGAGGACCTCCACGGTGCCCCAGTCAGCCCCTGCAAGCAGGACAGAGCATCATGGAGCAGGACGGGAAGGAAGACCGTCCCAGTGAGGATTTGCACGCCCCAGTTACTCACCAGTGCTGCCACCACATTTGCTTTATCCCTGTGTGTAACTTCCCCGCCCCCCCAAACCACTTGAAAGGAAATTAGGCAACGCGTTATCAAAACGCAGGGGTATTTCTCCTTAGCAAGCATAATTAGCAAGCATGATTCCCGAATATCGCCCAATATGCAGTCCCTACCCTAGCTTCCATTTTGACCCCAGTAGGTCCTTTGTAGCTAGGTGGGTGTTTGCTTGTTTGAACTGGGATCTAATCAAGGCTAGCATTTAGTTTTTCTGTCTCTTGATAAATCTAAAACAGTGGTCCTCACGGGGTGGTCCTGGGACCAGCAGCATCACCCGAGAACGTGTTAGAGATGCACTTTTTACAAAAACCTATTTCAGTCTATGGAAATGCAGACCCAGGCCTACTGAATGAGAAACTCTGATTCAGCCCAAGTTAGCAATTCATCACCACCATAACCGCCCCCCCCCCCCCACACATGTACACACAATTCTGATGTACATTAAAGGCTAAGGACTACTGATCTGAGAAAATCCCTGTTCTCTTCTTTAGGACATTCTCTTTTTCAGACGATCAGGCCAGCTAGCTGTCTTGTAGAAGTTGCCACATCCTGTCTGCCTGCTGTTTTTCTCTGTAGTGCTGTGTAACTTGTTCCTCTATCCTACATCTTCCTGTTTAGTAAAGGTTAGATCTTCAGGCCCGATTAGAATGGAGTGTTTTGTTAAGACTACGTGAGCCGTGAGGCTGCGTCCTTCCTCTTGTATCACATCAGGAGGCCAGCGTCTGAGTGTTCCCAATTAGTGATGCGAGGTTTGATCCCTGCGTTAAAGTGACAATAGCCTACTTTCTCCATGATAGAGATGATGGGGAGGGGAGTGGTGTTTGGTAGTAATCTCGTGGGTGACTCTTCGGTGCTGTGCACGCATCCCATTCCTCATCAACCTTCGACCTAGTGGTTTTTTTTCTGCAGTTGTTGGGTACAGTGTGCTGTTTGCGTCAGGTCTAGTTGGTGTGGTTCAGATCTTCTGTCTCCCTTCTCGTTCTTTTGTTTGCCTGCTCCATCAGTTACCAAGAGAGATGAATTAAAATCTCCAGCTTTATTCATTTATTTATTTATTTAAAAGTAAGCTCTACACCCAACGTGGGGCTGGAACTCACGACCCCGAGATCAAGAGTCGCATGCTCCAGGGAAGGAACCACCCAGACGCCCCTTCCTTCTTTTACTTTTGACCTGCGTTCTGATGTTTAAATTTGTGTCTTGTAAATGGCACATAGCTGTTGTTTTTATCGAGTGTGACAGTATTTGTCTTTTAATAGTATGCTTTATCCCATTTTCATTTAATGCATCACTATGGTTAACAGCTTTGGTCTTCCTTTTCCTCCTTTTTTTCCTTCCTTTCAGATGACTTAAGCTTTCTTTTTTTTTTTTTTTTGTATGTTTATTTATTTTTGAGAGACAGACAGAGGGCAAGTGGGAGAGGGACAGAGAGAGAGAGAGGGAGACAGAGGATCCAAAGCAGGCTGCATGCTGACAGCAGAGAGCCTGAAGTGGGGCTTGAGCTCGTGAACCCCTGTGAGATCATGACCTGAGCCGAAGTCGGATGCTCAGTTGACTGAGCCACCCAGATGCCCCCAGCAATTTTTTTTTTTATTTTTAAAAAAAATTTATTTTTTTTTTAACATTTATTTATTTTTGGGACAGAGAGAGACAGAGCATGAACCGGGGAGGGGCAGAGAGAGAGGGAGACACAGAATCAGAAGCAGGCTCCAGGCTCTGAGCCATCAGCCCAGAGCCTGACGCGGGGCTCGAACTCACGGACCGCGAGATCGTGACCTGAGCTGAAGTCGGACGCTCAACCGACTGAGCCACCCAGGCGCCCCGCCCCCAGCATTTTTTTTATAACATTTTTTTCTCCATTAGATTTTGTAGTAATACGTTTTTATTCTTTAACCGCTAACATTTGACGTGCTCCAACATGTTATTGGGTTGGAAGTGGCAGGGTGGGGAAAGAGGGCTTGGAGTGTCTCTGGTGGAGTGCATCACCTCACTGTGAGGAGCCTTTCCAGCAGGGTCCCCAGTCTGGCCCAAAGCCTAAACAGGCCTGAAAACCAGATCTCGTTGGCCCTTCCCTCACCGCTGGGACTCAAGTGCTACCCATGCCCACAGATTGTCCCTAGGTGGACACGCAGAGCCAGAACGCCAGCGGCTTCATTTATAGTGAGAAGTGCGCTCTGGCAGTGAACTTGGGCAGTCCTCTCCCCGTGCTCGGCAGGCTCCTGGATGTTTGCTATGATGAGAAGGGTGGTGGGTGAGCTTGGACACGGGGAGCTGGTTAGAAGGTCTGAATGGACTTTGAATGATCTCAAGCTCTGGTGCCAGCTAAGTTGGACCCCACCGCCCTTGGGACAGGCTGGACATGCAGGCCAGGAGACCAAACACCTCTGCCCGGTGCCTGGATGGGCGCTGCCAGGGTCTGCTTTAGACCCTCCTTCCTGGCCCCTTCCTGGGGCAACACCAGATCCCTTAATGCTCAGTCCCTCTGCTTGGCCACCCTGCAGGAAATTTGCTTACCCCTCGTCTTAATCTAGCTGCCAGGGGGCTATCAGACCTCCTTGTTTCTGAATTTTTCTGGGAGCTACCTCATGCCCTCTCTTTCTCTTGCACTCCTGTGATACTACCTTAGCAGTAGCGTTGGTTGTGGGGAGAAGGTGTGAGATTGGGAAGAGAGACAGCTCAAGGGTTACAATTAAAAACATCAAAAAGAGGGGCACCTGGGTTGGCTCAGTCGGTTAAGCGTCCAACTTCCGCTCAGGTCACGATCTCACGATCTGTGAGTTCGAGCCCCGCGTCGGGCTCTGTGCTGACAGCTCAGGGCCTGGAGCCTGCTTCCGATTCTGTGTCTCCCTCTCTCTCTCTGCCCCTCCCCACTCGTGTGTGCACGTGCTCTCTCTCTCTCTCAAAAATAAATAAAACATTTTTTTAAAAAATGGAAAAGAGGGCCACATGGGCTTCCATGCCCCTTCTGCTGTTTTGGCGTGTGCAGTAGAGAACTCCCTGACTGCCTTTGCTTCATGCAAATGGCATGTGAGTTCTTGAGAAACATGAGCATGACTTTCTCTTTCTCTTCTCAGTACCAGCCTGAGGTTCCACAGCCAGTGGGGGGTCAGATCCGGGACTGAACCAAGTCTGCCTGAGAGCCCCAGTCTCTCTATCCGTAAAGCTGGGTGACTTAGACCCTCCCTCGAGGGGCTGATGTGAGAATCAGACCCTCTTAGCATTTCCCTCTTGAGACAGATGAGCTCCCGAGGAAGCCCCAGTTGTCACTCTTGTCCCCTTCCTGGATCTGCAGGTCCGTGTTAGGTTAAAGTAGTTTTTGGAAGGTCTACGCTGAGGTCTGCCCCTGAAGGCTCCTGTGCCAGGAGTGGCCAGCCCAGTTGAGAGCTGGTCTGGAGCTGCTGGTGGTAGGAGGGTTCCAGAGGTGGATCCAGGGGCCCCTGGCCGGGAGGAGAGAGCCTGAAAGCTGCCTTGGCTGCCACCACTACAGAGGGATGGTTCCTGGCCACTCTCTGATCTGGCCCCTGGGAATGGGGACATGGCGGTCTGTCCTGTCTTCTTGGCTTTGGCCTCCCCCACCTGTGTGGGCAGCTTGGGCCACAGAGCTTTTATCTGACAGTATGCAGTCAGTCCCCAGGGCTGGCCAAGAAGGGCGATAAATGAACTCTAATAGCTAGCTTGGTGGCCTGGTGCCCCCATGCCTGCCCTTGACCTTGTTGGGGATGAGCTGGGGCCTCGTATCTGAGCCGTTATTTCTGTTCAGAAGTTGAGGCTTAGGCACCAGCCTTGCTGCGTGGATACTCCCCTCCCCCTTTATTCCCACCCTTGCCCCTTGACTGGCATCTGAGTAACCCTTTGTTGAGCCAGAATCTTATCAGCCGCTGATGAGCACCGGCCTCCCTCCAGCAGAGCCAGGCCTGGCTTCAGTGTGGGCGTTGGCAGCCACAGGCAGGAGGTGGGCACAGCCTGGATTGCTTACTAATCTCTGCTGCTGCCATGCCTGATGGGTGGCTGAGCCGCAGTGGGGGGCAGGGGATCCCAGTCCAGGTAAGCCCACCCCTTCCCTCTGGACCTGGGAGCATCGGCATCTACAAGTTGGCTCCTTAATCTTTTGCCTGTGGGGCCCAGCGAGAGCTCGAGCAGGCCTGTCACTTCCCGGGCCGTGGGCTGGCTGGGATTATGAGGAGGGATTTCATCCCTGGCCCAGCCCCACTGCACGAAGCTTGGTTTGTGTCCACCCCCCGCCCAGTGCCTTCCTGCAGTGGGGTTCCACGTGTGCCCGCTGGTGCCTGGCTGTGAGGGAAGCTGGGAGGTGCCCGCTCAAGCTATTTTTACCCAGCCCTGTCCCCACGGAGCTGTTCTTTGGCTCTAAGTTACTGCCTGGCGAGCAGAGCCACTGCCGGGGCTGGGGGTGGATGTGCCCCAGCCTCCTGGACTCCCTCGCCGGCGCAGTGTCTCATCCTAACGCGTGTTAAAGCATGTAATTAATGTGCAGAGAGACCTTCCAAGAGCATACACAGAAGATGGCCCTGGGGGTGGGAGGGAGGGCGCAGAAAGAAAGAGGCACCTGCAGCTCAGGCTTCCAGAAGCCGAACCCAGCCTGCCTCCACTCAGTGTGCCCCTGGGGGTCAAAGCGATAGGCTCCCGGGGCTGCACGGGCCAACAGGGGCACCCCTGCTTGTCTCCTCTCAACCAGAATAGCTCAGATTTGTTGACCATCTTCCGTGTGTGCCGACCACACGTCCTAACTCATTTCCTGATCATCGTGAACTCCGTCAGTAGACGAGGAAACCGAGGCACCGAGAAGTAAACCTAAGGTTGCAGAACTTAGTGGTGGAGCCGAGGTTTGAACCCAGTCGGTCCACCTCCAGAGCTCGTTCCCAGCGCCACTCTGCCCGCTCTCTTCTTTGCCACGATCCCAGCACCCGTGAGGTACGAGGCATCGTTCTGCGTTCTCTATGGCGATCCTGCCGGGCAGGCATTTCTACCCGTCTGTAGATGAGGCTCAGAAGTCGAACAACTTCTCCAGGGTCACACGGCCGGCCAGTGGCCAAGTCGGATGGGCACCCACGCCTCGAGGTCGCCATGGGTGGGCTCTCCCCAGCTCACCGTTCTGCAGGGCAGTTCGTTTCCACAAATACTTGCTAATCGCCTGCCATGTGCTCGCTGCGGTGCTGCCTGTTGGGGGTTCAGGTGCTCTCATCGCCATGGTTACTACCATAGGGTCCCTTCTTACGGGGAGTGTGGAGTGGGGCCTCTCAGGCCCGTGCCCTCCGTGCACTAGCCGCCAGGAGAATGGAGTAGTGACGTGTGTGGCTTGGAGGGAGCATCCCCTGAGGGCCGGGTGGGTGACGGGCGGGACCAAACGACGTCATCGTGTCCAGGCCCTGCCTCGCCGCCTTCTGGAAGTGTGGACGGTGGGCACCGGAGGCCCCTCTGAGGCGGGGATGCCCTCTCCCGCCGTCGGTCCTTTTCACCAGCTATTGAATTCGGCCTGGGCCGACTTCCTACAGAGGAAGGGGTGACTTTAGGGCCTGCTGCTGTCACTGGAGAGGGGCCCCACAGGCAGGCTGGGTGCCTCCCGGCTCCCACTTCCAGCCAGGGGCCAGCTGCATCCAGTCCCAGCTGGAGACGGGGTGGGGACGCGGAGGGGGACACTGGTGATACCGACCTGCCCTGCCAAAGCAGCTGCCTAGGGCGTGTTTTCCCAGCCTCCGGCCTCTCCGATCTCTCCAGAAACCCCTGGTTTTGGGTAGATCCCCAGGCCCAGCTTCTTGAGGAGGGCATACTGCCTGGTCTCCAAGCCAGTGAGGGGTCACACCTGCTAGCACCTGCTCCCGCTTTGCCTCTCTTCCTGAGGTGTTCGGGATCAGGGCAGGCTGTCCCCACTTCCAGGGGCACCCCTCCCAGGCCCGGTGCTATACCTAGCCCTTCCCCAGAGGGCCCAGAGGAATGGGAGCAGGGTCAGGATTTTCCCAGGGGAGTAGCAGGGGTGACACGGCCACTTTTGTCCGGGACAGATGCCAAACCAGTACTGTCCCAGACCAGCCAGGGTATAGCTTTTCTGAGAGCTTGTCTTTATGTTACTTGAATTTAGAAGAAAGCTACTAGAAATGGTTTTGAGGTTCTAGAAATCGTAACTTGCCTTGGGCAAACAGTGAAAAGGTGTCAGCGTGGGGAGGCAGCTGATTTTACAAGGCTGGCATGTTGAAAGAGCGCGTGTAGCGAGGGGTGGCTGAGGGCCCTGACGTGGCATGTCAGGAGCCTGGCTTCGGGTCACAGCGGGGCCTCCTGCAGCGGGGAAGCTCCAGGGCAGCCCCCTTGCTCGCTGAGCCTCACCTTCCCCATGCGTCAGACTAAGCCTGTAAATCCTCGATCCCTGCCCTCTGCACCTCCTGGAGCTCTCCTGGGGCTGTCGTCCGAGCCGGACGGGGGTATGTGTGGGAGACAGACCAGATCCTTCGACAAGTGCAAAAGGCCAGACAGATGTGGACTCTGCTCGATCAGAGGGTAAAACTATGCCTGAGGAAGTGGTGGCCTTATTGGGAGGGAATGACCCCTGTGGGGGCCTCCAAGCCGCCTCCTGCCCCACCTGTAGCTGAGACAGGCCCCTCTTTTCTCTTGGCCCAGCTGTCAGGAGGGGGATGTTGCTCTGGGACATCAGGTGGGAGGAGGCCGTGGTCCGCACTTCCGTGTGGTGAGTTGGGTGTCTCTGGGCAGAGTGCCTGGCAGAAACTGGGCCTCCGTATCTCCGTGTCCAAGGGGACAAACATGAGTTAGCCAGAGGCCAAGCCGGATGCCTGAGGAGCATGGCTCCCGGTCTCTACTTGGTGTCCTGCCTGCCTCAAGCCTCTGCTCGGTGGGCAGCAGCCTCCTCAGGACCCCTGCTGATGGGGCTATGAGGACAGCATGGGCACTGGTGGCTCCCGGTCCAGTCCTGCCCTGCCCCTCTCTCCGGCGGGGCCCTGGGTAAGTCACCTCACGTATGAGAGGGGAAAGGAGACCCAACTCCTAGGGCTGTGAGGACCGGAAGTGGCCGAGGACTCCTGTAAGCCACAAGGCAGGCGTTCCCAGCGAGTGCCAACCCTCCCCTGCCCTTGTGGCTGGGAAGGCAGAAAGCTTGCAGGTGAGGGAACAGAGCACGGCCCTCCTCGGTGAGCCGTCTCCCTCCTGCCTGGCATCTCTCCCAGTTTCCACGCGCTGAGCCGAGGAGTCTCCTGCTGTGGGTCGGAAGTGGGCAGCACGTGGGGGCTGCAGCAGGTGGAATGCCTGGGCTTCATAATTACTGATCTGTCCCTACGTGAGACTGAAGCTCCAGGAGCATGGGTTGCATGACTGATAGACGGAACCGAGCGTGTGGTGGTCAGAGGTAGGTGGGGCGACCTCCGCCTCCTGGCCTAGAAGACTCCTGGCAGGTGACTCTCTGAGCCTCCATGTCCTCGTTGGTAAAGTGGGGCTAAGAATCGCTATCCTGAAGAGCTGTCCTAAGGCCAGATAAGATTACGTATTCACTGTCCGCTCTGCCTCCGGAACTTAGTGGCTGCTCGGGAAACATTGGCTTCCCTTTGTTTCTGCTGGGATGCAGCCTCGGGCTTGCGGACGGAGAGCTTGCTTTGGGTGCAGGATCCGACGCGGTCGGGAGCCCTGTGGGATTGGGTTGGTGACATTCAGGTGGAAAGGGCCGTGTGAACACGAGGGTAGTTTTAATTACGCAGCCCCTCGGCCTCCACAGCCAGGGGGGCCTGGCTGCCTGGTGCCGACTTTATTAGTGCAGCCGGTGCTCCGCCCGAGTCCTGGGACAGGCGGGAGCCAGGCTCATTAACAGCCATCTATTCTTGGGCCAGGGTGTCTACAGCAGCAGGTGACGGCATACTTCTCAGTGGGCACAGCCAAGCCTGCCGCTGACCACCTTCCTTGGATGTCCCCAATCCTGTTCTTGTCTGGGGTGCCTGGGGGCTTTTCACAGCCTCTGTTACTGTTCCCCTGGCTGCAGTCCCGGGGCCGCAGGGAGCACCTTCAACGCGGGCCACATGGAAGATCCTTGGGAGCAGTTTGACCTCTCGGACAGGAGCAGGTGGAAGCAGTGCCCCCTCAGAGGCGGCAGCCCCAAGGGTGGTTTTGCGGAGCGCTGCCTCTCAGAACGGAGCCAGAGCTCATAACCTAGAAGGTGATTTTGGCAAAAGTTCAGGCGGGTCTTTATCTCGTGCTGGCGTGGTGCTGGGCAGTGTGCTAGGCACCGGGGACCCACCCCTGCTCGGAACTGAAGGGCTCTGTGTCCTTGCTCCTCAGCACGGCCGTGGCAGGGCCAAGGCACGCTGTCCTTCCCCGGCTGGTGCCACGTTGAGGTCCTACCCCGTGACACAGTGATCCTGTAGGATTCCACAGTCATTCTCAGTTTACCGAGGGAAGCGAGGTTCACGGAGGTGATCTGATGTGCCCAGAGTCCTGGAGGGCAGGTTCCATGGTGCGTGGATATCCCTCTATCCCGCTGCATCAAACTCCGCTAGGTCGGGGTCGTCGTTCTTGGTAGCCGTTCATTGTGGCTGTGCCCTTAACTCAGTCACGAAGCCATCTGGCTCCTTGTGTGGGCTGTGATGGGGACCCCGACGAGCAAGCTGTCCAGGTGTCCTGAGCAATGTAGCCAGCCCAGCTGTGGCTCTTCTCCACGGATGGCTGTCCCCGGTGGTGCTGGCTCCTCACCGGGCTCTCATGAGGCAGCTGCTGTGAGAGGCCCAAGATGAATCACCTGCCGGGTATTCTTATTCTCAAGGTCCTGAGGTCTGGACCTGCCTGTGTCCCAGTCCCTGCCATCCCTGGCCCTGCCGACATCCTCGCGGTCTGATGAGGCACACTGAGCCCCGGGGAGCCAGCCTCACTCACTTTGTCCTCTGTCTTTCCCAGGGCAGCGAGGTGCCAGGCCCTACCTTTGCTGATGGCGAGCTCCTCCCCAGGGACCCCAGCTTCTTTCCCGAGGACGAGGAGGAGGCTATGACGCTGGCCCCACCCGAGGGCCCCCCGGAGTCAGACATGGACAGCCCCATGGAGAGCATGCAGAGCCTGGAGGGGTCGGTTGGGAGTCCTGCCGAGGAGAAGGACGGAGGGCTCGGGGGCCTGTTCCTGCCGGAGGACAAGTGAGTTAAAACTGTCTGGAGCGCCACATACAGGAAGGTGGTGGTCGTGGCCAACCCAGAGATTTGGAGAGGGAGGAGAGGGGTTCTAGTATCAGTTGAACCATATGAAATTGTCAATTCTTAATCATTTTTGACCTTCAAAAAAAAAAAAAGCAATTTCCTGTACGTTTTCGCAGGGCAGAGCTTCTCAGGCTCCAGTGGCTCTGGGAGTCAGGCTGTTCTCGGTGGGGTCTTTGGAGTAGTTCATCCATTTTGCTTCCTGGGAGCAGTGTGACAGCCGTACTGTGACCAGCCACCAAGGACAGCTGGTCAGGGACCACAGACCCGTTGTCCTTTTGGCTGGCCATTTGCCACTTGATCGTACACATTGTTCTTCGGGACCAGTCGCCAGGAGGTGGCCAGCAGGGGACGCTGAGGGTTTTAATAAAATGTATAGGAGAAAGAGCTGGAATGTGATGAATCCATCCCAAGGTGCTGAGGAGCCTGAGGGCAGATGAGTGAGTTCAACAACAACAGGGTGGCGGTCCCAGCAGACTTGCTCATTAGTGCCCTGTCATCAACCCAGTGATTCTCAGATAGAGACCAGGACTGCTCAAGGGCACGGTGGGAGAATTACGGCCTTACCCACTTCCCTGCTTCTTGTCCCCGGTTCAAGTTGCCCAGTTTTGAGCTCAGAGGCTCAGGACGTCAGAGAAACCCTCATTTCTGAGTAGCGATACGTAGACCTGGCCTCACAACCACGGACGGGAAGACCTATTTCGGCAGGTGACAAGCAGTGCTCGGTTCTCAGGTTGTGGACAGGGCTCAGCCAGCCCTGGACACTGTCACGGGCCACACCGTGGGTCACCCATGAGAGGCCTAGGGTCTCCGACCCATGTTCTCTGCAGTGAATCCCTTCTATAAACTGGGAGAAGCGCCTCATCTAGTAGCTCGTTGTTACTTATTTTAAAACTTCCGTTTCTTGCTAGAATGCAAGCCAATTAAACAGAGCTTGGAAAAGGTAGGAAAGGAAGAATGGCGGCGGGGGGGGTGGGTGGGGAGGTAACTCACAGTCCCACCACCCAAACCCAAGCTCTGTTACCATGTAAATACTTTTATGTCCTACTTTTCCTTATTCTGTATCAACCTTTCCTTTCTGTATTTAAATTTTATATCCAACTTTATATTAGTTTTTCCCATATTATTGCTAGTATTTTTTGCAGACCTTTCAACAATTAGATAACCCATAATTTGATATTTACTAATATATATTAAAATTTTACAACTGTAACTTAATCATTTAATTAGCTACTATTAGCAATATAGAATATATAATTTTATATTATACATCTATAACTTAAAAAAAAAATTTTTTTAACACTTGTTTATTTTTTGAGAGACAGAGACAGAGCATGAACGGGGAAGGAGCAGAGAGAGAGGGAGACACAGAATCCGAAGCAGGCTCGCAGGGCTCAAATTCCCAAACCGTGAGATCGTGACCTGAGCCAAAGTGGGACGCTTGACCGACTAAGCCACCCAGGAGGCCCCATATACTATGACTCACTATAACTTATTCTAATTTGATGTAGGGAAACCGTTCAGTTGTAAGCAATGTTTTGTCGCTGTAGAGAAGCATCGGTTTGCGCACCTCTTGTGCAGAAACTGTTTCTGTGGTGAGACACTTCCCTTAGGATGAGGTCCCCAAAGTGCACTTGCCAGGTCAGAAAGCACACACTCGGGCTTCTGATCTCTGTGGCACCAGTTGACCTCCAGGAAGGTCCCCGGCACAGGCTGTGGACGGGGCTGTGTTAACAGACAGCCCTTCTGTAACACCCAGGTCCCTGGGCCACGCCCCATCCATGACCACGTCGGACCTCTCCACACACTCCACCACCTCGCTTATCAGCAACGAGGAGCAGTTTGAAGACTATGGAGAGGGGGACGACGTGGACTGTGCCCCCAGCAGCCCCTGCCCCGATGACGAGACCAGGACCAACGTTTACTCGGACCTGGGATCTTCAGTGTCTTCCAGGTGGCCCTGTGGTCTGGAATGGCAATTTGGGGCCCGGGAAAAGCGGCCGGACCAACCAAACCTCATCCCAGGGCGGGTCAGAGGGCAGAGTCCTAAGCTACCTGGGGTCTGCTCCTGGAGCTTGGGGGTGCTGCCTTTGCACCCTGATTGGAGGTTCTAGAATTCCTCCCGCCTCCTTCTGGCTTGGGGAAGAAACAGAATTAGCCCACCTGGGAGGCTGCAGACTCAGGGGTGTGTGCTGTCTTGCTTCCTAGAACCTCGGTGTCGAAGGGTCCTTCTAGGTGACCTACTGTGATACCTTCCCCCACACCTAGTCATTACTCACTCTGACGTTAGCTCTCCATCGCCTTGTCTGTGAAATGGGTACTGTTCATTGGCCTTTCCTCTGAGAGTATCGAGGGAGGGAGGATCTGTTGCTGTATTTCTACTTCCTCTGCCCCTAAGCACACACACAAAAGGTTCCCAGGCATTGGGGAACCCAGTCAAGTAAGGATGGGGTAGGGCACCAGATTGGACAGCAGAGGTTGATTTCTGTCTCCCGAATCAGTGCGGGGCAGACACCCAGGAAAATGCGGCACACCTACAACAGCGAATTGCTGGATGTTTACTGCTCTCAGTGCTGTAAGAAGATCAACCTGCTGAATGACCTGGAAGCCCGACTGAAAAACCTGAAGGCCAACAGGTGAGGCCCCCGGGACCCAGCAGAGGGATGGGCGGCCAGGGCTGGGGGTGGGGGGTGGGTCCAGAGGGGGAAGCGGCAGGCAAGGCGGCCCCACTCTGTCTTGGCAAGTGAGGGCCCTGTCAGGGTGGGATTGATCTTAGGGGGCTTGCATTTTTCTGCAAGAGGAACCTCAGGGTGCTTCTACTGAGGACCCAGCTGATTAGTGAATTCCCTGCAGCGGGCGGGACAAAGCCCCGTAGTGCACCTACTGGTATCTTGCAGCCAAGGCAGAGTAAGGAGTGGACTAGAGCCCCCTCTGTTCAATGACTGTTTTCTCTCTCCCTCCTGCACCCCCACCCCTGCAGCCCTAACCGGAAGATCTCTAGCACGGCCTTTGGACGGTAAGACCCCCCCACCTTGGGAGGAGGGGTGGAATACTGTCTCCCTTTCCATGCGGGCAGCCCAGACCCAGCCAGTGCCCGGTGCCCTGCGTGTGCTCAATGCACAGAGGGAAACAGAGACCCCCAGGAGTGCAGGCAGAGCAATCAGACCTCTACTTCTGACAGGGAGGGGCCGCCCTTGCCCCTTGTGGCAGTGGAGCAGTCGGCCTCTGCAAACCCTTAGCTGTTTCCGCTCCAGGCAGGTGCACCAGGGAGGCCCCAAGAGACCCGGCGCGTCTCACGGCTGTTGGTGCCCTGCCCCGCACCCTGGAGCCGGCAGCTGTACCAGCAGATCCTGGGGATCCCGCTGACCGAGACTGGGCACAAGTGTGCCCCATTGGAGCTGGTCACTTTGCTCCGGGTTAAATCCTCCCAGCTAACTTCCTGGGACTTCCAGGCTCCCGCTCTGGATCTCGGGATCCAGGTTCTCATGCACGCTGGCCCGGGTCCACTCCCAGGGCCCTGGGAGCTGCCAGCAAGTGCCCAGACTCTGGCTCAAGAGCAGGAGTGGGACGGAACAGGCCCTGGGTAGAGACCTGGCTGCTGCCCGGCAGGGAGCGGGAAGGGGGAACCTCACCGTGGTAGCTGGGTTTGCCTCCGGCAAGTCTTTACCCATTTGCAGACCGACCCAACCCCCTGCCCTGCACAGTCTAGGTGGGTCTCCTTCCCGTTCCCAGGGTCCCCAGGGATGCATCGGGAGCCGGTTTGGTGGAGGAATTGAGTCTTGCTGGGTGGCCTCAGGAGGCCAGGACCCTCTGCCAGGACCATGGAGCCAGTCTACCTGCAGTGGCTGGTTTTGTAGCTGGAGGGAGGTGGTCGGGGGCTCATGTGCCCACTCTGGTCACTGGGTAGTTACTGGCTCGAACACCGGCATGAAAAGGGTGCTGAGGCAGCAGGCCAGACCCGTGATGGACTGTCAGGGACTCTGGAGGGGTGTAGCGGCCCATCCGCTGGCCTCTGAGCTGGGTGACCTCTTGAGTTCAGAGGTCAGGCAACTCTTCTCCCCTGACTGGGTGAGGACAGCCTCCTTGGAGGGGTCCCTGGCCTTCTCCCCAAGATACTGGGTGCTCTCAGCCCATAGCCCAGTGTGGACCCCAGGCCCTGGAGGGCCGGCCTCTGCAGCTACCTCCCCCCTCCCCCGCAGGCAGCTCATGCACAGCAGCAACTTCAGTAGCAGTGATGGTAGCACTGAGGACCTGTTCCGAGACAGCATTGACTCCTGTGACAACGACATCACGGAGAAGGTGGGTCCTGAGTGGGTGGAGGACAGGCTTAATGTGTGTGTGCTCCCCGGGGGTCATGGGGAGCCCCCCAGCAGCTATCTGGGGACTCGGGAGACAGAGACCCTGTCCTTGCCCAGGAGTTGGGGGTAGGTGGCCCCGATAACGCGGACACGTATGCGTGGGGACCCTCACGCTCACCAAACATGGCTTCTGTCCCACGGTCTCTAGCTTCTCGGTCCTGTGGACTCCGAGGTTTCCTCCACCCCCACCTCTGCCTCCCTCTTGCAGGTGAGCTTCCTGGAAAAAAAAGTGACAGAACTGGAGAATGACAGCCTGACCAATGGGGACCTGAAGAGCAAGCTGAAGCAGGAGAACACACAGCTTGTGCACAGGTCGGAGGCTGGGGGGCTGGGCCCTGGCCATGACTCGGGAACGGGCTTGGGGAGGGCCCTGAGAAAAGCTGGGGAGGTGAACTGCACATCTTGTCCTTCCTCTCCGAGAGGCTGTGATGTGTCAGCCCCTTGCTCCCTGGCTGTGCCCATGCAGGACGCACAGGAAGACTGGTCTCTGGGGACTCAGAAACAGTTCGGAGCTTGACCTTGACCCCCATATCTGCAGCCCCAGGGTGCGTGTAAGGCAGGAGTTGGGATCCACTCCCGTATTTCTCTGTCCTACACTGATGAGAGTCTGACACCCGCCCGCCCCCGACCCCGTTTCTGGGGACAAGCTCCGCAGAGAGAGACGCTGGTGTGAGTCGGGCTCGCACGTGCTGCTAGCGGAAGGGTCCGGGCATCGCTGCCCCTCCTCCCGATGGGGGCCCGCTGACCCTGAGTGCAGTGAGGTAGTGCATGTAGCATGTAGTTGTCCTCACGGGGTGGCATGAGATTTGGTAAACTGATCCCTGCCTAGGGTCTGGCCCTCAACCTTGTAGGACCGAAAGATGAGTTCTGGAACACTCCAGAAGGGTAGCCTCCTCAAGGGACTATTCCCAGTGAAATGTGCCCAGACTGATAGGCCAGCTAGGCTGCCAGTGGTGGGGTTAGAGCGTGCCCGGTGGGACCTGGCCCCTTCCTGGGTCTTGAATGTTCAGGGCCCCTATCCAAGGACATGCGTGGTTTTGGAGTCAAGGTGCCCAGTAGCTGAATTACTGGTCAGAGGGGTAGGGACCAGGGAGGAGGAGAGCGGGAAGAGAAGCCAAGGCCCGAGGGCTGCTTCACACAGCCGTGCCGAGGCCTGCTGTCCCTCCCCACGCCTGGCTGGGAATGCCGCCTTCTCCGTGCAGCCTCACTCCCCTCTGGGCTGACCGCCAGGCGCTCCCCTCCCCACCCTCGCCCCGTGGCGTGCGTGGCTCGTACACGTCTCCTTACGTGCCGTGGCAGCCGCATTCATCTGTCAGTGAAGCTGCTGACCCACAGGTCTGGCAAACGCATCGCCACTTCCCGCAGCAGAGCTATGACGGAGCCAGGGTCTCGGGGCCTCCCGTAGCCAGGGGCGGGGGCAGGGTGGGAAGACACCACGAGAGCTGGCCCTGGACTGGGGCGCGCGCCCCTCTGTCTCCTCAGGGTGCACGAGCTGGAGGAGATGGTGAAAGATCAGGAGACCATGGCCGAGCAGGCCCTGGAGGAGGAGGCGCGGCGACACCGTGAGGCCTACGGCAAGCTGGAGAGAGAGAAGAGCACGGAGATCGAGCTGCTCAACACCAGGTGGGCGCCTGCTGGGGACGGGGCCGCCTCAGAGGCGCCCTCCACTCCTGGTCCGGGCCCGTGGGACAGGCACCATCCCCGTGGTATGGATCGGAAAACAGCCTGAAGAAAAGCCCCCTGTTGTAACAGTTCTCCTCTTGATACCTGAACACCTGGACATGCTTGCTGGGAAGTATATACAAGAACCTTCTGGTAGCATTATTTCTACTAAGTACAACTGGAGACAGCTCACAAGTCTGTCAACAAGAGGATAGGTTAAAAAACTGTGGTCTTGCCCCTATTCCTGGGTTGGGTCTAATGTCCGGGCTCGGAGCTCCCCCTGCTGTCAGTCTCCTTGACCTTGAACACCTGGGTGCACCGACCCTGGGCCCCTGGGTCCAACGTAAATGGAAAAGCAGGGCCCGGTTTCTTTTGGGCTTCTGGGCCGCAAGTATAGCTGCTGGAACCTGAGGCCGGTAGGGAGAGGAGTATTGACCTGGGAATCTGGGTTGCTTACCCTTTAGCTCCGTGACTTTGGACATCCTGTGTCATTTTCTGGGCCTCAGTTTCCCCATCTGTCAGTCCTCCCTCCCAGCCCGACAGAATGACCGTGAAGGCAGGTGGGTTGCTACACATCAGAACAGTACACACAGGTGAAGACTGGTGTCCCAGGGCTGCCCTCCCTAATGACCCAGGCCAGGGAGGCCACTGGGAAGCTACCTAGGCCCCTGGCAGAGAGAGCAGTGGAGCCATCACTCTAGGAAGGAAGTAACAAGTATGAAGGAGAGGGAATGTTCGGCAGGAATCGGTGGCAGAAATGACCCTGTGCTGTTCCGGTGCCACTGACAGCCCAACTCACCTGCCCTCTTTTCAGGTCATTTAAAATGACCTGGGTATAGGGGCGCCTGGGTGGCTCAGTCGGTTAAGCGGCCGACTTCGGCTCAGGTCATGATCTTGCGGTCCGTGAGTTCGAGCCCCGCGTCAGGCTCTGTGCTGACAGCTCAGAGCCTGGAGCCTGTTTCAGATTCTGTGTCTCCCTCTCTCTGACCCTCCCCCGTTCATGCTTTGTCTCTCTCTGTCTCAAAAATAAATAAACGTTAAAAAAAAATTAAAAAAAAAAAATGACCTGGGTACCTGGGCTGTGTCTCCTCATGGGATCCTGTTAGGACAGCCCCCTCTGGACACTAACACAGAGGACGATGACCTGTGGATGTCACAGGCAGCTGCGGGGAGGGCCGAGCAAAGAGCCTGGGAGAGACGCTGGGGGGAGAAAGAAACGCAAACGCTGTCTTTGCTTTCCAAGCGGGAGGGACCTGCCACCACCAGCCACAGGAGGACCTTCTCTTTGTTTAGCAGAAAAACGTCCTCTGTGTTGTTTCAGGCTCTAAGGACACATGTGGAAAAGAATCCTATGTTCTTATTCACAAATGAGTGTTTCCTTTTATCACAAACAGAAGGATGGTAATTCGGTGTCCTTCCCAGTTTGCCTTGGATGACAGGAAGCTCGAAGCTGTATTACCCATCTGGAACAACTAGTCATATTCTCTCTCTCTCTTGCTTTCTGGTATCTTCCCTCCTCCAGGAAGCAGAGAATCGCTGTAGACTGTCCATCCGTTGTAAGATAACCTCCGTTTCTGACATGTTTGTCTTTCTCCTTTTCCCAGGGTGCAGCAATTAGAGGAGGAAAACACCGAGCTCAGAACAACAGTGACCCGGCTCAAGTCACAAACAGAGAAGCTGGATGAGGTGAGCAGCAGGCCTAGGAGTGTCCCTCAGACTCCGATCTTGAGCTGAAGCCACAGAGGCGGTGTTGGCCACAAAGGCCTCTAGTTGCTAGTTTGCCCTAACAACAACAACAACAAAATAAAGTATGAATAGTAATTTGTCTTGCTATGTTTCTGATTTTCCAAACTTTTTTTACAGCGAATATAATTTTTTATATAATGGGGGGAAGTAGTAATAAAAAAGAGAGAAGGAGGCTAGCTTTTGTTTGGCCGCACCTTTGATTCAGGTTTCATCTGGCACCATCGAAGGGCTTCAGAGGCCTGTGTTTCTAGAATCCTAAGGGACCCGGCTGTTTCTTTAAGCCGTGACTCGAGGGCTGTGTTCAGGGGGGCTGGTCGGACTGCCCGCCTGTCCAGGTGGCTGACCCGGAGCCCCCCGACGTCCCTGGGGTGTAGCGAGCCTCTCTGGGCACCGTCCTCCCTGACCCAGTCCCCCGATCCAGGAGCGGCAGCGCATGTGTGACCGGCTGGAGGACACCAGCCTGCGGCTCAAAGATGAGACGGACCTGTACAAGCGCGTGACGGACAAGCTGCGGCAGAACCGCCTTGAGTTCCAAAAGGAACGGGAGGCGACGCAGGAGGTGGGTCCCAGGCCGGAGGGCACCGGGCACCGGGGCTCCCTCCCGTGGCCGAGCTCCCGCCAACCAGCCCCTCCCCCACACAGCTCATCGAGGACTTGCGGAAGGAGCTAGAGCACCTGCAGATGTACAAGCTGGACTGCGAGCGGCCAGGCCGGGGGCGCAGCTCGTCCTCTGGCCTGGGCGAGTTCAACGCCAGGGCCCGCGAGGTGGAGCTGGAGCATGAGGTCAAGCGGCTCAAGCAGGTGGGCCCCGCTGGACGGGTCTCCCGCATGGGGCCCCAAGCTGCAGCGGCACCTTCCCACACCCCTTCCTGTCTGCTCCTCTCAACGTCCCTGCCCGGTGGGGCTGCCCGTCCCCACCCCACAGCTCAGGCAGGGCAGCTCACCTCTAGGCCACACTTGATGCGGATCCCGGGGTCTCTCCTTGGAGTCCACACAAAGAAGCAGACCCCACTCTGCTGTCCTTGCCGATGGAGTGGAGGAGGAGACTATCCAGCCATGGATGAGGGTCTGCTGTGTTGGGTCCTCCCAGAAGCAGACCCGGATCCCAAGGTTCCATTTCAAATGGTTCCCGGGAGCATTCCCATGATGGGGGAGTTGGGGGAAGTGGGATCAGGAGGGGCAGGGACCAAGGGAGGGTGTGATGGTGAGTGAAGCCCCCTGTTCAGCCCAGCCCGACATTCGGGGGTGGGAAACTGCTCTAGAAAGTCTACTCCTGCTGGCTTCACCAGCATCCCACAGCGATCCGAAAACCCCAGCCCTTTCTCCTGCATGAGGGCACCAAGTCCCAGGTGTGCGGTTAGTTAGGAGACTTTAGGCAAAAGCTAGCACGTGGTGCTGGCACGTGGGGTCTGGGCAGGGCCCTGTGAGGCCACCTGTACTCAGGAAGAGTTCCCACAGAGCAGGATTCCTGAACCTCGCTACAGGAGGAGACTGGATCCAGCCTTGCAGCCCGGAGACCCCAAAGTATCAGGAGCTCCTCTTCTGGCTCACTCACCCCAGGGAGGAAAGCGTGGCCAGGAGCCCTGCCCTTATCTGGAAACTTCGTTCCCCTGAGTGGGCCTATAACTCTTCCTCAGGAACCTGTGACCTCCCAGGACCCAGCCCTTCCCCCGAAGCCTGGCAGAGACCACATCACCTATGGGTGTCTTTGAGCTGGCCTGACACACACCTGAGAGAAGGGTCCCGGTGGCAGTCAGGAGACTGTGAATGCAAAGAAATGGGTTCTGCTGGGTTCTGGATGCTTCTGGGAGCTGACATTGCTTTTGTCCCACTCCACAGGAGAATCATAAGCTGCGGGACCAGAATGATGACTTGAATGGACAGATCTTGAGCCTCAGCCTCTATGAAGCAAAGAACCTCTTTGCCACCCAGACCAAAGCCCAGTCTCTGGCCGCAGAAATAGACACGGCCTCTCGCGATGAGGTAATGTGCCCTCTCATTCTTGCTTGGGAGCCTCGGCCGCTCCTCTGCAAGTCCTGTCCCGCACCCGTGTGCTGTGATGATAAGTCCCAGGCTACCCCGAGCAGGGGAAGCAGACCAGGGCCTGTGAGGGTCCCCGTCTGCAGCCACCTGAGTGACCATGCAGAGTGGTGAGGGAGTTAGAGCATTTCTGACTTCCTGCATGTGCTGGGGGGAAGCTCTGGGAACAGAGTGGAGTTTGAGTCTTTGCTCTACCAGAAACATGCCAAAATGGCCGGCTGATCAACATGTCTCTGTCAGCCCGTAGTGCAGGAGAAGCTAGAACCCCTCTGCCTCAAGCCAGGAGGGGAAAGACACTAGCGTTTCTTGAGCACCTGATTGTAGTGTGTCTTCATCTTCTGACAACTCAAAGGCTTCCTGGACATTTCCATGTTACAGATTGGGAGGCTGGGACACAAGATCACCCAACTTGTGGAGGGAGAAGGACCCAGGTCTCCAGAACCAAAGTCCGTTCTGCCCTACCACCCCACACCAGGGTGTGCTTCTAAAAGATCAGGCCTCCAAAATACCCAGGTTACATTTGAACATGAATCATAAGACAGTCACTGAACCCTTTATCCTGTACTTAAGACACAGAGTTAAGTGCTGACTCCTAGCCTTGGGGGACTCCCAGCTGAGCTGGTTACCAGCCTCCAGTCTGGGGGCAGATGTGGCATTTCAGTGACCTAAAGGACACGTCGGGAATGGACCTGCACAGGGGCAATGGCAGGGTCGGGGTGGCGAGGGGACCGTTTCAGGTAGAGGAAACAGCTAGAAGCCTTACAAGTCTTAGGGCCCTGGGACTCTGGATGTCATTCTTGATTGCAAATGCCTTTAGCCAGTGTTTTCAGCCTGTACCGAGCAGTTGCTCATACTTGGGTCCCTCCACAGACCAGTTGGATCAGAATCCCTCGGGGCGGGGCCTGGGCGTCAGCATATCTCACACACCTTACTGTGAGTTGTCACTGCTCTCGCTGGTTTCTGGCACCCAAGTGCTGAGGTTGGTCTGGGGGCCTGCCTTGCCCAGGTGTCCCGAGCCCCTCTGTCCCGGGCCCTGGCTCATCACAAGCTGGGGATCCGGGTTCCACCTGCACTCCAGCCCGGGCCCGGCCTCTGACCTGCCTCTCCCGTTCCCCCCAGCTCATGGAAGCCCTGAAGGAGCAGGAGGAGATCAACTTCCGGCTGAGGCAGTACATGGACAAGATTATCCTTGCCATCCTGGACCACAACCCCTCCATCCTTGAGATCAAACACTGAGACGAGGGCTGGCTGCAGAGCGGCCTCGGGACCCTCCCAGCCCTGGACCCTGGGACCAAGGCGCAGACCCCACTTGAGGATGCGGCCCAAGCCAGGCCACACACACACACACACACACACACACACACACACACACTGTAAACATCTCTGGCCACCATGTCCTGTGTACTGATGCGTATGTGGGGAAGCCGCTCACACAGCAAGGGGTGAGCGTGGGGCTGTGAGTGTCATCTGCACAGTTACTGCCCGTGCACTTTGCAGTCCCCTTGCAAGAGCGGATGGTCCTGGAGGGTGGGAGGGGCAAGGTCTGCTATCAGGAGTTACTGTAATAACAAGAACTGGAAGACTGTGTTTCAGGTACTGGATGAAAATGATTCTACCTCTGGGGATAAGGATTTAAAGATGCTCTAGTGAGACAGGCTCTTTTCACCCCACCTCTGTTCCCTCTGGGAGTGGGAGCAAAATTATGGTCTTTCCCAGGGGTTCAAATGCCTAACGGCCACATCCTCCCCAGCCTCTTTGGCCACCTTTCAAGCCTAGGTGCTCAGGCTCAGAGAGGAGGAAGGGGCCCTCCCAGAGCCCCTCCCTGGCCAGCAGCCCCTGTGATGCCTGTGCATGGGGTGTCCCGAGGACTCAGGCTTGCAGGAGAGCTGGCATGGGGCAGCCTTCGTTTGAGAAGTTCTTGGTATTTGGGGGGTTTCCTGTACACTTCCCCATCCCTGCCTGCCTGCCTCTTCCTTTCTGGCTTGGTTGTTTTTTGGTTTTTATTTTAGAGAGAGAGTGCGAGTCGGGGAGAGGCGCGGGGTCGAGGGTGGGGTGGGGGCGGAGAGAGAGAGAGAGAGAGAGAGAGAGAATGAATCTTAAGCAGGCTCCACACTCAGCATGGAGCCCGACGCCAGGCTCAATCCCACAACCCAGCGATCATGACCTGAGCTGAAATCAAGAGTTGGACGCTCAACTGACTGAGCCACCAGGTGCCCCTCTTTCTGTTTTATTGTTAAGACCATGAAAAATGAGCGGTATTTAACTTGAGTGTAAAATGAAGGGAATAAAAGGGGGTGGGGAGTGGGGGGCCAGGGGTGTCTAAGGCACGTGTTGGCATTGGGTGACAAAGACCTTAGTTCCAGGGAGGAGCGTGGTCCCATTCCAGTCTGTTCCCTCCCCGTGGGCTGCATTTCACGAGAAGCATGGATGGACAGTCCACAGGCGGGGAGTGGGCCTTGCTTACCTGCTCCTGTTCTCCACACAACCCAGTGATGGCAGGCCTCAGGTTTGGAGTTTGGGATTCTGAGCTCTGGGCTTGACTCAGCTGGGTAGCGAGGCCCCCGCGTCTCACCTTTTGGAAACTCTCCTATTCAGTTCTCAGCCAGGAGAGGTGTGCTGGTGAGAGACACGGGTGAGGAGATCACAGGGAAACCTTCGTCCTCCGTCCTTGTGACACATGGTGGAAATTCTCTCTCTGGATTTTTTTTTTCTCTCTCTCTGGATTTTTAACGTGATCTTTTGTTGTAGGCAGCTGGTACTTTGAGTTTTCCAGTTTGTCTCAGTTTTATATGGCTTGTGATTTGTTTCGTTAATCCACACATATATAAACATGTATGCTCTTGGTTTTTTTTCCCCTGCAGTTTGTTTTCTTCAGCAATTCTAGTGTAAGAAGGAAAGTTCAGGCATGTTGGGGAGGGGCAAGAAGGGGTGTATGCAGAGAAGCGGGGGCAGGAGAGGGTGAAGAGGGGATGGGGGAATTGGGATGTATGTTCCCTGTTCACGAAGGCAGGGCTGTGGCCACCACCCATCTTCATTCCGTTCCAGTCAACTTTTGCTTCTGTTGGATTTTGTGATTTCTTTTGAAGCATAAGTGTGGGGTTTGTTTCATGCTGCAGATAACGGGGCTGCGTTGGTCTGATCCAGGCCTTTGGGGGTCACCCACCGCAGGAAGACTAGGGCAGGGAGTCTCTCGACCCCCGAGGGTGCTGGTCTCCTTGGGCTCCTCTAGGGGTCTGAGAAGCAGCAGCAGTGGAAAGAAGGCCTGAGGAGTGAGTCTCTTGAGAATTTGCTAATGGCCCCTAATTAAGGGAAAGGAAAGAAGACGTATCAGGACTTGGCTTTGGTCTGGATTTGACACCAGGAGGAGTCCTACAGAGGCCAGCCAGACCAAGGTCCTGGGCTGTGGGAGACTCGCCCCAGGGATGAGCATTTTATATGTAAAACTTTATATGCTCTTTAGCTGCTTTGATCTGGAATTCCAAAGGGCCCAGAGGCCTGGGTTGCACAGTCACACGGTCACTAGGCGGGAAGGAATTTCTGCCTTGGTGTAAAGGCGCGGAAAAAGCGGTCTGCCAGCAACATTCTGCCACCTCCTCCCTGAAGGGGGCGCCATGGGAGCGGCCTCCCTGAGGACGCCGCGTCTGAAAGGCCCCAAGGGACCTGGTGCTGTGCCTGGGGTCTCTGGAAAAAGGGCGGACTTTAAAATGAGACTAAACTCCACGCAACCCAGGTCTCGAGTTAAATCCAACCATCTTCAGCCAGAGTACGTCTCATAAAACCCAGACCGTCTAATTGGCTCTTAACGATCATGTAGCGTTTTTAACTGCTCTTCCCTGCTTGAAAGCTCGCCTGAGGGGGGCACATGCCCCAAGGGTCCCAGCCCCATGGGCCCTGCGAGGCACCGGCGGGGCAGACCCTGCCCCCTTCCAGTGTTTCCCCCTACTTTGTGTGTGGTCTGGTAGAGCGTTACACTCTTCTCTCTCTCCGTACGGGGGGCTGCTAGGTAGCATGCACGGTGCCCAGCCCAGTGTGCATTTCAGGCAAACAAAACAGAACTCGTAGGAGAAGTATGTTCCCTGCAATGCCTGGAACATATTTAAAATGGAGAGAGTTTTAAAATTCTGATAACTGGGTGGAATCCACAGAGGTTCTGACTTCGTTGGTGTGGAGCGTGGCCGCCGAGGCACCGGAATGTTTGAACAACTCCCCAGCTGACTGTAATTTAACTGGGTGCCCCTATGTGGGTTTTGTTTTCTGTTTTCGCTGAACCCGGCCACCTTACCAAGTAGCGATTAGTAATAACTTGTCCAAAGTTTAGAGGTGTTGCGGGGGCGTGGAGAGGGGTTTCTGCAACAGATTCACGTTTTACTCGGCAGTTGGCTATCCTTACATTCAGTTGGAAACCAGACAAAATTTGCTGAATCGGCAAGTGAGGGTTATATACAGTATCTAATAGAAAAGGAGGTACTCTCTGGCTTAGCTAGGCCTTACTCTGTGGGAAAGTATAAGAAATAAAGTTCTAGTAGAAAAAAAATTTTTTTAACTTTGAATTGGCCAAGTTACACAAATTATTATGTTTTTTTATTAGAGAGCAGGGGAGAGGGGCAGAGGGAGAGAACGAGAGAATCTTAAGCAGGCTCTGCACTCAGCAAACAGCCCGACTCGGGGCTCGATTGCATGGCTCGTGACCTGAGCTGAAATCAAGAGTCTGACCTTCAACCAACTGAGCCACCCAGGCACCTGTAGACACACACACACACACACACACACACACACTTTTTAATTTGTAGATTCTCTAAGAATGGCCAGAGGGAAATTCCTTTACCTTGATTTTGTTTCTGACCTGTTACAAATACAGAGCTCAAGAATCTCCGAAAGCACTTGGACCTGAAACAGTGGTTTTCAACTTGGGTTGTGCATTGAAATCACCTAGGGAGATATAAAAACTTCTGCCTGAGCTGAACCCTGCCCCTCCTCCCATCTCTGCCCCCAGATGCCAGTGTAATTGGTGTAGGTGTGGCCCGGGCACGCAGATGTTGAAAGAGCTCCCCAGGTGACACCGACGGGTAGCCCCAGGTTGAGACCCCTGCCCTAGAGGGTTGCTAGCCAAGGGTAGAGGAAGCGGGTAGAGTTGGTCGTCAGGTTTGTTAATCCAGGTGCTGCGTTAACAGTAGGGTGTCAGTGGCTTTGATGGATGGTGAGAAGCCAGGAGATCCCTCGCCCCAGGATGGGAGGCCAGGTGCCTTCAGGAACTGGTGTGCCCAGCTGTTCTCGTCACCCTGGGGGTTAGCACACCTGAGCGGGCAAGTCTCTGTCGGGTGCCCGTGGGGTCAGGCGCGGGCCCATTCTGGAGTTGGGGTAGAACAGAGTCAAGGGTCGCGGAGGGGCTGTCCCCCGGAAGGCAGCCTCCTACTTGCACACCTGAGCAGGAGGAGACACTGGCGCTGTGGGTTTTGCCTCTGACCTGTTTTCAGGCTGGGTGGATGAGGGTCACCCCAGCGTCTCCACTTTCAGCACCCAAACCAGCACACCCCGGCCCACGTCCAGGAGGCTCCAGGTGCTGGTCTGCTGGATCATCTGATTCCTGACCCAGCCAGGTCCCGGTGGTCAGGAGGGCACAGTGCGGGCGCTTTTGTTCCACTGAGGGACTTAATGGCCGGCAGAAACTGTATCGGCCAGTGGGGACTGGTGGCTCAGGGCGAAACTAAGCCCGCTTTTTGTGCTGTGGGCACGTGTGTTTAATGCATTAGCAAATTTAGCAGGGGAAGTTTGGGAACGGTCGCCACGCCAAGAAAATGACTGTTCGCCTGGCACGACCACAGCGACTCTTTGAAAGGGCTGAGGAGGGTTTGGGGCTGAGGGCTTCAGTGCTGGCATCCTCCCTGGCCGGTCCTCCTTGGGGACGGAGGTCAGTCCCTGTAGGGCGATGCTTCAGGCTGGTGGAGACCAAGGCCCATCTGCCCAGGGGCCTCAGGCCAGAAGGGCCAAGTGCTCCCTGGTGACTTCAGGCAAGTTCCTTCTGTTGACCTTAGGGACCTTCAGGTCCTCCGTCCTGCTCTGAATCTGTGCGCAAAAGGTCAGGGAGCAGGAGAGGCTGGCACCACGGGCCAGCCCGAGCTGCGTGGCAGCACAGCTCTAAGGCCCTTGTGCCGCCCACCTGAGAACATAGGCTGCTTTCTGGAAAGGTTGGTTTCTGAAAGCATAGACCCTGGCGAAGCGGTCTGACTTTGGTGCTCCGACCTTGTAGGCTCCTCCTCCTTCCTTGTGACTGTAACCCGCCATCTGCCCCCCCCCCCCCCCAGCCACCCGCAGGAGGGTGGCTGAGAATGGTGGGAGTTAAGTGCTGTTGCCCCGGGGGGGACCGCACCTCCTACCGGGACCCTCTGCTTTGCTGTGCTGCACAGGCTGTGTTTTGTCTGCATGGTTTGGGGTCGCTGTCCTTGTGCCTTTTTTTCTTCCCTGTCACCACTGTACAGGATTTGCCATGTCCTCACTGCCCCTTTTCTACATCCTCGTGTTTACCCTGGTCCTTCCCGAGCCCTGTAAATGTGTACATAGCGTCCCACTTGGCGTCCACGGGGTCTGCTCCCAGGCCAGGCCTCCCAGCACGTTCTTCCACACGTGCCTCCAGGTTGCTTGCTCAGCCGTGCAGGTTTGGTAACTTTGTACAGAACTCTTTTCATTACGGTCTTAAGCTCAGGGGGCTCGAAGTCCTTCGTCCAGCCTGCAGCTAGTTTAGAAGCCTTGCACACCAGAAAAGGGTCACTTTGTGTAAAGCACCTTCTCCCACAAACGTCTTCCCGTATTGGTGTCAGTATTTATAGAAAGCAGAGCGCACCTTTCTAACCGTGGGGTTCGGCCCAGGGCCCCCACAGGGACGTCATGGGTCTGCGGCAGCACCCCTGGCCCCCAGAGGAAGCTCCAGCTGTGTGTGGCTCCCGGTGCTTGGCACTGGGCTGGGTTCAAGACCACCACCATCTGGTGTCTCGAACAGCTTTGGAACACCCAAGTGGGCAGAAGAGGCTCCTCGCTGCTGCCCCGGCCTGCCATTAACTGCCGAGCTCTTCCTCATCTGCCCGAGGTGCTCAGACCCGAGTGCCATTAATTCCCCGACTGCTGACCGGACTCACTCTCGCCCACGGCCTGCTGGCTCCCTCCGTCCTGGCCCTTCCTGCTTTCTTGGCTGGGCCTCCGGGGGCCCAGATGGAAGAAGCTACATGTATGGCCTCGTGCCCAGGGGTTTGTTAGACCGCTTTGACTCTGGGATTCCCCTTGGGTCTCGCCCCAGGAGCCTCCCTCTGGAAGTAGGCTTATCTCCGGAGCTGGGGTGAGACCACCTCCAGGCCCCAAGGCGGGGAGAGAGGGGTGAGGCCCAAGGCTGCGTCCCAGGGCCCCAAGCTCTCCACGTCCTACCTGCTTCTAGCCAAAAAGGAGCAGGCTGTCAGAGGCAGGCTCCTTCAGGAACTCTAATGTACAGACCAAGGTGTAAATAAACAGTTTGCTTTTCTTGCCTGACTTGACGGTGAGTTTCTGTGGTTGGGGGAGGGAGGGTGGAAGACGGGAGGTCTGGTTCTGGGGCTCCAGGGGACAGACAGTGTCCTTTAGGAAGAGCAGGCCCCACCCTGCATACCAGGGGGGCTGGCGCCATCCTCCAGGGGCAGAGCAGAGACCCTTGTTTTGGCCTGCTGTCCCCCGGAGAGGTGTGGCTCCCAGAAGCCCCTGGAACACCACACCGTTCCAGCCGCGGGGCTGTGATGCTCAACAACCTGGTCTTTGCTGCAGCTATGTTCCCTTTCCCAGCCGGGGCCTCCCAGGGGTCTCCGCTTGCTCTGGCCACTCTAATGGGGCCCCAGGGCCATCTTCCTCCCTGTCCACCGCTGCGATTCCTCTGGGTCACAGGCCCAAGTCCTCCCCTCAAGCGTCGTTTCAGACCGACGTGCCCGCACCAGTGCTGCCAAAGCTGTAAAGCATCAAGGTGGCTGCAGGTTGAGCGGCCCAGACCCCCAGATTTCTGCCCTCTCCTGGTCTGCCCCTTCCTCTTACTGTGGCACTCCAGGTGTCAAAGGGATTCCCAGGTTGCCCAAGCCCAGCCCCTGGAGCGGAGCCTGCTCTCCCTGTTGGCCCAGACCCTCAGGACAGGCAGGACCAGGTCCCTTCACCTCCCCACACAGGCCCTTGTGGCGTGGGTCTGCCTGTAGGTGGCCCCCCACTTAGTAGATTTACCTGGCTTCCTGGGCTGGTGGGGGGGGGGGGGGAAGCCCCCTCCCAACACTGGGAATTTGTTGTCCAGGATCTCTGTTCCCTCCATTCTCCTAATGTGCCTCTTTCAAACTGCCCTACTTGAGTTGCCAGATCTGCAAATAAAAATACAGGATGCCCAATTAAATTCGAATTTCAGGTCAGTGATCCTTCGGTTTAAATATGTTCTGTGCAATACTTAAAAAATTAGTAATTGCATGTCTGAAATTTGACACTGGTTCTGCCTTTCCTACCCAGCTATCCAGAAGGAACTGCTGGCCTTTCCAGAAGCTGTTAGCCCGCTTGTGCCTTTGTCTTCACATGGCCATCTTCCCTCTGTGTATCTCTGTCCAGATTTCACTATTAGAAGGACACCGGACATTGGATTAGGGCCCACCCTATCCCAGGATGACCTCATTTTAAACTTGCTTATATCTGCAAACACCCTATTTCCAAATAAGGCCCAGTTCACAAATACCAGGGCTTAGGAATTCAACATTTCAGGGGGACACAATTCAACTCAGTTTGCTATTCTGGAGAGAGGTGAGAGCCAGCACTGCTGTGTGGACAGGCTGTGCCCTCTGCGCACGTAAATTCCCTGCTCACCTGTCCCGGATGAATAGCTTGGCTATTTCAGACATCACCAACCCTACGCCCCCTGGAGGCCACGGTTCCTGCAACGGCTTCATTGTCCGATCCCAAACTCACTAGGCCCTTAAATTTAGAGCCTTTTAGAGTGGTCCAGGCCCAGGTCAAAGTCTCCTGAGTAGGTAAAAAAAAATCTGGGTCTGAAATCCCCAACCAACCGACTTGAGCACATTGTACGTGCCACCCTCTGTGTTGGGCACTGGAGGTTGGCACGGAAGAGACAGCAGAGGCTTATGTCCTCCTGCGGGCAGGGGAGCCAGGGAAAGGTCCAGGGGGCTGCAGGAGCCGGGGACAAGGGGATTGGGATCAGCTGGGGATCAGGGGCAGCTTCTCTGAGGAAGGGGTATTTCAGAGGAACCCTGAAGGGCTGTAGGATCAGGAACCACATACGGGGGAGGCCGGCAGAAAGCACAGCCCTTTTAGGGACTCTGGTTGGGAGGTGGGACAGGTGAGTCCACTCGGAGGCTGGTGGGCCCAGGGTGGATCTCGTTCACCATTAAGCAATTGTTTCATCGCTTCCTAATGCTCAGTGTAGAGCCGGGTGCAGGGCTTTGACGCTGAGCAAAACAATCTGCTCCTCACCCTCATGGCACAGGGTGCCTCCAGAATGTTCAAATGGGAGGTTCTCAATCCTGGCTGCGTGTTTGAATAGCCCGAGGGAGTTGAAAACCCCACGGATAAAGGCCCCAGCCCAGCGGTTTGGATTCAGGAGGTAAGGGGTGGGCTGGACGCCAGGGTTTTTCCAAAGTCCCCCAGGTGATTCCAGCATGTTCACAGGTGTGAGGGTCACTGCTATGTAATCCCCCCCAGAGATCGTTGGGAGGGAACAGCTGGTGGAGAGGCCTTTAGAGAACGAGCAGCAGGATCTTAAGCCAAGGAGTGGCCTGCTCGGGGCCGAGTTTTCAGAGAGCGGCGGCGGGACCAGGCGGCAACCTGACAGAGGAAGTGAGAGAGGAAGGCAGCCTGGGACTCAGGTAAGACCCGGGTTGTTCGCTATTTGTTTGCGGAGTAAGATGAGGAGTTAGAATTGCCAGATGTCAGTGGTGGTTTGGGCAAGGCAGCCAGGCTTCTCACAGCCTTGCTGGGAGGGTCTCCGGAAAATGTCTCAGTTACATGCAAAGGTGGGTAAAGTCACTTTCTGCGCTCCCCGCCCCCCCCACCCCCCCCACCCCCCCCCACCGCAGCAAGTGCAGCACCCGTCACACTACAGCGGCCCAGAGCCCTGTGGCCAGCAGGGGGCGCTCGCCGCGGGACAAGGCGGGCTCTCCTCGGATGCGGCCCTCTGATTTTCCAGCCCTGGGGATCGGGATCTGGCGTCATTCCCCTTCCCTTACTCCGTGCCTAATGCAGTGCGTGGTTCTCGGGAGGTAACGCGAGGTAGTTGCCGTTAGCTTGCGTGCGCTTAGGGCTTCCTGTGTGCCAGGCAGTGTTTTATGCGCTCCTTGTGCACTGGGCCATTTAACCCTCACAACCATGGAGGGGAGGGGGGCAGCATTATCTCCATCTCACAGATGAGGAAACTGGGCCGCCACAGGCGACGTAACTAGCCGTAAGTCACCCAGGGTTCACGCCCAGGCAGCTGGTCAGGGGAAGAGTCATCCCAGAGCGGGACCCGGAGGAGAGGGTTGTTCAGAGCAGGGAGGAGTCACTTCCGGCTGGCAAGGCTTCAGGGGGAAAGGACGTGTACGGAGCCCTGGAGCCTGAGCCTGCGCTCCAGGAGCAGAGGGGCTGTAAGGGCACCGCGGGAACAAGCGTGTGGAGGTGGGACACCGAAACGATGGTGGCTTCACTGCGGCTCAGCTTGGCTGGCGGGCTGAGGGGTCACTACCGCCACAAATGCCCTGGGGGGGGGGGGGGAGGTTGTGGCCTCTAGGGCCCAGGAAGTCCGGAGCCAGCTTCAAACCAGTCCTTCCAGGAACAAAACCAAGTAGTTGGGTTGGGGCTGCAGGAAGTTCCCCTCACTCTCCTGCCACCCCTAGTTGGACCCTGGCTTTCACTCCAAGCTCTGATACTGTTCTGATTTGGGCAGGACGTTGGTGTGGCCTCTGGGCTTTAAAAAAAAAAAAAAAAAAAAAAAAAAAAAAATGGTGGAGGGGTGCCTGGGTGGCTCAGTCGGTTAAGTGTCCTCCTCTTGGTTTTGGCTCAGGTCATGATCTCAGGGTTCATGAGTTCAACCCCCCACATCAGGCTCCGCGCTGCTGGTGCTGAGCCCACTGGGGATTCTCTCTCCCTCTCTTTCTACCCCTCTCCTGCCATGCTCTCTCTCCAAATAAATAAATTGTAAGATTTAAAACAAAAATTAAGACCATGTTTTAAATGGTGGAGCTCCTGAAAGGCCCAAATGCAGAGAGCAAAGGTGCTGAAATCTGAGCCCCTTTAAGTCACAGTTAGTGAATGATGGGGGGGAGTCTCCAAAGATAGTCACCATTGATTTATTCCCTCCCTGTGTGCAGGCATCTCCCCTACTGAGAGAGGTGGCATTTCCCTCCCCTCCCCCACCTTTGGGCTGGCCACGTGAGTACCCTGATCAATACATGGAAAGGTGCATCATGTGTAGCAGAAGTGATAATCCTGGGACTTCTCGGCTCTGGCCCTAAGAGGCGGCAAGGAAACTTCCGTTTCCTTCCTCTTGACATGCACCCTCTTGGAGGGCGGCTGCCATGCTCTGAGGAACCCCAAGCAGCCACGTGGTAAACTGAGGTCCCAGCCCAACAGCACCAGCTCAGTGCCAGCCATATGAGTGAGGTCATGGTGAGCCTTCCAGCCAGTCCAACACCCTTGCCGACAACAGATAGGGCAGAATTGCCTGGCCAACTCCCAGAACCACAAAAAGGGTCTAGGCTTTGAGGCATTTGGTTACATAGCAATAGATGCATGAAACAGCGGGTGTTCAGGAGTTTGCTCTCTGTCAGGCCTCCCCTAGCAAAAACCCATCTTTCCCAAAAGGAATTCTCCCAAGCATCTTGGGGAATAATTGGGTCCATCAGTCCCCTGACCTCACCCAGGTAGTTCTCTTACTGTGCAGGAGCCCCATGGAGAATCCTGAGTGACTATGACAGCAGGATCACATTCAGGGAAAGAATGAGTCCCAAGGTCTGTAGCTGCATAGCGGTTGTGCTCCCTAAGGCTCCTGCCTCATTTTGGGGCTTCTGGGGTGACCTGATTGTATTCAGCTCATGATCCGCCTGGGGGCCTTCCTCGCTCCTTGAAAGTCCAAGCCACCTTGAAGCATCTTGTTAAGAGGGAATGCTCTGCCAGCAAGTGGAGGAGTCTGGGAAAGGTAATTGAACTAACCACCAAGAAGGGAAAGAAAGAGAAAGACGACCAAAGCGCATTAATCCTAAGTACGAAAAGCAGCCTTAATTTACATGTCTACAGGTGTGGCCTTCTCTCTAAAAAGGTTTCAAGTTGCGCTGACGTTTTCCTATTAACAGCAGTCTTAATTTAGAGCTTTCGGGCTGGCAAAGGGACCATGAAACCCGACCAAAGGGGAAAGTGTCAGGTTGCTACTGTGCCCAAGGAAAAAAGGTCAAATAGCGTTTCAGCCCCCTGCTAACTTTAGCAGTGAATAATGAAGAAGGTGTTCAAAATTTAATTAACGCAGGGCTGTGGCTAACAGCTAACTAACCCTGCTATTTTGGAGATGAGGAAACGAGATTAAATAACCACTGAGGGGACACTGGGCATGACCCCTCCCACATTCATCCAACCTCATGGAAGTTTTTGTTTTTTTAATGTTTATTTTTGAGAGAGAGAGAGCAGGAGCGGGGGAGGGGGAGAGAGAGAGGGAGACACAGAATCTGAAGCAGGCTCCAGGCTGTGAGCTGTCAGCACCGAGCCCAATGTGGGGCTCAAACCCATCAACTGTGAGATCATGACCTGAGCCAAAGTCAGACACTCAACCGACTGAGCCACCCAGGCGCCCCCAGCATCACCGAAGCTTTAACTCCTCCATGCAGATAACCACCAGCCCGTAAACCTAGCACCAAAGAGTGTGCTACATGTAACCTGCCGTATCAACGAACTACTGCTGTGTAACAAACCCCCTGCAAAATGTAGTGGCTTGCAACAGGAACCATTCATTACTTTCACCATTTTGTGGCTAGGGTGGCAGGTCCTCGGCTGGGTGTGCCCGGGCTCAGTCACATAGCTGCATTCAGCTGATGAGGGGTCTGCTGGGCTGGAAGGTCCGAGATGGCCACACTGATGTGTCTAGCAGGTGGTGCCGGCTTTCGGCTGGGAGACTCTCCTGGCCTCTCACCCTCCGTTAGCCAGACTGCCTTCCTTACATGGGGGTCTCGGGACAGGGCTCTGAGATATCTCCCGGGCAGAAGCTGCAAGGTCTCTTGGGACCCAGGCTTGGGATTTTACACATCACTTTTGCCACATTCCACTGGTCAAGCCCATGTCCAAAGAGGAGGGCATAGACTCTGCCTCTGTATGGGAAAGCAGCAAAGAATGTGAGCCTGAATTTAGTCTGCCACGCCTGTCTATTTAAAATTACAACCAGGGGAGCCTGGGTGGCTCCGTCAGTTAAGCGTCGGACTCTTGGTTTCCGCTCAGGTCATGATCTCACAGTTTTGCGAGTTTGAGCCCCGCATCAAGCTCTCCGCAGTGTGGAGCCTGCTTGGGATTCTCGGTCTCCCTCTCGCTCTGCCCCTCCCCCACTCACCCTGTCTCCGTCTCTCTCGAAATAAACTTAAAAAAAAAAAAAAATGGGGGCATCTGGGTGGCTCAGTCAGTTAAGATGTCCAACTTGGGCTCAGGTCATAGTCTCGTGGTTGATGAGTTCGAGCCCCGCACTGGGCTCTGGGGTGACAGCTCAGAGCCTTGAGCCTACTTTGGATTTTGTGTCTCCCTCTCTCTTTGCCCCTCCCTCTCTTGCATTCCATCTCTCTCCCTCCCTCTCCCTCGTCCTCTCTCTCTCATAAATGAATAGACATTAAAAAACTTTCTTCGGGGCGCCTGGGTGGCTCAGTCGGTTAAGCGACCGACTTCGGCTCAGGTCATGATCTCGCGGTCCGTGAGTTTGAGCCCCGCGTCGGGCTCTGTGCTGACAGCTCAGAGCCTGGAGCCTATTTCAGATTCTGTGTCTCCCTCTCTCTGACCCTCCCCCGTTCATGCTCTGTCTCTCTCTGTCTCAAAAATAAACATTAAAAAAAAAAAAGAAAAAAAATTTTTCTTCAATAAAAAAAAAAATAAAAAATAAAATGACAACCCTTCCTCCCCCCTCTGGAATTTCCTATCCTTCTTCCCCATTTGATGTTTCTCCCTAGTGCTTTTCACCAGCTGATATACTATGTTTTGCTTATTTAAGAATGGAAGCTCCATTAGGGCAGGGATCTGTGCTGCTTAGTTCACTGCTTATAGCTCCAGCACTGAGTCTAGCACATTGTAGGTGCTCAGTGCGGATTTGTTGAAGGAATCGATGATGGGAACCTCTTACTACTGTGCTATACGGAAGTGGGTATGGCCTGATTTCTGCCCCCGGGTTCTGTGTTCTTGAGCCAGCTCTCACACTTCGGTGAAGTTTCATAGCATCTTTGCCAATGCAAAAAGGTCCTAAAAACGGCACAGACGTTTAGAAAACAGAAGTCTGATCACATACTTATGGCTGCTCACTCAAGGAGACAAGACCTGGCTCCCAGGCCTACCAGCTGAGAAGTGCACCTGGACAGACCCACCGTGACCCCACCAAGGAGCAACCCAGTGCAGCCTAGGGTTGGCTGTGAGTCACAGCAGAGGGTCGGAGAGCGAAGAATTTTCTTTTCAGGTTTTTTTTCTTTTTAAGGTGCTTTTATAAAATACACTCCTTAGAGCAGTTTTAGGTCGGTAGCCAAATTGAGAGTCCCATATTGCCCCTCCCCCACGCACAGCTTGCCCCACTATCAACATCCCCACACCAGAGTGGTACCTGTTACAGTCGATGAAATGATCCATTTAGAAGGACATGGGCAATGTTCATCCCACAATGGTAAGTGAGAAAAATCTGGACACCATGAAATATACATATCTGAAAATATGCATCTGACCCTCCTGTGTTTCATATACTCGATTTCATCAAACTCACAAGTTTAAAAAGCTATTCTTTTAGGTGCCATTAAAGGGGGAAAAGGCTGATAAGACTCCAACTAATCAGTTGTCATCCTGATTTTTAATTTGTTGGAATGTGAGGAAAAAACCTGTGTCCGAAGATAAATACATTACAGTGTGTTTCACACACACAAGAACGTAGGTACTTGTGTTTCTCTCCGGTGGGGAGACCACAGGTCCTTTGAATTCTCCTGTTCATGCTCTTAAAAACTTGCCTGCTTCTTCAACAAACGGGTGTTGGGAAAGCTGGAGAGCCAAAAGCAAAAAAATGAAGTTGGATGCCTACCTTATACCCCATACAAAAATGAGCTCAACATGGAATGAAGACGTAAACATAAGACCTGAATTGATATAGCTCTTAGAAAAAAAGAAAATAGGGGAAAAGTTTCATGACGTTGGATTTGGCAATGATTTCTTGCATGAGACCAAAAGCCCAGGCAACAAGAACAAAAACAGACGAATGGAACTGATGACATCAAACTTAAGACTTCTGTACTGTAAAGGAAGCAATCGACACGAATGAAAAATCAACCTACAGAAAGCGAGAAAATATTAGCAAATATCGAATAAGAGATTAACATCTAGGATATAAAAAGAACTCCTATAACCTAACAATAATAAAAAAAAAATAACCAGAATAAAAAATTGGCAAAGGACTTGAATAGACATTTCTTCAAAGATCTACAAATGGCCGGCGAGCATAGGAAAATATGCTCAACATCACAACCAGGCAAATGCCAATCCGACCACAATGAGATACTACCTGATGCCCATCAGGATGGTCACTATAAAAAAAAAAAAAAAAACTGACACAGATGTGAAGAAATTTGAACGCCTGTGCACTGGTAGTGGGAATGTAACATGGTGTAGCCACTATGGAAAACAGTACGGCATTTCCACACTTTTAGACGGTCAAGATAAAACTGTGTGTGTGGTTTTTTGTTTTGTTTTGTTTTAAGCACACACAAAAATCGCTTTCCTGGGTTTCCCTAAATCTCCACGATGTATACTTTTTAAAAAGTTCTATAAATAAGCAAGAATGACTTTGGAGTGGCGGTGGAAGGGTGAGCAATGGTGCCATTGGTCTGATTTGTGTCTCCCCGCCCCACCCCCCCCACCCGCCCTCGCCCGGCGCTGGCCTGCAGGAGGGCTGGAGTTGGCTGCAGTTGGCCATGTCCTGCCCCCAGGAGGAGGGTTCTTCCACCCCCCACCCACCTCTCCTGGAACAGACGCCGTGGCCACACCAAAGTCGGGCGGAGGGGCGTAACTGCCTTTAAAAAAAAAAAAACTTTTTAAACAAAATACAAGATCTACAAAAAAGTATAAAGGATCATAATAAGCACTCATATTCCCACCATTTTAGCTTTTTGCCTCTTTCATAGAATAGACACCAAACATTACCAACAAAGTTCCTTTTGTCCCCTATCTCCAGCCAGTCTCTTCTTCTCCTTTATATTTTACTACTTATACTTTTACCTGCTTTGTATGTCTTTCCCTTTAATAAATGGTTTTATTGTCCTATATCCTGCTTTCTGAATCACATGTGGTTTTGCGCACTACCTATGCCGACAATCCTTCCTTTGACTCTAGATCATTCCTTTTTAATAGTGACCCCCTGTTCCCTGGCATGGACAGACTATCAGCTTCAACCAGGTCGCCTCCCAGGTTCACGCCCACTAGCACTGTCGCCACGAACATCCCTGGGGGCATCTTCTTGTGCGCCCACGTCGGTTCCTCCCGGGCAAGGCCATCTTGTCTAAACAGATATTTATCAGGAGTCTCCCGTGCCAGGGTTTGAAGGGCAAGGGCGGAGCGTGAACCAGCCGGGGAACGTTTTCCTTACCCAGACTGCCGCTCCTGCGGGGTTAGCGAAGGAAAGTCACCTCCCCGCGCCCCAGAAGCCTGGCCCTCATCCCCCCACCCGGCTCCCTACATGTTTTTCCAAAGCCAGGACCGTCCACGCCCTCACTGCCCTTCTTGCCCCTTCGGCTCCCGGTATGCTCGGCCCGAAGCCCCGTAGCTGCCCGCGCAACCTGCCGACCCGACGGAAAAGACCCGGCCAAGGTCACACAGCGGCGCGCTCGCGGCCGCGGTATCCGCTTCCGCTCGCGTCGTAGCAAGCATCGGCCGTGGTTTTTCTCCGTCTGGGCTCCCGGTCCCGCCGAAGCCTCTCGCTGATCCCCAGCGGGCCTCCTCCCGGCTTTCCCGGGGAGGAGGGCGGGGCCGGGCCAGAGCGCCGCTAGTTCGGATCCCGCCGCAGGCAGGACTCCGGCGCCAGGCCCGGCCCGACCGAGCCGCTGGCAGAGCTGGGTCTGCAGGGGCGGGTCTGGAGGGGCGGGCGGGAGGCCGGGGGCGGGGCCGGAGGCGGGGCCATGCGCTTCCTGCGCCTGCGCCGCCTACCCTCCACTGAGAGCTTCCACCGCTCGCTCGGCTGTCAGGCGCGGTGGCCAAGTGGTAAGGCGTCGGTCTCGTAAACCGAAGATCGCGGGTTCGAACCCCGTCCGTGCCTGGGGCTTGAGGTTGGGGCTTGGCGACGGGGCGTCTGTTGTCCCCACGTGCGCCGTCCCTTAGCTGCGTGGCATTTTTTACTTTTCAGATTCCGTCCGGGCGTTCTCCAGGCTGCCCCTCCCCCCAGGCTGTGCAGCGCAGGCCCGGCCAGTTCGCTGGGGCTCGCGGGACCGCTGGTGTGGACGTGCTCCGTCCCTGTCGCGCAGCGCTGCGCTAGTGGCACCGGCGTTCGTCTCTACGGAGCCCCGCTCCCCTTGCCGTCCTACGCCGGCCGGACCTTTATGGGGCCCCTGTGATACCGGTGGGGACGCCGAGGCCCCAGGTGGAGAGCCCACGCGAGGCATTGACGTCGCCAGCGGGGGAAGGGGCTCTAGCGTCGCTTGGCTTTGCGTGTCTTAAGGGTGGGAGAACTTTCCAGAGAGGACTTTGGAATTTCTGGACCGGTGTTTTCTGGTTTCTGTTTGTTCCTTGAAAGGTGAGTTATCCACCTGTGCTTACCGTCTGCATTCTTGTTGAGGAAGCCAGCCACATCGCTCAACTGGTGGGCACTTAGTCCTTTCCCAGCTCTTGGGAACTGACAGTTTGAGTCTGGTGCCTGTCTGTGTGATCCGTTCATTCCGGCCCCCTAGCCAGTTATGACACTCCCCAAGTCATCTCTAGGATAAACAGCCCAATTTAATATGACATGATGTTGAGTGCCTCTAATTTCTGAATCACTCAGCCTGTCTCCTTTAATTGTAATCCTCAGCAATGAAAATACTACTCCAGAGATAGTTTCATGAATGGAGCTTAGGCCTCCCTCGTTCCACATCCCATGCTTCTCTTAATGTGACCCCAAATCACATTACCTTTCCAGAGGCCCCTGTCACACAGTTGACCATGGGGACATGGGGAGCTTCAGGTGGACTGAATGTCAGAGTCTCTGAGGGGATATCTAGGGTTATCAGAAGACAGGATGTGGGGCCCTGGGAACAGGGAAATGTATTCATCTTTTCCCTAAGATTCCAATAAACGGAAGAAATGCTCTTGGCTTTTGAAGGGAATGCTGAGCTAGGGATTCGGTGTTGTCGTGGAATTGTCAGTAAATACAAATTGAGACAGATTCTGGATATTCAGAAATAGGAAGAGGAAAGGTCCTGAACTACTGGATCGTGCATTGAATCTTATGCCTTAAACTGGATTCCTGATGAGAAGGAACTCCACAGTGAGGCATTGGGTCTCCCGTAGAAGCTGGAGCAGAGAATTTCACCTGTATAGAGGTGGGGACAATGAATCAATAAAATCAATAAAAGAGAGTCAAGGTACAGAAGAGGTCAACATACAGATGTTGGAGGAAACATGGGCCCCCAAAGGTAAAGGGCCAGACCCACGTACTGGGATGAGCACGGGAGCAGAGGTCTTACAGTTACCTTGAAGGCCCACGGGTATCTATACTCACCTTGGTGGGGCTGGAGGTAGGTCATTGGCTTAAAGGGTGAGGGCACAGGCAGGAAGGGATACCTATGTTGAGTTTATGGCATGACCTTTATTAAATCACTCACATGCCCTGGACTTCAACTTGTTGCAAAATCTAAAAGTTGAAAGAGATGTTTCCTAAATACCCTGTGGCCTGAAATTCTGTTTCTGCCTCAGAGCCCAGACCTTTGGAGAAGCAAGGGGGCCTGAAGCTGTCCCGCCCATCTTTCTCATGACTGCCAAGGTGGTGAAAAATGATAGTCCCTTTCACAGTGGGGCCTGGTCATCATGCCCTCATGATGAGATCTGTATGACCCTGGCTCCCCCATCCAAAAGGTTGCAGTCAGTCCTCCCAGATGAGCGACAAAGGCTCCCATTCCTGATACACTTTAGTCTGTCCGTCTCCTTCTTTAATTGTGACGTGTAGCACTGAAGCTCCTACTCCAGAGATAGTTTCATTGACTGCCAGTTTCCCCTCCCCGCTCAGACCTCTTGCCATATGCTCCCTGCCAGGGTCTAGATCAGAAGACAGGGCCTCTGGCACTCCAGTGTGAGAGCCACGTAGGCAGATGACCATTTGTGGGCAGCTAAAACCTCCAGGATATTTTTAAAAATATAAACCACGTTAGGTCAGGCCTCTTCCTTCCTGTACATGAATATTATTTAACTTAAAAGCAGAATTTGGCAAGAAGATCTGTTTTGCCTCCTGCTGTCAGTTTGAATCCAGTATTCCAGCCTAGAGAGATGTATTTTTAAATCTTTCCTTGTACAATCAAACACAGATTCGAAAGCCACACGAATCAGGTCAATGTCTTAACGAATTATATGCAGAATACTACTCAGGTCAGAGAACTTGGCCAGACCCCCCAGAAACCTGTTTTATGTGTCCCCTTCTCAGTACGGCCCCCCCACAGCCAGAATAGTCGCTACTCCTATAGTTACCATTTACTTGCATTTTTAAAAAAACTTTTTTCGTGCTTGTTTATTTTTGAGAGAGAGCGAGAGCATGAGCTGGGGGAAGGCAGAGAGAGGGAGAGAGAGAGAGAATCTGAAGCAGGCTCCAGGCACAGAGCCCGATGCGGGACTCAAACCCACAAGCTGGGGGATCATGACAGGAGCCAAAGTTGGATGCTTAACCAGCTGAGCCACCCAGGCGCCCCACCCCTTACTTGCATTTTTACTTACCAGCTACTTGTGCATCTTTATACCCTACAGTTTAACTTTGTTCACTTTTATTTTTTTAATGTTTACTTTTAATTTTTTTTAACGTTTATTTACTTTTGAGAGAGAGAGGGGGAGACACAGAATCTGAAGCATTTCCGGCTCTGAACTATCAGCACAGAGCCTGATGCGGGGCTCGAACTTGTGAACCACGAGATCACGACCTGAGCTGAAGTCAGAGGCTTAACCAGCTAAGCCACCCAGGTGCCCCTTTGTTCATTTTTAAAACTGATATATCTTTTAAGTTTTTTTTTTTTTTTTTTTTTTCAATCACTAGGATTATCTTCCTTCATTTCCTTGCAGTGTATCAGTTGAGGAAGCTGGCCAACTTGACCTGTAGGGTTTCCTATAGTCTGGACTTTGCTAACTGCAAACTCCCAATGTAGTTAAACAAGCTCCTGGTCCTTGGTATGTTTTGCAAATTAGCAGCTATGTCCAGACACGGGATCAGAGTCAGGTTCGATATCTTTGGCGAGATTCTAGTATCATTTTCTCTGAGGAACCTCTGATTCCCCCAGGGTAGTAAGTGACTCAGCTTCTTGTCTGAGGCCTCTCTGTGTGTCTCACGCTATGGCCGGGGGCCCCTTAGGGCTGAGACAGTGTCTCACTCCTGTCTGGGTTTTCAGCACCTGGTCCGGAGATAGAGGCCTGGTATCAGAGAGGTCCCTATTTGGAGGGTTGGGGAAGTCTTCTCTGGAGAGGTGAGGTCATTGGCTGGGCGCTGGAGGATGGAGAGGATTTCGCCAGAGCACCACAATATCTTGTGTACTTCTGCACTCATTCAGTCATCTCCCCCCGCCCCCCGGTCTTTATTTTTAGAGAAACAGAGAGTGTGAGTGGGGGGGAGAGGCAGAGAAAGAGGGAGAATCTTAAGCAGGCTCCACACTGTCAGCGCAGAGCCCGATGCGGGGCTTGAACTCGTGAACCATGAGGTCATGACCTGAGCTGAAATCACGAGTTGGACCCTTAACCCATGGAGCCCGGTGCCCCTCAATCATCTTTGACACTCAGATACCATGTCCAGCTTGAAGCTAACCAGGCAGGGGATAAGGTACTTTTCTTTTCCCCATGGCCCTTCTAACCTTGCACATAAAATGGAATTTCAAATTAAGAAACAAAGCCAGAGTGAGTATTTTTTTTTTTTTAATGTTTGTTTTTGAGAGAGAGAGACAGAGCGCCAGCAGGGGAGGGGCAGAGAGAGGGAGACATGGAATCCGAAACAGGCTTCAGGCTCCGAGCTGTCAGCACAGAGCCCCACGCGGGGCTCAAATATGTGAATTGCGAGATCATGACCTGAGATGAAGTTGGACATTTAACCGACTGGGGGACAGGCGCCCCCAGAGTGAGTATTTGTTTATTAATAAGCACTAAAGGTCCAACCCCATTCTTGGTGACAAAAGTTACAATTCAGAATCACGGACTGATGGGAATGAAAATGACCATTCGATCCTTGTTTTATAGCCACAGAAACGGGTAAAGAAAGGGGAGTGATTTGTTCAAGGTCATCCAGAAAGCTCTTCCTTTATCATATGGATTAAGCTCTTCCACATAATCAGCATGAATCTGTTTGGAAATGTCGTGTTCATTATTGCTTGACATGTACCCAGGAGATGGTCCATCTCTTTGCCAGCCTGTGAGCCAGACGGGTACTTTACTTGTCTAATATTCACCCCGATCAATAGGAAAAACATATAGGGACAAAAATCACAGGCTTGACCAGACTACTCAGGCTGTAGAGGCAGGGGAGGAACATAGACACAAATTGCCAACGGTGTGTCAAATCCCCGGGAGACCTGACTACTAGCTCCTCTGGACCAAGGACTCTAACATCGTCCAGACACTTACCCTGCCCGTTAAAAGCCTTTCAGAGAGCCCTGGGTGACAGGGCTGGGACTCTGGGCCAGTAGGGCTCCCTGTGTGACCTAACTTCCCCCACTGTCGGCCTCACTCCTTAGGTCAAGTTCAGAGGGTGCAACCTAAGCAGAGTATCAGACCACCTGCCTCTTCCCTAATCTCCATCACGCAGGAAAACTGAACCTAGCTTGAAGCACTGCCTTAGCATTGCTGACATATTATTACACCTGCAAAGAATTGACTCCTTTCTGGGGGATTTACCCGTCTGCTGCTGCTTGTGGGCAAGCGTCCTGTCTTCTCAAGTGACCTAGATAGATAAGGTAAGCAACAGTTTAAAAAAACAAAACAAAGCAAAAAGTCAGTAACTTCTCTTCCTACAGTTAAGGAATAGTGAAGCTGGGAGAAACCACAGAGAAAATTACGTTCCAGTTTGGTCAGTGATGAAACAGAGGCCCAGGGACAGAGAAGAACTGATTGAAGGTTGCACAGGTGTGAGGAGGTGAAAAAGGCCCCAAAAGTTGACAAGACCGGTGATCCCCGGTGTGGCTTTTCTGCAGCACAGATCTTATGCCCAGCCTGTCTCTTTCCTGAACTCTGGGGTTCTTTCCTCTGTCCAAGCCACCTGGGCCAGGAAACAAAATGCACGTAGATTGCCATCTGAACAAAATATGCTGTGTCTTGTGTCCGAACTCTTTCTGATGGATAGCGGGAGACGGAAAAGAAGCCAGCACGGTCGGCACTGTAGACCTTGCATCTGATAGGCTGGATGGTCCAGATGGGGGGAGTGAAGTGGAAAGAACGCAGCAGCACAGGGTGACCTTGGGTAAATCCTTCCATCCCTGCAAGCCCAGTTCCTGTGTCTGCAAAATGGGGGTTTTTTGCCCTGCCTTGCCACTTCACAGCACTTTGTGTGTTGCTGGATACATGGCAGGAGTTCATGTGTAGCAGAGAATCGGTACCGAGACATGATGTTGATTTTAAATACCTTGAATAGTTTGGTTATTGGAGGCCAAGGTAGATGTCAGCCCTCCTGCCCTTGGGGGATGTGTTCACCCCCTGAGAGGAAACGGGTGAAATCAGGAAGTGTTGGGGAGTGCCTCTGTGTGGCTGGGCCCTAGGGGGCCCCCAGGAGGGTTTGGGGCCGTCAAGCCCCAAAATAGCAAAGCCGGGTTCTCAGGGCAGTGTAGGCGGGACTGAAAGGCATTCGGCAAATATTTACTGAGTGTGCGTTATGTGCCAGGCACTGGGACACAGTAACGAATGAAAGAGACAGAAACTCCTATCCCTGCGGAGCTTACATTCTGGGAGTTGGAGGCAAAGATCAGCAGCGGGACAGAATACACTCAGATGAGTAAGATATGTGGCACATAGAGGGCAGAAGAGCTATGGGAAGGGGAAAAAGCTAGGTTGGGGGACGAGGTGTGATGGGAAAGGGGGCTGCAGTTGAAAACAGGGCAGCCGTGGAAGACCTAGGGAAGAATCTAGAATGGCGGGAGCGAGAGAACAAGGTCAGTGTCTCCAGCTCTATGGGATTTTGTTCCCAAGGCAGGCTGATCCCTCCCAGTTACAGAGATGGATGTCAGAGTATCTGGGACATTAAGACTGTTCGTGTCACACCCTGCCCTCCCCTCTCCACCCCCCTCAAGGGCTCTAAGTCCTGCTTGCTAAAGAGCCTGACTCCTAGGGGTCATTTGTTGGCGGGCGGGGGTGGGGGGGGTGCAAAAAGGGCAGAAGCAGCAGGGCAGATTGGAGAGGCAGGCTCCATTGCGAGAAGGTGGCATGAGTGGCCCTGGATGCTGGGCTTCTCTGAGCTACTTCCCGGGAGCAGGCCGTTGGAAGATGCACTAGACAGGGGAGGCACTCGGTGGAAAGGGGTGGGTCTAAGGCCTGCATTTACTAGAGTGATTTCACCTATAAAATGTGGGTAATAATAACACCTGTGTCCGAAGGTCAGTGTGAAAATGTGTGGAGAAGCACAGGGTGTTGGTGCCTAGAAATTTCTCACTGAGAGCTATCTCATCTTGGCACATTCTCTAAGCTGGTATTTTCTTCTTTCTTTCTTTTTTTTTTTTTTTTTAAATAAGATTTTACGTATTTAAAAATTTTTTTTTAATTTAAGAGAGAGAGGGAGAGAACAAGTGGGGGAGGGGCAGAGAGAGAAAGAGAGAGGGAGGGAGACAGAATCCCAAGAATCCCAAGTAGGCTCTGTGCTGCCAGTATGGAGCCCTATGCGGGCCCTGAACCCACGAACCTGAGCAGAAACCAAGGGTCAGATGCCTAACCAGCTGAGCCACCCACGTGCCCCTAAATAAGATTTTATTTTTACACCCAATCTCTACACCCAACATGGGGCCCCGAACCCACCACTCTGAGATCAAGAGTTGCATGCTCTGTTGACTGAGCCCCAGCCAGGCGCCCTGGTGGTATTTTTCAAGTTGTAGGAGATAACCATGAGTGGATAATGAAATAAATTTTAACAGCTTGAGAGCAGCATTTTTTTTTTTAAGGGAACAGAATAGGACCACGTAAAATTGTTTTGAGTAGGTATGAATTGCTTCATGAGACGTTTTATATAAATATGTAGATATTTCCTACCTTGAGGCATGACTGCAAGTTTGAAAGCCACTGCCTTGAGGCAGTGTCTCTGTAAAGCCGGTCCTTCCGGAAGGGGTGTTTTTCTGACTTACTGATTTGCATGCCACTGTCCCCATTTTTGTCCTATCAGAATACCACTCATACTAGTATAGACTGAATACCTGGCTGTGAGTGGGCTCACTTTACCCATTTTTTTGCCTAACCGTGACAACAGTACTTAGGACACTGACATTGAAAAATACACACCACGTTTTTTGTTTGTTTTCAACCTAAAGCCATCTCACACGTGAGCACTGTGCTGGGGGACACTGGTTAAAGAGCCTCAAGATGAAAGCGCTTTCTCAAAGTAAGGCTGGAGAAACTGAGACTCAGACCAGTCCCGGCCCCTCTCAGGGTCCCTTTCTGCCCTGTCTCACACTGCACGGCTTCCCCAGTTTTGGGTGTTGACCTTCCCACAGTGGCCTCCTCAAGAAGCAAAGGACAGCCCCTGTCTGCTTGTGGACTGGCTCAGGATCTTTTTGGGGATGTAACCCCCAGTGGAGGAGGCCAGGGCCCGGTATCTTAACTTTGTCTTGTGAGCTTTGTCCCCGGCACCAACTTGGCAGAATTTCCTTTCTAGTCCAGCTTTGATTCCATTGATGGGATTAGGTGCCCCCCACGGCCATGTGCTTTGATGTGGTCAGGGGGTAGCAGGGAGATTTCAAACTCGGAGAGCAAATCTTAATCTTCTGCAGGCTTCTCTGGGATCAGCGCTGGGGTAGACGCACTCCATCCCTGCCCTTTCATCCCCCCAGGGCACCAGCTCCTCCAGGCTCTGAGACCCAAGGGTTTGTCAGATTTAGAGAAAGCAATAAAAGGGGAAGAAAAAGCGCACGAACCCCAGGCCCCCTCTAGCTTGGGCAGCATCACCAGCAATGTCAGGGCATTTTCCTCTTTCTTCTCTTCTAATCCTGGGCTCCCACAAAATGGGGAATTGCGGACCCTTGGGGCCAGTGGCTCATCCTGACCCGGCACCGAGCGCCTCTGCCTGTGCCTGCCATCTGCCCTCCATCCTTCCCAGAGTGACTCTTTCCTGGGAGCACCTGCTCTTGCACATCTGTCTGTCCTGCCCTGGAATCTTTCTGGCCTCAAGGTGGGGGAGGGGGTGGGAGCTGGCAAATTGAGCAGATAAACCACTCAACTTCCACTTCCACTTTTAAGGTATGTTTTGGGTTGGTGAGGACAGGAAAGAGAAGGCAGGAACACAGCCAATAGCTGTATCAGGCCATAAACAGGTATTTCTCATTATTTTCTTTAAATCAGACTGCTAGGTTCCATCTGAGGAGGGGGAGGGGCGCTCAATCTCAGTGGCTATTTGGGCTTCTCCATCATTCCCTCTTACTCTCTCCTCCATGTTCCCAGGAATCCTGGCCATCTTGAGGATGGGCGTCTTGGCAGAGGCCCGTGGATGCTCCAGAATACCCAGATGAGACTCTCAGTTGTACTTCCCGATGTCCTGACTTCTAGAGAGAGTGGGGCAGCAGGTCCCCACAAAGGGGATTCCTCTGACTTCCAACCCCTTTCCAATCCTGGGAAAGTTCTCTCTTGGCTTCTCAGCTTTTCTCTACCACCCTTCCTCCCCACATTCCCCCTAAAGGAGCTCAGGTTTTCAGAAAGCACAGCCAAAGAGGTTGTTTGCAGGCAACTGGAAGGGGGTAGGAAGAGGGCAGAAAACCCATTCACATATCAACAAAACACGCTGCTGGTAACGCTGCTTGGCGCTTTACATTTATTATCATCTCGTTGGTTGACCACCAAAGCCCGAAGGGAACGCCAGGCGGGCTCCGGGTTCCAAATGGGGAGGTTGAGGCCAGCCGCAGGGGAGCTCCACCGGAGCAGCGTGGCCGGCAGGGGGCTCTCCGCGCCGGCCTTCGCGGGAGGACGCGCCGGCAGCCGCTCTGACCGGCCAGAGGAGGAAAAGGGAAAATTACTGGAGCTCGGGGGCGGGAAGGGCTGCGTGACTGGGAGGAAGGCACTCGAAACTGTCGGGCCGCTAGCGTCCGGGCTCGATCCCCGGGGCGGCTCCGGCAGCCGGGCAGAGGGGCGCCCAGGCCACCCTCCCACCCCCGCCCGGGTGTCTTCCCGCGGGTGCCGCAGCCCGGAGCGGGCGCCGCGGCCGGGGGCGGTGCCGCCGAGGGGCGGGCGGAGGGAGGACCGGGGCGGGGCGCCGTCCGCTCGGCTCCGGGAGGCGGTGCGGGCGGGCGCTGGCCGCGTCCGCCCGCCCGGAGCCGCGGGGCGCGCAGCCTTCCTGATGTGTCACCAGCACGTGGAGCTAGCTAGGGCCGCGCGAGCGAGCGGAACTCCCCCAACTTTCGAGGGGTCTCGCCGCCCCGCTCCTCTCCCCCGCAGCGCCGGGCTCGCGCTCCCTTGGGGAGGGGGCGGCGGCGGCCCCCAGGTCCGGGCAGGTTGAGCGAGGCCGCGGCGCCCGGTCCGGCGCGCACAGGGCTCCGGGACGTCGGGGCGTGGGGCCCGGCTCGCAGCTACTTCCCCGACCCCCGGCGGCGGCGGAGGAGGCGGCGGCGGCGGAGCGGGCTCGGCGGTGCGGGAGGGCGCGGCCTGCGGTGGGAGGCGCCCCGCCTGGGGCTCGGCCCCGGCCCTGCGCCCCGCAGATCTGAGCGCAGGTAACCGAGGCGGCGCGGAGCTGGGCCTCGCGGGCGCGGCGTGGGATCGTGGCGAAGTTTCTCAGCGTGTAACTCTCGCGCTCTCGGCTGGCGTTGCGGGGTCGGGGACGGCTGGGTCCCCACACCTCCCCCACGCCCAGCACTGTCCCTCGGCCTGCGCCCGGTGGCCTGGAGGCCGCGGCACCGAACGTCGTGTAACCCTTCGTGGGCTGGTCTCGGAGCCTTCGGGCCCAGGTCGGGCGGGGCGGGTGCCTTCTTAGGCGGACACCGCTTGGGGAAAACCCGGAGAGTCGGCTGAGCAGAGCGCCTTGGAAAGCGGGCGGTGGGATCCAGCCCGAAGAAGCCCGTCGGGGACGCGCCCGCACCCCGACCTCGGAGACGCGCGGGAGCTGAGGGCTGGGTCTTTGCGGGCGAGATGAGGGTGTCGGTTCAACTGGCCTACAAAGTCCCAGTCCTCGGCCCCCAGGACCGGCAGCTTCTCCGAGCTCCAGGCCGGCTCGGCAGGAGCTCAGCGCTCAGGCGGGAGTGTGAACTCCTGCCAGGGGCCACCTCCCGGGGCCACACTGGAGAGGGGGCAGCGAGGGGCCCACGGCGCGGGCTCTGTGAGCGGATTCGAGGGATCCCTGTGCTTCGCAGGAACGGTGGGAACGTGCTCAGAACTTTAAGTCGGTCACTATGTGCAATCGGTGGCAGGTCCGTGTTCTTCGGGTGGAGCCGGTTCCCGCCAGGGCGGACGTGGAGTGGAGTGGGGGGGGGCGGGGGGGGGGAGAGACAGCCCACCAGGGCTTGCCCTGCCGCGCTTTCCAGGGCGGCTGCCTTGAGCTTGGAAGTGGGGAGGATCACCCGATTTCTAGAGTTGCCCCCTGGGAGATGGCCCTGGATGTGGAGGTTTAGCCTCTGTGGAGGGGGACGCCCCTGCCCCTCCCTTCCACCACCCTTTCTTTAAAGGTACATCTTTGTGGGAGTGTCCTTTTGCTCCTTGATCTGTGCAAGGTAATGTTGACGGCTCTGAGTCCTCAAGTTTTATGCTGAGGCTCCCTCAAACCCTCTACCCGCTTTGCTTCTAGCCCCCCAAAAGAAAAGCTCCACCAGCCCCCAAGACTTCAGGTTTGCTGGGTGTTGGAACTTTCTGTTTGTTTTTGTTTGTATTGTGTTTTGGCTATCTTGGCCGTAGGGGCCTTGGAAAAACATTTGGGAACACACGCCGCCAGGTGACCTGAACTGTGTGAAGGGCAAGTTGACAAAACAGGGCACCTTGGGCCTCCTTCCACCTGGCTTTGGAAAACTGGAGAGTTTTCTAGAAGCAGGGAGGAGGGTGAGGGAGAAAGCAGCCCAGCCGGGTTGACCCCTCTCTGGAAGTTGTGCAGAGACCCCATCTGGAAGGTTTCTCCACAGGCTTCTGTGGGCTTAGTGTAGAGTTGGCTCTGCGGGAACCCAGCGTGGCCTCTGTCCCTGTTTGGGTGGCCATGCGGGGGCCTGAACAGAGGGGTGAGGTATGTGGAGGGGAGCCCCATGTACTGTGGGGTCACTGAGGCAAGGCTGGACCTGTGGGTCCAGCGGTGGACAAAGCCTAGCACTGCAGCTGGCCTGCACTTCTCAGGGTGAGCTTTGTCCTGCAGGCTCTAGTCAGTGTTACGTGCAGATGCCACAATTATGGGAAGAAGTCTGTTGGTCATTTATCTAAAGGTGCAAGGTGCAAACTCTCAGTTTTGAGGCAACATTGTTTCGGAGCGGGATGGTGGGAGCTTGGACTGGAGGCCTTGCCCTGTTTAAGGGAAAAGTGCTCTCTTTGGAGTACTGAACCAAGTTGGGAAAACAGATTTCTCCCTTTGAACCAATGCCTCTCCCGGCCCTGGGGATGCGTATCTTAAAGTAAATGAAGTGGAAATCTCCAGAATGTTATGTGGTCATAAAACATGCGCAGAACTGGGCTGGAGCGATGAGATGCGGAAAAGCTGGCAGAGTTGGCTGATTTGCACCCTCCCCAGAGGGGACAGACACGGGAATCAGGGACATAAATCCTGGGAACACGGGCATAAGGAGTCGTCGGTCGGTGTCCGTGGCCTCCCTGGCCTGGTTCAGGTGGCCGGCAATTCTCCCTCGGGCTATGCCCCATTCTCCAGGGCTGACCCGGGGTTTTAGGGATTTTTAGGAAATGCCCTAGTGCTTCATTTCTTCGGGGGAAGTGAGTGATTACGTTTTTCCTTCTTGGGATTTTTCCTTTGCAAAATGTGACTGAATCAGCTACCCAGTGGGCTGGCCTGGCCTGGCCTCCAGCAGCTGATTTGTGCTTTGATTTAAGCCGTCGTATTTAGCAATTGTGCTTCGGTTGAGAGCCTTTTGATTTCGCTGTCCCCTTTTGAATTCTTCTAGTTTTCCTGAAACTGGCGCCTCCTCTGCCCCTCCCCCCACCCCCTCCATCCCTGTAAGCCCGGTACCTCACTTGGTCGGGAAAGCGGCTTCCGGGGCAGGTTGTGCCCTGGGGCCGGCTTCTTCGGGAAGCTGGCTGGAGGGAAGGGTTTCAACCAGACCCCCAGGGAGACCCATGGAAGACTTAAAATCCAGCTGGACTCCTGGTCTTGCCTACTGGGAGGAAACCCGGATTCCCTCAACTCTTAAGTAGATTGCAGCCTGGTGAATAGCCTTGCCCTTGTGGCTTTTTTTTTTTTCTTTTTTAAAGACAAACCAAATCCCAACCTATGAAAGATGGGAGATCCATTTTTGTTTAGCCGGATTGGATTGGCAAGGGAGGTGTTCGGAGAAGCCACCCCTCTCATCTCGGCTCCCAATGTCCTAGCAACTCTGGGAGTTCTGATACTTAGAAATACCTCTGGGGTTTCACAGGTGGCCGTGCCTGGGGGTGGCCCAGGTCTCCTTCGGTGCACCTTTGCCCAAAGCCCAGCTTTTGGAACCGTTAGTGGAGGTCAGCGTTCAGTCTCTTGCTTCGCGCTATGTGTGGCCCTCATTCCAGCACGGGGTGGATTTTCCTTCCAGGCCAGTTTGCGGCTCTCTGAGCACGATGGTGACTGTTTGGCCTGTCTTCATTCTTCTCCACAAAAGAACAGCACTCCTGCTCTGTGACAGGTCCGTGAAAGAGGTCCCGGAAGCAAGGGGCAGTCTGGGTTCCAGGAAGAGTTTTTCTTGAAGCGGCCTAGTGTGAGGGCCATGATGATGGACCCTGGGTCCCCAGGGGCTTGACTTGGAATCCTGACTGCCACTTGCCAGCTGAGCGGCCTTTGACAAGTAACTGCTCTGTGCCCGTTTCTTCCCCTCGTGAAGGAAGCTCGATACTACGATGTAGCGTTGTGGCGAGGCTGATAGGAAGAATGTAGATTCGTTGCCTGGCATAACACCAGTGGACCTTTGACTGGTCCTCGTCTCCTCGGCTCTCGTATTTGGAATCTACGTGAGTATACGCGGTGGTTGAGAAGGTGCAAGCGGAGTGACTTGAGACCTCAGGCTTGTGGTCTAGTGGGTTGGAAGGTCTTGTACGGTGTCTGCCGTGTAGCCTGGGGCAAGTTACTTAACCTCCTGGGAACAGCAGCTTAGTGATCATAAGGTGGGGATGAGGTCTGGGAACCTCTTCCCCTGTCTCAGCCTTTCTTGTCTACTGACCGTGTGCCTGGGACCGGGCTGGGCGAGGGTTACGGCCGTGAGACATGCACAATCCCTCGGCTGCCCTCTGTGGTTTGTACTCCGGTTCTGAGAGCAGCCGAGGGGTGTCGGGAGTCCTCTTGGGGCTGAGGCTCGGAGGGGAGGGGCTCCCCCAGCATCTGATGGCCACTTCCTGGTGCAGTAGGGCTTCCCAGGTTGGGAGCCGGCAACGGAGAGCTGTGGAACAGGCGGTGGATGGGGCTGGATTAGCCAGCACAGAGTACTTAAAGTACCCCGGATGTGCACATGTGGCCCCCTCGAACATCTGCTCAGCCATACACCCAGCCACTTCGTGAAAGGTCCCCAGGAAAGGTGAATTGCCACAGCTTGGCAATGCCCATTCATTGACCCAGCGGGCATGCTAAGAGCAACTCTAGCGGGACCAGTCAAGCAGGGTACAAAATCAAAGTGGGGGTGGGGGTGGAAGGAAATAAGTTGATGTTCCAAAAAATGCTGCCGAGTATTCAGCCAGGAAATAAAAATCAGAATGTCGTTGGACTTCCTTATACTTTTTTTTTTTTTTTTATGGCTCAGTGATGTTTTTATTTTGAATTTCAAACCAGTGATTGAGAGAGACGGTGATCTTTCTCAGCGCTTTAGAGTCTTTAGGAGTCCCAACTGGCCATGGGCAGTGGGCTGGGCTTGCAGACGGACACCGAGCAGGTGACTTCTCACCCACTGCGCTGCTCCCTCCTCCCTTTGGCACGGTCTGGGGAATTTTGAAATCTGGGGAATTTTGAAATCGCCCTGTAGCCAGACCCCTTGTGTTTGCTGTCCAGGAGAACTGGAGAGGGAGGTGCTGTGTGGAAAGAACCATCGCCTGATTTTAATCTCTGCTCTACCACTCTGGGCCTGAGAGCCCCCTTCTCTGTCAAGTGGGGATTGGACTGAATACAGCATACACCCCTTGTAGCCTTAACATTGATTCTGGGCCCGGAGGAACAGAGGAGGGCACAAGATTGGAACCTGGGGCTCTGGTTGGGAGGGGTGGGGAAAAGACTCGGAGATGTGCAGCTGGGAAATTTGGATCAGTCTGTGAAGACTTTGTGGTTCATTCTCATGAAACTCACTTCCTCTCACTGGATTTCTGCCCTCGGGTGTGTGGGGTTCAAGGGAAAAACTAGCCTCTCCTTCTTAATGACTGAGACTTTCATTCTGGTCTTCAATTTTCTCTTTCTCCATGTACTACGTAAGGTAGATCTCCTCCACTCTCCTGAAAACAAGTGAGTAGAGTTACTGCTCATATGCTGTTGGCATCTGGCTTTCCTGGAGATTGGTGGAGGACAAAATCCATTCCTGCTGAAGGCAGGCATTGGGGAAAGGGAAGGTTGGAAACCAGGCTCTCCTGTGGACTAGCTGCATGACCTTGGACCAGTGACGTGCCTTCTTGGGACTCAGTTTTCCTGGATGTGATGATACACACCTACTTTGTAGGATCAGAGGATCACAAGAGAATACCTGTGTGAAAGGCCGGGTGCGTGGCAACAGGGAGTATACACAACTGTTCTCAAGTGACACCATAGTTGAACCCAGGGCCTGTAGGGCCAGTGAAGAAACCCCGGTGAGGTCAAGGAAAGATGACCTGAGGCTGGCAAGCTACTTGTTGGCTTAATATCTGGGGAGAAAATACTGGGAGAAAAGTTAAGTCCTTGCTGTACTGTGTGTGTAGGGGTGGGGGGCGGGGGGGCTGGCTTCTTGAGGGAGATATGCTGGGTACACCCTGGTGGAGGGGGTGTAGGGAGAAGTCCCAGACTCTACCAGGGGTGGGTTCATGCAATCACTGTGCTCCAGCTTCTGTGAGGGAACAGGTCAGTGGGAGAGTGAGGACAACATTCTCTTGAACCCCTTCCTGTAGAGCTTGATGTTGTAGGTTTAAGAACATGAAAAAAAAATGTCTTTTTTTTTGCTGTTGGAACTTTGAGGGCGATTAAACAGATACTTGGAACCAGGACTTGCATATGAGCAAAATGTTAGTCTCCAACTTGCCTGGCCAGACCACTGTGTATCTGGGAAAAGTCAACCAGACCACTTGTTTCCCAGCCGCGTAGTGTGGAGGGTTCACCCTCCCTTGGCCTGAGTCTTTTCCCCTCTCCCCCTGCCTCTCCTTCTCCTTCTGTGTCTGGTGATAGCAAGCATTCATTGTCACTCAGGTCTGGGCGCACACTAACCTTGGCCAAATCACTGAACGTTAAACCATCTGGCAAAATATCGCGTTTCGACAATGGGCCTTTTCTATATAGATGGGGATAGAGAGGGCAGTGCTGGATGCTGGAAAACCACTTAAGCATTGACAGTGGAAAGGGGCAGGGTCCAGGACCCTGACTTGAATGTAAGGGATGGGGCTGGGGGGGGGGGGGGGAAGGGGCTGCTCCTTAAAATAGAAATAGGTTGGAGAACCAGCTGGGCCTGTTTCCAGCGCCCCAGTCGGGGAAGGGGCTACTGCCAACCTACCTTGGCATCCTCCCTTTCGTCCTTTCGGTGGATTTTGTTGTAATTAGACAAGTCGTGACAAATACCCCATTGCCCTTTGGGTTGGGGAGTTTTGAGGACTCCTGCCTGGAAACGCAGCCTCATTCACTTGGGAGCCATAATTAGGCAAGAGAACAGTTTTCGGGCCCTTGATTCAATAAAGACCCTTTTATGATGTTGGTTTTTCCCAGAAAAATAATACCACTTTGCCCCGTTTATTGCATTTAGATGTGTAATCATATTAGAGCTAAACAGCCTGGGGGACCGAAGTTACGTAGTTGGGGTTTTCACCAAAGCCTGTTACCGGGTCTTCAGAGGAAAACCGTGTCCTCGGAAAAAAAAAAAAAAAAAAAAAAAAAAAAGAGAGAGAGCTAGAGAAGAAAAGAAAACGACAAGGAACATTTTTGAGGATTTTTCTCCCGTGGCAAAAGAGTATATTTTCTTGCATCAGGGTGAGAGGTGGCCCGGGATAAAAACTAGAAAGTGAAACTAACTTGAGCGGCCCCTGTCAGTGCCGACGCCTGGTGCCCTCCGCAGCCCTGCCTGTGGCCAGGGCATGCGTCCGCAGCACGGTCCCCTCCTTGTCGGACAAACGGTATTTTTCAGATGGGTAGCGCGTGTCCTGCCGAGGGCTGGAGGAAATACCAGAGAGGATGCCTGTGTCCCCTCCAGCAGGAGTCGTGGTGCCCCAGCACGTCTGCACCACGGTGGCAGGGCTGCGGGCGCTCGTGCACACAGGTGGCGGTTCTCTGCCTCCCCAAGCCCCTCCCCGTGAGGGCAGTCAGCCGTGACTAAATATAGTCCTGGAGGTCTCAGGCAGCTTTGGTTGGCTGGGACGTTTTGCGTGGCTCCGCCCACCGCCGCTGGCCACGCCTTCCAGGCAGTGGGCTCCGGGAGGGATGCCCTTCCCCTGGCCCTCTAGCGTGCAGACCCCCATCTACACAAGCGTCCCCTCTTACCTTCTTACCCCAGACGTTTTGTCGGGCTAAACACATTTCCCAATCGGAGTAAAATCCCTCCTAGAAATCTGCCAGTGCCGGGTTAGGCAGAGCTCATGAGTGGAGTCCAGAACCTCTTTCCCAATTTGGGGTGTAGAAATCTCAGGCCATGGGGAAATTTCTGGGAGTCATTTGTAGGAGTGCTCTATGAAGAAACAAGAGGGTATGACATTTCAGGATGCTGAAACCCTGTTGTATTAAAGGGGGTGGGGGATCCATTTAATTCCCCCACTTAATTCCCCATCAGGACAGCTGATGGGAGTTATTGCTGAAATATTTTTCAGATATCACCCTTTAATGCAGAAGCACTGCGTTTTTGTAGATGATTCCACTATTTATACATAATGTGTCTGGAGATATTCTTTCATAATGCTTGAGGGGTTTTGGTATTTTAAACTTTATGGATGTTTTACACTCTTTGGAAGAAGTGCTGTTAAATTACATATACATACAAATAATATTTGCTTTTGCTTCTCCAAAGGAGTATAATTAGAACATCTGAAACCAGATAACCCAATTAGTGCATTTTTCTAATTAGCTGTTACATTATTTTAGATTTCCAAGTGGAAAATTATTATTTTAGAGATGAGATAAATTATTTTAGATTTCCAAATGGAACTTGGGCTGCAGGGAGGTTCTGAGCAAGCACATAAAGAGGAAAGAAATCATGTGTTTTCAGTTTTGGCTGCCACCCCCTCACTTGCTCCATGCAAAACACCTTGTGAATCTGCCCATCAGGCAGCAACAGTGCGCAGACAACAGTTTTATTTTCCTTGACTCGGATCAATGAAGTTGGAAAAATTGTTCATCTGTGTCAGTTTCTCTCTGCTCCTGCCACTGGAACAGGTAGATGAAGGCAGGGTTTAAGTACCACTGTTTTACATTTGTCAGCAATGATGTTAGTGGCTGTTCTTTGGGGGAAAAAAACTCTGGTGATAGTTCATTCAGTTCGTATTTTCTGCATGCCTTGAGTGTGCTTGCTTTGTGCCCTGTGGCCATGGGGCCGTCTGCAGGGATGGGGACCTGCAGCCAAGACCAGGGAATGGAGCTGGGACCCAGCTTTTGTACTCTGTGGCTGTTACTGGTGCCGGCCCACAGTCCTTGCCCCAAATTCCGAACTCCCCCTCCCCCCCCTAAAAAACAAAAAACTGAAAACCAAAAGTTTGTTGGTATAACTCATTTCATGGGAAAACCTGACCCAAACTGAGGTGAGACCATTAGAGTCTATTTTCTCTTGGGGAGTGTGAATATCCAATGGGTTTCACTGCGTGATAGGAATGTGTTTAATTAGGGGTGTTGCAAAACATGTGGTATGTATACCTCATTACCTTTTTATTTTTGATTGATTGATGTTTTAATGTTTGTTTATTTTTGAGAGAGAGACAGAGTGCGAGCAGGGGAGGGGCAGAGAGAGGGAGACACAGAATCCGAAGCAGGCTTCAGGCTCCGAGCTGTCAGCACAGAGCCCGATGCAGGGCTTGAACACACGAACCATGAGATCATGACCAGAGCCAGAGTCAGCCGCTTAACCCACTGAACCACCCAGGTGCCCTAACATAGATTCTTCTTTCCCCTACTGTTAGCTGAGCCGTCTGTATGCCTTCTCTCCTTGTCTTGTTTTCCTCCCCCGTGGAGTCTCCCTTAAGAGATAAAATTTGTGACTCTGATGGCAGAACCCACGCCCAGCTTTGGCTCCTCCAGATGGTCTGGAACTGTGGAGGAAAGGAGGGCGCTGCCTCCCTGGACCAGCCTCATTAGCCAGAGTGGGTATTTGTGTGGACAGATGCTTTCAGGCTCTGGGCCAGCCTTGCCCAGGGGCACTTGGGCCTCCACCCACTGATGAGTGTTGGGGGTGCTGAGCCAACCCCAAGGCATGCTGGCCAGTCGGCATCAGGCCAGGCAGGGCTGGAGAGTTTGTTGGGCATGGGGGAAGCTGAAGGGGTGAGTGTAAGCATTTAGGAGCTGAGGTGTTCTTAGCAAAAGAATTTCTGGCTCAGAGACGTTGGTTATCGTAAACCTGGGGACTCTGAGGGCTGAGTTTCAGGTCTCCTGGCTTTGTTCATCCCAGCCTGTGAACAGCCGGTGAGGGTGGGTGGGGCCAGCGAGGCCAGGAAGGCTTTCTGCTGCCTTAAAGGCTCCAGTCCAGCTGTGCCCTCGGGCTCCCACTTCCAGAGCAACTGTCCTGAGGCTGACTGGGTAGGTGTTGGAAGGAGCGCCCACGGAGCCCACTCCCGAGTTGGGTGCTGGGAGCACCAGCATCCCTCTTCCTGCCCTACCCAGCTCCCTCTTCAGGGAAACTTGGCCCCTGACTCAAGCATGCTTGGCCTCTCCAGGCCCCGGGGCCAGACCGTCCCAGCCAGCCCCTGCCGCAGGCCCCGGCATCCCTGTCTGTGCCCAGTAGCTTCTCTGGAGGAGGGGTTCCCCCAACACATTTTGGGACTCTTGCCCTCTGCCTGACCACTTCCTTCCCTCGTTGGGTGGGACTGGCACATTCTTTTCTTTCTAAAGCAAATTCCAAACAAGGGCTGATAACTCTGGTTGGCTTTCTTTTCCTTCCACCATGGTTTTGTGGGTTGCTGGCTATTTTAGGGACTTCAAATTCAGAGTGGAGCCTCCTCACTCTGCAGCTCCTCTGGAGGCCCTGATGGCTTTTCACCCCCCAAGGGGGGACGGCCAGGCCCGTGGTCATCAACGTGTGATCAGCACAGGCCAGGCTCAGGGAAGGCCCGAGGCCCAGGAATGGATGCGCTCTGCTGCTAGCCACGCCCAAGTGGGTCATTTTCACACACCTGGCAGGGCAGGTGGGGGTTGGGGGGGGGGTCCTCTAGCCACTACCTGGGGCCCCAACCTCACCTCATTCTTGAACAGTGGGGCCAGACGCCGCCTGTCCCGTGGTGAGTAGACGGCCTCGAGCGGTGCTTCTTAAACTTGGGTGTCCCCGAGCATCGAACAAGGAGCCTGTCATACAATGCAGACTGGGGCCCTGGAGCCAGCATTGGTAATCCGTGCGTGTGACTGGGTGTACGTGGTTTCAGGACCGTGCTGCTGGGAGGCCAGTGGGTGAAGCAGCTTCACAAGTGTGGAGTCGGGGGGAGCAGGGAGAAAGAAGGGGCCGGGGGGCCAGAAGGGTCACCCAGAAGAGGTGAGCTGAGTCTTGAGAACACAGCGGGGAATGGGTAACAATAACTCACTCCGCTCGAATGCTCTGCGCGGGGTATAGTCCTCAGCCTTTGAGAGGAATGAACGTCTTTAATCCCATGAACCAGGTGGTCACCTTGATCTTGCAGAGGAGCCGACTGATGCCGAGGGTTACATAGCTTATCAAAGGTGCTGGGTCTCACCCCCTTACTCTACTCCACTGGACTGGGGCCAAGGCACCCCAGTCCCCCCGTGTGAGCAGGACCAGCTCATACAAACAGGGTTGGGGCTTCTTAGTGGGCGAAGCACAATGCAGTCGCGCTGTTGAGCAGTTCAGAGGGCCTTGTTCCTAGCGTGTGGGGGACAGCTTGGGTTTTGTGGGGAGGGGGGGGTGTATGGCCGTGATCTTGGTTAGGGCAGAAGGCGGCCGGTGAGGGGACCATTGTCATAACATAGCTGGGAGAGGGTGAGGCTATAGCCAGGCAGCTGGGTTTCTGGGCGCACGGTGCCTCAGTCTGAACAAGGACTTGCCGTCTGACCCTGGACCGACCCCCACCCTCCAACACTTTCCAGCCGTTCTTCCGAGAGGGAAAGGATTCTCGCTGTCTCTGGCGACTTCCAGGGGGCCTGGGGTCTGCGGGGAAGGGGAAAACTACTTGGAGAGGGTGATATACGCTCCAAGTGAAGCTCGGAGTGAAGTTCGGAACTTTCATTCTCCAAGTGAAGAGATAATGGCACCAGGGCTGTCTTCCGTGAGTTAGGCTCTCGTGGTGGCGGGGCCACCTATGCTCTGAGAGGCTGCCTGTCGCGTAGGCACGGCGTGACTGGTGACAGGCCCCCAAGGGGTGGGTGCAGGTCAGGCTGGGTGGGGCAAGCTCCCAGTGGCCAGCTGAGCAGGTTCCAGCTGAGCTGGGGCCCTCAGTGGAATGGCCTGGCTTCAGGGCACAAGTGAGCCACCAATGGGTGGCATTCCACAGATGGGCGGCATTCTGGCCCGTGAAGTTCACAGGAGTCAAAGGTCCAGGGTCGGGGTTGGGGGGGAGCCTCTGCTGCCCTGGAGGCCTGTGCAGCCTGGTCCGTAGAGAAGGACTGTAAACGAGGCTCTGATTCTGGAAGCCCCTTTCATCCTCCCGTAAGAAAAAAAAAAAATTGGTCACCACCCTCTTCCTTCTTGGCCACTTTCTGACCATCCCCTCACCCCACTCCCCGTTTCCTCCAGCCTGCACTTCCCCACGGAGCCTGTCAGGGGGTTGATTCGAATCTGAAAACCATCAGGGACACCCCAGCCATCTTTGCCCACCGCAGGCTCTTTCTGCAGGGGGTTGGGGACCTGTGTTCCTACTTAGGCCCACCTGACGGTGTTGCCTCTTGTAGAGCTCACCTCTGATGAAGTGGGCAGGATGGGCATGGGGAATGCTGGACTGAGGTCCCCGTTCACGCGGCAGCCCCCCCACGGTGTGCTGGGTCTCAGGGTTCACCCTCACGCCTCCTGCCACGGACAGAGGGTCCGTGTCCGCCGGCTTTTCATGTCCCTTGCCTCTTACACAAGAGAGCAGCAATTCTCTATTTTCTGAAAGGGGAGAGCTGCCGGAAGCTTTGTTCCTTTTGGGCCCATTTTAGAGACAGGGTAACCAAAGCCGTGACTGCCGGCGGGAAACAACCAGAGCTCAGTTCCTGCTTCCCGTTAGAGTCTTGAGTCTTTCCAGTTGTTCCTCAAGAGAGCTTCCAGAGCCGAGCAGCTCTCCCTCCAGGTTTCCTGACACCCCCAGCCCCGGTCTCCACCCCACCTGGTCCTGGCCTGGCTTCTGAGGAAGCCTGGAGCTGCCTGTCTTGTTTTCAATGCCGCCTGAGGCCTGTGACTGCCACTCAGTTTCTCAGGAGCTCAGTCTCTCTGCAAGGTGGGCGTCCGCGCCCCCCATGTGAAGACACGGGCCAGATGACCCTTCTCCCGGGTCTTCCTGCGTTCCCTAGCTCTTGGGACTGCCCTCATCCACTTACGATTCCTTTCCATTCCGCTCCACGGCCCTCCCTGGGCAGAAAGCACTGGGGTGAGAGTTGGCTCTGGGTGCAGCAAAGGCTGGTCATTCCCGGGTGTGCCATGGGGCCAGTGAGGCTGGCCACCGGCCAGGCCAGGCACTGGAGAAATTGTGCCGCGGTGGAGACCTGGTGGCCGCCCTACCCGCCACAGAGCGCCCAGGGCCCCCTGGGATGTGGGCCAGTGTCGGGTGAGGGGACCCTCCACTCCACCTCGGCTCCCCTGGGCTGGGCGGGTTGGTTGACTGCCGACTTACCTGGAGAGAGTTCAAGGACAGCAAGAAAAATGAGGGACTTTCAGGGGCAGCTGTGTTTTCTGACTCAGTCATAATGCCCCTAAAAATCCTTATTGTTCTTGCAGTGTGCATCGGGCAAGCAGCTGCCAAGCCACCCCTTACCCACCTGGCCGCTCCGGGACAGGAAGGGTTTCCCGGGGTCAGATTGGGATGTCCTCCCCCATCCTCTTGAGAGCGAATCATTAAAACAATTCTGTCGGGCCGATGCATTGATTTACATATATTTTTCCTTTTTTTTTTTTTTTTTTTGGTCGAGGATTGGGGAGGGCTGGGCATTGAGATAGTCCTGCCCAGATTGGAACTCAGAAGAATAGAGGGTCTCCCCAGTTTGTGTGCGGTTCAGAGGACCCCGGCTGCAAGTGCAGGGCCCAAGGAGGGGGTGTCTTAGGGGCGAGCAGCAGTGTGGGGCTTGTGGGATGCCCACCTTTCCTGAGAAGTTAGAACTGTTTAGGGGCAGGAGGGGAGAAGGCACCTGGGCAGGAACTTGTACTGTTTTATTTAGCTTGAGAGAGAGAGTGCATGTGTACCAGTTGGCGGACGGGGAGGGGGAGCGGGCAGAGAGGGAGACTCCCAGGCAGGCTCTGTGCTGTCAGCGCAAAGCCTGACTCACGAACCGAACCATGAGATCACGACCAGAGCCGAAATCAAGAGGCAGACGCTTAACCGGCTGAGCCACCCAGGCGCCCCTGAGCTATCCTTTAAAACCGAGGGAGCCTCAGCGAACTCCCTGGGAGCCAGTTACCTGGCCATTTTGAAAATACGCTCCCAGTGGATTCAAGTTCAACCCCCACCCCCCCACCCCCAACCAATCCCTGCCGTGCCCCCAGAGCTTGCTTTTTCTTGGCTGGATGTTCTCTATCCCTGTTTCACCTCCTCTGGCTCCCTGCTTCTCAGCAGGTGGCCCCGTCCCCACCTTTACCAGCCCACCCCACAGGTATTTTGGCTGAGCCGAAGCCTTGTCTTGGGTGGGTTTAGGGGTTGCGTGCTGGGGGATGGTCAAGAAGAAATACCAATTTGTGACATATCCGGCTCAACCCAGGAATGCCAATTTGCAAAACTGTCACCAGATCCCAAAGCACCAGAACCTTCCCCCCACAGCTAAGGCCTGCCCATAGATGGACAGGGAGGTGAACAGGCAGCAAGCAGGACCCTCTGGTCCACCCCAGGACTCATCAACCTCACGGGTCAGCAAGGGAAATGAACCCTCTAGGTATTTCTTAGGTTTCTAGGTACAGACTTACAAGCCCTCGTCACTGGAAAAGATGGCTGTTTGCAGGACCTTGACCACGTGATCATCCTTCTGGCCAGCCTTCCTCCTTCGGGCTCCTTACTCCCAGGCTCTGGTCATCCCAGCCATGCCTCTATACCAGCTCTGCCAGAGACCGTTTTTAAAGGGCTGGGTCTGCTCAGGAGTGTCCGCATTAAGATCTGCCCAGGAGAAGGGACAACTTCAAGGTAAAGGTTAACATGAGGTGGGAGTCGGGGGGGGTCTGGAGTGATGTTTATCCCTTCTTGGTAAGAGGTGGATGGGTCTTTCAAGAAATGAGATTCTCACCACCTACCGTGGACACGGGATGATACATTATTCCTTATAGCTAAGCATTTGCTACCTCTAAATCAGCTCTCCGTCCCTGAGGCCCCTTTGCCCTGCCACCCCCACCCCCCGCCCAAACTCCTTGTTCCTGAGTGTGTTCCTTGTTCCTTACCCCAGAAGCTTGCAAAATAAAACAAAAAAAAAAAAGTCAATTTTGTACAAAAGGAAATACATGAAAAATAAAACTGAATACTGTTTTCCCCCCCAACTGTAACAGAACTGCCTTCCACCATAGAGCATTTCAAAATACAGGAGGATGAAAAGGCTCACAGAAACGCCCATACCTAGACAGAACGTCTGCTAATAAACAGAGCCTTCCAGCGTTTTTCCCCCATGCGCGTATACCCCCCACCCAGTTAGCGGGATTGGGGTTTTTTAAAAGGCGTGAGGCTCGCGACCCGTTTGAGCAATGGCCCTGTGCTCTTGGAAGCTAGAGTCTCTCTTTTCTTCTTGCCAAGTGGGACGGGCAGGAGCTCGCCCACAGCCAGGAAGCCCGGAGCTGTCAGTGGCGGGTAGTGGAGCCACACTAGGTCTCTCTTCTAAACCGAGATGGATGGAGTTGGTGAGGAGGCTGGAAATGCAGGCTTTGTCCTCACTGATCTCTAAGTGGGCTGCCGCACGGCTTCTAGACTCTGGTCGCGCTCAGAATCTGGGGAGCATTACAAACACGTCAGGGCCTGCTTGTTCCCCAGCAAGGCCAGTTGGATCTGGGTGGCCGGGGATAGGGGAGCACCCAGGGACTGGTCTCTTGGTCTTCTCTTCCTCGGGTGATTCTGTTAAGCATCCAGAGAACTCTCTGGCCACGCACCCACGAGCTAGAGATGGAAGAGATTCTGGCAGCCCGGCCTTCAGAGCCTGATCGAGGAGATGTGACCATTTGCAGTTGGCAGAATTTCACGTTCGTTATTTTCTCTGCCGCTCGGAGCCCTCTTTTGATCCTCATTCTACGGATGGAGGGAGTGAGGCAAAAGCGATCAGGAGACTCACCGGGAGAGACAGCCAAGGATAGGGCAGCGCTGGGGTTCGGGGCTGCAGCCTTGGACTCCCGCTGCCAGTGCTCTTTCGGTAGTATTTATAATTAGTATACGGTTTTAACAAGCATATCATAACACTTTGGTCATCCGGTCTCGGGAGGTGAGTGGGTGGGTGCTGCTGTCTCACGGAGCATGGTGGGTATCTGCATCACAGAGAGGCTAGTCTCCCTGATGTGAGTGCTCCCAGCCAGCCTGGACCCACAGCCGCCCCAGTTCAGCCTAGGATCCCAGCCCTGGGCAGGGCACGGTTTAACCTCATTTTCGGAACACATCAGCCGTGTGGCCTAGGTGACAGCTGGCGGGTGGCTGAGGCCCCTGGTTCCCTGCTCCCGGCCTGGACAGAGGTATCTAGGAAGGCACAAAGCCTGCATGGGGCTTGCTCATCTGGGCCCTGCCCTGAACTGGCAGCCCTCAGGGTCAGGACCCCCTCCGGAGGTGCCTACGTCTCCGGAAGGCTGTCCCTGCCTCTCCTCCTTTCCCTACAGAGCTAGACTCCAGGAGCCTGGCCTGAGGGCCACCTGGGCAGGCTGCCAGTGCAGGGGACTCACAGGCAGGCTCATGGCGAGCTCCAGGAAGCCGTCAGCTGTTCCTAGACCAGCCTGCAGAGCCGGACGGCCAGCCTGCCTCCAACGTGAGGGGTGGAGCCAGGAACTGAGAACACTGCTTTCCCAGAGCCTAGCTGGGCCAGGCCCACGGGCTTTCTCGGGCGCTGAGGGCCTGAGCCTTGGCCACACCTTCCCTTGTTGGCCTTGGCTCTCTCTCCCTCGGTCTGTCTCTCCCCCTGCCCGCCACCAGCTATTCCGCGGCAGAGTATACGCTCTTGGCAAGGCCATCCATTTAACCTGCTTCCCAGAAAACAGGATGGTTGGGCAGGCAGACTCAGCCAGCACCTTGGTGGGAAACAGGGTGGTGGACCTCAGCTCAGGCTTTTCTTGCCGGTACTCCTTGGGGGCCGGATTGGGAGGTAGCCCTAAGCTGCCTTGGCTTACCTGGGTCAGAAATAACCTCAGTTCAACTCACAGCCGGGCAGAGGCAAGAGCTTTGAGCTCCTGGAGCTGGGGAGAGGGGAAGGATAAGCCTTGGCCCAGGAGTCTGATCAGGGGCACTTAGCTGGGAGCCTTGGGTAAAGCCCCCCATCTCTGAGTCTGTTGCCTCATTTGTTTGATGGGCCTAAGAGTGCCCTTTAGAAATGTGTCTGAATACAAGGCCGCTGAATGCAAAAATGAAGTCATTGTTTCCCCCTTCTCTCCCCTTCCAGGAGGACACTTCCACAGAGAACCCTGGGAGATGTCTGGCACAGAGAAGATGCTCACTTAATATAGGTGCACTGCTCTAGAAGTGAGGTCTGGGTCTCAGTGTGTCGGAGAGTGCCTTCCGTCCTTATCTCTACAAAGGTGACCTTTCCTTCCGCTTCCTCTCTGGCTGTCCTGCCCTGGCCGGACCCCATAGGGATCGTGGTTCTGGCTTGAGACGCTGCATTCCTCTCTGGCCGGGCCCGCCGAGACCCAGAGCCCAGGGAGGACTCCTTCCTTTCCTTGATGCTCATCCTGCAAGTCCAGACGCCGTCAACTCCAAGGCGTTCCCTCTGGGCCCGGGCCAGAGTAGCTGCGGCCGAGCTCCTCCCTCCCCCGCCAGCCTCCTTGGGTGCAGACAGCCCAGCACAGGCAGGAAGGGCCTTCTGTTTGCCTTGGCTGGTGGGGAAGAGATTAGTGCTCACTTTCTGTTTGGACTCTTGTATCTAACAGGCAGGCCCGTGACGTTGAAGCAAAGCACACTTGAGCCTTGAATGAGTTTGGGCCCTGTTCCTGAGGCCCGGCCACTGCAGAGGTGTCTGGAGGTAGGAAGGGGTGATAACACCACCCCTTGGGTATATGGAGAAATGTAATGGCCATCTGTCAGCTGTCCCTACCCAGAGTCCACGACCCTTACTTTGGGTAATGCCTCCTCAGGAGACCACTTCTCCCCGACCTCGACTTTAGAGGCAAGCATGGATCCCCGGACACACATGGAGACTCCCCCTTGGTGGTTTTGCAGCAGCTACGGGGAAAGAGGCATTTGCTTTTTTGTGGGATTTGCCAGGTTGATGGAACTGCTGGCGGCCATCCTGTTCTCTGCTTGAGGTCAAAGCCAACAAAGAAGAAAAAGCTCAGAGATGGAGAGAATATGCTGTGCAGATATCCATAAGCCCCTGGATTGAGCCATGCCTGAAGCTAACTCTACTCCTGGATTAACCCGATTATATGAGCCAATGCGTTTCTTCTGTGCTAAAATTATCCTAAGTGGGGTTTCTGTCATAGAAAGGAGCCTAATAAAACAGTGTTTTTCTTTGGTCTCATTAAGAAAAAAAAAATCAACTCTGAGGTATACTTTGCATGCAATAAAATCTACCCATTCGAAGTGCTCAAGTCCTACATTTTATCAAATGTGTACACCCTGGTAACTACCACTGCAGTCGAGATGTAGAACATTTCAAGTTCTTATTCCCCTTTATAGTCCTTTACCCTGAATAACCACTGACCTGCCTTTGTCGTAGAGATTAATTTTGCCTTTCTAGAACTTCATATAAATATTATCATTTAGTGTTTACTCTTCTGTGTCTGGCTTCTTTTATTCAGCAGGTCTTTGAGATGGCACCCATGTTGTGTGCCTCAGTAGTTCATTCCTTATTTCTGAGAAGAATTCCACTGTGTGGATGTACCACAGTTGGCTTAGCCGTTTATCCAATGATGGACATTTAAGCTATTTCCAGATTTTGACTATTACGAATAAAGCTGTTTTGAACATCGGGGCGCCTGGGTGGCTCAGTCAGTGAAGCATCTCAGTCTCTGCTCAGGTATGAACTCAATGGTTTGTGGGTTCCAAGCCCCGTGTTGAGCTCTGTGCTAACAGAGCAGAGCCTACTTTGGATTCTCTCTCTCTCTGCCCTTCCCCTTCTCGGGCTCTTTCTCAAAATAAATTTTTTTTTTTTAATAAGCTGTTTGGACATTGAACACAAGTCTTGGTGTGTGCCTATGTTTCCATTTTTGTGCCTAGACATCAGTCCCATTTTACAGCGGAGAAGACTAAGGGTCAGAGAGGTAGAATGACTTATCCAAGGTCACACAGCTGATGGGTCCTGCGGCTTGCACGGGGAACACGAGGAGGGCAGTTATGTAGCACAGGTATCTGGGTGTTCCTTAATAAATGACCTTGGACTGCTTGGGTTGGGAGCTCGTGGACTCTTGTGCTCAAGAACGTCGTGGCCAGGAGGGACGGTCAAGATGAGTTATAGCCGTGTTCCTCACCTTTGTGTGGCCCTTGTTTTTCCCCCTGCGGATTCCACCGTTAGAGATTGTATCTCATAAACAGACTGCATTCAGGAAGCCAGACTCTGCTTCCCCAAACATAAAGATGCATCCAGAACTATATGAGCTGACAATCACTGAGCAAGCTTGTATGAAGATTTACAGTTGAAATTGCTCCAGCCCAAACTGGAGACCTGATTTTTTCGGGCTCGGGACCAATCACGGAGCCGTCTCAGAAGTCGGAGGATGACAAGTGGGTAAGCCCTTAGTCCAGCCTCTCCTCTCACAGGTGCTCCCGCCCCACCTCTGCCTTCTGGTCTTCTCCTACTGAGGTCAGCCCTTGGAGGTCAAGTGCCTGTTGTGAATGCAACAGGGGTCAACTCCCTAGGTCCAGGCTCAGGGTCATCCCTAGGTCCAGCTGTCTGGAAGCCAGATGCATCTTTGGGCCTTCCTCTCCTTCAACGGAGCCACCTGCACTGGGAGTCCTGGCTGATACAGCTGAGCCAGGACCTCACCCTTCAGCGAAGCTTCTCCCAAGTTCTCCAGGCAGTCAACGAAGGGCCAGTCCAGTTCACCTCCAGGGAGGCAGGGACAGCCACTGCTAAGTGTTTTACGCGCACGATCTCATATCCTCTCAACAACCCTAGGGGAGGTACTGTTGTCCCCACTTTACTGTGAGGGAAACTGAGGCACAGAGATGCAGCTGTATCACACCTGGAATGTGGGTGCCTCGCATGTATCTTGTGTGCCCCTGAAGATTCTATCTTCCTCCTGTGCACCAGACTCCTGGCTGCTTGCTCTGTTTCTACCATGGCTGTGCCACAACTGAAGCTGACCCCTCCCAGGCCACATCCCAGGGTAAAGGGTCTGGCTCCCGAATGGCCACCGAAGGGGCCACCAATGCAACCCTTAAGCACACAGGGAGTCAGTTCCCATACTTTGAGCCACAGGACGTGCGATGGGGGCATAAATGCCTCTCCTCCCTCCCTTGGACCATTGGAGGCATGTTTTCCTTGTGTGGTCTGTTATAAAGCAGCGACTGTGTGGTTACACATCACCTCGCATTTCTTCCCAAACTTCTCTACCTCCCCTCTCTCTACCTTGAAGTTCTACCTCTAAGTTATCAGTGCTCCGTTTTCTGGGGAACACAGTCTGGCTCCTGGGTCTGCACTACAACTGCTTCAGTGAACGCTGAACAGGAGAAAGATGCATTACGCCATTGCCCTGAAGACGGAAAACAGGTAGGGGACAAGGACAGTGCCAAGTTCATCAGCTCATTCCCCCTTAACTCCCCCGCACACACCTGTTCACTGGGTTTAATCAGTCGCATCTTCTCTGACCTCCCCCGTGAAGTTCATAGCCTGTGGTCTCCCCCACTAACCTCCGTCCGGTAGCGAAGAGTTCATGTTCCTTGATTCCCCCACTTGCTCGTATGTGATACTGGCAAGGTACTTGGCCTCTCTGACCACCTTCCCCATCTGTAAAATGGGAACAAGAATGGTCTCACCACATAGGACCGTTGAGAGGTTTAACTGACCCTTAGTTTTGTGCCTGGCACGTCGTAGGTGTAGACGCCATCGTTGAGCAGCCCAGTTCAACGTCGCCTCTTCCAGTTACGGCCCCGCTCTCTCTTGAAAACCCCCCTCCTCCGTTCTCAGTCCCTACTGAGTAAATAGGGCTATCCCCCACCCTATTCCCAAGCCTGTCACCAGACCCAGGCCAATCAGCACCTCCCAATACTGACCTCCAATATTGGCTCATGCCTGGGCATGAGACCCAAGTTGGACTGGTCCTTGTAACAGTGTCCTGAAGTTTCTGGAACAGTAAGGAAAGAGGTGCTTGCTCTTTGCTGAGATCATTAGCTTGGAGCTGCGAGAGGCCATTTTTACTACTTAAGAATGATGTCAGAAGACAGCGGAGCCAGGAGGTGGAGCAGGACACAGAATGCTGATGATGTCTTTGGAGCTCCTGGATCCAGTCATGCCATAACCCCTGCTATTTTTAGGAATGAACACACAAACCAAATTTTTTTTTTATGTACATAAGCCAGTTTGGGTTTTCTATTGCTTAAAACTGAAGTGGTCTTGACTAATCCAGTAGGTTCTCTGTATAACTGCTGCTGTTATTGCAATTAATATTATTATTATAAACACATTATCAGGAAGGTGCAGCCATGGGGATGCCTGGGCCAGGTTCCCTCGGGGGGATACTGCTGCCCTGCATACATTATACCCTGGATATCAGCTTCCCGAAGGGGGTGGAATTCGTGTCTCAGGGAACTGGTGGGTGCTGCAGGGTAGGTGGGCTAAGGGACATCTGCTGAATGAAAAGTGAAGTAGGCTTATCGCCCCCTACCGCCTCCGTTGTGCCCTGCCTTCCAGCTCCCACGCCAGGAACACATTTGCCCTCGTTGCTTGTCTTGGCCCACGTGCGAACCCACTAGGGTGTCCTCCAGGACACCATCTTGGCTAACTGGTCTGTTGTTTCCACAGGGTCCTTTTGGCCTCATTCACCCCCACATCTGTTCAGAGAGTGTTTTTAAAACTCTTTAACAGTGATCGTTATACGGGACGCCTGGGTGGCTCAGTCGGCCAAGAGTCAGACTCTTGATTTCTGCTTAGGTCATAATCTCACGGTTGTGAGATCAAGCCCCTATCGGCGGCTCACAAACAGTTACTCACAACCAGTAACTCAAATGGTTTAAAGACTTCACTCTAAGGCCAGAAGCCCTAAAACACCCAGAAGAAAACATAGGGAAAAGCTCCTTGATATAAGTCTTGGCAATAATTTCTTGCATGTAACACCTAAAGCGCAAGCAACAAAATAAAAAACAAGGAGTACATCAAACGAAAAGCTTCTGCACGAAAGAAATTATCGACAACACCGAAAGACACCCTACAGAATGGGAAAAAACATTCACACATCCTATCTGATAAGGAGTTAATATCCAACATATATAAAGCATGTATGCAACTCAGTAGTGAAAAAAAACAAGTAGTTTAATTTCAAAATGGGCAAAGGGCCTGAAGAGACATTTTTCCAGAGAAGATGTGCAAATGGTCGACAGGTACATGAAAAGGTGCCCAACATCACTCATCATCAGGGAAACGCAAGTCAAAACCGCAATGAGAGAGCACCTCACACCTGTCAGAATGGCGAGTATCAAGAAGACAAGAGATGATCGATGCCAGTGAGGATGTGGGCAAAGGGGGATTGTGAATGGGTACAGTCACTACGGAGAACAGAATGAAGGCTTCTCAAAAAATTAAAAAGAGAAATCGCATATGATGCAGTAATTCCACTACTGGGCATTCACCCAAAGAAAACAAAAATAGTTTGAAAAGCGACACGCACCCCTGTGTTTACTGCAGCATTATTTACAATAGCCAAGATACGGAAGCGACTTAAGTGTCCATCAATAGATGAATGGATAAAGAAGATGTGGTGTGTATGTATACAATGGAGTATTGCCCATAAAAAAGAATGAAATCTTGTCACTTGTGACAACATGGACGGACCCTAGAGGGTGTTATGCTAAGTGAAATAAGTCAGACAAAGACAAGTATCCTATGACTTCACTTAGAGGTCAAATCTAAAAGCAAATGAACAAACCAACCAAAAAACAATCAGACTCTTAAATACAGAAAACAAACCGGTGGTTGCCAGAAGGGAAGTGGGGCTGGGTGAAGGAGGTGAAGGGGATTAAGAGGTATAAACTAGTTACGAAATCAATAAACCATAGAGATGAAAATACAGCGTAGGAAATAGAGTTAATGATATTGTAATAATGTTTCATGGTGACAGGTGGTGACTCTACTTATCATGGTGAAGCTTTGAGTAACATAAAGAATGTTGAATCACTATGCCGCACCTGAAACAAATATAATGTCAAATATACTTCAATAATAATAATACATTTTTAAAACTTTTTTCTAAATGTTTATTTTTGAGAGACAGAGAACGAGTGGGGGAGGGGCAGAGAGAGAGGGAGACACAGAATCCGACGCAGGCTCCAGGCTCCTGGCTGTCAGCACAGAGCCCGACGCGGGATCCAACTCCTGGACCATGAGACTATGACCTGAGCTGAAGTCAGACGCCCAACCGACTGAGCCACCCTAAATTTAAAATTTTAAATCTATGCACCCCCCAAATTTAAAAATGCTCCAGCCATTTTCAGGAATATATCAGAAGAAAATGAAAACACTATGTCAAAGGCATATATGCACCCCTATGTCCATAGCAGCATTGTTTAAAATAGCCAAGACATGGACATAATCTAAGTGTCGACTGATGAATGGATAAAGAAAATGTGATACACAGACATGCGCGCACACACACACACACACACACACACAGATTATCAGCCATAAAAAAGAAGGAAATCTTGCTGTCTGTGACAACGTGGACGGACATCGAAGGCATTATAATAAGTGAAACAAGTCAGAGAAAGACAAATACTGTATGATTTCACTTATATGTAGACTCTAAAAAACCAAACTCATAGAAAAAGAGATCCGATCTGTGGTTACCGGAGATGGGGGAGGGGATGGGGGAGGGGATGGGGGAGGGGCTGAAGGTGTTCAAAAGGAAAGGTACACACTTCCGGCAATAAGACGAATAAGTACTGGGGATGTAATGTACATGACGATAGTTCACACTGCGGTCTGGTGTATCTGAAAGTTAAGAGAGTAGGTCCTACGAGTTCTTGTCATCACAAGGAAAAAAAAAACGTTTTTCTCTTTTTTTCTTTTTGTCTCTACAGGAGATGATGTATGTAAACTAAGCTTATTGTGGTAATCATTTTACAATATATGCCTATACACTTCAAGCTCTTATTTATTTTTTTATTATTGGTTTTTGTTTAAAACAATTTTTTACGGAATACTACTTGGCAATGAGAAAGAATGAAATATGGCCTTTTTGTAGCAATGTGCTTGGAACTGGAGAGTGTTATGCTAAGTGAAATAAGTCAGGCAGAGAAAGACAGATACCATATGTTTTCATCCTTCTGTGGAGCCTGAGAAATTTACCAGAAGACCATGGAGGAGGGGAAGGAAAAAAAAAAGGGAGGGAGGGAGGCAAACCATAAGAGACTCTTAAAAACTGAGCATAAACTGAGGGTTGATGCGGGGTGGAGGGGAGGGGAAAGTGGGTGATGGGCACTGAGGAGAGCACCTGTTGGGAGGAGCCCTGGGTGTTGTATGGAAGCCAATTTGACAATAAATTTCACATTAAAAAACAATCTTTTAATATTTATTTATTTTCGAGAGAGAGAGAGACAGAGACAGAGAGCAAGTGGGGGAGGGGCAGAGACAGAGGGAGACACAGAATCCAAAGAAGTTCGAGTCCTGCATTGGGCTCTGTGCTGATGGCTCAGAGCTTGGAGTCTGCTTCAGATTCTGTGTCTGCGGCGCTCTCTGCCTCTCCCCTGCTCGCACACTGTCTGTCTCTCTCTCTCAACAATAAACATCGAAAAAAATTTTAGAGTGTTGTGCTCTAATTATCCCTCAATAAAACTGGGGTGCGGGGGAAGTGTCCATTATGCTAGGTGCCAGAGAGATACAAAAATGGATAATGCTTTATCTGCCTTCAGGGAGCTTCTGTTTTAGTGGGGATATACATTGACAATTTGGGGACAATTATGTAATTGTTGGCATTTGGATAATTAACTGGTATTCTGCAGACAAGATCATGAAACAACTCTAAAGAGTATCTTCTGGTTTTAAGCTAAGCTGGAACTAATCAGTTTATCTTTAAAAAGCTGGCAATGTAGGTAGGTGGCCCTGGGACTCTGGGAAGATAGAGAGGCCTACTATGTGCCAAGTTCTGTACTCCGGCCTCCCAAACCAATCTAATAGCCACATTGAAATAATCATCCCATTCTACTGGTGGAGAAACAGGCTCAGAGAGGGGAAGATTCTTCCCTGGGCAGAAATAGGATCCGGACCCAAGTCACTGCGCTGTAGCTGGGAGTCCCTGGGGAGCCTTTGGCATTGATAAGACTTCTGGATGCCCCATGGCAGTGCAGGTTGTCAGCTGGTTCCCACAGATCTTTGTGTAAATAGCATTGTGGCTTTTCCACGCTCTCCCTGGGGGTAACAGCTATTGGGTTTCCTTATCTGCATCTCCCATCCTCACTCCCAGTAGGAGTGACATGTTGCAGTCAACTCCACGTCTTCCACACCTTGTACCCTGTACTGGGCTGGCCCATGGGAATCTCAGCATCATGGGTTACCTGTTGGCTTGGTCCCCCAGCATCCTCTCTCCCTTTCTTCCGCTAAGCCCCACCCTTTCCTGGAGAACCTCTCCTCCACGGCTCTACCTGGCCCTGGGGTACTTCAGCAGTCCTGGCAACCAGGGGGGCACGTGACCCTGGTGAAGCCAATCACAGTTCAGCACGTCTTGGATTGGCCCAAGAAGCGGACACCTGATCCAATCAGAGTCCTTCCCTGGAATATTCTGAGTTTTCCCCTTGGATCGTGAACTGTAAGCGTCAGACTCCAGAGCTCCCAGTGTGGTGGAGTTTGGGGGAACTCCCAGCTCCCAGTTTGGTGGAGTTTGCCTTTCCATGTCTGGCTATTTTTTTATAGCCTATAACTATAGCCTTAGCTCACTTACCCTCCTACCTCCTTCTCAACCAAAGTGGATAGTTTTCACTGCTTTGTCCACCTGGTGACTCAAAGGATTGAAAGCCACGAAACTGCATTTACATGACTATAATCGTTAAATCCTGTTTACTGTTTACCCCCTCCTCTTAACTGAAGCTCACTGCACTGGGGTTTGTGTTGGTGATGGCCAAGAGGGCCCAGCTTACTCAAATTTGGTTGAACTGGATGAGATCTATCCATGGGCCAGGGAGACAGAGCTCGTCCAGGGCTGGCTTCACGGGCCTGTGACCTGAGCAGTCACCCTGGACCTGTGCCCAGAAGGGGAAATTCATAATCTCCACAATTCTGGGGCCAGTGCTGATAGAGTCCTGAGCCTCCTGAGAAAGCCTCCTCCGGTGGGGAGGCAGGGCAGGGTCCTTAGGCAGGTCCTGAAGCTGCCCCAGGAAGCTAAAGTGAGAGACCGTGGACCTGAGCATGGCTGGTGAATGGGCCCACCTTGTGAGATCAGGATGGGCATCTCCAAGCTCCTTCCAGAGGACTGAAAGTTTGGCAAACTTGGGTTGCATGAGGGAGGTGGGGTTATCCCCACATTACAGAGAAGTATCAAGGCTGAAAGGTCTGCCCAAGGTCCCACTGGTTATAAATGGCAGGTCCCAGGTTCAAATCGCAGCCTCTGACTCCCAGACCCCAGCCCTCTCTGCTCCTTCATCTGCCCCCAGAGCAGTGCTGTGTATGGTACAGCACCCGGGTTTCAGTTTCCAGGCCTTGCTCCCAATTTGCTGTGTGTCCCTGAGGGAGGGACTTGCCCTCTCTGGACCACCTACCCCAGGCTCCACTGAGGGAATGGAGACTCCCTTTTTAAAAGTCTCTTTCACATAGAATCAAATAATAGGAAAGAGTACGCTTCGTCTAAAGACAGACTCCAGCTAATAAATGCAGGAGGAATGAAATACAAAACATAATACCATTTTTGCAGTCCCTAACAAATTAATTGCTTGAACAGCTGCTAACAATACAACAAAAAGAGGAAAAGACACCATGTTCCTCCTGACAGAAGACCTCAACACCATCTAACGGTGTAGTCTTGCCAAAAGCAAAAAACAAAAAAACAAAACACCGCAAACTTGAACGTGATCAAACCTCTGCTTCTAACTGCCAAGTCACAGGCACAGGATAGAGGAACATATTCAACTACACCGCAGGGCAGCAACGAGCAAAACGTCCCAAGACAAACAACTCCTTCCTTCCAGTGAATACGTAAAAGCAAAACAAAACTCTAGACCCAAAGAAACTCAAAAGATTTACCCACCAATTACAATGTGTAGACCTCGTCTGGATCAAAACTGACACTATAAAAAAAGCAATTAGGAAAAAAGAACGATTATGTAACAACTGGACATTTGAACACTGACTGGGTCTTTGATAACGTTAAGAATTATTAATATTGGGGGGGGGGGGCGCCTGGGTGGCTCAGTTGGCTAAGCGTCCAACTTCGGCTCAGGTCATGATCTCAAAGTTCGTGGGTTCGAGCCCCGCGTCGGGCTCTGTGCCGACAGCTCAGAGCCCGGAGCCCGCTTGGGATTCCATGTCTCCCTCTCTCTCTGCCCCTCCCCACACGCGCGTGCTCTCTCTCAAAATAAATAAACACTTAAAAAAATCAAAAAGAAAAAGACAACACTAAGAATTATTAATATTTTTGGTGTAATAGTGGTCTTGTGGTTATGGTTTAGCTTGTAAGGAAGAGTCCTTTTAGAGACATACGCTGACTGACGTATTCATGGGTGAAATGATGTTATGTTTCGCATCTGCATCAGAATAATGCTGGAGGAGGGGTGTGGACTAGGGGGAGGGTCCGGATGGGGCGGGATGGGCCGTGGGTCCCTGGATGCCAGAGCTGAGTGATAGGAATGTGACAATTTGTTATATTGTTACTTCTGGTTTAATGAATAACTTTTAGTTTTTAAAAAAATTTCCTTCAGCCCATAGGAAGGGTCCATGGTGGCCCAGACTGAGTGGGACAGAGGAAGAATAACCCCACTTTTTTGGAGGAGGGCTGGGGGGCTGATTTAGGGGACACCAGGTCTTTAATCTTTCTTTTTAAAATTTTTTTTTTAATGTTTATTTATTTTTGAGACAGAGAGAGACAGAGCATGAACAGGGGAGGGTCAGAGAGAGAGGGAGACACAGAATCCAAAGCAGGCTCCGGGCTCTGAGCTGTCAGCACAGAGCCTGATGTGGGGCTCGAACTCACAGACCGTGAGATCGTGACCTGAGCTGAAGTCGGACACTTAACCGACGGAGCCACCCAGGCGCCCCAGGGGGACACCAGGTCTTGCGACTCCCTCCCCACCACCGTGGCCAGGCTGGGCCCGGCAGTGTTGTGGTCACTGGTGCCCAGACGCCAGTCTCAAGTGTGGCTTTCTCAGTGATTAGATGAGTTCACGGAGCTGGATGTGGTCATTGTAGAACTCTGGCCCCAGTCCACAAGCCCAGCTCTCCCCTCCCTGGGGGACGCTGGCTCCACATTCCAGGCACATCCTCAGCCACGTCATGCCATCTGGCCACCAGCATGGGGCAGGAGAAGGGGCAGCAGCTGGTGGGAACTTCGAGGGCATTCCCAGCCACATGTCCCACAATGGCCCTGGTACTGGTGGTGTGGCCAGGGCCGGGCGCAGAGGACCCTCAGGCCCACCACCCAGGAGTGCTCCCCTGCGGGAGCGTGCATGGACCACCTTGGTGCCCCGAAGTGCTACGTGACCTTGACAAGATGCTTTTCCCTCCCTGAGCCTTGGGTTCCCCGTCCAACAGAAGGCGGCTCAGCGTTTCTCGGTGGGCTGCCATTGACCTTCGGGATGGACAATTCTTCCTAGTTAGCATTCCCAGCCCCCTGCCCCTTAAATGCCACCAGCAGTCCCTGTCACTATGGCAACCAAAAAATGCCCCACACATTTCCAACCACCCCTGGGTCGCAAACTACGGTGGGTCTCGGAGGACCTTGCCAATCCCACAGTTCTGTGCATCTGCGTTTCTGGAGATCCGGGACTGAGGAAGGGACGGGCAGAAGCTGTTAGTGCGGCTCACAGTCTTGCAGGGAGATGACATTTCGATGGGTCTTGAAGTGTAACTAGGAGTTTGCAAGGTGAGCAAGGAGGTATGGGGACTGGGCGAGGGGGCTGAGCCTTTTAGGTAGAAGGCTCAGCGTGTGCATGGCACGGAGGTAGGCAAGAGCGTGGGGTGTCTGGAGAAGTGTAGAAGCCTCCACGGCCCCAAGCTTTGGCCTGTGCTGAAAAACCAGGCAACGGAGGTGGGACATCCACTGTGGTACCACAGGGAACCAGCAAGGATGTTCAAATGGGGCAGGAACAGGTTTTTCCTCTCCAGTCCCTCTGGACTGAGAGATCATTAACGCCGACGCATGAGTCAGGAGAGTGAGTCACTCATCAGACATGGGTCAGGACTACAGAGAATGCAGGTCGACACCTGGGGTCTCTTGCCCCAGTGCCCCCCCCCCAGGTGGAAGAGAGATTTGGAGGGGACACCATGGGGGGGGGTGCGGTGCTCAAATTTCTCAAATAGTTGAAGAGGTGTGTGCATGTGAACAAGAGTGGGGGGGGGCGCCTGGGTGGCTCAGTCATTAAGCGTCATGATCTCGAAGTTTGTGAGTTCAAGCGGGTTCTGTGTTGACAGCTCGGAGCCTGGAGCCTGCTTCAGATTCTGTCTCCGTCTCTCTCTGCCCCTTCCCTACTCGTGCTCTGTCTCTCTCTCAAATATAAATAAAACATTTTTTTAAAATTTTTTAATGAAAAAAAAGAGCGTGAGTGTGTGAATACGTGTGCAGGTGAGCGTGAACAAGCGTGTGAGCGTGTGTGTGTGTACCCCCAAGGGTACACATGGGCTGCTCATTCCTTCATTCATCTAACAAGCATGGGCCGGGTGCATGCTCACCTGGCCCTTGTCCTCACGGAGCATATAATCTAGGGGATCCAGTGGAGGAGAGAGAAAAGAAGAAAGCAAAGCCAAACACATTCCACAAATTAGACCAGGGCTCTGGAGATAACTGGAGACGGAGAATGCCAAGGGCTGAGTGGGGAGAACCCTCTGGATGGGGTGGTTGGGGCTGACCTCTCAGAGCAGGTGGCGCTCGAGCTAATTTACAGGGGACATGTGCCGGGCTTGGGCCACCGAAAGCACTCTCCTTCCCAGCAGGCTTTGGGGGGGATTACGTCTTCCCCACTGGACAGAGCCTACCAAGCTCCCTCCGCCCCACCCCGGCCACAGGGTGGACACGGGACCCCAGCGCGGCCGTTCAGAATCTCCTTCTGCCTCAGGCGGAGTGACGGAAGGTTGGCGACCCCCTGTCGCCTCCTGCCCTTCCTGCCAACTCGGCCCTCTGGAGCCGTCCCCGTCCTTGCCCATGCCCAGGCCTGGTTTCCAGCCTTCCCGTCCATTTTCTGAGCTCGTGTGGGTGTGGCCATCTCTGTGGGTTTGGTTTTGGCTTTGGAATGAGCCAAGCAGAGCACAAGGGGCACAGATGAGGCTCCCCGGGAATCCCCCTCCCGTCATGCGTCAGGAATGGGGTGCAGAGGAGCCGCGGGCACCTCTCCCTGGCACCCGCGCGTGCACACTCGTTCGTGAGCCCTGGCCGGCCTCACGGGGAGGAAACGCCAGCTGCATGTCTGTAAGCCCCTTTCAGCCTCCCTAGAAGCTCTCCCCGCTTCCTCTGAGGCCATGTCAGTGGTGTGGGCCTGGTCGCCTGGGCGGGCCTCCGGTGGGGGCCTGTGACTCAGGGCTCAGTCAGGCAGAGGCAGGATGTCAGCGCCATTCACTGGGCCGCGAGGAATCTCACTCTTCTATTTATAGGCAGTGCAACTGCTGGCCCAGCCTGGCGGGAAGAAGCAGCCTCTGCTGCTGGGGGTGGGGGTGGGGGTGGGGGGTGCGTTGACTAGGAGCCGTGGGTCCAGGATCAGGATGAAGCCAGGCCTCGCCGCCCCCTCCACCTGCCTCAGGGGGTTCCTGACTAGGAGCGAACTGGACTAGCTCTCCCACTCCAGGACAGTCAAGGCTAGGGCAGGCCAGGACATTGACCACAGAGCCTGCGTGATCCGTGAAGTGAGCAACCCAGAGGTGATGGCACCTGGGTGGCTTGGCCTGTCATGGCCTTGAAAGCGGGGGGGTGGGGGGGCCCTGGAAAGGGGTCAGGTGAAGGTGGAAGCCAGAGGCCAGGCATCTTGAAGTTCGGCCCCAGAGAACTTACCCTCCACTTCCCGTGTTGGGGTCCCAACTTGCTTCATCTGTCAAAGACCCCTGATCCCACCTACCATCTTGCCCCACGGCCAAGATGGCTCCTTGTTCTTAAGGAAGCTGAGATTTGCTACCTACTAGGAGCGGGGCCCTGTCTTGATACGTAAGTGTCAATAAGCCCATTTTGCAGAAGTCAAAACCGAGGTTCAGCGTGGTTAAGTACCTGCCTGGCTTTGGGCATGTGCACGAGTGTGCGCTACGTGTACAAGTGTGTAAACGGGAGCTACATTACCCTGGTCGTAGGGGTGCCGTGAGGAGTGAATGAGATGACCCCGCCTGTTATCTGTCCCCATCTCTTTATGGAGCGCCCACCCACCTGGTTTACTTTGTCCTCGGCTGCGCACGTATCTCTCATCAAATTGAAAGGTTCTCGTGTTACGTGTTTGTCTGTCTCCTGCACTGGGCGAGGTGAGGAAAGCTCCCTCCCCCCGGAACTGCAGCCCCCAGCTTGGAGCCTGGAGCGAGAGGTTGCTCAGGAGAGTCTGTTGCCCTCAAGGGTCCTCCAAGGCTCTCCCACCCTCAGACTCTGCCTCTGCTCTAGCGGCCCTCCCGTGGGCTCCGCCGTGTGGGGTCTGTGCCCTGGGCAGATCCTCAGAAAACCAGAAGGGCCACTGCTTCCCGAGGGGCTGCGGGACTGGGAGCCAGGCTGCAGGCTCCAGGCCCTTCGTCCCCATGTCCTTCTTGTGGGAACCCATTTCCTGAAAAGGGACTCTTCCAACAGAGGCTCCTCAGCCTTCCTTCTTTTTAAATTTTTTTTACATTTATTTATTTTTGATAGAGAGACACAGAGCATAAGTGGGGGAGGGCCAGAGAAAAGGAGACACAGAATCAGAAGCAGGCTCCAGGCTCCGAGCTGTCAGCACAGAGCCCGACGCGGGGCTCAAACCCACAAACCGCGAGATCGTGACCTGAGTCGAAGCCGGACGCTCACCTGACCTAGCCACCCAGGTGCCCCTCCTCGCCCTTCCTTCTACCCCAGGCACCTGGCCTCCTAAGGTGATCAACAAGCCTCAGGGGCTTTTCTGAGTCTTGCAAATGTTGCAGCCTCTGACAGTCTCCAAAGGTCACAGACTTTTCTCTTCCAAGCAGGACACAGTGAGGGCACATAGGAGGGAACAGGGTTGGGGTGGAGCGGGGAGGGTTGGTTCTGAGAGGCTCCCTGAGGGGCTGAGGAGGAGTTCTTGTAAAGGAAAAAGGGGGTGAAACCTTGCGGAAGGGAGGTAAACGTTCAAGAATGTGGGAGAAGCCCTGGCTGGTAGAAGGACTGAGGCGTGGAGTTAAGGTAGGAAGTAGTGGGAGGCTGATCTCTAGGGCCTGGGTCAGGCTGAGCCTCCTTCTGATCACAAAACTGGAGCCAGTTTCAGGCAGGGTGCTGCTTAGAAAGGTCCCTCTAGCCATGGGGGGAAGGGGAGAGGGGAGTCCTGGGAGAGAGCTATGATGTGGTGTTGACCTGCCTCCCCCAGGCCCGGCGCACACTGATGAAGGTTGGGGTGACCAGAGGCGGGAGAGGAGGAGCCCCTGAGGAGGCCCAGAGAGACCCCGTCAGCGGCGCCAGCTGGATGGGTGCAGAAATGACATCATTTTCGTGTACTTAACACAAGGTAAACAGGCGTGGAAAAACCCAAGTACTCATTATCTAACTTAGTAGCTGGCTGCTGGCTCCTTAACAACCGGTTTCCTGGGATTCTGCAGGGGCGGGGAGCCGGAGCGGAGGGGTTTCCCCTCCCTGTGCACGCTGTGTATGTCGCTGGCCCCTTTGCCTAGGCCTCTTCCTTTGAGTCACTCCCTACATGTTCATGGAGCTCAGGGCCTGCTGAAGGCCAGGCGATGGGCTAGTCACGGGGAGACAGCAGGAGCAAGCGTGGTTGGGGGATTTGATCGGAGCGGCCGGGTGGGCTTGAGGCCTCAGAGCACAGGAAGGAAGTGGGGAGACCCGCGGGGAGGCAGTCAGAAGTCTCCCAGCATAAGCAGGACGAATTCTAGAAGACGCCTTGGAGATCAGCCAGTCTGACCCTGGATTCTACAGGTGCATAAACTGAGGCCCCGAGAAGTGAAACGATGTATCAGATACTGAGAGAGAGAGAGAGAGAGAGAGAGAGAGAAGCAGGGTCAAGACTAAAACCCAGGTGTTCTGATGTCCGTGCTTCTTTCTGACAGATCCACTGAGCACTGTCGGACTTTAAGAATAGGAAAGAAAGAAAAAAACCAAAGCACGTGGCCTGGCCTTCGCCTCAACACGCCCCACCCAGGCATGCACGCATGTGGGCTCTCTCCAGAGGGTCAGAGAGAGAAGTGTCTTCTTGCCGGGGTGGGTCCCAAGCGCTTTCCCTTGGTCCCTGGAACACACCCCACAATCCAGTCCGAGGCTTCCTCCCGGTGGAAAGAGCCTACGGATGACAGACGGTGGCCAGACAGCCTCGGGAGAACTGACTGTGAGCTGTCATTTGCTGAGGCAGTGCTGGGAGCTCCTGTCCCCTCTCCACCATCCCTTCGTGGAAAGCCCCAGTGAGGGGACAACTTTCCCGTGGGGGGCCGACAATGCAAGTCTACGCAGACAGCTCACAACAAACATTTGCAATACTTCCTTTTTCTAATGTCAGTTGAGTAAAACAGACAGCATGGAGAAAAGCTGGAGAACTGTAGCCCTGTGACTTTGGACAGAGAGATCGTCAGTTCCCCCGGGCCCCAGGTCCCCCATTCGTATTGAACCCTCAGTGTCCCTAAACTTCACTGACTTGTGAGTTTGAATAACTGCTTCATATTAATGCCCAAAGCTACTAAATCCACGCCCCAACTTCTCCCAGCGGTGCTTTCTGGGAGCTCCCGAGGAGGTGTCCCGCCTGTCCTCCGGGGTTACTTGGTGGCCCCCGAAAGATGGCCACACCCTACCCCCTAGAACCTGGGAATGATACCTTACATGGCAAAAGAGACTTTGCGGGTGTGATTAGGGATCCTGATTTGGGAAGATGATCTTGGATTATCCAGGTGAGCCCAATGCAGTCGCAAGGGCCCCTGTAGGAGGGGACAGACGGGTCAGAGAATCCGATGCAATGCCAGAAGCAGCGGGGACAAGGCTGAGGTCAGAGGGATTCAAGGAAGGGGCCGTGAGCCAAGACATGCGGGCAAGCCTCTGAGGCAAAAATTCTTCCCAGAGCCACCAGAAGAAATGCAGCTGTGCCAAAAACGAGATTTTAGGACTTCTGACCCCCAGACTGTGCGAGAAAAATGTGTATTGTCATAAGCTGTGACGTTTACGGTAGTTTGTTACAGCACCAAAAGCACACTGATGACGCAGGACTGTGGACAGATGGCCATTCACATACATTCCTCCTCGACCACCCTGCCTGTCCTCCTCTGCCCCTTCTCCTGGGCCACTCCCACACCCTTGGTGACTCGAAGCCAGCTGCCTCTGCTGGCTCCACATGCTGTGAACCAGCCAGGGACCAGGTTCAAGGGCATGACATAACCTACCCATTTAGCTTGTAAGCTGGGTGTATCTATGAACTGGGTTCATGGTTGCTTATAAGCCCCCGTACCTCCCTGCTCGGGGTCTGGACCCCCGATATTGATGTCCCCAGTCCCTTCCTGCCTCCAGGTCTGTTCCCTAGCTCCTTTTCACTGGTGGCATTAGTTATCCCCCTCCCTGTGGCCCAGTCCAGCAGCTTCTTTCTGGAGAAACCACTGACAAGGGTCGATTATGCAGGATCTTTTCTTTCAAAGACTTTTACAATTTTCATTTAGTTATGCAAGGGACAGAAGTTCCCTGAAAACAGTTCAGCAACAAAACAAAACAAAAGAAAACAAAACAAAAGAAGGACAGAACAACCGAGGTGTCCATCGAGGAATGAACCGATAGTGAATGGATAAAGAAATACACGCAATGGAATATTATTCGACCATAAAAAAGGAAATCCTGCCATTTGCAACAACATGGATGGATGGACCTTGAGGGTATTATGCTACATGAGTAAGTCAGACAGAGAAAGGCCAACACCGTATGATCTCACTTATACGTGGAATCTTAAAAAACAAAACACAACCCACAAACAAACATCAAACTCCTAGAGAAAGAGATCAGACTTCTGGTGGCCAGAGGCAGGGGTGGGGGAGGGGGATTGGACGAAGGTGGGCAAAAGGCACACGCTTCCAGTTCCGAGATAACTAAGTACTGAGGCTATGATGTACAAGGTGACTACCCCTAACACTGCCACGCAGTGTATCCCAAAGTTAAGAGAGTCGCTCCTAAGAGTTCTCATCACACAGAAACAGAACAAAACAAACAGTTTTTCTTTTTTTCTTTTTGTGTCATATGAGATGAGGGATGTTAACCAAACTTATTGTGGTAATCACTTCACAATGTATGCAGGTCAAGTCCTTATGCCGTATACCTTCAACTTGTACAGGGCTCTATGCCAATTATATCTCAATGAAACAGGGGGGAAAATACAGCAAGGTATATTCAGCCTGTTTGGATAAATGGGGAAAAAGGAAGCGAATAAAAGTGACCTCTAATCCCGCTACATAGAGATAACAATCCAATAATCCGTTGCTGACATTTTCGTGTATATCTGATATAGACTTATCGCACTTATCGCTACTGGACTATTATTTGTTCATTTTAACACAACTGCGATCATATCATCCGTGCAGCTCAAACACAGTCTTTTTTCTCACTCGGCAAATACATGATACACTGCTTTTTGTGTCAACAGACACATGTCTACATTGCTGCTTTTCATGTGCATGTGGTATTTGCCTGTGTGAATGTCCTATATTGTATTAGGTCCGTTGTTGGCCAGTTAGGTTGTTCCCGATTTTTCAGAACTGTAAACAATGTTGCTTTGTAAATGATTTTTGGCCCACTTTTTCAGCTATTTTGGGAGGATAAATTCCTAGAGGTGAAATCGCTGGATGGGAGGGTGTGCACATTTTTAAGGTTCTTGGTGCATATTTGTGGCCTGCTCTTAATTCCAGACCCATTTCTTTCCTGCTCTGGATTTGCCACCCAGTTTAGCATTAGCTCGAGGACAAAGAAGTTTATAGGTGGTAAATCTGCTATTTGTAATTCTCCAGGCTACGTCTCCCCATTAATATGTATGATTGAAAAAATAAATAACTCTAGTTTCCATTTTTAAAATGCCAAGGCTATTCTCATCCTGATGTGCCAGTGTGCCCGGATCTTCCTAGTAGGAGTGAACATTGGATTCAATGCTGCCTCTCCCCTTCTAGAGTGAGAAGGTCCCAGAGGAAGCCAGAGACAGTGGACAGTGTAATTTCTCTGAATCTCAGTTCACCCATCTGCAAACTGTACTTTGCATTATTTTCCTGGGGAGTGGGTGGGGGGGCAGGAACCTGGCTCGGGGTCGGACCTCTCACCCCTTGGGTTTTGTCCCACCCACCTCGGGCCCACACGTTAGCACTGGACACTTGGATCCTCCTGGGCCCTGCTCCTGGCGATCCCTATCCACATTTCCAGCCAGTCTCCCTCAAGAACAACCCCCAGATTTGCTCCACCTTAAAAGGCCCTTGAGCTCTCAGAAGGACAACCACACAAGAGAACAGAACATTACAGAAAATTGCTTGTCTAAAATAGACAAATAATTTTCATTTCATCCTTACCTCTGTGTTCTACTTTATCTGTCTCTTTTTCTACATAAACCAGGCATGAGGGTGATATTATTCTTATAAATTCTTGAGATGGATTACATAATAACCTAGACTTGGAAACTGAAAAAGAAAGGCAAATGCTTGGTAAATGGACAGAAGTCTTTGCGACTATTTAAAGAGACAAAGCCCGGATCACTATTTGCCTCCTGACGCTCCATAGCTGCCTGGTCTCATTCTCGGGCTTTCCGGAGAGAATCTTCGCTGAGCCTGTTCAGAGCCGTATGGCCCAACTTCCTGGATAATCAGAATCACCTGGGATGCTTATGAAAATGCAGGTTCCTGAGCCCCAGGACAGACCTCTTGAATCCCATTCTCCCGGGGAGAGATCTATATATTTACAAATGTACATTATACATGTAAGAAGTGGCCCCAGGTAATTCTTAACATCAGGAAAATAATAAATATACTATTATAGAGGGAGAAATGCCTATGGTTTTCAACCTTGGCTGAAAGTGACAGCCTCCTGGGGATGGAGATATATATATATTTAAAATTTTTTTTTAATGTTTATTTATTTGGTGGGGGGGGGAGCAGAGAGAGAGGGAGACACAGAATCCGAAGTAGGCTCCAGGCTCCGAGCTGTCAGCACAGAGCCTGACATGGGGCTTGAACCCATGAACGGTGAGATCATGACCTGAGCTGATGTTGGACGCTCAACCGACTGAGCCATCCAGGTGCCCCTCCTGCAGGCCTTTAAAAGCCTGACACACAGTTAAATCAAAATCCCAGTTGTCTTGAGAACCATGTATAGGGGCCACTGGGAAGGCCTCTCAAACATGTGGACCAAGAGACCAGGGTTCTAGCACTGGCTTTGCCACCAACTCTTTGGGTAGCATCTCCGGTTGCCAGTTGCCACAAATACAAAACGAGGGGCCCGGACTGGCCCAGTGAGAGAAGGCTTTCTGTCCCATACGTCCGTCTGACTAATTGGAAGTGGCTGACAGGGTCCCAGCAGCGAGTCCCAATCTTGAAGATTCTGGGTCTGGAACCGGGCTGAACAGGAAAGAGTGCCTTGATTAATGATGTCTGCCTCGGGTGCACAGAGAGGGTGCTCACGCCCGTCTCAGGGCTCGCTGTCCCCAGACTAGGTCCCCTCCAAGCTTCAGTGACATAATGATAATGGCACCAGATTAGTTATGATGAAGAGTTTAGATAACCTATGCACATAGACCTTGCAACCTGTGAAGCGCTATCCAGATGCTAGTTACTATAGCAGCAGTTATTATTCTAGTCCGAGGATGCTATTTCCTCAACACTTTTCAAGGCAGAGTCATGAACAACAAGCCGCCTGCCTGGGCCAGGGCAGGGTGAGGTGGGGTGTCTGGGTCTGAATGCACTCTTGAATGGGGAATCACATGGGATTACAGTAGTGGATCATTGAACCCGCTAGGGGTTTCGAAGCTAGAACTTTTCTTTTTTTGCAACATGACTGAGAGAAGTGAACTCGTAGAGGGAAGACGATACAAAGGGTTCTGGATTCCACACTTGATCTTTAGCCATAAGGCCGAGAAGCGACAGGGTTCTGGATCCCAAAGAACATCTCTGCCCCAACCAGAGCCTGCTAACCACGTAGTCTTTCTACTTTCAGGAGGCATTCTACCTACGCACCCCATTCACCCCATCCATCCATCTACCCATCCACCCGTCCCTCCACCCAACCCTCTAGTCATCCGCTTGTCCATTCATCCACTTACTGACCTACTCTTACTGAGAATTGCCAGGCACCAGACACGTGCTGGGTTCTGGGATACAGCCGGTGCTTCTGTGTCACACAACTCCAGGGAACAGCATTCACATAGGTGTTCACAGATATCACACAGATAGATATTTGCGTAGATCCACTGGACATAGAAGTGAACAAGACAGAGAGACAAAGGTCTTTGCTGGCGTGGATCTTTCATTCTAGATGGGGGACAGACAATAAAGGAGAAAACAGAATGAATGAACAAGATCATTTCACACAGTGGTGAGTTCTAAGAAGAAACCAAAACAGAGTGATGTGAGGGACAGTAATGGCTGGGGGACAGATTGGGTGCCTAGTTTGGATACAGTGGCCAGGAAAGGTGATATTTGAATAAAGGCAACAGCTTGCCATGTGAACTTCTGAATCTAGAGCATATCAGGCAGAGGGAACAGCAAGTGCAAAGGTCCGGAGGTGGGAAGAATTCTAGGAACCAAAAGAATGCCGGTGTGGCTAGAGCTGGGTGTGTGAAGGGTAGGGGGTAAGAGCTAAATTAATTTTTGGCTTAAGCAACTGGGTGAATGATTGGTGCCATTTACTGAGATGGAGAAGACTGAGGGAGGAACAGATGGGCAGGGAAGTGAATCATGAGATCTATTTTGGCCATGTTACCCTTGAGGGCAATATCAGACATCCAAGTGGAGACATTGAGTAGGATTTAGTAATTTGGAACCTGGAGGTCAAAATGGAGGTATGAATTTGTTGGTAGACATGGGGGTTGACTGTCCAATATCCATACCCATTTTTCATGCTAGCTACTCTAATTTATGTTGCTGTGTCCATATCTCCTAATGTGCTTGGGGGAATAACTCTACCCCTGTGCTAGGAGTGGGATGTTCAGCTAAAGTCTAAACCAACAATACACCCCATCCTCTGGTCATGTAACTGGTTCAGGAGTGGGCATTTGAGTCCATCTGAGGCCGCAGACAAGTGTTAGTTTCTTAGCTCTTTCTAGAGCACTCTGGAAGACACCTCCTCTCTCTCCTGAACATGTAGAATCTGGAAGTCATCGGCAGCCATCTTGCAACCATGAAGGGTAGAGACGGTGACAGTAAGGTCGATACAATGGAAGGTAGAGCAGAAGGACAAGGGAAAAAGAAAAGGTAAACCTTCTGACACCAAGTCACTAGAGCCCATCCTACCTCAGACTTTATGAAACAAGAAATGCACCCAACGGTCTAGGCCAAATTGGGTTGAGGTCTCTGTTATTTGCAGCTGAACACAACCCAACTGATAATGGCCACGGGGCTAGTGACATCTGGGGAATGGGAGGGGGAGAGTGTAGATGAACCAGGAAGTGGGTGGGCCCGGAGGCAGGCTACTGAAAGGTTTCCAAAGAAAGTGCTGGGGGTGGGGGTGATCCATGAATGCAGCAATCTTGGAAGATTTCCTGTGCATAGTCTGGATCTCTTTTACTGGAGAGGAAGTGAATGCACTCAATAAAACACAGGCCTTTGTGTTGCAGAGGCCAGATTTAAGCAACCTCTGCTATTTGCCATCTGTGTGAGTCTGGGCAGCACATTTAACCCTCTGAGTCTCCATTCCTTCCCCTGTGAAAAGGAGGTAATAACACCCACCTCAAAGAGCTGTGTGTGGACTGTGCCAAGCTGTGGCAGGTAATACTTTCTGTCCCTCCCTTTTGCCTCCTCTTTGGTGGCAGACACCTCTCTCTCTCTCAAAGCCTGGTGAAGGAAGCTGAGTCATTTATCATAGAACTAAAAATTTTAAGTGCTCTCCTCAAATACTCTGTCTCTAGAGAAGCAGTTGATAACCAGGCACATTTGTCCCTCCTTTTCAGGCATCCACATTTTATTTATTTTTATTTTTATTTTTTTTAATTTTTTAATGTTTATTTATTTTTGAGACAGAGAGAGACAGAGCATGAATGGGGGAGGGTCAGAGAGAGGGAGACACAGAATCTGAAACAGGCTCCAGGCTCTGAACTGTCAGCACAGAGCCCGATGCGGGGCTCGAACTCACGGACCACGAGATCGTGACCTGAGCCAAAGTCAGCCGCTTAACCGACTGAGCCACCCAGGCGCCCCATCCACCACATTTTAGCATGAAAATAGATGCTCTACTGAGGGGAGAAAGACGCATCAGTTCCAGTCTGGTGGGTGCCCGGTGATGATTCCCCAAGTGCTGCTTCTAACAGGGGTCACCCCTGATAAGATGACCCATGTACAAAGGTCACCGAGACTGTAGCCCCAAGGGTGGGAAACAGATTTTCTGGAAATAGAATGTAACTACTGGAGGCTGAGGCATCACAGGAAGCCAGGATGCTGGTTATGGACAGGTTAAGTTTCCCTAACCCGTCTCCCGAAAGGGGGATAGTGAGGTCCTCCCAGGCCATTGCCAGACATCTTATGTAGCAGAGAAACATTTCCCGGCTGGGTCCAAGTTCCAGTTCTGTTACTTAATAGCTATGTGACCCGCACAAGTTATTCCGTGCACCTGTACTTCTGTGTCATCTATAAAACATAAAAGTGGGAGAGTGAGGTTTGTTCCTGCTGTGCTCACGTATCGCCGGCAGGAATGCAAAACAGTAAAACTCCGATTGAGGGGAATTTGGCAGCACTGAGTAAAATTACGTAGGCAAGTACGCTTTGATCCGGCAATTCCATTTTTAGGAATCTATCCCAAAGCCACAATGGCAAAACTGCAAGAGATACATGCCCTAATGTGGCGGCACGATTTATAGTGGTAAAAGACTGGAAACAACCCAAATGTCCACCGTTTGGGGCCTGGGTGAATAAATTATGGTCCGGCTATACAACGGGGTTCTAGGCAGCTGCTAAAAGGAGTGAGGACTGTTTAGACATACTGCTTTGGGGTGATCTCCCAGATACAAGGTTAAGCGAAAAAAGTGGGATAGAGAAATGTGTGTTTCGTATACAGCCATTTAGCCAAGAAAGGAGGGAGGGTGTGTGCATCTGGCATAAGAAGGTAGTGAGGTTTCATTCTCTTGCACGTAGCTGTCCACTTTTCCCAACACCAAGTATTGAAGAGACTGTCTTTTTCCCATTGTATGTTTTTGCCTCCTTTCTCACCATATGTTCTCGAGGAGACAGAAGCCAGGAGTCCGGGCCCTGCCTATTCCTTGGCCCCAGCTGCAGGCCTACAAGGAAGTTGGAAGGTACCCTGGCTGCCCTATATTCTTGCTGGTCACTTACTCTATAAGCAGGGGACACTTGCTTGGGCCCAGTGGTTTTGATGATGATTCTTCTTTTCCAAATATAGAGTTCTTGCGCTGAAATCTTACAGTGAAGCCAACTTTTGAAGCAGATTTAAAAAGTACTCTTCTCTGGTTAATAGAGAAGAGTTCAGAGCCCTAAGTTCTCAACTCCCAGTGCAGCAGGGTCTACCGGGTACCCACAGCATCATCCTATCACCCCTTCCTACTTAGTTTCTTAGTTGAGCGTATTGCTGCCTGGAATACAAGACTATTTTCCAGCCTCCCTTGCAGCTAGGTATACGTGACTATAACTGACATAGAAGTAAATCTGGTAGAGTTTGGAAGACTTCTGGTAAATCTTATGAAAAAAAAAAGGAGGGGGGAAAACCCAAAACTATTAAAACGAAGAAATAAATTCAGTCAATTTGCTTAATTCAAGATCAACATGCAGAAAGCTGTTGCATTTCTATATACTACTAAAAACAGAGCATAAAGGGAAATGAAGAAAATAATCTCATTTATAATTGCAACAAAAAGAATAAAATGCTTAGGAATAAATGTAACCAAAGAGGTGACAAACCTATACCCTGGAAACTATAAGGCACTGATGAAAGAAACTGAAGACAACATAAGTAAATGGAAAGACATACCATGCTCATGAATTAGAAGAGTTATTATTGTTAAAATGTCCACACCACCCAAAGCAATCTACGGATTGGTAGAATCTAAGGATTCAATGCAATCCTTATCAAAATACCAATAGTATTTTTCACGGAACCAAACAAAAAGTCTTTAAAAGACCCCAGATAGGGGCGCCTGGGTGGCTCAGTGAGTTAAGCGTCTGACTTTGGCTCAGGTCATGATCTCCCGGTTCGTGAGTTCGAGCCCCGCGTCGGGCTCTGTGCTGACAGCTCAGAGCCTGGAGCCTGCTTCAGATTCTGTGTCTCCCTCTCTCTCTGTCCCTCCCCCACTCACACTCTATCTCAAAAATAAATAAATAAACATAAAAAGAGACCCGAACTAGCCAAAGCACTCTTGAGAAAGAGGAACAAAGCTAGAGGTATCAAAATCCCAGATTTCAAGATTTACTACAAAGCTATGGTAATCAAAACAGTATGATACTGGCACAAAAACAGACTCATAGATCAATGGAATAGAATCGAGAGCCTAGAAATAAACCCATGCTTATATGGTCAATTAATCTACAATAAAGTGGGCAAAAATATACAATGGGAAAAAGTCTCTTCAACAAATGGTGTTGGAAAAACTGGACAGCTATATGCAAAAGAAACAACTGGACCACTTTCTTACACCATATACAAAAATAAACTCAAAATGTATGAAAGACCTAAATATAAAACTTGAAACCATAAACTCCTAAAAGAAAACATAGGCCGTACTCTCTCGGGCATCAACCTTAGCAGTGTTTTCCTGGATACGTCTCCCTAGGCAAGGGAAACAAAAACAAAAGTAAACAATTGGGACTACATCAAAATAAAAAGCTTTTACACAGTGAAGGAAATCATCAACAAAGCAAAAGGTAAGCTGAGTGGAAGAAGATAGTTACAAATGATATGTCCTATAAGGGGTTAATATCCAAAGTATATAAGGAACTTATACAACTCAACACCAAAAAACAAAACAAAACAAAAAAACACAAAGAGACCCCCACAAATAATCCAAATAAAAATGGTTAGAGAACCTAAATAGACATTTTTCCAAAGAAGATATGCAGATGGCATATTCAGATGGACACACGAAAAGATGCTCAACATCACTCATCATCAGGGAAATGCAAATGAAGACCACAACCGAGGTATCACCTTGTACCAGTTGGAATGGCTAGTACCAAAAAGACAAGAAAAAACAAGCGTGGGCGAGGATGTGGAGAAAAGGGAACACTTATGCACTTTCGGTGGGAATGTGGTTGCCAGAGGGGATTAAGAGGTACAAACTTCCAGTTATAAAATAAATAAGTCATAGAGATGGAGAGTACAGCAGAGAGAATACAGTCAATAATATTATAATTACTTGAGGTGGTGACATGGTAACTGCATTACTGTAGTGAGCATTTGTAAAGTATACGACTGTCAAATCATGATGTTGTACAACTAGAACAATATTGTATGTCAACTATATTTCAAATTTTCAAGAAAGAATATGTCACTGTAATTTCTATTATCCTTCATAGTGTTTTAAAATTTACAAACTTCCTCATAAGGGTCAAGTTTAGCCCCAGATATTTTCTTTTCTGGGGCGCCTGGGTGGCTCAGTCGGTTAGGTGTCCGACTTCGGCTCAGGTCATGATCTCGCGGTTTGTGGGTTCAAGCCCCGCGTCAGGCTCTGTGCTGACCGCTGGGAGCCTGGAGCCTGCTTCGGAGTCTGTGTCTTCCTCTCTCTCTGCCCCTCCCCCGTGTGAACTCTGCCTCTCTCTGTCTCTCAATAATAAATAAATGTTAAAAAATTTTAAAGGGGTCTTTTCTTTCTGATATATATGCATGTGTGTGTGTGTGTGTGTGTGTGTGTGTGTATGTGTGTATGTGTGTGTGTGTGTGTGTGTGTTTTAGAAAAAGAAAAGACAATACACTTAGCCTATAACCCAGCAATCTCTTATCCAGGTATCTGTCCTATAGAAATAAAACCACCACCATATAAAGGCGTGTGTGTATAAAGTTATTTGTTATATTTATTAAGACAATGTTATAACAAATGTGTTATTTGTTACTTGTTATAACAATGCTTGTAATGACAAAAACTAAAAATATATTTTTTATTGGATGAAGCATGCATGGTAGGGCCATAATATGGGAGAATAGTAACTATATAAAAGGTGAATTAGATCTGCCTCTGTTGACTTTACTTTTTATTTTTTAATGTTTATTCACTTTTTGAGAGACAGAGTGCAGAGTGCAAGCAGGGCAGGGGCAGAGAGAGAGGGAGACACAGAATTCAAAGAGGCTCTTCCAGGCTCTGAACTGTCAGCACAGAGCCCGACGCGGGGCTCGAACCCCCAAACCGTGAGACCATGACTGGAGTCGAAGTCAAGACGCTTAACCAACTGAGCCACCAAGGCGCCCCCCTCTGTTGACTTTAAATCACAGTGATGATATTTACATAAGGCAAGTTTCAGCAAACATGTATCAACTTCAACCTCAGTTTTGTGTTCATGTTATAAGAGCATGGAGAAAGATGAAGAAGGGTCCATGGCAGACCATTACTATTAGTTACTTGGGGTGGGGTGTGTATTTATTGAGAAAATTTAATTAAGACATCTGATGACAATTAGCATATAAAACAGACCCGGATAAATAGAGTAAAAGTGTTCTAAAGTCCTTATATTGTCTAGGAAGCAAATACAAAGTGCTAATTAATAAAGGATTTAGATAAATCAAGGATGCATATTGTTTTTTATCTTTAGCATAACTTATCAGATAATTGTAAAAGGGTATATAACTTCTGAGTTAATGGGGGGGTGGATGATAGGAAAATTCTTTTTTTCTTTTTTCCTTTTTTTTTTTTACGTTCATTTATTTTTGAGAGACAGACAGAGCACGAGTGGGGGAGGGGCAGAGAGAGAAGGAGGTACAGATTCCAAAGCAGGTTCCAGGCTCTGAGCTGTCAGCACAGAGTCCGACATGGGGCTCAAACTCACAAACCATGAGATCATGACCTGAGTTGACGTTGGAGGCTTAACTGACTGAGCCACCCAGGCGCCCCAGGAAAATTCTTAATCCAAAAGTGGTCAATGAAGGAGAGGTAAGAACATGGAACAGGAGGAACAGATAGAAAACAGTAAGATGATAGCTTAAAAGCAAATGTATCAGTAATTACAAAAAATATAAATATAGTAAGTGCTCCAATTACTATTAGGTTAGATTAAAAAACACAACTGTCTGTTGTTCATAGGAAGTACATCGAATAAATAAAGATACAGAAAGGTGGAAAGTAAAATATGGGGAAAAGTTATTCCAAGAAATACTAACCCCCCCAAAAAGCTGGTGGTGTTATATTAATATCTTTCAATGTAGACTTTAAGATAAAAGAATTGCTAGAGATAAATAGGGAATTTTGTAACAATAAGAGGTGCAATTCACTAAGAAGATATAATAATTCCAAATTTGTATTAACCTAATAATACAGCTTTAAGTATAAGAAAAGCAAAAATTAAAGAGAAATAGAAAATTCCACAAAGAGGAAGATTTTTTTTTTTAACATTTATTTATTTTTGAGACAGAGAGAGAGACAGAGCATGAACAGGGGAGGGGCAGAGAGAGAGGGAGACACAGAATCTGAAACAGGCTCCAGGCTCTGAGCTATCAGCACAGAGCCCGACACGGGGCTCGAACTCACGGACCGTGAGGTCATGACCTGAGCCGAAGTAGGACACTTAACCGACCGAGCCACCCAGGTGCCCCAAAGAGGAAGATTTTAAAACACAACCCCCAGATACTGATTTTTTAATCAGATAAAGATTTAAATAATATGATCAGTAAAACTGACCTAATGGCAATATATAAAACACTGCACCCAACAGCTGCATAACATATGCTCTTTGTAAGCATACCTTATAAATACACTGGTCCAGAAAGCAAATTTTAAAACCTTTGAAAAGCTGAAATTATACAGGGGGTATTTCTTCCATGATCCTAATGCAATTAAACTGAAATCAGCATAAACAGACAACCAGAAGAATCCTAATATGTTTGGAAGTTAAGAAATATACTTCTAAAGGGGCGCCTGTGTGGCTCAGTAAGTTTAGTGTCTGACTCTTGGTTTTGGCTCAGGTCATGATCTCATGGTTCGTGAGTTCAAGCCCCGCACTGGGCTGTGGGCTGACAGCACAGAGCCTACTTGGGATTCTGTCTCCCTCTCTCTGCCTCTGCCCTGCTCGCTCTCAATCTCTTTGTCAAAAATAAATAAAAATAAGTTCAAAAAAAAAAAAAAGGAAATATATTTCTAAATAACCCATGGATTAAAAAAAAAAGAAATCATAATGGAAATTTAAAAATATTTTTAACTGAATAATACAAAAATATTGTGTATTGACAGTTGTGGGATATACCTAAGGACGTGCTTAGAGAATTATAACCACATACATTAGAAAAGAAGAAAGACTGAAAAGCCAAAAAGTCAAGTTTTCACTTCAAAATGTTGACCAAAGAACAAATTAAGCTCAAAGAAAATAGAAGGAAGAAAATATTCAAGGGCAGAGATTATAAATGAAGTTTATAAAACAGACACACAAAGAGTATCAAACAAGGGCACCTGGGTGGCTCAGTCGGTTAAGCTCTTGATCTTGGTTTGGGTCATGACCTCATGGTTGGTGAGTTTGAGCCCCGTGTTGACCTCTTTGTGACAGCACAGAGCCTGCTTGGGACTCTGTCTCTCTCTCTCTCTCTCTCTCTCTCTCTCTCCTTCTCTCTCTCAAAAATAAATAAATAAACATTTGAAAAAATAAAGAGTATCAAACAAAATGAATAGTTGTGTCTGAAAGAGTGAAAGCAACTGGTAAACCGTAAGCAAGAATGACAGGAGAGACGGAAAAGGCATACATAATGAATGTCAGCAGTGAAAATGGGAATCTTACCTTAGATTCCACACAGACTGGAAAGACAAGAAGATACTGTGAAAACTGTGCACCAATAAATTGTAAACATTGGATGAAATAGACAAATTTCTTGTAAAATGTGACTTATAGAAAGTGACACGAGAAAACAGAAAAACGATATTGTTGAGACATATTCAATCCATAATTTAAAATATTCTCACAAAGAAAACTGCAGTTCCAGATATAGATGTACTGGCAAATTCTGCCAAACATCTAAGGAAGAAATAATTCCAATCTTGCAAACTCTTCTAGGGAATAAGAGATATTATTTCCCTACTTATTTTGTGAAGCCAGAAAGACTTTGACAATAAAATCTAGCCAGAAGATTTACAGAAAAAAATCATAGGTCAGTCTCATGCATGAATGAAGTGTAAACATTCTAAACAAAAATATTTCCAAGTCTACTTACAAATAGATCAAGTTGGGTTTATTCTATAAATGTAAAGTTGGGTCAACACTTGAAAATCAATCAATGCAATTTATTACATTGACAGAATAAAGGATAAAAACTATAATATTATTTTAATAGATACAGAAAAATATTTTGATAAAATTTAAGATCCATTCATGATTCTTAGCAAACTAAGAATGGAAAGGAACTTCCTTAAAACATGAGAAGGGATCTTGAAAAAAAAAACCAAAATGATCATAATCTTGATACATAATGGTGAAATTTTGAAACATTCCCCTTTGAAACCAGGAACAAAATAAAGATGTTTGTTACCACCAGTGTTATTCATCATTGTATTAGCTTAGTGTAGTAAGACAAGAAAGGATTGAAAAGAAATACAACAGTCATTATTTGTATGTAATTTATGATGTGTAGAAAATCTAAAAAAGTTATAGATACATTTGAGAATTTATGAATAAATTTAGCGATACATTAGAAACTAGGTCAATACACAAGAATTAATTGTATTTCTATATATCAGGAAAAAACCAAATACAATGAAATAAAAAAATATACCCATTTCAATAGCATAAAATAAACCTAAGAAGGAATCTAATAAAACACGTTACAAAGTAAATCTCCAAATAGTACGAGAAATAGCAAAGATCAAAATAGAGGACTATACCATGTTCATGAATTGGAAGACTCAACATTGTAAAGATGTCTACTGTACCCAAATTATTCTATAAATTCAATGCGATCTCAATCAAAATCCCAACTTTTTTTTGCAAAACTTGACAAGCTGATTCAAAACTGCACACGGAAACACAAAGGGTTAAGAATAGCCATGCCACTCTTGAATGAGAAGAACAACATGGGAGGAGTTTTTCTAACACCAACAATTATCATTTAAAAAAATACAGCATTTCACAGTGTGCTGTAAGGACAAATTCATCAATGGAACAGAATAAAAAGCTCAGAAACATACCCTGGTGTATAAATCCATGGGATTTATGGCAGAGGTGACCCTGCAGAGAAGTAGGGAAATGCCAGCCTTTTCAATAAAGGCTGTTGGACCACATAATTGTATATATTTTTCGAAGCAAGAATCCATACTATGTAATTCCATGGTAAGTGAAAAACAGGAGACACGCATGAAAGGCAAGAGGAAGGAAAGAAGGAGGGAATGCTTCTAGAGGATACAGGTAACGTTCTTCAAGAACAGTCATGAAGGAAACAACTGCTAAATTTGACTACATTAAAATTAAGAACTTTTAAAAAAATTTTGTTTATTTATTTTTGAGAGCAAGCGAGTGCAGGGGAGGAGCAGAGAGAGAGGGAGACACAGAATCCAAAGCAGGCTCCAGGTTCCAAGCCGTCAGCACAGAGCCTGATGCGGGGCTCAAACCCACAACGGTGAGACCATGGACTGAGCTGGAGTCAGAGACTCAACCGACTGAGCCACCCAGGTGCCCCTAAAATTAAGAACTTTTGACCATCAAAGGACATCAAGAGAATGAAAGAACAAGCCATGGGTGGGAGAAGATATTTGCAACACAAATACCCACAAGAAACTCACAGTGATACTCTGTTTTTAAATCAAAAAGAAAGACAAACAACCAAAAAGAAAACTGGGGCCAGGGATTTGAAAAAAGCACTTTACAGAAGAGATCTCCAATGGCTAATAAACAAATGAAAAGGTGTCCAACTGGATCATTAATCAGGGAAATGCAAAATACAACATAACAGGATACCACTCCACACCCACAGGAATGGCTAAAGTTAAACAGTGATAATAACAAGTGTTAGCAAGGATATAGGGCAATGGCCTATATCCCAGGCGCTGTGGACAGGAGTGCAAATTGAGATGATCACTTTGAAAACGCTTTGGCATTATCTACTAAACAGCACACCGACCCACACAGCCTCTGACCCAAGTTCATCCCTAGGTATATGCCCAATAGAAATGGGTGCACGTATGTACCGAGAAACACGATCAGAATGTTCATCGTGGCATCATTGGCAAAAGCCAAAAAGCAAAAGCGATCCAAACAACCATCAAACATGAAATGGAGAAATATGTTTAGCATGCTTAGACAATGAGTGGACTGCAGCCACAGCCTGGAACACGGATGAATCCCACAAATATTGAATATTGAACATTATTCACGATATTGAATAAAATAAGCCAGCACGGGGCACCTGGGTGGCTCAGTTGGTTATGCGTCTGATGTCGGCTCAGGTCATGGTCTTGCGATTTGTGAGTTCGAGCCCCACGTTGGGCTCTGTGCTGACGGCTCGGAGCCTGGAGCCTGCTTCGGATTCTGTGTCCCCCCCTCTCTCCACCCCACCTCTGCTTGTGCGCTTTCTCTGTCGTTCATAAATGAATAAACATTAAAAAAAAAAAAAAAGCCAGCACAAAGGAGCACAAGCTTGTAGTTCCATTTGCATAAGGTTCACAAAACAGGCACCACTGAACTAGAGCTGAAGGGCATGTGGGTAGTGGGCAAAGCCAAAAAGAGAAGAAAGGAAGAGGTTCCTATCAAGATTGTTCATTACATGGAGAGGGAAAGGTGGTAATCTGGGAGGAGGTATGAAGGAGGCTTCTGGGGTGCTAGAATCATCTATTTCCTTTCTTGACCTGGGGTATCCTGGTGTTTGCTTTAGGACAGTCCACTGAGATACAGAGGTTAGTTTTTTCCACTTTGTGTCTCTAGGATATATTTCAGAAAATTTGAAATGTTTACCGTAGATAATAGTGCTGGCAATATTTTAAAATACAATATGCACAAAGAATTAGAAAATCCTTGGTTGATTAGGTTACGCAATTAGGAGCAATTTTAATCTTGCATATCTGTGGTTATTTTAGCATGAGTTTAATTTAGTAAAGTAACTTTTAAGGGAATATCCTGGAACAAGCAGCGTTAGGAAAGGTAAATGATCTAGAATGAGCTGACACTTGGGAAATACGCTCAAGAAAACGCAAAAGGATTTTTTAAGGTCTATTCAGAGGAGGGAAAGAAAGCAAGCCAAGGCGAGGCCAGAGCCCAGGGACTTTGATGTCATGCAAACAGATGACGGAGACAGAGCAGAACCACTCGGTTTTTATGTTGCTTCTGTCTTCATCCGGGAGAATGATCTTCAAGCTGGAAACGATGGAACAGATATCACCAAGATGGAATTAAAGCCCAGGATGAATGCGGAAACCAAAAACTTGCCGTTGTGATCACGGACTAGTTAACATAGTGAGGAATCGGAGGACTGGAGAGGAGGCAGAGGACAGAAGACAAGGAGATATAATGCTGGCTTCATGGATGGAGGGTCTAGTCAATGTGTGCTCCTGCCCCAAATCCAAAGCAAGGTATAAACAGGTCGTCTGTGGACATTTCTGGAGGCAGGTTGCTCCCTCGGAGCCTCCAGTGAATCAGCAAAAACAAGTCACCCAGACGGTTTCGTGTCACAAATTTACGACATCAGATTGAACATGTCAAATGCCGCGCGTGTGGGGTGCAGACTGAGACTTGTATACATTTGACATGGTTCAGAATTCTCTAGAAGAATGGGGAAGCTACTTGCAGATGGAAAGTTATCCTGCTTTGGTGTCCTAAAATTCGACCGGGAAGACACCGTATCAGTGTGGACGGGCTAGGTCGTGCAACGCTAACAGCGTAATCCCGAATCAGCGGCTGCGGCGACAAGGCTCATTTCCCACCCATGCTGTAAGTCCGAGGCGTGTCCGCAGGACCGTCTGCCCTGCCTTCTCCTCTGGGACCTGGGCTGAGGGGCAGCCCGCTGCGGCAGGAGGAGGGAGCACGGCGGCCCATGTCTTGGCACCGAAGGTGTCATGCCGGAGTGACAGTACAAATCTCAAAGTGGGACGCGCGAGACTGCTGTGTGTTGGCAAGATGAAAAGCGTGGGGTGTCCCGAGCTCCTGACCTCCACAGACGGTCTGCAGCCCTCTCGTGTGGCCGTGTAAGCTGATCCAGGCAAGGAGGACAAGAAGTGCCAGCAGCTGGGCAGGGATCCAGCACTTTGGCACCTAAAAGCCTACAGTTTCCACCCCCCAACCCCCCATTGGTTCCAGGGGCCATGGACCAGATGAGCCCAGGGCTGGGGATAAAGAGTGAGGGACGCGGATGCCAGGGGAGGGCGATATCTCCTGATGCCACCCTCCCCCCCCCCCCCACCAGGGATTGCCTGCCCTCCCCCGTCTCCAGTGCCTCTGCTCCTCTCCACTTCCGGTTCTCCTCTTTCCCAGTTCCCAAATGACCTAAATCGGCCTTTACTTAGCATCGCCTTAATTCGCCTCTAATACCTCAGGAAACACCATAAACAAAAAACAACGTACAAACTCAAAAACAGAAACGGGTTTAAATATTTGCCAGTGTAAGCATATAAGTGGAATACCACTGCTTTTTAAAATCGCATTGTCGGGGCACCTGGGTGGCTCAGTCAGTTCACGGTTGTGTGAATTTGAGCCCCGCATCGGGCTCCGTGCTGACAGTGTAGGGCCTGCTTGGGATGCTATGTCTCTTCTCTCTCTGCCCCTCCCCGACTTGCTCTGTCTCTGTCTCTCTCAAAATAAATAAACTTTATAAAATAATTAACAGGAGCGCCCGGGTGGCTCGGTCGGCTAATTTGGCTCAGGTCATGATCTCACAGCTGGTGAGTTCAAGCCCCACGTCGGGCTCTGTGCTGACAGCTCAGAGCCTGGAGCCTGCTTCGGATTCTGTCTCATTCTCTCTCTGCCCCCCCTACCCCCCCACCCCACTCGTGCTCTGTCTCCCTGTCTCTCTACAATAAATAAGTGTAATAAAAAAATTTAAAAATTAAAAAAAAAAAAACCTATAGCTAACATCATACTTAATGGTGAGAAACTCCAAGCTTTCTCCCTAAGACCAGGTACAAGGCAAGGATGTCCCCTCTCGCCGCTCCTTATCAACACTGTGCAGGAAGTCCCTGCTAGCACAAGCCAGACAAGAAAAGGAAACAGAAAGTATACAGACGGGGAAGGAAGAAATAAAACGCGGTCATCAGGTGGTGACACAATGGTCTGCAGACGCGGGGGGGCCTGCTGATGTGTGTGCCTGTGCTCTGGACAGGCAAGGGCGTTCAGGACGAAATCCGATTCAGAAGCCAGGAGGCTGACAGACCAGCACCCAGACAAGTGGATGGTACCAAGGACCACAGCCAACGTGATGCGCTCACGGCCAAGGTGGCACTGGCATTTCCCCCAGAGCTACTGATGACACGCTTGGAGTGTAAATTCACACGAGCAAGTTCACCCCTGGCTGTCCTCGGGCTGACATGCCAGGAAGCGCCTGCTTTCACAGAGCCCATCTGGCCCGAGAGGCCAATCGACTTTATTGCTGGCTTTGTAAGTCAGGGTCTAGCAGAGACACTGGACGAAAGAAGCACTTACCAAGCATGGCGAACATAGGAATACGAGTGTTTTCTAGATACGGCCATGTGTCTCCCTGTTCGCCCAAACTTCCGCTCTTCCAGCGAAGCCACACGTGGTGGGTTAACAAACTGCCGGGGCTCGAATCCAGACTCAGTCACCTTATGCTCCCTTGAGTTAGCTATGTGGCCTTTCTGACCTCAGTTTCCCTAACTGTAAAATAATATTTCAGAGACTTGTGTTGAGATTTAAATTAGGTTAAATATGAAGGACTTAGGAAAGAGCTGGGTGTGGAGGAAGTACCCAGTAAATATTAAACATTGTGTTTATTGTAGATAGAGTACAATACTATCACAATACAATACAATAATTTCAGGGGAGAATTTGCAAGTTAGCCAGAGTATCTTTGTAGGCAAACAGAAGGATGTGAGACCGGTTAATAGCAAAACCATATGAAATCGAGGAGAGCTGCAGAGAGGACAGATGAAGGAGTTAGTGTCACCTTCCAGTGATGAAAGAATGAGTGTCATGCTTTGAAGCAGGTATTTAGTGGTGTGCCTTAAATATTCAACTCAGAACAACAATAATGTGGGGGCGCCTGGGTGGCTCAGTCGGTTAAATGTCCGACTCTTGATTCCAGCTCAGGTTATGATCTCACGATTCGTGAGTTTGAGCCCCACACCAGGCTCTGCTCTGACAGTGCAGAGCCCGCTTGGGATTCTCCCCCTCCCTCCATTTCTCTCCTGCTGGTGTTCTCTCTCTCTCTCAAAATAAGAAGCGAACAAAAAAGAACATCAATAGTGTGATGCTTAAAATCAATAGGGAGAAAAAACTTATTCAATTCTGTTAACATCTGGGGAAAAAAGGTAAGTTGGGACCTGGCCATGGTGTCGTGCTCTGAAATGAATTCGTAACAGACTGAATTAAATGTGAAACATGAATAACGATCTAGAAGATGATGTAGGTATGGAGACCCTTTTAAGCAGTGTGGGGCGTTTTGATTCCCCTTTCACTCGGTGAACCATTGGGAGCGTGGGGCCAGGACTGACTGGCACGGAGCCAGCATCTTGTGCTGAGTGCGGCTCCTACAAACTTTGTTCGTTGATTGATTTCACAGTCCACACACAATGTTACATTCATTTCAGGAGCATGACATAGTGGTTCGACAACTCTACACGGTGTGCTATGCTCACAAGTATAACTACCACCTGTCACTACACATCACTATCACAATACCATTGACTGCATTCCCTATGCTGTAACTTTTATCCCCGTGACTTATTCATTCCGTAACTGGAAGCTGGTATTTCCCATTTTGCCCATCCTTTCGCGATCCCTATATTTATTTTTTTTTTAATTTTGTAATGTTTATTTATTTTTGAGAGAGAGAGAGAGACAGAGCACGAGCCGGGGAGGGGCAGAGAGAGAGGGAGACACAGAATCCGAAGCAGGCTCCGGGCTCTGAGCTGTCAGCACAGAGCCGAACGCAGGGCTTGAACTCGCAGACTGTGAGATCATGACCTGAGCCAAAGTCAGATGCTTAGCCGATGCAGCCACCCAGGCGCCCCTCACGAGCCCTACATTTAAAGACAGATCTATTTCTCACAGTGTGGCCTCAATGCTGGCCAACCGCTTCCTCCAGAACTCAACCAAAGAAACTGTGATCCATTCCTGAAACGGCAGGAGGCCTGACTGATGTACTAAGTAAGAGACTAGGAGTCCGGTGGTTATAGGGCTGGTTCTACGGATGCCTTGCAGCTTCCACCCTGATTTAAAAATCCTAAAACACGGGACTCCCTGACCCTGCCCAGCACTGTGCATCCTCCTTACCCTGCTCCACTTTCTTTTTTTTCTTTTTTTTCAATATCATTCACTTCTTTCTAACACATAATTCATTCATTAGGTTTATTGCTTATTACCTACCACCCCTCCCCCCCCCCCCCCCCCCCCCCACACACAACTGTGAGCTCCAGGAGAACTGGGAATTTTATCTGCTTTGTTCGCTGATAGGTCCCCAGTACCTAGAAAAAAACCTGGCACCTGGGTGGCACTTTATAAACATTTGTTAAATGAATACATCCCTGGATAGGGAATGGCTTTCTAAGCTTGATGTCAAAGAAAGTAAATGCAAAGGAGCATCCTGATAGGTTTTTCTATGTAAAACTAGAAGTTGTCCTGAGCCATAATCACAACACAGAAACTGAGGTATCTAACAATAGGAGATGAATAAAAATCCTTTTTTTAGTTTAAAATTTTTACTGTTTATTATTAAAAAAAAATTTTTTTTTAATGTTTATTTTTGAGAGACAGAGTGAGACAGAGCATGAGTGGGGGAGAGATAGAGAGAGAGAGGGAGACACAGAATCCAAAGCAGGCTCCAGGCTCTGAGTTGTCAGCACAGAGCCCGACATGGGGCTCGAACCCATGAACTGTGAGACATGACCTGAGCTGAAGTTGGATGCTCAACCAACTGAGCCACCCAGGCGCCCCTGTTTATTATTGAGAGAGAGACAGAGACAGAACATGAGTGGGAGAGGGGCAGAGAGAGAGGGAGACACAGAATCCAAAGCAGGCTCCAGGCTCTGAGCTGTCAGCACAGAGCCCGACATGGGGCTTGAACCCACAAACCACAATATCATGTTGTGAGCTGAAGTAAGACGCTTAACTGACTGAGCCACCCAGGTGCCCCTAAAATAAATTCTCTTTATTCTATTTTATTTTTTGAGAGAGATAGTGCGCAAGAGCAGGGGGGAGGCAGAGAGGGAGACAGAGGATATAAAGCAGGCTCCCACACTGACCATAGATAGCTGGACGTGGGGTTTGAACCCATGAACCTTGAGATCACGACCTGAGCCGAAGTCAGGCGCTTAAATCCACTGACCCACGCAGGCGGCCCCAAATTATTTCTTACATGTTTCTTCTCCAGCCATTTAAAATGGTGTTGTAAATCAACACATACTGTGGGGACAAAGACCGTGATCTATTGACAAGTGAAAAGAACCAGTTCTAAAATGTTGACCCAATGTTTGTTTAAATATGTATAGAAAAACTGTAAGATTTTTTCCCAAGGGTAAACTCTCAGTAGCCCCATCGTTAAAAAAATAATTATCAGTTCTGTATTGATTGTCATTAATTTTGTCCGTAGGAGTTCCTGTACAGAGGTCTACCCAATAACCCAGAAATCTCTTTAAATTCTCACTGTTTTTCGTAATTACTGCTTTTTTGGGTATTCTATTATTATTGTTCATTTTAAAATATGCCTCCTACACTAGATGATCAATTCCTGGAAAAGCAAGGACAGCTGATCATGTTCAAGGTCTTAAACCTAAGAATGTTTACAGACTGTTCTTACTTAGGCCCCTGGGGTAGCCAGGACACCCAAGGAGGAACTGATGTCTGAAGGGCACCGAGGAGCCTCCTCCCAGGACAGGACAGTTCAGCAGAGCAGGGACTGCACGGTGAGGGTGTCCTTCCTCCCTCCCCTCCCTTCCCTGCACACCCTCCCGGTCACCTGACAGTTGGAACCAGGACTAGCAGGCTGTGATGGTCCAAGGTCCACTAGGGGAGGGATCAGCTAGGAAGGAATTCTGATCGTTTCGTTCTTTCAGAGATGGGCTAATCCTGGGAGGGGGTGGGCCCCTAGGATCCTCACCTGCCCCAGCGAGCCTCTGTCAAGATGCTGCCAGCTGCTGAATTAAGGAACACAGGAAAAACGGGGCACCTGGGTGGCTCAGTCGGTTAAGCATCCGACTTCAGCTCAGGTCATGATCTCGAGGTCTGTGGGTTCAAGTCCTGCATCGGGCTCTGTGCTGACAGCTTCCGAGCTGGAGCTCGGCCTGGAGCCTGGAGCCTATCTCCCTCTCTCTCTGCCCCTCCCCCACTCACACTCTATCAGAAATGAATAAACGTTAAAAAAAAAAAAAAAAAGAAACACAAAATGTCCAAAGAGACCCATTTCCCACTTTCTGTCCCTCCCTCTACTCTTGCCCACAGCTACACCCAGCATATCCTGCCCCTCCTGGACCATCATCCCAGAGTATTCCCAAGTTTTTCGAGGCCACTGGCCTGTGTTTGCCTCTTAAGAGATCAACCCAGTCATGCCCCATGTTACCTGAAGGCATGGGAGAGGCAGCCTTGAAGGCCGTGGAAAGAATGTGGGCTCCGTAGTCTGGTTTGACCAGATTTGCTTCTAGCAGCTTAACCTCCCTGAGCCTCAGGGTCCGAACCTGCAGAATGGTGGGAAAGGCCAAACCTCCATGATTGGACCTGGAAGCCCAGACCCGTCTCCCGCCAGTGTTTCTCAGCGAGGGCGCTGTCGGCATTTCAGCAGGCTGGGTCCTTGCTGCGAAGGACTGTCCTGTGTACTATGGGATACTGAACATCCCTGGCCCTGGCCCCTCGGTACCCCCAGTCACTGGGACAACCCAGATGCCCCAGGCATTTCAAACTGTCCCCTAAGCAAGCATTCCAGTCAGGAGACTCTAAACTCCTTGAAGGCAAGGACCAAAGACGGGTGTCCAATAGGGGCTCAGTATGACTTTGCTACTTTCACGGACTTTTCTTTTTAATTAAAAAAAAAAAAAAAAAAAAAAAAATCACCTCTGGACAGCTATGTGATTAGGGTGCACAGTATGGCGTCCATGGGTCTTGCCCAGCCTGGATGAGACCTGAGGACACAGGCCAGGCATGGCAGCCGCTGGGGCAGACAGACTGCCACCATCTTATAAGTTCTAGAGCCCAGCTCAGTGGGACTTGGCCAATGGAATCCTATGGCGGGTTGAGGTGCCAGAAAGGGGGTGCCACAACCCAGGGTGACATTACAGAAACTTCAGGGCAGAGTGATAGGACATTTGCAGTCAGACAGGCCTGACTCCAGGCCCAATAACCTGCCCTCCCCTGCCCCCAGCCCGCATGCTCCAGGCTCCTTGGGCCTGCACAGAGAGGGCTGATGGTCATATCCACTCTGTGGCCTCCTTAGGACACGCCAGCTCGTAGGGATGCACTTAGCATAGGCTCCTAGGGCATGACGCCTCACCCCTCCGGGCCTGTTCCTGTAAATAAGAATCATCGCGGTCACGATGAAATCACATAGTATATCCAGAGACCCCGGGGGTGTTCACTGCCCTCCCTTCCTACCAACAGTGGGTAGATGCATCAGAAAACCCTGGGCTGCAGGCCACAGCTACACTTCAAGTGGGTCATCTCACCTCTTTGAATATACCACATAAACAAAATAACTCTTGCTGACCTTCCTACCTCCCAGGAGCTGTTGTGACAATCAAATGAGCTAATGGCTGGAAACATTTTCGCAAACTCCCAAGCCGGCACACCCTCCGCTCTACGCGCACCGCACCCCTCTGGCCCGGAACCCTAACATGATGGTCCAGGAGGTGAGCAACGCCTTCCAATCCATTCCTAGTCAGTCCCTGGGGGGGAGACAGCTCACTGGCTTCCAGTCACTCTCGGGGAGTTTGGAATTGCACATGTGTTCAATAATCTCGTTTCCTTCAACCAGAGGCTTTTTTTTTTCTTAGTTATGCAAAAATTCAGGGCTTCCCCCCCGCCCCCCCACTTTGTCATTTCTCTCCTTCTGTGTGTGTGTTTTCCGTCCCTGAGGATAGGAGACCCCTTGGCAAAGCAAGGATCTGTCCTCTGGACGCATCACCTTCCCGCCACCCCCTCCTCATGCCCAACAAGGCTGGCAGGCAGGCCAGAGTGCTGTGCAAACAGATTGCTTTGGTCCACAAGCGCAGGCCCCTGGCAAGCAGAGCTGGAGACCCCGAGGCTGATAGGAGCAAACGGCATTTGTAAGGGAGGGTCCATACATCTGCAACCAGGAAAGAGGATTTTTTTTCCCTCCAATTCACTTAATTAGAAACACATCCCTAAGCCAGTTGGCTAACACACCTTGGAAAACATAGTCCAGCTCCGCTGAACTGGTGGCCCAAAGGTCCTGCCAATCTTTGAGTTCCTTCTTGCCCAGAGGCCATGGGTGGGGACTCCCCAGATAAAAGCCACTCCCTCCAAAGGGGATTTAAAACCAGAAGTATCTCTGCCTCCCGCCCTCTTAAAGGCTGCACCCAAAACGCGGACAGCTTTGATTGATGTGGCTTCACCCTACCGTGCTGTCCTGACCACTCACCACTTCCCAGGAGTTGAACCCCATAGGCCATCCCGAGATCTCTTCTTCCAGGAAGTCTGTCTGACCCACACCCTGCCTGATCCCCGGTTGCCGGTGGGCATTTTGTCCCCTAAAATCCCAGGATCCCACGCTCTGTGGTCTGCAGACTTCCTACACTTTCAAATATTTACCTGGGCCCTTTGCTCATCCATGCTGCCCTCCTAGAACTATGAACTTCTACGAGACAGACAGTCGTGCTCTTTGTCATAGACCCACAGTGCCAGTACAGAGCTGCCCCCAGAGTGAATGGCCAAAAAGTCAGGCTTCGTCTCCCTTCTCCTCAACTTGACCACCACCTTCTGGCTGTGCCGGCGGCGGAAGCTTCCTTTAAGAACAAGACTCAAATCTCACCTCCACCACTTGCCGCATTCCTGATGCATCTACAGCATCTAGCACAGGGCTGGGCGCATAGTAGGTGCTCAAATATTTAAATGTTTGTGGGATTGATGTGTAACAGGACTGAACACATATTCACACTACCCTCAGGTTTGTGAAGGAAATTTCACTTCTTTCTTTGCAACTGATGTGCATTTCTTATGAGCTCTCTAGGGATCCAGGCCAGCTCAGACTTACCAAAGATACTGCATCCCACTTAAATGGTGGCCACATGGCCACTAGCTGGGCGTTCTCAGGGTCCCCATACCTACTTGCGCATTCTTTTTTTTTTTTTTTTTTTTTTTAAATGTTTATCCGTTTTTGAGAGACAGAAACAGAGCACAAGCAGGGGAGGGGCAGAGAGAGAATGAGACACAGAATCGGAAGCAGGCTCCAGGCTCCGAGCTGTCAGCGCAGAGCCCGACGTGGGGCTCGAACCCACAGACCGTGAGATCATGACCTGAGCCAAAGTCAGCGCTCAACCAACTGAGCCACCCAGGCGCCCCTCTTCCTGTGCATTCTTATCCTTTTGTTTAACAAAATCCCTTGGGACCAGAACAGGTAATATTCTCTGCATTCTGTCTGCCCTCTGCCCCAGAACGGTGAGGCCCGAGTCTACCTGCCCCCAGAGAAAGCAATCACGGGTCCTCCATACTAGATGCTTCCTATGCCAGAAAAATTGAGAAAAACTTGCTCTCTACCACGCCTTCTCTTAAGCTTATTATCTTGTTATAGGTTCAGGTAAAAATCTAACCGGACAAGGTTGCACAGTGACTGTTGTTCCAGCAGATATCTACTGTCCCCTGAAACGGGGACATCCTCAACGGGTGAGAAACCTCACCGCAACAAGATGTATAGGTGTGGAAATACATATGGAAAAATTTTATGTATTAAAAAATTCATATATATATATATATATATATATATATATGAATTTATATATAAAAATATTTTGGGGGTGCCTGGGTGGTTCAGTCGGTTGGGCGTCCGACTTCAGCTCAGGTCATGATCTCGTGGTTTGTGGGTTCGAGCCCCGTGTCGGGCTCTGTGCTAACAGCTCGGAGCCTGGAGCCTGCTTCGGATTCCGCGTCTCCCTCTCTCTCTGCCCCTCCCCTGCTCACGCTCTGTCTCTCTCTCTTTCTCGAAAATAAATAAAGATCTAAAAAATATTTTTTTAAATATTTTTTTATATATATAGCTGGAAATATTTTCACAAACTCCCGAGCCAGCACACCCTCCGCTCTACGCTCACCGCACCCCTCTGGCCCGGAACCCTAACATGATGGTCCAGGAGGTGAGCAACGCCTTCCAATCCATTCCTAGTCAGTCCCTGGGGGGAGACAGCTCACTGGCTTCCAGTCACTCTCGGGGAGTTTGGAATTGCACATGTGTTCAATAATCTCGTTTCCTTCAACCAGAGGCTTTTTTTTCCTTAGTTATGCCACACACACACAAAAGATATATATATCTCCTCATTATTCACAGATTCTGTAGTTTCAAATTTGCCCATTAGCTAAAATTTGTTCAGAGCCCCCCAATCGATGCTCGCTATCAGCCACTCATGGATGGACATGCCAAGAAAGGCAAAAAGTTCGAGCGATACCGTGCACACACTCCCGGCTGAATTAAACAAGGTGATGCTTCTGCCCTCTTGTCTCAGCTCTTACACTGGAAACAAGTATCTTTTTCGTCGCTCTTTAGTGACGTGCTTTCTGTATTTTCGTGCTTTTTGCGACAATTTCACTACTTAAAGCAGTCCCCAAGTATGGTGCCGAAGTGCGTGCAGTGTTCCCAAGTACGAGGAGTCTGGATGTGCCTTGCAGAGAAAACACGTGCGTGAGAGAAGTTTCAGTCATCAGTCAATGGTGCTGTTGGCTGTGAGTTCCATGTCAGTGAATCAACAATATGTATTTAATAAGGTGACTTACACACACGTATGTATTGATCTTTTAACAAAAACGTGATCGGAAGCTCACAGGAACTTAACCCTGCATTCCCCGTAAGAACAACGGCTCAGTATTCGTGAATCCAGTGTTTATCGTGACTCTACAGAACATAACTACCCTGAGTACGGAGAATTTCAAAAACTCCCCAAATACGTATTCTCCATCTAGGAGACATCTGTTATGATTTTGGCCCAGCATCTGAATCCCCTTCTATAATCTGGGGAATCCCTCCTCACGGCTCTTGGTGAAGCAAGGAGCCCCCCTCCCACCCCGGGGCCAGGGTATGACACGTGACCCAGGCTCTGCCAACTGGATCCACTGGCCAGGGGTCTGAATCCGAGCTAGTGGTGCCACAGGGAAGGGAGGATTCTGAGACGCAACCTGAAGCATCCCTGCTGGTGGAGACAACAGCAGTGCCGGGACATCGTCCAGGGGCCGGTGCTGGCCCGGTTGGTGATGCCATCGCCCCTGTGCCCATGGCATCCCACACCTGGTGCTGAGGGTACCGCAGGGCACTGTTGATGGCCGCATAGCCTGGAGCCTGGTTTCCCAATCCTGGGTCGTCTGGAGGCGACCCAATATCCTTTCACTAAAGTCCTTTTCTGTTGAAATTGACTAGAGTTGGTTTCCATTGTTTGCAGCCTAGAACCTAGTATACGTGTGTGTCTGTGAGTGAATGGGAGTCATGGGGGGTTGGTGCAAGAGGCTTCGTGGAAGAGAAGATCACCGGGTGGGGTCTCGAGGGCTTGCCAGGGGAACAAAGGAGGGAGGAGTGTTCCGGGCGGTGTAGACAACGCGTGTGAAGGCATGGGGGGGAAGGAACAGCATGGCACGCTGGGGACACCATGGGGTTTTCAGCCAGGCTGGAGCACGGGGTCTGTGGGAGGGGAAGGTGGAAGTGGACCAGTTGGGAGGACTGGCCACAGATGCTGGAGGAGAGGCAGGCCTGAGGCTCTCATCCTCTCCCTGTTGCCCCCTCAGAGCCCAGAGCCGTGCTCTCATCCATGCCCAGCACAACCTGCTTTTACTGCCCAGGTCAGCCTAACACCAAACCAAACAGCCTAACAGTCAACCAAACAGATGGCATTCGTGAGGGTCGAGAAAGCCAAGTCACTTCCCAGCAGTCCAGGGAGAAGGTATTGTTTATAAGAGTTCTCCAAGCACCACATGGGGACATCTAGTTTCCGCTAACAACACGGAATGAGAATGTGACAGACTCGCGGGTGGTCTCGGCCCAGGCGGCCATGGCCAAATACCACAGACTGGGCGGCCAAAGCAACAGAAATATATTTACTCAGAGTCTGGAGGCTAGGAGCCCAAGACCATGGTTGGGTTCTGGTGAGGGCTCTCTTCCTGGCTTGTACCCGGTAGCCTTCTGACTGTGGCCTCCCATGAGAAAAGAAAGAGAAATAAAGAGAGATCTCTTAGGGCATCTGGGTGGCTCAGTCAGTTAAGGGTCCGACTCTGGCTCAGGTCATGATCTCACGGTTCATGGGTTCGAGCCCCATGTTGGGCTCCGTGCTGACAGCTCAGAGCCTGGAACCTGCTTCAGACCCTGTGTCTCCCTCTCTGCCCCTCCTCCACTTATGCCCTGTCTCTCAAAAATAAACAAACATTTTTAAAAAATTGAAAGTGAGATCTTTCAATCCTCTTCTTATAGGGCCACAGTCCTATCAGATAAGAGCCCCAACCTTAGGACGTTATTTAGCCTTAATTACCTCCTAAAGACCCCATCTCCAAAAACAGTCCTCTTGGGGGTCAACGCTTCAACATATGAAGGGGCCACAATTCAGTCCATGGCACTGCCCTCCAGGGAACTTCCCTCAGTGGGACAGAGTCTGTGTTGGCGGCCCAGAGGCCAGGTCCTCACTCCTGAAACGGGCCATGTGGCCTTGGGTGAGTTCTGTGCCCTCTCTGGCATTATCTGGAAAACGAGCAGCTCAAGTTCGGCCTCGAAATTCTTTTTCTTGCTAAGATTCCATGAGAGGCAGAGGACTCTTTGCTTGGGGCTTTGGGATGGGGAGACTTTCCCAGTGGGCCGAGTTCCCCCAGAAAAGGTCAGGTCAGGAAGAGTTTGGCTGTTTTCTTTCCAGCTCTTTTAATGAATGTGTTTGGCACAGGGACTGTCTGTTGCCATGGTGAGAGCTTCCCGTGGTGCTGCACCCTGGAGACCCGTCTCGGAGTGGGGGGCTGTGGGGAGCGGGGGTAGGGAGGGGTGGCAGCCGACTCTGACTCAGGAAGAGGCCCAGCACCAACAGATTTTTCTAGCAGCGCTGGCTACAAGTGGAACTTGGGGAAACAGACAATGAGATTTTGCAGTTCATCAAAACTCACCGACTCGACTGCTTTCTGTTCATGACTTTTTTTCTCTGTTACTCCGCCACGAATAAGGGATTGTTTCTTTTCTGCAAGAGCTGGCTCCCCTAGGCTGGGAGTTTCTGACACATCAATCTGGGAGGATGGACGTGTGGTGAACAGCGTCGGGTCGAACGCCACCACTCAAAGTATGGTCTTGAAGGGGTGGTGTCACGTCACCTGGGAGGCTGTTAGAATACGGTCTCGGGCCCCACCTCCGAAGCCCCAGAATCAGAATCTGCATTCTAGCAAGCTCCGCAGGGATCTGCATGCCTGTCAAAATTCCAGGAGCCCTCATGTCCTGAAAAGGACGCCATGCATAGCAGCCAGCAGACCTGGTCGTGGGGCCAGCTTTGCACTCTGCTGTGTGGTTTCAGCAAGACACTCTTGGCTCTCTGAGACCAAACTTCTGTAAACTGGGGAGGTGGAAAGAATTTTTTCTAAGTTGCCATTACCTTCCACTGAGAAGCTTTGCTTGGGGCAGGCTGGTTGTCCTGGAGGTCTCCCCCCCAGCTTTGGAAACCGACCATCCCAAGTCATTGCCCCAGTCAGCCTGTAGGAGCTGGGGTTTTCTGAGCTGCTAAGGAGGACAGAGACAACCCGTGGTCTTTTGGAAACGGAGAAAGGATAAGGGTTCATGGGACCTTTGGGGTGATGAAACTGAGAAGTCTACACAGTCCAAAGGAAGCAAGCCCTGATTTGGTGGGGCGTGTGGGTGGGGGAGGGGAGCCGGTGCAGGTAGTTTAGCCTAGTGCTTCTTAAGCTTGAACGTGCATCAGAATCATCTGGAAGGCTGGATGAACCACCAACTGCCGCTTTCTGACTCGGGTGGAGCCAAGGATGTGCATTTCTAACCCAGGTGATATGGATGCTGCCAGTCTGGGCACCACACTTGGAGGACTGTTGGCTTAGTGGTTTTTTGGGTCCCACTGTCTCTGCGTGGGAGGGATCATCATCATCATGATGTGCATCTTCCAGATGAGGACGCTATGAATCTAGCTGATTGGCAGGTAGGCAGACGGTAGAGGAAGCTGAGACAATTCTAGTACCAATTCCAGTATGGGGGTGGGGGGATGGGGAGGTGGCGAGGGCGGGGTGTTTCCCCACCCCATCAAGCAATTCTCCAACACCAGCTAAACATCCTCCAATTCAACTCAATTCTGATGCTATCTACTTGGAGATAGAGTCAGATTCCCCAGGTAAAGAGCTCAGCCCCACCCCCCGCCCCCGCCGACTGTAGATTGGAGGTTCTAACAACCCTCTTTGCTACTTTTTTATTAGGAAAGGATATAACTCAGGAACAGCCAGGGGGGAGAGATGCACAGGGCAAGGTCTGGGGAAGGTCTTGGAGCTTCCGTGCCCTCTCTGAGCACATTACTCTCCCCCAAATCTCCATGTACTCACCCACCCGGAAGCTCTCCGAACCCTGTCCTTGGGGGTTTCCATTATACAGGCATGACTGACGAAATCACTGGCCATTGGAGACTGATCCAACCTCCAGCCCCTCTCCCACCTCTGGAGGTCAGGGAGGTGGGACTGAAAGTTCCAAACCTCTGATCACCCGGCCACCAGCCCCCATTCTTAGATTAGCTCCTGAAGCCACCTCATTTAACATAACAAAAGACACCTTTACCACCACTGTGATCCCTTAGGAAATTCCGAGTGTTCTAGGAGCCCGGTGCCGGAAATGAAGACAAAGACCAAATATATATTACAAATCGCGGTATCACAGGAGGAAAAGGCAGAAATACAGCAAATGTTAACATTGAGGTTGGGCAGCTGTCCTTACTCAGAAGTCAGTAAAGGAGAGCAGATCTCACCTCGGAGGAGCAGCGGTCTGGGTAAGAATGGGGCAAGGACGGCTGTCCAGGCCTGATGACTGGAGTGCCCAGGGGCTCAGTCCCAGGATGACAGACGCTGTGACACAGAGGCCTGGCAGTCAGGCTGTCCCGGTACTGAGATTCTCGAGCCACAAGGATGGGCCCTGGAAAGCCCCCTCACTGGACTCATTCTGCAGGTGGCAAGCACAGAGGAGGAGCCTGGCAGCCCATGACTCCAAGTCTCTCCAAGTTAAGAGCGATGAGTGAGGAGGGATCCAGAAATGACAAAGCCCAGCTGTGCGCGTCACAGGCCTGGGGTGGCATTATCCCTAGGCTCCGTCACTGGGAAAAACCACAGGTTAGTTTTGCTGCCCAGGAATGGGCTTTCCCTTTGCTGTCCTCCCAAGGGTAGAAGCCAGTGGGTCCCCTTAGGAGCTGACAACTGGGGTCACTCCCCTGCGAAGGCCAGATGACCTGCCCTGTGCCAGGCTCATGGGGAAGCGAGGATGGAAACATTTCTCAGCGTCTGGCACCCAGATGGAGCTCGGTCCTTTCTGACCCTCACTCCTTTTTGTTCACCAACAGAAATAAGCACACAAACCTTTCAGAGGTAAAGGTACCTTACTGACCACCTAGTTGACAACCCATCTTAAAGACGTGGTCAGGGGCGCCTGGGTGGTTCAGTCGGTTAAGCATCCAACTTTTCAGCTCAGGTCATGATCTCACAGTTTGTGAGTTCGAGCCCCACGTTGGGCTCTGTGCTGGCTTGGGACTCTCTGTCCTCCTCTCTCTCTGCACCTCCCTCCGCTCTCTCTCACTTGCTCTCTCTCTCAAAATAAATAACACAATTTTAAATAAATAAATAAAAATTAAAAAAGATGTGGTCAGTATATTTGGGAGTGCCTCTCTGTCTGTAACGCCCATTCCTTAGCGTCTGCTGACGTGGCAGGCAGCCCTAGGCATCCATGTTTGATTCACCACTCCTGCCTAGCCATCTCTGTTTGGATGAGAGCCAGTCACCTGACCCAAGGGGAGCCGATCTATGGGCTGGCCAACAACCAATAGATTCAATCTCTCGAAAATTTGGATTTAGAGAGTCAGTCATTCATTGTTGGGTACTGGAGCTGGAAAGGGCTAGAGTGGCCATGTTGGGCCACTTTGAGCAGAGGGGAGGGGCGGGGGAGGGAGGGAGGGAAGGTGGGAGGCAAGGGAAAAATTCAACATCTCCAGTTGGATGTTTCACGGGCGCCGCATAACCATTATGTGAAGAACCAAACTCTTCCTCCAACAGTCTGGTTCTCCTCCCAACGTCCCTAGCTCAGTGAAAGGCACCAATTAAGCAAACAAGAAATGTTGGAGTCACTGCCATCACCTTCCCTTCACCTACAACATCCAGCCAATCATCGCGCCTTGTTTTTACTTCTTTAGTATCTCTCAAGTCCTGCTTTTCTCCCTCTCCCCTGGCAATCACCGAGTCATGACACCATCATCACTTGCCTTGGGCTCTGCAATGGCCTCCCCACATCCACTGGGATCTCTCCACTCTATATGCCCTCTAGAGCCATTGATCTATTTTTATTATTTGTATTTTTTATTTTAGAGAGAGCACATGAGCACAGGAAGAGGGGCGGAGGGAGGGAGAGGGAGAGGGAGAGAGAGGGAGAGAGAGAGAGAGAGACAGAATCTTAAGCAGGCTCCACACTGAGCACAGAGCTTGATGCGGGGCTCAATCTCACAACCCCGGGATCATGACCTGAGCTGAAATCAAGAGTCGGACACTCAACCGACCAAGCCACCCAGGTGTCCCAGCCATTGATCTTTTAAACAGGCAAAGCTGATGGCACTCTCCCACCAGAGAGGGCACACGCCCCACGTGATCTGCCCCTGACTCTCTTTCCACCTCTCTTGCTTCTCACCACACTGTTCTCTGCACTCCAGCCACACTGGCCTCCTTGCAGTTCTCTAATCTGGAATGCTCTTCCCTCCCTCCTCCACCTACTGCCTATAAATGGATCCCTTACAGAGTATGAGAGTTAAGGTAGACAGAGAACTTGAGCCCTGGGTCACTCTATACCTCCAGTTGGCCCGACCCTTGCAATTTCCCCTTGTTTCAATCCAGTGTGACGTGAGCTTTCAGTTACTCACGATGCAAAGAAAACCCTGACTTAGTCTGCCTCCTCCAATCTGAGATCCTAGACTTAAGGCTTCTGCCTTACTCTTTTTCATATCCCCAGTGTCTTGAAGAAGGCCTGGCATTTAGCGCTCAAATGTTTCTCAACTAATGAAGCTAGGTAGTGATGCTAAAGATACGACTATAGGAAGAAGGACCAGACAGAAGCAGAGGGAGACACGGAGATTAGGACCCTCTGCCTGCTTCGAGTGGGCCAACCAAGGGGAGAGATCTTCAGGTCTGAAGACTCAAGACTCCTCCAGGGATCTAACTTGACCCCATCTCTTAAAGGTCACCTAGGCCCTCCTCTGCCTCCAGAGGGGACTGTGTCTCCACATCTTCTTACAGATTGACAGATCCATGCCTAACCAGACAAGGTGAACGCATCTTGGTTTAGTAGGTTCCAAAAAACCACCAAACTCAGAAGGAGAAAACCAGGGCCCAAGTTTCGACTCTAACTAACTCTTCCTACCTGGGGGTCTCTGGCCAAGTCTCTAAGGCTCTCTGTTCTCAGCTTCCTTATCAGTATATTCAGGGTAATGACGTCTGAACCACCCTCTGCCCAGGGTGGCCCTGAGATGTTGTATGTGAGAATGACTTTTGGATGTTGTTCTATAATTGCTGTTATCAGGTCCTTATACGGTAATAATGCTAAGTTGAAAAACACGCTACAAAGTAGAGATCTGTCCTGTTTACAATAACGAAAAACCTATGTGTCAATTTAAGGCATTCTAAAGGAACAGGTGAGACACTGGGACTGAATGCTTGACAGAATCTTTTCTCTTAAAATCACTTAAGGGACCGATTATTCACCAAGAGCATTCCTGTACTATTTTAGAACTTTAGGACTTTTACTCAGATTGCCTGAAATGTCTTTCCAAAGTTTAAGCTAAGCCTCACCAAGTCAGATAGCTCTTCTCTTTACTGACTTGTACCCATAATGCAGGTAGAAACTTTAAGCTGGAGAGGCGCCTGGGGGGCTCAGTCAGCGAAGCGTCCAACTTTGTCTCAGGTCGTGATCTCACAGTTCGTGAGTTCAAGCCCTGTGTTGGGCTCTGTGCTGACAGCTCGGAGCCTGGAGCCTGCAGCCTGCTTTGGATTCTGTGTCTCCCTCTCTTTCTGCCCCTCCCTGCTCACAGTCTATGTCTCTCTCTCTCCAAAAATAAATAAACATTAAAAAAATTTTTTTAAGAAAATTTAAGCTAGAAATGAGAGAAGGGAAAAAGAAACATAAAAGAATAAAATTATGGGAGCTGTGCAATGCCCTTCCCTCCTTCAATACCATGATGGAAGCCAGGGGAGAAAATGTGGGGACCTCCAACCTGCCCACTTGGCCAGACACAGGCCTCCCCCGGGAACATCTCCCTGGCCATCGGGAGGATCATCTCAACTGACAGTCACATGCCAAAAAGGGTGAGGGGCATACAATCCAATCAAGGGAGATGAGGATTTGCTAGGATCGCTATATAAATGACAATGAGATACCATTTCCTATCAAAGTGACACCTTGAAAAAGTTATAGTGCTCACCACCCGTCATGAGGTGGGGGACCGGGCACCCAAGCATTGCAGGCAGGGGCGTAAATTGCACAATTGGGGCAAAGCAACTGTGATGTCTACAAAGAGCCTAAAAACGTTCCTAGTTTTCGACCCGCTAATCCTGCACTTCAGGATCTCTTGTTAAGAAAAAAAAAAAAAAAAAATGAAATCCAGAGAAATTTGTGAACACAAAAGTTGCTCATGGCAGTGTTATTTATAATGGTTCACCTAGATCTCTAGGTTTTGGGGACTTCATGGTCATGGCTTTCATACAGACCAGGCTCACGAGTGAGTGTTGGGCTCAAGGGCTGGGTCAGGCCAAGAGGCTGTCACTCCTCCTTCTCATTCTAGGGGAGGGGACAGGGGTGGCCCCAGCTTCAGCCTGGGCTGTGCCCCTGCTGCAGTGCAGGCCTGCCTGGACATATCTGATAGTTGGTGGGACAGAGCTGCCCAGGTCTCTGCCCAAAGAGGGAATTCATCAAAACGGAAAAAAGAGGCAGACCGACCCAAGTCTACTCAGGCACCAGACCTCAGGGGTCAGAGGGGAGGGGTGACTGAGTCCTGCTCGACTCCCAGGCAGAAACAAGGATGTAAGTAAACACTACAAGAGCTATTTCACCAAAACCTTTGAATGACATTGGTACCGAAAGCCCCTCCAAAAAAATGTTATTTATTACTCACAAAGTGACAGTCACCCAGGGAAAACACGAGTAACACATCCCAAACTCTGGGTGTTTTACTGTCTGCAAAGCACTTTTATGACCGTCTTTTTTTTTTTTTATCACAGGAAGAGGTTCTTATTTTTACCTAAGGCATTGAGTCCCAGAGGTCACCTTCCTCACCTAAGACCACCCCATGGCCATCGGCATGGTCTAGCATCTCTGGCCCATTTTCCGATGCCACAGGAGACTTTATCCCGGACTCAGTCTTAGGGGAGATGCTCCGGTGGATGCTGTGATCCTCAGGACAGGGTAACCCTTAACAAGCAAGGCCACCTGCTTTCTCCTCCCTTTATCTACCAGAGCCTTCTCTTCTCCCTCCTTGCCTCAGCACCCCCACCTGCTTATGTGTATGTTTCCCTTCCCTGCTTCAGCCCTGAGGAGGGGAGAAAAAGCCTTGGTACCTGGACTAGACCTTCCAGAAACCTCCCAGAGAGTATTTCCAGGGTTTGATGATAAAGGAGTCACAACACATCCTGGAACATGATCCCAAGACAGGTCTTAGACACTCCTTCCTTGCCTTGGTTTGAAGAGCCTCGGGTGGGCCAATTCTCATCCCCCAGAGGGCGTGCCCTTGCTTTCTATGGTGGCCGAGGAAAGGTGGGAATAGAATCAAGGCTCAGCTGACCAGGAATAGAGGTGGAGTGGGTAATGAACCTACTGTGTACTGAATCCAAGGCTAGATATTTTGCAGATCTAAGCCATGAGGTCAGTTTCATCACTATAACTTTCTAGATGAGGAAAAGTGTCACTCAGGAGTAACCCCCAGGATTCTATTTCCAGTAATGGCAGAGAAGTTCCCACTAGACCACAAGTAACAACTATGAACCCTGGACACAAAGGTGCAAAACAAAACACTGGACAGTAACCAGACATAGGCAAACACCAGGAGTCTGCTTACCGGCATATTGAAGAGGACAGAAGGAAATCAGTGAACCCGGAAATAGATCAATAGAAAGCATCCAACATGAGGAACGAAATAGACCAAGGAAAGGAGAATAGAGCCTTAGGGACTTGTAGGGAGGATAGCAAAAGGTCTAACATTTGTATAATTTTAGTCCAAGAAGGAAAGGAGAGAGAGAGAGAGAGAGAATGAAACAAAAATAAATAAATAAATAAATAAATAAATAAATAAATAAATAAATAAAAATAAAAACATTTGAGGAAATTGTGGCTGAAATTTCTCCAAGTTTCGGTGAAAGACATAAACTTACTTATCCAAAAATCTTTGTGAACCCCAAGCAGAGTAAGTACACAATACGCACCTAGACATATAATCAAACTATGAAAAGCCAAACACAAAGAGAACATTTTGACCACAAACAGAGCAAAAATAATTAATTTCACACAGAGGAAGTCCGATATAAATATCACAGACTTCTCATCAGAAAGAATGTAGATCAGAAGACAGCAGGACTTTAAGGTACTGGGGGGAGGGTCCCCTGGGTGGCTCAGTCAGTTAAGCACCCAACTTCGGCTCCGGTCATGATCTCACGGTTTGTGAGTTCGAGCCCCACGTCGGACTCTGTGCTGACAGCTCAGAGCCTGGAGCCTCCTTCAGGTTCTGTGTCTCCCTCTCTCTCTGCCCCTCCCCCACTTGCACTCTGTCTCTCTCAAAAATAAACAAACATTAAAAAAATTATTTAAAGCAAATTGGTGCAGCCGCTCTGGAAAGCAGTGTGGAGGTTCCTCAGAAAATTAAAAATAGACCTACCCTATGACCCAGCAATAGCACTGCTAGGAATTTACCTCAAGGGATACAGGAGTACTGATGCATAGGGGCACTTGTACCCCAATGTTTATAGCAGCACTCTCAACAATAGCCAAATTATGGAAAGAGCCTAAATGTCCATCAACTGATGAATGGATAAAGAAATTGTGGTTTATACACACAATGGAATACTACATGGCAATGAGAAAGAGTGAAATATGGCCCTTTGTAACAACGTGGATGGAACTGGAGAGTGTGATGCTAAGTGAAATAAGCCATACAGAGAAAGACAGATACCATATGGTTTCACTCTTATGTGGATCCTGAGAAATGTAACAGAAACCCATGGGGGAGGGGAAGAAAAAAAAAAAAGAGGTTAGAGTGGGAGAGAGCCAAAGCATAAGAGACTCTTAAACTGAGAACAAACTGAGGGTGGATGGGGAGTGGGAGGGAGGGGAGGGTGGGTGATGGGTATTGAGGAGGGCACCTTTTGGGATGAGCACTGGGTGTTGTATGGAAACCAATTTGACAGTAAATTTCATATATTAAAAGATAAATAAATAAATAAATAAATAAATAAAATTATTTAAAAAATAAGCACTGGGGGGAAAATAACCTGTAAACTCAGAATTTTATGTCCATGAAAATTATCTTTCAAAATGGAAAGTAAGACAAAGACATTTCCCAGTAAATGAAAACCAAGAAAATTCTTCACCAGTAGACCTGCCCAACAGAAGTTCTAAAGGCACTTCTTCAGGTAGAAGGGACATGACACCAAAGGGAAACCCAGATTATCAGGAAGGAAGAAAGAATGTGAGAAATGGCAAATTATGTATAAATAGAAAAGACTGTTCCCCCCTCCATTTTTTAAAATGTTTATTTTTGAGAGAGACAGAGACAGAGTGTGAGTGGGGGAGGGGCAGAGAGAGAGAGAGAGAGGGAGGAAGACAGAATCCGAAGCAGGCTCCAGGCTCTGAGCTGTCAGCACAGAACCCAACGCGGGGCTCGAACGCACAAACCACGAGATCATGATCTGAGCCAAAGTCGGACGCTTAACCGACTGAGCCACCCAGGTGCCCCTCCCCCCTTTTTAAAAGTGCATGGGACCGTTTAAAGCAACAATTATAGGGGCACTTGGGTGGCTCAATTGATTGAACATCTGACTCTCAATCTCGGCTCAGGCCATGATCCCAGGGTCATTGGATCGAGCCCCACATTAGGCTCCACGCCGAGTGTGGAGCCTGCTTGGGATTCTCTCCTCCTCTGCCCCTTTACCCTGCACATGCTCTCTCTCTCTCTCTCTCTCAAATAAAAAAATAAGTACACAATAAATAAATAAAAATATACAAAGAATAAAAATATACAATTATAATTGTAAGTGGTGGGGTCAGTAGTCATAGATGTGATGCAATTCTATGTCCCAAAGAATGGAGAAGTCCTGGTTAACGGACCCATAAGGTTGCACGGTGTTCATATTTTAGGAGAAGTGCAAGTGGCTTGCCAACGTCCTGCAGTCAGGAAGTGGCATAGCAAAGGATGACTAATGTCCAAATCCCAACCTGTTTCTTCTACATCAGACCCACTGAGTGGGGAGGAGGAGGAAGCGAGACAGAAGACAGTGACAGCCTCCAAGTAGCCTCAGGGCCTCAACGGCTGCTGCATCCAGAGGATCCCCAGGCCCCCGCCGGCCATCTGGCCCCCAGCGAAGGCCAGGGCAGGGATGGGGCCCGGGGAGGGGCCAGAGCAAAGCACCACCCTCTCATCAAGGCGTGAAGTCAAGTTCTCGCATGTGAGCGGATGCACCCGCGAAAAGGTCACCTCCAGAGAGGCCAGGAAGGTGTGTGTTGCCACATTGAAAACGGATCCCGCCCCCTGGCCAGGAAGTGGCTAATCCTCCATGGACATCACCTTGCCAGCTGTCCAGGCTCCTCTAAAGAAGACCTGGACAAAGCAGGTCAGAATTCGCAGGGAGGGAGCTGGGGCAGGGCAAGGGTGTCCCTCCGGCACCCCCTGAACCGGCTTCCTACACCGTGGGAAGCCTGTTCCCTCCTTCCATTCATGCGGCCTACCTAGGCGGAGCCATAAAATCTGGACTCGGGGCCCAACACCCCAGAACAGCCCTATAGTGCCCGCTGGGCAGCACCTGCAGGCTGGGAGACACCCCTCTTCAGCGTCTGAGCCCCAGAGACCCCTCTGGCCATCTAGAGTCTAACACTCCATCTTTTTCCCCTGGTGTCCCCCCACCTTCCAGGTGAGAGCTCTTTTCTAGTTACTTTCTCTGGGTTTTCCTCACTATTCTCTTGCTTCTTTCCCCGCTTTGTGTAACCCAATCCTTATATTAAATTTCCTCTGTTGAAATCCTGTGTGATTTCTGTTTTCCTGACAGGCTTCTGCTGATACGGAGAGAAACACAAGTGCTTCTCCAGGGAGCCTGGCTTACAAGAGACAGTGTGGGACAGAGGGGAGGCCCCGGGCTTTGGGCTACAGTGGTCCTCAGTCCCAATTCCAGCTCCTCATTCACTCCCTGAGGGACCTGGGGCAAGCCTCAGTTTCTCTGAGTTTCTTGGAGCCTTAGTTTCCTCACTCGAAAATAGACAAGATAACACAAACCTGATTAAGTCAGAGACAAAAACCACAATGTGAACTAGATTAGGCAAAAGGGTGAAATCATTCTGGAAAGTTTCAGAAAAACTGCAAAGGGTAAGAAAGCAGGGGAGACCTTGCCTCACATATGACTGGAACCGGGACTCCAATGCATTCAGGATCTCTCTCTGCTTCTCAGTCTGTGGATCTGGTTCGTACCACAGACCCATTTCCCACACGGTAGAGGAAAACGGCCCCTAGTGGCTTCCAGACTCTCACTTTGACAGTTTTGCCCACATAATAAGGCAGGACTCCTGCCTAGACACAGCTCAATAGTTTCCAGGGAAGGGCTCCAACTGGCCAGGGTGAACCATCGTGGCCTGGAAGCAGGGTCACATAAGCTATGACAGCTGTCAGTCAGCTACATCGTGCCCTGATCTTACAAAACCTCAGCCATTTCCAGCGTGACTGTGAGCAAACATAGGTTTGACTTAGGAGCAAACATCCAGGTTACAGATGAGCAAATAGAAGCTCAGAGAAGAAGGGGCCGACCATGGTTATGTGAATTTATCTAAGTAACAATACTGGGCATTATGTCACCAAGAACTGGAGTCTTACATTTTTTTAATGCTTCTTTATTTTTGAGAGAGAGACAGAGCATGAGCAGGGGAGGGTCAGAGAGAGAGGGAGACACAGAATCCGAAGCAGGCTCCAGGCTCTGAGCTGTCAGCACAGAGCCCAACACGGGGCTCGAACTCACGGACCGTGAGATCATGACCTGAGCTGAAGTCAGACACTTAACCTACTGAGCGCCCCCAGGCACCCTAAAAACCAGAATCTTAGGAGTTCTCCCACTGTAGCAGAAAGCAGTTGGCCTTAGGTGAGTGTTGTTCTGTAGAAGACAGGGAGGGAAGGAGCCCATGCTTATTTATAGGCAGATGAACATAGGGAGAACACAGCCTCCTCCAGGGGAGCGGGTGGTGGGGTTGGCCCCATTTGAAAGAGAGTCGAAAATGAAGGTTCAGGTGCACCTGGTGGCTCAGTCTGTTAAGTGTGCGACTTCGGCTCAGGTCATGATCTCACAGTCCGTGAGTTCGAGCCCCGCGTCGGGCTCTGTGCTGACAGCTCAGAGCCTGGAGCCTGCTTCGGATTCTGTGTCTCCCTCTCTCTCTGCCCCTCCCCACTCATGCTCTGTCTCTGTGTGTCAAAAATAAATAAACATTAGAAAAAAAATTTTTTTTTTATTTAAATGGAGGTTCAGAGAGGTCTGTGGTCAATCCCAGGTACCACAGCTTAGAGGCAGGGCTGGGATTCGAACCTGAGCCTTGTAGGTTCTGTGTATTAACCATCATTGGGTTGGTGAGTCCACCCCCTCGGGAAACGTCTTGCTATTCTGTGGGCTCGGGATTGGATCACCTTCCCTGGCTCCGCCCACTCTGGTCTTCGATGCTGGCCCAGCACGAGGTCCCTTTGGGGTCGTGACATTTGTAAAAGCGTAGGGAAAGGGTACAGAGCAACTGAAAGTGGTCACGGGACCAAAAAGGTCCTCTGAGGAAAGGTAAAGAGGAATGGGGTCATCGAGCTGCCAGGAGAGGGGGCACTGAGAGACCACGGCTGAGGTCAGACTTCCCTGGCGAAGGTCGGCACTGTTAGCTCTCAGGCTTCCGAGGACCCAGTTGGCTGCCCCTTGGCAGACCGTCCCCAGACGCTCCAGGCCTCCCGCACGCCTCACACAGCTAGTATTTCATGTTCAAAGTGGCATGACCCCTGAATGAGGTGGGCTCAGCCCTCTGGGCGGTCCCAGCTGGGAGCGGGTGCCCCCCACCCGCGGAACAAGAAGTCGCATGCAACCTGTGGGATGTGGGGAGGTGAAAGCCCCCACCCGTCCCACCCCTCGAATGCCTCAGGATCCGTCCTCCTTCATTCCTTTGGCACAGACACAGGAGGCCGGTGTTACAACGTCAAGCACCTAAGGTCACTGTTCGCCAACCATAAGCAGGTCTTCTCAGGGAGCCGGTTTAGTCACTTTCCCTTTCTGGGCCTCAGTTTTCCCATCTGTCAAGTGGGTGCACCAGCTCCATGACTGTGAGAATGGAGAGTGGCAGCGAGGACAGACTTTTACAACCATGTGATGTTGGGCCGATAAGAAGGATGAACAGGTCAGGGCTACCCCAGGTGGAGAGACTAATGCTGCCAGCAGAGGGCGGGGACCAGAGGGAAAGAAAGCACGATACTAGGCATAGAAAAGCGGCAGAGCTCATACAGCAGGGAAGCCCTACCGGCCCAGAGGAAAAGGAGGTGCTCCCTGGAGAGAATATCTCAGTCTGGACACCTCACCTCTGCAGGATCAAAACCAGACCGTGCTCCAGGCATGGTGGCCTGGCTCTGGTAAACTTCTCCAGCCCTACCTCTACTTGCCCCTTCGGCCACACTAAATCATTTAGTCTCCTGAATATGTCACCATGTTTTGCCTCAACACCTTTGCAAAAACCATTTCCTTTACTTAAAACACCTTTCCTAGTCCCGTCCAAACGCTGTCCTCCTGGAAAACTCCTACACATCCCTCAAAACCCATTTCAGTCATCTCCTCTGTGAAGTCCTGTTTCTTAGCAACAGACCATCCCTGCTCCGTTCACCAGGGCGCAATTCCTTGTACACCAATGTGCCTAATACTTCTTAATACTGCCTAATACTCCCTCCAAGACAGGTGTGGCTCTCAGCCCTCATCTGTGGATCTGCTGTATCCGCATCACCTCAGGAATGATCTCAGAATATTCGGGGCCGCCTCCCACCGCCTGAGAGTTTGACTCAGGGAGTCTGGGATGGGGCCAGGTGCCAGCAATTTAAGTAGATGCCCCAGCTGCTTGTGATGCTCAGTCAGGTGTGAGGTTCGCTAGGGTGTGAACTTCAAGAGCGGGAGGGCGGGGGCGGGGTTCCCCTGTATACCAGAGCCCGGCTCAGAGGGGTGCTGAGTGAGTGTGGAAGGAGGGAGGGAAGAAAGGTGAGTAGAGAAAGCAGTGGCAGGAGATAGGCACGATCAGGAAGGGGCAGGAAGCAGGGCGGTGGGGGGGGGGTTCAGGGACGAAGCCCCTAGACCATTTCGACCCCACACCTTGCTGGATGTTGGCAAGGACACCAGTTCTGGAGTCAGACGTGACAGTGTTTGAGGCCTGGGCCTGCCACTCACTAGCCATGAGTGCCTCAGCCCCTCTGTTTCCTCTGCCTGACGGTGGCCGTGGCCGTAACCTGCCTCCTCGCAAGGTGCCGAGAATCCAGCAAGGTCTGAGAGCTGGTGTTTTTCTTCAGCATTCGTGTGTGTGCACATCACTTGGAGATCTTGTGAAAATGTGGCTTCTGACTCATCTATGTCTGGACTGGAGCCAGAGAATCTTCAGGTCCACCTCCCAGGTGGTGTTGGTGCTGCTGGTCTGTGAGCCAACTCTGAGCAGCAAGGATATAGAACAGAAGTCAGAGAGGCTCCCTTTTAGGGCACCAACCTGTTCCCTCTGCAGTGGGATGGGAATGAGGCCCGGAGTGTGCTGTATGCATGCCAGATACTGCGCCCCCACACCCCGCGTCCCTGGGCAAAGGGAGGCCTTCTTAGACCTTGAGCGGCAGTGACCCAGCCACTCAGAGCACCCTGTATGAGCTTCCTGTTGCTGCGATAACAAATGGCCCCAAACTTACTGGCTGAAAACAACACAGATGTATTCTCTTATGCTTCTGGAGATCAGAATTTGAAAGGACTTTTAGGGAACTCAAGACGTTGGTGGGGCTGGTTCCTTCTGGGAGGCTCCAGGGGAGAATCTGTTCTGTAACTCTCCCAGCTTCTAGAAGCTTCTGGCATGCCTCGGCTTGTGGCTGCACCGCTCCAGTGTTTGCTTCTATCGTCTCACGGGCTTCTCCTCTTTCTGACCTTCTGCATCCTTACAAGGACCCTTGTGGTTACACTGAGCCCGCCCAGATAATCCAGGATAATCTCCCCATGTCCAAATCCTTAACTGTATCAACATTTTACCAAGTAAAGTTACATATTCACAGATTCTGGGGAACAAGATGCAGACATCTTTGGGGGCCATTATTCTTCCCGCCTTAATAGCTGTCTGGGTATTTCATCAGAACCTCCTGAGTCAGACCCAGGCTGTGCATCTCCCGAGACCAAATCTCTCATCATCGTCCCTTCAAGGTCCGGGCTCTGGACACCAGCAGAGGCCAGTAGGAGTGACTTCTTCCATTGGCGGTTTCTTGCTGTGATCCTCATTACCCCATGCATTGACCTCCCGACTGTCAGAGGCTGAGGGGGCAGGGCCAAGACCATTCTGGTTCCTCAAGCCCAGGGCACACGCTCGCCATGAGGCACCCCTGCTCTTGTGAGCCAGGCCAGAGGTGACCTCTTGGCAGCAAAGGAGAAAACTGGCCGGAGGGCCAGACAGAAGTGGTCAGAGCACTGGCCAACGAGGTACAGTGAATAGTCACTGAAAAGCAGAAAAAAGCTAAAGAATCCAGGCCTGCTTTTCCCTAAAACAGTAAGCCCCACGGCCCCTGCTACACGGGTGCGAACCGGGCCCCAATCCCCTGATGGCTGCATGTTCTGAGCCCAGGAATGGGTCCTTGGCGCAAGCTGAGTGACAGGTGCCCATTCCTGCCAAGTGTCCAGGTCAGAGGATGGGCCCACGGGGCCACCCCTCGGCCTGTCCCCCATCTCCATGAATTCATGAATGCCAAGACTGTGCTTTGGACCCGCAAGTGGGACCGTCCGGATTTTCCTGGGAAAATGGGGACAGTGGGCTACCCAACGTGTAGGGTGACGACACAAACCCCCGCAGGGGGCTTGGCTGCTGCTCACCCTCCAGCCCCAGCCAAGTTGGCAGGCCTCCCAGCCCCATCAGCTGGCAGGATTCATAGCTGTTAAGAAAGCCCAGCCATGCGAAGCAATGTCTGTGGGTGACAGATGGAACTGAGGGGCCCTCTCCTTTGGGGCTGCTGGGTCACACCAGTTCCAGGTCTGGGTGATTCGAGAGCTTGGTTTTCCTCAAGCCACTAGGAGGGTGGAGGGGGGTGGGGCTCAGGTCGGAAGGAGGGCAGGGAGGCCCAAGTCCCGGGAGTGAAGACCCCACTGCCCACTCAGGAGCCTATGATGCTGGCGTGCCTTTCCGGGGTCAAGGACACTCGTGCGGGGGCCCGGGACGTGCTGCTGAAAGTGGGGTGTGCTGCATGCGGGGGTCGCACAGACCCTGGATTCCCCGCTTCCCAGCAGACAGCGACCCTGAGCAAGCCCCCTAGCATCTCTGAGCCTCTGTTTTCTCATCGGCGAAGAGGTCAGTGAGACACGCACCCCCCCATCCCTTCCCCACCCCCGCGAAGAGTTAAGATGAACAAGGAACAACACAGGAGGAGGCGGCTCCTGTTCCCTGGCCCGGACCAAGGTCAGTAGGAAAACAAAGTAGCAACCAGAGGCTGCCTGGCCAGCTTTGAATTAGAACAAAGGGAGAGCAGGACAAACCCAGGGCTTTCACCCAAGCTGTGGACCCCGGGCCCTTCCCTCCCTCGCAGCTGCTCCTTCGTCTGTATTTCTCACCAGTCCCTGGCACTCCCATCCCTCCAGCATTACCTCACGTTGGCTGCGTTACAGATGAATTTGACTCTGCTTCCGTTATATGACACACGGACGCTCTGCTAGTTTAAAGAACATTTTTTTCAACACAAGTGATCTCATTGGACCCTCCCAGCAACCCTCTGGAAGTAGGGCAGAACTCTACCCATTTTACAGATGTGGAAACTGAGGCTTGGAGGGGTGGAGGAAGTTACTCAGAGTCCCACAGACTCAGGCCCACACCTCCAGACTCTAAGTTCAATGCTTTTTCCACTGAAGCAGACCCTGGGACACCAGACGTGTCAGAGGGGGCGTCCCCTTGCAGAGAATGCATGGGGGCAACCCACCCTAGCTGACAGCACCTGGAAGGCACTGCCACCCTTCAGGGAACTTCCTGACGGTCCAAATTACTTGACGTGTAGACAGTTCCTTCCAAAAGAGGAGTCTCCCTGTCAGTCCCCGCTCAGCTGCTGAGGGATCACGTCTGACTTACCCTTTCCCTCACCCCCGACACCCTGAGCCAATCCCCCCACCCCCACCCCACTACTAAAAACACAAGGGACAATTCCAGCTTACTTGAATGTGAGAAACGGAAATTTATCAGACCACGCAGAAAAGCATGTATCTGGTAGGAGTATGATCATGTGAGCTACACCCAGGAGGGAGTCCCAGTCATAGGCTGGCCTAAGTCACAGAGCTCAGCTCTGCTACCGTGGTCCCTCCACCGGACCCCACAAAAGGCCTGACGTCCTCAGGAATCCAGCCAGAGAGGGGGGTCAGGAGCAAGGCTCTGGAGGCTGTCCCCTGACAGAGGGCTCCCAAGCTTTACTTAATCGACTTTTTATACACTGGGAGATTTCGAAGCCCAGAATCGACCAGAACTGCAATCTACGAAGGAAGCACCAAAGCATTTGTGACCAGCCTCACTGCCAGTAAAGGAAGGGGAGCAAGTCGGGGGTAGAAGGCAATCTCACCAACTCGAAAAGCTGCACCCAGTGATGCTCACTGTAGGATTCTTGGTCATCGGGCAGCGCTGGAAACAGCCTACCTGCCCGTCAGCAACGGAACCATTAAATGGACTCGAATGGCTTCACCTATTCCATAAAATTTGTTGCAGCATTAAAAAGGAACGAGGACAGGGGCGCCTGGGTGGCTCGGTTGGTTAAGCATCTGACTTTGGCTCAGGTCATGATCTCGTGGCTCGTGAGTTCAAGCCCCGCGTCAGGCTCTCTGCTGTCAGTACAGAGCCCGCTTCGGATCCTCTGTCTCCCTCGCTCTCTGCCCCGCCCCACTCATTCTCTCCCCCCCCCCCTCTCTCTCTCCCCCCTGTCTCAAAAATAGACATAAAAAAAAACTTTTTTTTTAACGTGTATTTATTTTTGAGACAGAGAGAGACAGAGCATGAACGGGGGAGGGTCAGAGAGAGGGAGACAAAGAATGTGAAACAGGCTCCAGGCTCTGAGCTGTCAGCACAGAGCCCGACGCGGGGCTCGAACTCATGGACTATGAGATCATGACCTGAACTGAAGTCAGCTGCTTAACCAACTGAGCCACCCAGGCGCCCCCAAAAAACTTTTTAAGTGAGGACAATATGATCCTCAAAAAGTTGAAGAAAAGAGAGTTACCATGTGATCCAGGAATTTCACGTCTGGGTATTTATCAGAAGGAAACAAAAACACTAACCCGAAGAGATATACTCACCCCCATGTTCATTTCAGCATCATTTACAACAGCCAAGACACGGAAACAACCTAACTGCTCAGCAAAATGGATGGATGGATGGATGGATGGATGGATGGATGGATGGATGGAAGGAAGGATGGATGGATGGATGGATGGATGGATGGATGGATGAAGAAAATGTAGTAGCTTATACACAATGGATTATTATTTGGCCACAAAAAAGGAAATCTTGTCATTTGTGACAACAGGATGGGACCTTGAGGACATTATGCTAAGTGAATAAAAGAGGAAGACAAATACCATATGATCTCATTTGTATGGAGAATCTAAAAACAAACAAACAAACAAGCGCACTCCTAGATACAGAGAACCGATTGGTGGTTGCCAAAGGCGTGGGGATGGGGGTGGACGAAATGGCTGAAGGGGGTCAAAAGGTATCAGCTTCCAGCTCCACAAGGAATAAGTCTTGGGGATGTAATGTAGGGCGTGGTGACTAGAGTTAATAACACCGTATTGCATATTTGAAAGTTGCTAAGAGAGGAGATCTTGAAAGTTCTCATCACACAAAGAAGAGTTTTGTAACCGTGTGTGCTGACAGATGTTAACTAGATGTACCGGGGTAATCATTTCACAATAGGTGCAAATATCAAATTATGTTGTAAACTAATGTAATGATATATGTCAACTTGACCTCAATTTAAAAGAAGAATGAGGAGGGGCGCCTGGGTGGCTCAGTCGGTTAAGCGTCCGACTTCGGCTCAGGTCACGATCTCACGGTCCGTGAGTTCGAGTCCCGCGTCGGGCTCTGGGCTGATGGCTCAGAGCCTGGAGCCTGCTTCCGATTCTGTGTCTCCCTCTCTCTCTGCCCCTCCCCCATTCGTGCTCTGTCTCTCTCAGTCTCAAAAATAAATAAACATTAAAAAAAATTAAAAAAAAATAAAAGAAGAATGAGGATAATCACACTGATTTAAAAAAACATTTATTTTTTATTTTTTTAATTTTTTTTAAATGTTTATTTATTTTTGAGACAGAGAGAGACAGAGCATGAACGGGGGAGGGTCAGGGGCGCCTGGGTGGCGCAGTCGGTTAAGCGTCCGACTTCAGCCAGGTCACGATCTCACGGTCCGTGAGTTCGAGCCCCGCGTCAGGCTCTGGGCTGATGGCTCAGAGCCTGGAGCCTGTTTCCGATTCTGTGTCTCCCTCTCTCTCTGTCCCTCCCCCGTTCATGCTCTGTCTCTCTCTGTCCCAAAAATAAATAAACGTTGAAAAAAAAAAAAAAAATTAAAAAAAAAAAAAAAAAATGGAACGGGGGAGGGTCAGAGAGAGGGAGACACAGAATGTGAAACAGGCTCCAGGCTCTGAGCTGTCAGCACAGAGCCCGATGCGGGGCTCGAACTCACGGACCGCAAGATCATGACCTGAGCCAAAGTCGGCCGCTTAACCGACTGAGCCACCCAGGCGCCCCTAAAAAAACATTTTTAATGTTTACTTATTTTTGAGAGAAAGAGAGAGATGGAGTGAAAGCGAGGTAGAGGCAGAGAGAGAGAGAGAGACAGAGAGACAGGGAGATAACAGAAGCTGAAGCAGGTTCCAGGCTTTCAGCACAGAGCCCAACATGGGGCTCCAACTCATGAACTGTGAGATCATGACCTGAGCCAAAGTCAGACGCTTAACTGAGCCACCCAGGCGCCCCTGATTGTTTTTTTTCAAGGCAGACTGCAAAACAATATGTACAGTAGATCATTTATTCTTAACAAATTAGACAAGGCAATTATATGTACATATTCATGTATATAAAGTCATAGAAAAAGGGGGCGCCTGGGTGGCTCAGTCGGTTAAGCATCCGACTTTGGTTTCGGTCATGATCTCACGGTTTGTTGGTTCAAGCCCCACATCAGGCTCTGTCCTGACAGCTCAGAGCCTGGAGCCTGCTTGGGATTCTGTGTCTCCCTCTTTCTCTGCCCCTCCCCTGCTCACGCTCTGTCTCTCTCTCTCAAAAATAAATAAAACGTTAAAAAAATTTTTAAGTTATAGAAAAGGATTTGGGTAGATATACATCCAACTGATCATAGAACCCCTGTTATCTCTGGAGAGGGAAGTACAGTTGGAGGAGTGGTTAAGGGGATATTTATTTGTAGTATTTGGATTTGTTTTCAGGTATTAAGTAATTACATAAAGGACTTACAACGAAACACACGTTTAGAAGAGAAAGCTGGCTAAGATGTATTCCGCGCCAAGGAAGAGATGGGGTTGACTTTCCCATGGGTGGGTGTTGAAGAACTGACTTCATTCTGTCCCAGGTTCTAGGGCTGAGCTCAGCTTCCTAAGCCCTTTCCAAGCAGCTTCCGCCTCGCCTGCCCGCTGGTCAAGCGGCAGGTGCATCGCCCATGGTGAACATGGAGGGAGAGCACGTTCCCTTCCGTTAGCATACTCACCTTGGCCGCATGCGATTCTGGTACCCAGAGGGCTGTTGACCTCTTCTCCCACACCCGGGGAGAATGGCGTCAGTGAGGGCAAACTGGGCTGCCATGAGTCCCCTCGTGCTGTGAACTCCTACACTACAGGACGTAGAGGGTGCCTGATGCGCTCTCTGCTGGAGCCAGCTTGGCCCCCACCTGCTAGCAGAAGGAGGGAGGGGACCGCGGGAGCAGAGAATGGAGAACCAAAGTGGCTGTCCTACTTTGCAGCCTTGCCTTTTGAAGACAGCAAGGGACAGAGCTCTCAGGAGAGACAGTCACTTGCAGTCATCTCTCCAGTTCAAGAGCGGAAACCCACGGCAGCGAGCAGGGGCAGAAACTGCAAGGTGCTTGAGTGCTGGGGACTGGGGACAGGCAGCAGAGGCCGGAGCCCAGCCTCCACGGGTGGACAGGTGGGGTGGGGTGGGGGGCTCAAGCCTAGACCCCCTTGTGTGATCAAGGAACTGGGTCTGAGGTGGGGGGCACTCAAGACAGACATGGAAAATTCTCTCCCTGTGACTTCTGGTTTCTAGTCGGGACATGCTAAGTTTGGGGGCCGTCACCTAACACATGACAGCAAGGAACCCACAGACCCCAGCAAGAACATCAGCAGGAATCCCAATAGAAAAGAAAGCATCAAAGTTAGCTGAGGGTCTCTGCTGAGCGGTGGTGACCGCGACTTGCACTCTGCCAACTGCATGGGCATGGGGGACAGGAGACAAAGCCCAGGGCCACCCAGGTGGGAGATCTCCTAGGTCACCCCACATAAAGCTGGGAGCCAGCGGAAAGGGTGAACGAAACAAATGCTGTGCTGTTGGACACCTTGGCACTGAGCAGAGGTAAGAGCGGGAGGTCCCCTGAAGACTCATAACCATGAGCGGGGCCCACACACAGGTCTGGATTCATGTACCTGTGAGATCAAAACCCACAAAAATGCAACCTCCAGCAGCGACTTTTGCTGAAAGTGTCCCCGTTTGGCAGCCCCTCCTTTCTGGAGGGCACATTACCTCTGGAAAGACCCTTAATCCAGGCCTCAGAGAATCACCACAGATAAATTCTCAGGAAAAAGAGCAGCGTGGAGGAAACACCCCTACACCCCCACACACACATCAAGAAAATACGCCACCCACAAGTCCTCAGAGGGAGCAGGGCCTGCTGACACCTTGACATCTGGCCTCCAAAACGGAGAGAGAATAAATGTCTGTTGTTTTAAGCCACCAAGTTGGTGGTGATTGGTTATGGCAGCCTCAGGACAGTAATGCAGGGGCAGAGGTCATATCCTAAGAAACGCGGACGGGGAAAGTTCCCAACCTGTTGTAAATCGTCAATGCTCAGATCTGGTGATCCCAGTTCATCCCAAGCACGGAAGTTAAGAAGGAATCCACACTCAGACGCATTGAGTGTCACCTCAGGACCCCAAAGACAAAAAGAAGATTAAAAAAAAAATTTTTTTTAACGTTTATTTAGTTTTCAACAGAGCGTGAGCGGGGGAGGGGCAGAGAGAGAGAGGGAGACACAGACTCCCAAGCAGGCTCCAGGCTCCGACCTGTCAGCACAGAGCCTGACGTGGGGCTCGAACTCACAAACCGTGAGATGATGACCTGAGCTGAAGTCAGATGCTTTAACCAGCTGAGCCACCCAGGCGCCCCGCAGACGAATGTTTTTTTAAAACGCTATTTACAAGAGCATCAAAGAAATAGTAAATTACTGAGAATAAAACAACAAAAGGTATGCAGTCTCTTTGTGCTATAATTATAAATCTATATTGAGAGATATTTTTTAAAAGGCTTCAATAAAAGCAGAAATATATCATGTTTGATCCATACCTTGCATCATGAACAAAAGTTAATTCAAAACAGATCACAGACCTAAGTGTAAATCCTAAAACTACAAGACCAAAACATAGGAGAAAGTCTTTGCAAACTTGGGTCAAAGCTTTCTTAGCAATGACCACAAAAGCACAACCCATAAAAGGACAAACTGACACATGGGACTTCATCAAAATGGAAACTTCTGCTCTTCAAAAGATACTCGTAAGAGAACAGGAAGCCAAACCATGAACTGCAGGAAAAGAAATTTATAAAGCAAAAATCTGATAAAGGAGTTGTACCCAGAATATGAAGAATTCTTAAAACTCAATAACAAGAAAACAACCCAGTTAAAATGAGCAAAAGATATGAACAGACATTTCACCAAAGAAAATATACAAACAGAAAATAAGCTCATGAAAAGCAGCTCAACATTGTGGAGGGGAGGGTGGGAAGGACTGGAAAGGAAGGAGTACCAGCGGAAGGAAGAACTCTTCTGGGGGGTTGGATTTGTTCATTATCTTGTTTGTAGTGTTGATTTCATGGGTATATACAGATGTCAAAACTTAGCTAACTGCACGCTTGAAATATGTGCAGATTACATGTCAATCATACTTCAGTAAAGCTGTAGGTTAAAGGACTTCAATAAAAGCCGAAATATATCATGTCAGTGGGCTGGAAACTCAACAGTCTCCCCAGTCGGATTTATAGATTCAGTGCAATCCTCGCCCCCCCCCCAAAAAAAACACCCCAGTCCCTTTTTTCCCTTTGTGGAATTTGATGAGCTAATTCTAAACTTTACTTGGAAATGCAAAAGACCAAGAATGATCAAGACACTCCTAAAACTTTCCCCACAACGTGAGAGAATTTGGTTGACAAAATATAAACATTATTGTAAATCTACAGGAACTAAAAAAGTGGAGTACTGGCTTAGGGATACACCAATGGAACAGAGCTCAGAAATGGGCTCACGCTTATAGGGACACTTGAGATGGGCTGCTGAGTAGGAGAGAAAGGGCAGACTTTGCAATAAATGGCTGGGACAGCTGGGCATTCTTCTGTGAGGGTGGGAGGGTGAAAACTGAACCCCTATCTCACACCATACAAAAAAAGTCAATTCCAGATGGAGTAGAAACCTCAAGGTCAGAGACAACAATCGTAGGAAATAATATAGCACAATATCTTCCAGATGTCAGCATAGGGAAAAAAATCTTAAACACTCACAAAGAGCACAAATTCTAAAAGACAACGTTAATAATCTCAACTACTTTAAAATTAAGAACTTGTGTCTTCAAGAAGAAAGACAATTCACAGAGCAAGAGAAGATATTGCAAACTCATAGAACCAAAGAGCTGATATCAAAACTATATTAATAACAGTGGTTGCCAGGGGCTGGGGAGAGCAGAGACCGGGAAGTTATTGTTTAGCAGGTATAGAGATTCAGATTTACAAGATGAAAAGAGTTACAGGGGCGGATAGTGCTGGCTGCACAGCAATGTGATATATTTAATACCATTGAACTGCACACTTCAAAATGGTTAAGAGGGTAAATTTTATAATGTGCATTTTATAACACAATAAAAAAAGATTCCCATAAAAAGCTATATAAATAACAGCCCAGTAGAAAATTGGCAACAAGCTTTCTAGGCGTTTCGTAAAAGAAGAAATCCAAATGGCTAATAACATATGAAAGTTGCTCAATTTCATTAGTAATAGGAAAATGCAAATTGAAACCGCAGAGAGATTATTGCATACATACTCCTCTCAGGACGATCAAACTCTTGGGATGTGCCGGGAGGGCTGATATTCTAGAGATCCAAATGAGGATTCCTTGGGAGGATCAGAATTAAAGAAACTTGCTCCAGCTCAGCTCCCCCAGCCGATGCAGGAATCCTCTAGTACCGTGAACCCGTGACCGGGCACCTCCAGGGGCATCCCTGCCCACCTCCTCTGCCAGCTGCCCAATCTAGTGTCAGGCAGACCCCCTGACTTGCATCAAGTCAAGAGTCCTCTCCATGTAATGCCCACCCTGCCCTGGGCACTGCCAAGGTTGCACACTGCACAGAGAGGAATTGAGGAACAGAGACAGATCAAGTAACTCATGGAATCTTTCCTCTCAGATGGCAGGAATGCATCCTTGTGCTCCAGGCATCATTTTCCAGGAGGACGGAGTGGTTTTCTTGCTTCTTTCTGTGTTCCTATTAGTGGCTAAAGAGCTATTTGTGAATGACTATGGTATTTCCAAGAGTTGTCCACAAGTGCCTGAGAAACTTTGCAGTGAACGATTTGTATTAACCTTAAATTTGTGTATTTCAGGTCCAGATATATTATACATGAAACATGATGCCAATTTTTCATATTGTCAGTTACATAGACATTGAACTTCAGAATTGCAAAAAGGTTTTATTTTTTTTAACTATTTTTTTAAGTTTATGTAGTTATTTTGAAAGAGAGAGAGAGAGAGAGAGAATCCCCAGCAGTTTCCTCACTGTCAGCACAGAGCCCTGCCTCTGCCTGCTACGCAGGGCTTGACCTCACAAGCTGTGACATCATGACCTGAGTCGAAATCAAGTCGGACACGTAACTGACTGAGCCACCCAGGCATCCCTGCAAAAAGGTTTTAATATAAATATTTAACAATTTTAATTAAAAAAAATACAAAGTTTCAGCTTTATGTAAATAATTGCATTGAATATTTTGAGGTTTTAATTTGCACTTCACCTTTAATTTTTTTATTGGAGGAATTTGACACCTAACGCGTTGCAAATCTAAGATATGCACTGTGCTACTTTGATACATTTCTATATTGTAATATTGTTGCTGTGACTTTGATTTTAATAATTTTGCATGATTCAGAACACAGGTGGGCAAGCATTGTCTCAAAGGGCCAGAGAGTAAAAATTTTTGGCTTCTCGGGCTATTTGGTTTCCGTTATAACTACTCAACTATGGTGTCAGAGCAAAAAGCATCAGACAATACGTAGATTAACTGGTGTTTCAAAAATAGACAATCCAGGGGCGCCTGGGTGGTTCCGTCAGTTGAGCGTCTGACTTCAGCTCGGGTCACGATCTCACGGTTCATGGGTTTGAGCCCCGTGTTGGGCTCTGTGCTGACAGTTCAGAGCCTGGAGCCTGCTTCGGATTCTGTGTCTCCCACTTTCTGTCCCTCCCCTGCTCGTGCTTTGTCTCTCTCTGTCTCTCAAAAATAAATAAATGTTAAAAAAAAATTTTTTTTAATAGGCAATCCAGCCAGGAGTCTTAGTTTGTTGACCCCTGATTTAGAAGGAAAAAACTTTTTAAAAATAAAATGTTTTTCATTAAAAAAATGTTTACACTTCCCTTTATAAACTCATTCTATGAAAATACATTTCAACATCATATGTTTTTAATACAACTACTTTTTTTTTTTTAAGAGAGGGAGAGCAACCAGGGGAGAGAGAGAGAATCTTAAGCAGGTTCCATGCTTAGCATGGAGCCCGGCGCGAGGTTCGATCCCACAACCCTGGGATCATGACCTGAGCAGAAATCAAGAGCAAGGCACTCAAATGACTGAGCCATCCAGGCGCCCCAATACAGCTACATTTTTTAAATAACATCACCTCTATCAATAGAACACAAATTTTTTGAAAAACATTCATCACCAGCTAAATTTTGCCAAAAAGACAAGAAACAAATGGTGTGAAATAGATATATAACTAGTGAATGATGCATGGTTTTATTTTATTACTCATCTAAATATCGCTGGCCCATCAATAGAGCATTTATACTGAATCATCAAAAATTGCCTGCCTTCTATTGATTTTTAATTTTGTCAATTACGTTTTGCACTTATTGTTATGAGGGTACACTTGAGTGATAGGAGGATATTTTATATGACAGTTAACTTGATTTATACTTTAATTAGCTATTCATATTACATAAGTAATTTATAAATAACCCACTATTGAGTAATAACTTTTAACTATTTTGATGGATGACACAATAAATGTCTACCTGCACTCTTGCTCTGGGCCCTTAAGATGTTAAGGACAGACCTGGCCCTCAGGATAGGGTCAGTCACACGTTTGTCAGGGCTCGGGGGTAGTGGTTAACGAGGCGTACTTTGGAATCCAGCTTCCCAGGTTCAAACCCTGGTTCTGCTATCCACCTGCTAAGAAACCTCAGGTAAATGCTTTAACTTTCCATTTTAGCTTGCTTAGCTATAAAATAGGGATAAAAACGTACCTCCCATGTAAGATTGCTGGATGGATTCAATGGGGATTAAGACATTGCAAGGAGGGGACTCATCACACTTCTGGCCACAGATGCAACATGTTGGCTGACATTGGGGGTGACGATATTAAGATACACGGCCCAGTTGTAAAAAGGAGAAAAAAGCAAGTTGCAGAACAGTGCAGACAGAATTTCACCTTTGGTGTATACAGGGAGGAAAAATTTTAAAGATACATTTAGAGACACTTGTGTACGCTTAAAATAAATCCAGAGAATAATATTCAGGAAACAAACAACAGTCATAGAGGGGAATGCGAGTTTGGCATGTGGAAACTATCTCTTTATATTTTTTATTCTTGTACATGAACCATGGGTATGTAATTCTTACCCTAAAATTACAATTTAATTTTAATTTAATATTGTTCGGGGGAGGGGGGTGGTGCCTGGGTGGCTCAGTCGGTTAAGCGTCTGACTTCAGCTCAGGTCATGATCTCGCAGTTCGAGAGTTCGAGCCCTGTGTTGGGTTCTGTGCTGACACCTCAGAACCTGGAGCCTGCTTCCGATTCTCTCTCTCTCTCTCTCTCTCTCTCTCTCTCTCTCAAAAATAAACATTTTAAACAATGTGTTGTTCAGAACTAAATGCAATACTGTGACAAATCAGGGTAGAGTGGTTCTCTCCCCTCCTTTGGCCTAGTAGCTTCTTGTCTGTTAACCCATCCTGAGACTGTACGGACTTCTTTCTGCCTCTATACCACACACTTCCTTCCACCCGGGTTTCCGGTCGACCAGCACGACAAGGCCTGTGGCTGCAGGGCTTTGCCCCCTCTGGGGGAGGAGCGTATGAAGCAACCATCTCTCCTCGGCCAGGAAAGGCTGCCCAAAGTCCAAGCACAGGGCTCGCGCACCTGCCTGGCATTGGGATGTCACTCCTGCCCCTGGCTGTGGACTTCATAACACCACCCACGGCCGTGATCCCAGCTGTGCGGTCCTCCCTTTCCCCTCTCTTACCTCCATGCCCAACTCAGGCCAGATGCTGTGCTCCCGCCTGTGGCCTCCGCCTGCCCTGGGCCCCACCCCACACGCCCCAGCGCCAGCTTCAGCCCTTGCCCACTCGGAACCCCCAGTTCTGGCCCTGGCCCGCCAGCTTGTCCTTTGCACCTTCCCAGACCCCATGGGCCTCTTAGAGGAAAAGAATAGGACCCGGTCAGAGTCTGGGGAAGAGAGCTGTTGAGGGACAGGCTTTCGATCCCTTTCCACAGCTTATGACAGAAGTGCCTAGTAAAGGAAAATCTTATCACATCTACGTTGGAAGCTGGCGAGAATCACCCACATGCCAAAAATGACAGGGACTTTATGCTAAATACGGAGCACGTAGGAACAAGTTACAGAAGGACTTTGGGACCGCCCCCAAGCCACCTCGCCCAGGGGAGGCCCGGCCTCACAAAACCAACAGCTCTCCAGAAGAGGGAAGAATAAGCAGATTGAATCCTTGGGAAGCAGGGTGTAAAACTGCAGAAGTTAGCCAAGAAGTGAGTCCCTGCTCCCCCAGCATTCTGAAACACACTGAATCTAAGAGAACCATTTTCAAACATCATTACATGGCAGTGGTCCCAACAGCTCCCATAAATATTTTTCTATTGACTTTTGTTTTAGTCTTTAACAGTATCCTATGAACTAGTTCAATAAACAGTGCAAGGCAAAGGAAGAGAAGTCTCAGAGAGCAGAATAAATCTTTGAAATGTTAACATAAACTCCCAGCCAACTCCGCCTTCGACTGCCAGGGAGGAGGCACGGGGCACTGAGGGGGACTTGGGCACAGACCAGGCATAGATGTGGCCACCTGGGCTCTGCCAGCAACTCCAGCAGGGTCACCAAGCAGAGAGGGAAGGAAGGTTCCAGAACTAGAGAAGAAGGCCAGCTGGAGTCAGAGAAAGGGAGAGGCGGCCCAGCCAATCACAGAGTCGTAAGGCGCCTCTGAGATCCTCTGATCCTCCCACCCTGTGATACGGGCTTAAACGCTCAGGCTGTGGAACCAAACTGCCTGGGTTCAAATCCTGCTTAGGAGCTATGCACACTTGGGCCTCAGTTTCTTTATATAACTTGAGGGTAAAAATAGCATCTGCCGCATGGGGCCAATGTCAGCATTAAATGAGACAATTCATTCAAAGTCACTTAGCACAGGGGGTGAGATGCCCAATAAATCATGCCTGATGTGATTTTTACAGGCAGGGCACTGAGGACCCTGGAAAGTCCCAAGGATATCCCACAAGTCAGTCTCTCTCGTTCTAAAATGTCTCTCATTTACTTTCCCCCCAGGGACAACCACGTTCTGGAAAATAGGTTGTCACAAAACACTAATTTGTTTACGGCTATTGATTGTGTAAGATGGGTGACGAATACCTGGCCTGAGACAGTTAATACAGCTCCTGGGAGGCGGGTACGGTCAGGAATCCAAACCACAGATCAGCTCGTGGCAGGTGAATGTGGGGACCAAGCGGCAGTGTCCTGTGGTGGGAGGAACACAGCTCTGGGACAGAACCCGGTTCCCGCTACTGCCTATGTGTTCCTGAGCGCGTCCATTGATGGGGCGCTTCTTCCAGCCCCACCGGAGTAGCTAATGTTTACCGGAGCAGTTGCATATTTTTGTTCGTTATTTCAATAATTCTTCTCAACAATCCTATAAGATGTGTTAATGTACCCATCTTAGACATGGGAAGATCAGAGAGGTTAAATAATTTCCCCAAAGTCACACAGCTAGGAAGGATGAGATCTAGGAGTTGAATGTAGTTTTCTTTGATTTCGTTTTTTTCTTTAATTAAAAAAAATTTTTTTTTAATTTATTTCTGAGAGTGAGAGCAAGAGCGGGAGAGGGATAGAGAGAGATGGGAACAGAGGATCTGAAGCGGGCTCTGCACTGACAACAGAGAGCCTGATGTGGGGCTCAAATTCAAATGACCCGAGCCAAAGTCAGACGCTCAACCAGCTGAGCCACCCAGGCGCCCCTCTTTGATTTCTTAGCCCAAATCTTAAAGGATGCAGGGGAGAAGGGCAGAGGAGAGGTGGCTGAGGTGGTGGGAACCCGGGATCCAGGCCACACTGAGCTCAATACATCCCTTTCTTCTGGTTTCTGCCCATATGGGTCATTTGGTCTAAACCAAGACTTCCTTTGAGTGCTCACACATAGTTTTATAGGCTGAAAGAACTTCTCTGTACCCCAATTCTGTTGTAAGCCCTTTTGGCCATGTGGGCCAGTAAAGAAGCTTCTGGAAGAGAATGGAGTCCAGAATCCACTGGAACCAGCCCGGGGTGGACACACAGGGAACCATCCCCATTTGCCAGATATGCGAACTGAAGCTCGGGGATTCTGTTGGGGGCCAAAGTATCAGAGTGCTAAAGTGCTCTGCTTGGGAGTGCGTTTTAATCTCATTCTCGCTGATCAACTCTGCCAAGAGACCAAGAAGAATGAGATCAGAGGGAAAGTCCAGGCTGAGTCATTCCTGCTCCGTTCATGTACTGACCACCTACTATGAGCAGGTCCTGTTCCAGGCAGAGACTTACAGACAGAAAGATCACAATTCCTGCCTTCGACCTGGGGAGCCAGGCAAGGACATGGATGGTGACTCATTCTCTGGGAAGTGCTGGGGGACCCCGGGCCCTTGAAGCAGGGACGCTGGGACTAGAGGGGCTTACGGCCAGGGAAAGAGGGCTGTTTGCTCTCTGCCGTCGGGGCATCCACCGTCAGCCCTGACCATGAATGGCATCTTCCCTGTCCTGGTGCCGGTGACTCTAAGACTCCTGGTGAATCCCCACAGTTGAGGTTCAAAACTGTGGTCTCCTTGCTCCAAAGGCAGCGGACGAGTTAAATCTGAAGCTCTTCGGCCCTTGGGGAGCAGAGGCAGAGCAAAGGGCAGGTCTGGACGCCTCTTTTGGAAATGACAAGATCCATTTAGCCATCAATTAGCACTGTCCCCAGGCTCCGGGCCTGCACGCTGGGCAGAAAGAATGCGCCACACCGCGCTGATTCGAAACAGATGTGCTGGCAGAGGGACCTGGCCTGCGGGGCCGGAATTCCTGGGCACCCAGCTCCTGGCTGGAGACGGGCTTCGTCGTTACATTCTGGGCACCGACTCCGGCAGGGAGGCCACAGAGACCAAGCTAAGGGAGCAGCCTGCCTGGAGAATGTGGACCTGCGACAGGGCTCAGAGGCGGGAAGGGGAGGGGGAGGAATGTTGACTCTGTCCGAAACAATCGGGGATCAACCGCGGTCCGCCGCATACAGAATGTGACTTTTGACCAACAGCTGCTGATCCCAGGGGAGACGCGGCTGATGCGTGAGGAAGTGCAGCCGGAAGCCCGCCTCTCTGGTGCCTCGACGAATCACCCATTGCCACCGATCTCCTTGCTGGAGCTCTGGCACCAAGTTCCTCCCGTGCTGTCGCCTTTACTCATCACAGCTACCCTGCTCTCGCGTCCACTTGGCAGATGAGAGGACTGAGGCACAAAGAGGTTTCCCAACTTACCCACGATGGATCGCTGATAAATCGTGGATCCGGTCTGCCCATGGGCTACCTCCCACTTTTTCCTTCTCCCTTCACAGGCAGGAGGGGAACGCTGAGCTCCTCTCCTCCAGCCCTGCAGTGCCGCAGGGAAGCTCACCGCGGAGTCCCGGTCAAACCCTCCCGACGATGAAGGGCTCACCGCCTCCCAGGCTATCGCTTCTAAGCTTGGACAGTTCACCAGGCTGCCTATTCTTCCTTCCATCCAGCCACAAGCTGGGTCCCTGCAGGCATGTGGCTCCCCCCAGCAGCACTGCCGCAGTTCTCCTACTCTTTCTTTTCTCTGGGACCCTTGCAGGGCATGACCGTGACCCCGCCCTTATTTTTCTGAGCTACGGGGCCTCTGTGGTGGCGGCTCCTCGTCAGCTGTGCAGCTCCCACATCCCCCCCCCACATCCCCCGCTGGACGCCTTCCAGCCCGTCCATGTCCCTGGGGGGCCCAGATGTGGACATGGGGTCAACCAGATCTCCCATCTCCCTGCAGCACAGAAAGGAATACTCTTTAAAACATTCTTTGAAGGGGTGCCTGGGTGGCTCAGTCAGGTAAGCGTCCAACTTCTGCTCAGGTCATGATCTCACGGTTCCTGGGTTCGAGCCCCGCGTCGGGCTCTGTGCTGACGGCTCAGAGCCTGGAGCCTGCTTCAGATTCTGTTTCTCCTTCTCTCTCTGCCCCTCTCCCACTTGTTCTCTGTCTCTCTCTCAACAATAAATACACATTAAAAAAATAAATTACTCTCTTAAGACCGTTCGTTTGCCATTATAAGAGTGATACAAGCTCACTATAGGAAGTGCAAAAAACTGCAGTGAGCATGGTAAAAACTGCCTCCCCAGGGAGAAACATCACCCCCTGTTCCGCCTCCAGCCTTCTCTGCTGTGCTTAATTTTTACCTAGCTTCATTTATTCTAGACCTACAAATATGTGTTCTGCAGGCTCGCTTACCATCATGGCATCAGCAGTTTGCTGTGTCATTAGAAAGTCTATGAAAATGTCATTTGTAATGATCACATAGTAGTCTGTAAAAGGCACCTGTTCCACTATTTTTCTTATTTGAGGCATTGCTAGGAATCCACACCTCTACTCCTTCCTTACTACAGAACCTCGGTTCTGTTCGAGGTCTCCACAAGATGTCACCTACATACTAGAGTATAGGGTCCTTGACCCTAAACTCTTGCCAATAATGTCAAGCCTCCCCTACCCCCATATTTGCATTATGGGGCCTGAGCAGAGAATGCCACTAAGGCACAGACCAGGGTTCTAGTCCTATGTCCTTTTTAGTACCTTGCTTGATTTTATAACCTCTCATCACAACCAGAGACCCTTAAAGGTCAACCTCCCAAGTTTCAGATGCTAAAACTGAGTTCAAAGAGGGCAAGTGACTTGCCCAAGGTCACACAGGGGTGGTGGTCACCTGGGAACAGAGGGCCCCTGACTCCCAGCTGAGGGCTCTCTCTACAACACCCCTACCTTAGGGCAAGGTTTGTATTCACTTGATATTAAGAAAAAATCAAGTTGGGGCGCCTGGGTGGCGCAGTCGGTTAAGCGTCCGACTTCAGCCAGGTCACGATCTCACGGTCCGTGAGTTCGAGCCCCGCGTCAGGCTCTGGGCTGATGGCTCGGAGCCTGGAGCCTGTTTCCGATTCTGTGTCTCCCTCTCTCTCTGCCCCTCCCCCATTCATGCTCTGTCTCTCTCTGTCCCAAAAATAAATAAAAAAAAAAAAAAAAAAAAAAAAAAAAAAAAAACGTTGAAAAAAGAAAGAAAAAAAAAAAACTTTTAAAAAAATAAAAAAAAAGAAAAAATCAAGCAAGGCATTTTTAGCTAAAGCATCTGGCCTCTTACCACGAGTTCAAATTTAACCAGGAAGGGGAAAAGAGAGAGAGAATAGAAGTCAACAATGGCATATATCCACAGGCGAGGTGACTTAGAAACACACGAGGCTTTTCCCTTTTCCTTGCTGGCTGCCCTGCCTCTCCAGCCCCCCTTCTTCCTCCCTCACAATCTCTGCCACCAGCAAGAACCCTTCTGGGATCCCCAGACTTGTAGCTCTTAGGCTGAGATATTGAGGTCCTGAATCCTGGAGAAACGAATGGGAGGGCAGGACCACACCCACCAATAAAATAAGATCCAGAGGACAGGACCAGGGGGACTTGTTATGTCTTCTTAGAGCTGCAGGGATGGGTTAATTTGTGGAAAACGTAAATGCGTGAACGAATGATACCAGCTAGAAATCACCTTCGCCAGCGCACAATTCGCAGAGACGTGTGAGTCACTTCACCTCTCCGATCTCCAAGTCCTCATCCGTAAAACCTATGCTTCCAATTCATTTCACACACATTTCCTGAGGGTCTGCTGTGGGCCAGGCTCTGTGCTGGGCACCGAGGGCAGGCCACGAGGATCAAAGACAGAACGAAAGAAGAGAACATTTATGTAATATCTTTTCCCCCAGGCATTAGGAGTAGCAAAAGGGACATGGCGGTTAATAAAAATACATAGTGAGGCTTATGGTTTTAGATAGATGACTTACTAGACAGTCTGAAACACCACCCCCTCACTAATAAATACCAGGAAATTCTGGATAAAATATAAGAGGCATCTTTTTAATTTTTTTTTAATGTTTGAGAGAGAGAGAAAGAGAGAGAGTACACAGGAGCAGGAGAGGAGCAAAGAGAGGGAGACACAGAATCCGAAGCAGGCTCCAGGCTCCGAGTTGTCAGCACAGAGCCCAACGCGGGGCTCAAACTCATGAACTGCAAGATCATGACCTGAGCTGAAGTCAGATGCTTAACCGACTGAGCCACCCAGGCGCCCCCCAAGAGACATCTTTCTAAAAGCAGAACTAGGTTCTCAAGTAGGTAAGGAGGTCCTCAACAGCCAGAAGTTGAGCCGGGACTAAGTAGCAAAGGAAAAAGCTTTTGAGTTAATGCTATAGCTGTAAGCAGGGGAGCCCTCTACCTGCACCCCAGAAACTCCCAAACTGGTAAAGTAACCAATAAGATAGTGACATTTTCAGAACAGTGATACTCCTAGGATTCTAGAGAGCTCCCCGTCAGCCACGGCTTCCCATGATTTCCACAGACTGAGCCCATCATCCGAAGTTATAAGAGCAAGAATCTGACAAAATAAGCAATAGGGTTTATTCCACCCCTCAGGATTTCGACCATTAGAACAAATAGCATATCAACTCCAAAATAAACATATCTTCTTTAAATTGGAACACTTCAGGGGTGCCTGGGTGGCTCGGTTGGTTAAGCGTCCGACTTCGGCTCAGGTCATGATCTCGCGGTCCGTGAGTTCAAGCCCCGCGTTGGGCTCTGGGCTGACAGCTCAGAGCCTGGAGCCTGTTTCAGATTCTGTGTCTCCCTCTCTCTCTGACCCTCCCCTGTTCGTGCTCTATCTCTCTCTGTCTCAAAAATAAATAAATGTTAAAAAAAAAATAAAAAATAAATAAATTGGAACACTTCATGAATTTGTATGTCATTTTTGTGTTCCAATTTTAGTACATAGACTGCTGAAGCGAGCACCAAAATGTGTACGTCTTAAATAATTAACAACATAAAAGGCATTTTAAAGAGGAAAAAGATGTTTTCTAAAACAAGTGTATTCGGAAAATATCCAACTTGAACTATTAGAAAAATTTAGAGAGTCGCTGTAATTAAAAACCCAATGGAGGGACGCCTGGGTGGCTCATTCAGTTGCGCGTCCAGCTTCGGCTCAGGTCATGATCTCACGGTTCGTGAGTTTGAGCCCTGCATTGGGCTTTGTACTGACAGCTGGGAGCTTGGAGCCTGCCTCAAATTCTGTGTCTCCTTCTCTCTCTGCCCCTCCCCTGCTCACGCTCTGTCTCTCTCACTCTTAAAAATAAATAAACATTAAAAAAATTTGTTCAAACCCAATGGATGTGTAAATAGCAGATTAAACGCAGCTGAAGGAAGACCAGTGTGCAGACAGCTTTGTTAATAATTTACATTATTGCTTCTTATGCAATACTTGTGCTTTATAAAGTATAGTGTTGTTGTAAGTTGTAGTGTCATTTTGAGACTGATCAAAGGAGAAACAAAAATAAAATGATTATTTTTTAATTCTTTTTATTTTTTCATATTTTTTATTGTTAAACAATTTTTTTTAATTTTTTTTAATGTTTTTATTTATTTTTGAGACAGAGAGAGACAGAGCATGAATGGGGAGGGGCAAAGAGAGAGGGAGACACAGAATCGGAAGCAGGCTCCAGGCTCTGAGCCATCAGCCCAGAGCCCGACGCGGGGTTTGAACTCACAGACTGCGAGATCGTGACCTGACCTGCAGTCGGACGCTTAACCGACTGAGCCACCCAGGTGCCCTGTTAAAAAATTTTTTAATGTTTTTATTTGTTTTTGAGAGAGAGACAGAGCGTGAGTGGGGGAGGGGCAGAGAGAGAGAGGGAGACACAGAATCCGAAGCAGGCTCCAGGGTCTGAGCTGTCAGCACAGAGCCCAATGTGAGGCTCAAACCCATGGAACCACGAGATCATGACCTGAGCCAAAGTTGGACGCTCAACCAACCGAGCCACTCAGGCGTCCCGAGAAATTGATTATTTTAAACATCGGCGAGATGACCTTTTTAACATTAACTGTCAGACGTGCCTCTTACTTTTGAATAGACCAGCTTCTGGCATCATACATTTCAAACCTTATTTCTTCTTCAATATCCATATACTTCCAAGGCTGACCATCGTAAGTCTTGTTATCATCATATTCCCTCTGCACATTAGGTCTCAATCCCAGGCGAACCAAACAGTTGACAGTAATGGTATTCCTGGAAGTCATTCCAAACCCAGGATGGCTAACGATACCCTACCTACCTATCCATACATGGTAATGACTAAAAACGACATAAACGTACACCTTTGGGCTGGATGGCCAACTGTCAGTCTACAGACACATCACTTCTTTTATGTCGGAGAATTACTTTTCCCTGTATGGCCCCAGGTTAGAGCTTGCCAGTGAGAGAAACGTCAACAAGTTTGGAAGATGGAAGAGAAGGTGAAATAATAGCAATGTTTTTCCAGAAGGCCGTGGCAGTCAGATACGGCTTCAGAATTTCTCCATAAGCTACCGCTTTGAGGCTGTGCAGATGTAGCGGTTCATGGGCTTTCCACAAACTCACTTGATGGTCATAGTGGTAAGACATGGAGGTTTCTCATACTGTCCCACCATCTGTGGCTTCTTCTAGCCTCTCCCACCTGTCCTACCCACACCAGACCAGAGGTATAGCTATTCTATTACACAGAGTCCTAGGCAGAGGCTAATAGTTTGGCTGGATGGGCAAGGACTTAGGAAAAATGAGATTGGAAAGCTGGTGACAAAGATGTCAAAGGTGTAAGGGTAGAGCTTTCCAAATGAGCATGTTGGTGTGGGGTTGCTCAGCAGAGGAGGCTTCCAACAACCAGTGGGGAAGACCATCCATTCTGTGGATGTCAGCCTTCCCTCCCGCCACGTCTGTCCTTGCTCAAGGTTCTCATCGACCAAACAGCCATGGTGGAAGAGTTGGAGCCTGTGCACGGGTAACAGGCACCCCTACTCACCAAAGCCAATCTGGCTAAGCCCCCGCTAAGTGTCCAGTCTCCAACCGCAAAGACTAACACTAAGCCCTGAATACAGCGCTATTTTCCAGAGGGACAAACCAGGCCATTTGATGGGACCCTGATGACATTGAACCGAGGTCACCCTAAAGAGGATATTTCATGGAAACTGACAAAGTGATTCTCAAATCTGTCCAGAAGACTATCAGACCTATGGAAAGCTATCATGCTTGAGGAACTAGAAGGGAGGATTTGTCCACCAGATATCAAGGTAAAGCTAGAGTAACCAAAATCGTCTGGTATTGATACAGGAATCAACAAATAGAAGAGCGTACAGAGACCCTTATATATGGAAGCCGGATTTATGGCAAAACAGACATTATAGATTAGTAAACAAAACAAAACACAAAGGATGGAACAGAACAAGTAAGACTACCACAATTGGTTCCCCATATGGAAACAAAATTAAAATTAACTCCTCCTCCTTGTCCTACGTAAAGATCAATCCAAGCTAGATTTAAACACAAATGTGAAAGAGAAAACTATAATAAAAGGTAAGACACAATATAGGCTAATCATTCTAGGTCCTCAGAGCAGAGGGGGACTTCTTAAGGTACAACCACCTTAATCAACAACCACCACCAAAGCAGATAAATTAAGAACTTCTGGCTTTCCAGAGACTTCGTGAAGAATGAGAAAAAACAAGCCACAAACTTGGAGATGACAACTGTAATACATGTTACACAAGAGTCACTTCCAGAACACGTAAAGAATGTTTATAAATTAATAAGGAAAAAAAAAAAAAAACCCAAAGCAAATAGATGAAAGGCAAAAACAGGAATTCTACTGAAAAGACAAATGCATAATAAATTTGAGAACATGCCCAACATAATTGAGAGCAAAGGAAATGCAAATTAAAATCAGAATGCCGGGGCGCCTGGGTGGCTCTGTTGGTTAAGCACCCAACCCTTGATCTCGGGGTCGTGAGTTCAAGCCCCACAGTGGGTTCTGCACTGGGCATGAAACCTACTTAAAAAATAAAATAAGATAAAACTGTGGAGCCTGGGTGACTCAGTCGGTTAAGCATCTGACTCTTGATATGGGCTCAGGTCATGATCTCTCATTTGTGAGATGCAGCTCTACCTTGGGTTCTGTGCTGCATGGAGCCTGCTTGGGAGTCTTTCTCTCCCTCTCTCTCTCTGCCCTTCCCCCGCTCACGCTCTCTCTCAAAATAAATAAATGTTAAAAAAAATAACATCAGACTGCCAACATTAAAAGTTTAAACACACGCACACACACACGCACACACGCAAAATGCCACACCATTCCACACTCACCCGTCAGGCAAAAGTTAAAGCAGTGACAATACCAAGTATTTGTGATTATGTGAAGCAAACAGAACTTATATATGGAAAGTAGGAATGTAAGTGTTGGTACCACCACTAATTGTTGGGTAATAGTAAATTGAACATGCCCTATGAATCCTAGGACCCAGAAGTCCCAAAGTCTCAATGATAGGTATATAATCACCAACCACTGAAAACATCACAAGTGTCCATAATGAGATTAGATTTATATATTGGGATATATTCGAACAATGAGTCCACTGTTTGACTATCCTCTAGGGAAGTGGGTGAACTCCAGTGCTGCTTAGCAATGTGAATTAACTTCAAAAACAAACTTGAAGGGAAAAAAACAAATCACAGAAGGCTATGTACAGCATGATTCCATTTGTATACCCTTTGGGTTTTTTGTTGTTGATTTTTGAGAGAGAGGGAGGGAGGGAGACAGAGGGTGAGTGGGGGAGAAGCAGAGAGAGAGGGAGACACAGAACCCGAAGCAGGCTCCAGGCTCTAAGCTGTCAGCACAGAGCCCAACGGGGGGCTTAAACCCACGTGAGATCATGACCTGAGCCCAAGTCAGACGCTTAACCGACTAAACCACCCAGGTGCCCCGAAATAATAAGTTCTTTAAAATACACATACATGGGGGAAAACTATACAGACGAGCAAAGGAACAAGCAACATAAAATTCAGAATAGTGATTATGTGGGGAGCAGGGCAGAATGCACGTGAGGAGAGGCACAGAGGGAGCATATTAGGTATTAATGTTCTAAGTGTCATCCTGAGTCCTGGATACAGCATTCTTTGATAAGTGTTTTGTATACTATTTTATGCATGATTGCACAATAAAAGCAAACACACAGAGAGTTGAAGTAACAGAACTGAGGCCACAAAAATGGTCCATTACACATAGTATCTGGTATGTTATATTAATAGCTATGATAGCTTTAAAGGGTTCTGACAGATCAAACAATTTGAGAAGAAAAAGGACATATTAACTTAACAATGTATTTATTAACTTATCTCTTAAGATATAATTTTAATTTAAAGGTTTTTCATGTACTTTTTAAAAAGAGAAAATGTAGGGGCACCTGGTGGCTCAGTTGGTTAAGCGTCCAACTTCGGCTTAGGTCATGATCTCATGGTTTGTGAGTTCGAGCCCCGCGTCGGGCTCTGTGCTGACAGCTTGGAGCCTGGAGCCTGCTTCGGATTCCATGTCTCCCTTGCTCTCTCTGCCCCTCCCCACTCACACTCTGTCTCTCTGTCTCTCTTTCTCTCTCTCTCTCTCTCTCTCTCTCTCCCAAAAACAAAAAAAAATCACAAAAAAAATTTTTAAAAGAGAAAATGGTGAAACATTCTTAGAATTGATGAATCTTCAGATACAGGAAGCACCATGAATCCTCAGAAAGGTAAGTGAAAGTGAAAACATACCTATATTCATTATAATTAGGGGACCACATAATTTATCATTCTAACAAGGATACCTTTGGTGGCACTATTAATAATTAAACGCGGGTAACAGGTATTAACCAGGACTGGTGAGGGCAAACCAAAACATATCCTCATCCTGGAGAAACTCAACCATTTTGCTTAAAAAGAAAACACAATTAATTGGCAACAGACTTTCCACCGGCAACAATAGACACCAGGAGACAATGGGAAATATCTTCAAATTACTCAGAGAAAATAAAGGTCAACCTGGAATTCTATACCCAGCTAGATGTTACAGGGGGTGGGGGAAAAACTACTTTGGCTCAAAGTAAGACTAAGAGAGTTTACCTAATATATCCATGCTAGCAAGAAGGCAATAAGCAGTGGTGAGCAAACGGATCAGTAAAGTTGCAGATAAATCTAAATAAACTGTGGCAAACATTAATTATGGTAATGAATAATGTAAGGATAGTAAAATAAGGTATCACCAAAAAACTAGAAAATAGTAAATAAGCTGGGACAGAAGTGATGATCACAGTTAAAGAGTCAAATGGTACTTAACACTGTTTGGGAAGAATACAGAGATGTTGAATGTTACCCTGTTAGGTCAGGTAAAACTTTGAGTATAACCTCTAAAAACATAGAATGCATAACTTCCAAACTAGTAAAGAAAAATATAAAAAAACAAAAAACAAAAACTAGGGATCCAACTGAGACAGGAGGTGGAAAAAAAACAAAAGGAAAAGCCGAGAACCTAGAGGGGACAAAATAAAATGATACAAATAAGCCTATCTATCATACACGTTAACCAAAGTAAGAAAATCAATACAAAAATATCAGTAATCACAGTACGTTTTCAAATACTAGATTATTGGGGTGCCTGGGTGGCTCTGTCGGTTGAGTGGCCAACTCTTAATTTCAGCTCAGGTCATGATCCCGGGTTCATGGGATCCAGCCCCACATTAGGCTCTGCATTGAGCGTGGAGCCTGCTTAAGATTCTCTCCCTCTGGGGCGCCTGGGTGGCTCAGTCAGTTGAGCGTCCGACTTCGGCTCAGGTCATGATCTCCCAGTTCATGGATTCGAGCCCCGCATCGGGCTCTGTACTGACAGCTCAGAGCCTGGAGCCTGCTTCAGATTCTGTGTCTCCCTCTCTCTCTGCCCCTCCCCTGCTCATGCTCTGTCTCTCTCTGTTGCAAAAATAAATAAACGTTAAAAAAAAAAAAATTAAAAAAAAAAAAAAGATTCTCTCCCTCTGCCCCTCCCCTGCCCGCACCCTCTCTCTCATAAATGAATAAATGAATGAATGAATGAATTAATTAATTAATAATAAAATACTAGATTATTCACTCAGGAGATAGAGATTCTCTGATTAGAATGAGAACAGAAGCTGGAAATGTGCTGTTTACAACAGACACGTAAAACACAAGGATTCAGAAAAGTTGGAAATTTTTTTTAAATGATAAGCAATGAACTAGGCAGATGTTAATCAAAAGAAAACTGGTGTAGTCAACCAATAGCTGATAAGCTATACTTTAAGGTCAAAGCATTACAATGAAACCTTGGACTGTGAGTAACTTGTTCTGTGAGCGTTCCACAAGATGAGCAAACATTCCTAATAAATTTTTTTTTAATTTGTTTATTCTTGAGAGAGACAGAGCATGAGCGAGGGAGGGACAGAGCCAGAGAGGGACACAGAATCTGAAGCAGGCTCCAGGCTCTAAGCTGTCAGCACAGAGTCCGACACAGGACTCGAACTCACAAGCCACAAGATCATGACCTGAGCCGAAGTCGGATGCTCAAACAACAGGTGCCCCAACATTTCTAATAAATTTTAACTTGATAAACAAGAGATATCTTGCAATACAAGTAGTATGTGACAATGAACATCACACGGTCACAACTGAGCCAATGGTTCTTGAAATTCACTTTGATATACAAGTGCTTTGGATTACAAGCATGTTTCCAGAACAAATTATGCTCACAAACCAAGGTTTTACTGTATTAGAAAAAAAAGACAGTTACTCTATAACAATTAAAGAAAACTTTCATCAGAAAGGTAGAAGACTGGGGCACCTGGGTGGCTTGGTCAGTTAAGTGTCTAGCTTAACTGGTTTTGGCTCAGATCATGATCTCACAGTTCATGAGTTTGAGCCCCCCAATGGGCTCTGCACTGACAGTGCTTGGGATTCTCTCTCTCTCCCTCTCTCTCTGCCCCTTCCACTCTCTCTCAAAATAAATGAATAAACTTAAATAAAAACAGGGGTGTCTGGGTGGTTCAGCTGGTTAAGTGTCAGACTTCAGCCCAGGTCATGATCCTGCACTTCATGGGTTCAAGCCCTGTGTGTCAGGCTCTGTGCTGACAGCTCAGAGCCTGGATCCTGCTTCAGATTCTGTGTCCCCCTCTTTCTCTGTCCCTCCCTGCTTACACTCTGTCTCTCTGTTTCCCAAAAATAAATAAATCTTTTTTAAAACTTAAAAAAAAATAAAAGCAGAAAGTTATTAACCTTTAAAAATAAAAGAAAGGTAGATTTCTGAATGACTATGCATCTAGGTAATATAGTCTCAGAATCTATATGGCAAAATTTGACAGACTTATAAGAAGAAATTTAAAGTCTATAATCATAGGGGCTCCTGGGTGGCTCAGTCAGTTAAGCATCTGACTTCAGTTCAGGTCATGATCTCAAGGTTCAGGAGTTCAAGCCTCACGTTGGGCTCTGTGCTGACAGCTCGGAGCCTGGAGCCTGCTTCAGATTCTGTGTCTCCCTCTCTCTCTCTGCCCCTTCCCTGCTCATGCTGTCCCTCTCTCTGGCAAAAACAAACACTTAAAAAAATTTTTAAGTCTATAATCATAGAGTTTAACTCATCTCTCAGAAATTGAAATATCAAAGAGAAAAAAACTACCAGGTTTTAGAAGATGTTAACAACGCAATGAGTTTAACGACATAAGTAGAATTCTATAAACAACACCTAGAGAATACACATTAAAGCTTCTGTGAAGATTTTCAACATTGATCACATACTATACTAAAAATCAAATCAAGAATCTAGTATACAGACTACATTCTCTTATCACAACTCAGTTAAATTCAAAATTACGGACACAATATAGCCTTCCAAGTCCAGTATGTTTGGGAAATGCAAAAAGATAGTTCTAGCTAACAAATGCATCAAAGACAAAATCAAAATGAAAAGTAAAAAATATGTACAACCTGACAAACTGATCCTCAAGTTTATGCAGAAGAACAAGAGCCACAAATAAACAAGTGGACTTTGGAGAACAAAGTAGGACGACTTGTCCTACCAGATAGAACGACATCTTATGAATTATCGTAATTAGTACAGTACGGTATTGGTGTAGGGATAGAAAAACAAATGAGGTGTTATATGTAAGTGATGAATCACTGCATCCACTCCTGAAACCAATATTGTACTCTACGTTAACTAAAGAAAATTTAAATTAACAAATAAAATAAACCAATGACACAGAATGGAGCCCTGAAACAAGTCTAGGTCCGTGTAGAAACCTCATATATGACAAAGCATTACAATGGGGCAAGAAGATGATGGTCTAGTCAATAGCGGTGTTGGCAATATCAGTTACCCAAGTGGGAAATGGGGAGGGGGGGGGAATAGATCCTTATCTCACCCAGTAGATCAAAATCCATTCCAAGTGAATTACACATCCTAATGTGAAATGCCAAGTTTAAAACTTTCAGAAGGGAAATGAAGGAAATCTGCATGGCCTCAGAAAAAGATTTCTTAAAGCAAGCATAAACCATAAAGAAAGAGATTATTAAATCTGAAGACAAATAATGCCCTTAACAGAGTCAAAAGATGAAACACAGTATTTCTTATAAAGCCAAGCACACACCTTCCTTGTGGCTCCAGCAATTCCACTCTGAGGTATTTACCCAAGAGAAATGAACACGTGTGTGCACCAAAAGGTACAAGAATGTTGATAGCCGTTTTATTCGTACTAGCCCAAAACGGAAACCACGCAGTGTCCATCAACAGGATGCTGGTGCATTCATACACCGGAAATCTATTCAGCGATAAAAAAAAAAAGAAATCTATGCAACATGGATGAATCTTATGCACATAACGCTAAGAAGCCAGGCACGCTATACGATTTCATTTATATTCAGTTCTAAATCAGGCAAAATCAATATATGGTAAAAATAAGTCCAAACAGTGGTTGCCTCAGAAGGAGCACAGAGGGTCTTGCCGGGGAGAGAGAAATGCTCTATAACATGATAGAGGAGTGGGTTACATGGCTATACGCATTTGTTAAAATCTATCCAACTGTCCCATTTACAATTGCACCAAAAATACCGAGGCATAAACTTAACCAAGGAGGTGAAGGACCTGTACTCTGAAAACTTCAACACACTGATGAAAGAAGTTGAAGAAGACACAAACAAATGGAGAGGCATTGCATGCTCATGGATTGGGAGAATGATGTTGAACTGTCCACACTACATACTACCCAAAACGATGTACAGATTTAATGTAATCCCTACCACAATAACCAACAGCACTTTTCACAGAACGAGAACAAACGATCCTAAAATTTGTACAGAACCACAGAAGACCCGGAGCGGCCAAAGCAACTCTGAAAAAGAACGGACTGCTGGAAAGATGGTGGAGTAGGAAGACCTTGTGTTCACCTCATCCCATGGATACACCGACATAACACCCACATCAGCATAAATAACCCAGAAAATGACCCAGAGACTGGCAGAACAGACTCTCCACAGCTAAACATACAGAAGAGGCCACGTGGGAGAGGGGAAGAAGGGCTAAATGGACTTGTGGGGCATCGGGGAGAAAGGGAGTGGTATGTGCCGAGAGGGGAGAGAAACAGACCCTCACATCAGGAAGCCCATATGGGGAAGATGAACCCCCATAACATTAGGCTTTGAAAACAGAGGGGCCAAATTGTGTGAGTTTTTACAACCAATGGCCCTTAAAACCTGGAATTTTAAAAATCAGTGGGTTGGTTTGCGCAGACCAGGTGGGCCAAAGGAAGCTGAGTCCCCGCCCTTGAAGAGACAGCATGACAAATAGCTGGTGGAGATACGGCAGAGAACCAGTGGTTTGAAAAAAAGCCTGGGGCACAGGGCAGAAAAGTGGTTAACTCATCTCAGAGTGTATCCTGAAGGGACAGAGAGCCACAGGGGGCTCCTCCAGGAACAAAACAGTTGGCAAGCTCCATTTCTCTCCCCTGGCCCCCAGCCTAGACATATGGCCACCTGTAGGAACCGATGCAGCTATCTAATGTCCTTTCACTGCTCCCTAACCCCCCACCCCACCCCTGTCACCCCCTTCAGCTGTGTTTCCACCCCACCCCTCTGAATTGGCCCATCTCAGTCCCTGAGCTGCAGGGTCCCTCTTGCAGGGGACCAACAGTGCACAAACTTCGCTAACCCTGCCCTTCCAACCCCCCGTGCACATCGTGGATCCACTCCTGCAAATATGCTCTTGGCCAGAGCCCATCCAAAGCAGTATCACAGGCATGGCAGGATGCGAGCAGTCCAGACAGGGGCCAGTACCACTCGAAAGTGATTCCTTCCCCCAGGGAAAGGGGAAGATAACCACACACACCAGTCCAACTATGGCCCCAACAGTGGGCTGGAGGCAGACAGCTCGTCTGACTGCAGGACCTGCCCACCACCAAAAGCTTCTCAGGGGCAACATAGGGAAAGTGCCCTGCAGTTTGGTGCTCCTTCATCTGTGGCAAATGCCTGGCTTGACTCAACTCAAGCCCAAGGCGACCACAGACTGGCCCACCAGCCACCCAGGGGTCAGACCCTGCCCACAACAGGCAAAGAAAGCTGCTGCAGACAGTTGGACTAAAGGCAAACACAACTGAGCCACAACACTAGGGTGCACACAACACAAATAGGAGACATCCCTGAAGCACCATTTTCTGGGGAAAAGGAGACATTGCACTGCAGGGCTCTATGGGACCCCTTCTTCGTAAGTCCACTACTTTCAAGAGCAGGAGATAGCTGATTTTCCTAACACACAGAAACAGACACAGAGTTAAACAAAATGAGGAGACAGGGCAATATGTCCCAAATGAAAGAACAGAACAAAATCACAGCAAGAGACCTAAGCAAAATGGAGAGGAGTATTATGCCTGATAGAGAACTTAAAGTAATAATCATAAAAATACTCCCTGGACTTGAGAAAAGAGTAGAGGACCTCAGTGAGACCCTTAACAAAGAGATAAAAAAGAACCCATCAGAGATGAACACCACAATAAATTTAAAATACACTAGAGGAGGGGTGCCTGGGTGGCTCAGTCATTTGAGCGTCCAACTCTTGTTTTTGGCTCAGGTCATCATCCCAGTGTTGTGGGATTGAGCTCTGCATCAGACTCCATGCTCAGTGTGGAGCCTGTTTAAGATTCTCTTTCTTTCTCCCTCTGCCCATCTCCCCAGCTTGCATGCTCTTTCTCTAAAAGAAAAAAAAAATTAAAGAAAATAAAAATACACTAGAGGCAATAAATAGCAGACAAGAGGAAACAGAAGAATGGATCAGCAACCTGGAGTTCAGAGTAATGGAAAGTAATCAAGCTGAACCAGTGAGAGAGGAAAAAACGTATGCAAAATGAGACTAGACTTAGGGAACTCAGCAACTCCATCAAGCATAATAACATTCATATTATAGGACTCCCCAAAGGAGAAGAGAGAGAAACAGAGGCAGAAAAATTATTTGAAGAAATAATAGTTGAAAATGTCCCATATCTGGGAAAGGAAACAAAAATCCATATCCAGGAGGCATGGAGATGCCCCAACAAAATCAACCCAAGGACACCAAGACACATAGTAATTAAAATGGCAAAAGTAGTGATAAAGAGAGAAGTTTAAAAGCAGCAAGAGAAAAGAAAGCAGTTACATACAAAGGAAACCCCATAAGGCTATCAGCTAACTTTTCAGTAGAAACTTTGCAGGCCAGAAGGGAGTGGCATGATACATTCAAAGTCCTGAAAAGAAAAAAATCTGCAGCCAAGACTTCTCTATCCAGCAAAGCTATTATTCAGAATAGGAGAGATAGAGAGTTTCCCAAACAAAAATTAAAGGAATTCGTGACCACTAAATCAGGAGCAAAACCAGCCACTTCCCTGTAACACATGGTGTCATTGGCCTGTTGGTTCCAAATCCACAGCTCAAGCTTTGTTCAGTGGCAGTATCATAGCCAATGAGGTTTATCCAAGGCACGATTGTTGCTAATTGAACCCAATCCACAGCCCAGCCACCCTCCTGCCCAGGTCAGTGTGCACTATCTGCTCAATGCCAAGTCAATACACTTTCACCCCAGATCAACAGGGGCTCAAACTGAGACTCTCCCCCTCCAATTTCAGCCCCTGTACTCAAATTTGTACACAAAGTGGGCATAATTATAACAGCAGAATGAAGCAACCAAAATGACAATACTAATTCTGTGGACTATGTAATGAATAAAAGGAGTGTGCTGGGCTGGGAATTTCTCCAACAAACACATCAAAGAACAATACATATAGCATGATTCCAGTTACTAAAAGAATCAAACCCCTCCCCTCAAAAAAAGGAAAAGAAGAAAAAGAAGAACAAAGCTGGAGGTATCACAATCCCAGATTTCGTGATATACTACAAGCCTGTAGTAATCAAAACAGCGTGGTATTGGCACAAAAATAGACACATAGATCAGAACAAAATAGAGAGCTCAGAACTAAACCCACAATTACATGGTCAATTAATCTTGGACAAAGGAGGCAAGAATATGCAAAAAAGTCTCTTCAATAAATGTGGCTGGGAAAACTGAATAACAATATTCCAGAGAATGTAATTGAACCACTTTCTTACACCATACATAAAAATAAACTCCAAATGGATTAAAGTTCTAAATGTGAGACCTGAAACCTAAAAATCCTAGGAGAGAGCATAGACGGTAATTTCTCTAACATTGGCCGTAGCAACATTTTTCTAGCCATGTCTCCTTAGGCAAGGGAAATAGAAGCCAAAACAAACTATTGGGACCACATCAAAATAAAAAGCTTCTGAACAACAAATAAAACTATCAACAAAACCAAAAGGCAACCTACTGAATGGGAGAAGATATTTGCAAATGACATAATGGATAAAGGCTTAGTATCTAAAAGATATAAAACACTTATACAACTCAACAGCCCAAAACCAAATAATCCAATTTAAGGATGGGCAGAAGGCATGAACAGACTTTTCTCGAAAGAAGACATACAGATGGCCAACAGACACATGAAAAGGTGATCATATCACTCATGATCAGGATATGCAAATCAAAACTACAATGAGAGCTCAGCTCACACCTGTCAGAATCAAAAACACAAGAAACAACAAGTGTTGATAAAGATGTGGTGAAAAAGTACATTGCTGGTGAGGGGTGCAAACTGGTATAGCCAGTGTGGAAAACAATATGAGGTTTCCTCAAAAAGTTAAAAAGAAAATTACCATATGATCCAGTAATTGCATCACTGCGTATTTACCCAAAGACTACAGAAACACTAATACAAGGGGATATGTGCATCCTTATGTTTATTGCAGTATTATTTACAATAACCAAATTATGGAAGTAGCCCGAGTGCCCACTGATAGATGAATGGATAAGGAGGATGTGGTATCTATACAATGGAATATTACTCAGCCATAAAAAGAATGAAATCTTGTTATTTGCAACAACATGGATGGATCTAGAGAGTATAACGCTAAGCAAAATAAGTCAGTCAGAGAAGGACAAATACCATATGAAATTGCTCCTACATGGAAATTTAAAAAGAAAGCAAACAAACAAAGGACAGAAGAGACCAAAAAAGACTCTTAAAAATAGAGAACTGATGGCTAACAGACGGGAGATGGATACAGGGATGGGTGAAACAGGTAAAGAGGATTAAGAGTGCACTTATCTGGATAAGCATCAAGTAATGTATAGAATCGTTGAGACACTATATTGTGCACCCAAAACCACTGCATGTTAATTATACTGGAATTAAAAGTTTTAAAAATAAGAAAAAAAAAAGCAAAAAGTAAACTGTAGCAATTAAGATTTGTATATTTCACTGTATTTAAAAAAAAAAAAATTCCCAAGCCCCATCCCCCCCTAAAAAAAGACAAACTACAGCCTGCCAAGAGATTCATGTTCAAATCTATTAAAACAAAACAAAACAAAAAACAAAAAAACACTGCAAATCAATTCTTGGCGAAAAACCACCAAATAGACGAGGCAAAAGGTATGAACAGGCAATTCACAGAAGAGAAAACATTTGAAAATAGGCTCAACTCCATCAGTGGTCAGGAAAATGACTAGATAGTCATACCTACTGGAGGCAGAGTTTTCAAAGTCTGAGGATCCTCAGCACTGGTGACACTGTGGAATCCCTAACACGTAGAAGCCCTTCTGTGGGACACAGATCAGCAACATCTGGGAAAAGTGCAGATGCACATACCTTGTGACCCATGGATCCTGTGCAGGTGTGCTCCTGGTGGTCTTCAGCTTAGGGGAGTGTTTGCATTCCTCATGTGTGGATGGAAGGGAATCCTCACTTCAACACTGTTTGTAATGGGGATAAAAAGGAGAAAGAGAGGCAGGCAGGTGAGCAAAGCAAACTAAATGTCGGTCATATCTATCAACAGGAGAACGGATAGAGTATAATGCGTCCACCCAACAGAATAACAACCATTAGTGAAAATGAATGAATTTCAGGCCGCATACAATGTCGGAATGAAACAGTAATAATAACTAAGCAAAAAAAAAAAAAAAAATCACAGAGGAACACAAACTACCTTTTCTCATTTATATCAAGTTTTTAGGGGCGCCTGGGTGGCTCAGTCCATTGAGCATCCGACTTCAGCTCAGGTCATGAGCTCACGATTCATGGGTTCGAGCCCCACGTCGGGCTCTGTGCTGACGGCTCGGAGCCCTGAGCCTGCCTCGGGTTCTGTGTCTCCCTCTCTCTCTGCCCCTCCCCCACTCTCACTTTCTCTCTCAAAAATAAACATTAAAAAAAATAATGACGTTTTTAAAAACAGCAAACCCAAACAACTTCATGTTTAGGGAAACAGATACATTTGGTATGTGTACAAAGAAGAGCGAGAAAATCACACATGCACACAATTCAGGGTAATGTGCTACCACCGAGGGAGGAAAGCGAATGGATGAGGAGGGCTTGTGAGAGACTTTAAAAGTAACAGTTATATTTTTCCCCAAATTGGGTGGTGGGTACACAGGTGTTCACTGTTTCATTAGTCCTTAGACATGACCTATAGTTTACAAATATTTGCATCTACTTGATATTTAAATATTTAGTAAAAGCAAGTTTTTATATCAAGCATCAAAATTTAGAGGCCTTCAGGCATGTTTATCATCTTATCTTTATAAAAGCACCTGGGGTGCCTGGGTGGCTGAGTTGGTTAAGCATCCGACTCTTAATTTTGGCTCAGGTCATGATTTCAGGGTTTGTGAGTTCGAGCCCCGTGTCGGGCTCTGCACTGACAACGGGGAGCCTGCTTGGGATTCTCTCTCTATCTCTCTCTCTCTCTCTCTCTCTCTCTCTCTCCCCCTTTCTGTGTCAAAAAATAATTAAACAAAAAAAGGGGCACCTGGGTGGCTCAGGTCATGATCTCACAGTTTGTGGGTTCGAGCCCTGCGTGGGGCTCCGTGCTGACAACTCGGAGCCTGCTTCACATTCTGTGTCTCCCTCTCTCTCTCTTCCCCTGCCCCGCTCACACTCTGTCTCTCTCTCAAAAAATAAACAAACATTGGGACTCCTGGGTGGCTCAGTCGGTTAAGCGTCTGACTTTGGCTCAGGTCATGATCTCACGCTTTGTGAGTTTGAGCCCCGCATCGGGCTCTGCGCGGACAACTCAGAGCCTGGAGCCTGCTTCGGATTCTGTGTGTGTGTGTGTCTCTCTCTCTCTCTGCCCTTCCTCCACCTGTGCTCGCTCTCTCTCTCTCTCTCTCTCTCTCTCTCTCTCTCTCTCAGATAAATGAAGTGTAAAAAAAAATGAAAAAATGAAAAAAATAAACAAACACTTAAAAAATAAGTAAAACAAAAAACCTCAGCAAATATGGCAGGTGGTGAGATTGGACAAATTGGGGATTGGGTACACAGGTGTTCATTAGTCTCTCAGAATATTTAATAGTCATCCTCTTTAAGAAGATAAACAATATCCCTACTTAACAATAAGGATATCTCTCTTCCTGCATAGCTTCCAGTCAGCGGAGGAAACAGGAACTAATCAGATTCTACCAGTTGATGCCTGGGATGATGCCTTCCTTGGTGGATCCAGAACCACTAAGCGAAGTGGGGAATCACTCCAAGGGAGTGTGAAATAAAGGGATTTGACCCAGACCGCAGGGTCAGGTTGGTCGTTGGAGTGGAAGCGGGGGCCAGGGAGGCAGACGCGCAGACAGCCACAGGTCAGTGTGGGGGGTGAACCCCAAGGAAGACACTGACCCAGCTGGGAGGGGAAGGGCTGGTCCCAGAAGCCTTCCCCGCCAGAGGGGACAGGCTGGTGGAATTCCGATGGGGGCTAGGATTTAGCCAAAGGCAGAAGGCGGTGAGATACTCCCGTGCCATAGGAACATCGTGTGCGAGGCAGAGATGTGAGGAAGTGAATCTGGGAGGGCTGACCAGCTCCGGATGGCTGGAAAACAGGGCTTGGGGTGGCGGTATGATAATGTGCGGGCACCTGGGTGGCTCAGTCAGCTGAGCATCCCACTCTTGATTTCTGATCTCATGGTTTGTGGGATCGAGCCCTGCTGTCAGCACAGGGCCTGTTTGGGATTCTCTCTCTCTCTCAAAATACAGAAACTTTAAAAAATAAAAAAAAAAGAAAGAAAGAAAATGTGGCAGGAGATAAAGCCAAGGGAAGGTAAGCATGGGTCTTGGGGCCTTGTATGCCGAGCCAAGTGGGGATGTGGGGAGGGGAGGGGCATCACCAATGGACTGAAGCCCCCCCTCCCCGCCCCCTGCAGGCAGCAACCAGCTGGTGGCTGTGGCAGTGACATAAGGGGGAGGTGACGGCAGCCTGAATGCATGAAGAGAAGGGAATGAGGCCAGGGCTGTCTGAGGACGGGGTGGCATGTCAGAAGCCAGGGAGGATGGAACTCTAGGATGTCAGAAGCTACGAAGAAGCCTGGGACTTAGAAGATGGGCGGGGACACCTCAGGCAGGAGAGGAGGACTGTCCCTGTGGAATGAGATGTGTGAGGACAGGCGTGGCTGTGACCCAGAGCTAACGTGGGCAGGGGGGATGGGGAGGGTGAGGGGCAGGGAAAGTGGAGGCAGCCAGTAGAGAGAAGGACCAGCTGGAGGGGACGCTGGGGGTCCAGTGAAGTGTGGAGTCCAGGATGGAAAAGGCTAGAGCCTGTGGAGAGGCAGGTGAGACAGGGACAGCAGAGGCTGAGTTCTGGACTGAGTGACAGTTGTGGAACCGTGATGGGGGGTGGGGCTATTCCACAGCAGGGGCCATGGCATGGGGGGACCGGAGGTCAGGCCAGGAGACCTGGGGACGTGGGAAGCTTACAGGGAGGGAATGGACAGGAAGCCAAGGGCCCCTACTGAGGGCCCCTACTGTATTTTCTTTATGGAGAAGGGAACAGGGGGGTCTGCTGACAAACCGGGGTAGGGGGCCATCCCATCTCCCCAGCCTGACTGCAAATGCCTGTCTACATGAATCCTTCAAGCCGGACTCCCACAGGAGGGAGCAGACCCGCCTGCCGCAGACACCTGCAGGGAGATGGTGAGAGGCTGCGAGAGAAGAGGTGGGATTCGTTGCAGTACCTGCCCCCCCGCCCCCGCCGTCACTCTAGAGTCAGTGCCCAGTGCACGGAGGACAGCAGTGCACACGGGACTTCTGTGGGTACCGCACTGGTGACGCCGGGTCCTAAGAGAGAAGCTGGAGACGGCAGCCTCAGGCCAACGGTGTTCAGGGCTCCCTTCCAGATGCACCCACTCCCTGCCCCCATCCGACTTGAGCTCATTCACAAGCAAACAACATGAAAACAAAGGGAAATCATCCAGCAGAACCTTCCCATCTGCACAGCGAGGAAGTCTCGGTCTCAAGGTTAATGAGGAAGAGGAACTTGCCCGGCCGTGCAGGTCGTGGGGTCGACGGGATTCTCGATAAACAAGAGGGGATGGTGGCACCGGGCGGCATGGGGGTGGGGGGGTGGCTAAGTGATGTGGCCACAGGGTCAAGAGGAGGCCAAGGATGCATAATCTCAGGGAAATGAGATGGTGATCATTTACAAGCGCAAGTTGTTTTGCATTCCAGGGGAGTTGGCTTCTAAGCCCAACTCTTCCTGCAGAAGTTTAGGTGGTGGGTGAGTCATTGTTATAAATAGACCGGCAATCAGAATATCATCGGAAAAGGCACGGTCCAGTAGGCATAACCTTGGAGGGAGTCGAAGGTGCTGCGTGAATTGAGAGCTGGCTTCTAAGGGGGGGTGCAGAGGGAGAGCTTTGGGGGGGCTGTCATCGAAGAGGAAGCAGGCACTGGAGAAGAGGGTTTCAGCTGAGCCAAGAGGAAGAGCATGATGGAGACTGGCCAGAGACAAGCCTCCTGCGTGGCTGAGCAGAGCCCAGATCACAGTCTGCCAGTCCCCAGACTGACCTGAGCCGGCTGGCCTTCTAGCGATGCTTCCAAAGCATTCAAACTTTTCTAAGGTCCCAAGATAGCCCATCAATCAAGACACAAGAGGGCAAAGTTCCTCAGCGGGCATCAACTCATTCATTCATTCACCCATCGCCTGGCGGGCACTGGGGACACAGAGGTGTCCTGCCCTCAAATTCACAATGACTCTGAAACACGTCCTCAGAACTCTTCAGAAACTTGTAGAGAGGGAGATCATCATGGAAATCAAGCACTGTCCCCTGAGGGAATCTGAGTCCAGCCCTTCTTGGCAGAAAGCGTTGCCCGGAAGCCTTTCCTGACCTCTTTGGCCAAGCTGGGGGTGTCCTCTTTGCTTCACCTTATCACAGGCCGGGTCCCAAAGCTGAGCTAAGGCCCACAGTTTCTCACTAAAGGAACTAAGAACCTAGAGCATCTCTACACCCAGAAGAGGAGGCCCGGGTCTGCCCAGCTGTCATAAACTACCACCTCCCCCCGCCCAAAAAGGACCAGGAAGCTATGAAATCCACCCAAATGTCAAGGGACAGGAAAGGGGGTGGGGGTGGGGGGTCAACCTAGCATAATGGAAAACAACGTGAAAAAATAAAAACGCTTCCTGTTTAGACACCCATGAATGGACATTCCCCAATAAACCACAAATCATGGGATTACCGTATCTGTTTCCACAATAGGACTGTGAAGTCCTTGCCAAGGAGAGATGCCCCCTCCTTTGTCCTCAGCACCTGCAGTGCTCAGACACGGTAACTGCTTGGTGGACAGACTCAACCCCCCAGGCTCCCCTGTCCTCAGTATAGGGGTCACCTGGGCTGTTCATCCCATTGTACTTCTTGTCTGGTGGACAGAATCAAAAAGCAGCCACATTGCCGACCTGACATCAACCCCCCCGGGGTCCTCCCGCATCCCATACTCCCCCCCCTCCCCCCCCCCCCGCCGACTATGGCCTTCAGAGCAAAACTTGCTTTTGGAAGGACTCAAGTCCTGGAGCTTCTGGCTTCACTTGGGTCTCGCCCCGCCCTCCTTTTCTGGCATGAGGCCTAGGGCCCACGGAGCCTGGCTCAACTCTGGAGCAGATATTCTAGATCTCCTCTAGGTAAGCAGAAGGGAGGGAGTCGCCCCCTGAAAGCCCACCAGCCAGAGGTCACCAGAAAGTGGCCAACAGGAGCTGGATGAGCCGGTGGAGAGACCTGTCCCTCCCGTCAGTGCAGGAGAAGTCCAGGCAGGAGGAGGGACAGACGGGTGGCAGTCTCTGAGAGCGAACAGCCCTGGTCTTGATAGGATGATGGAGAGGCTGGGGCTCGCACAGGCTGTTGGCTCGCCCGCTGACACTCCGCCAAGGGGGACAGGGGAGGGGAGGGAGGTCCCGAGCCACCAGCTCCTCAGACACCCCAGTCAGCAGGGACCAGAGACCCAGCAGCCACTCACGTCTCAGGACACCCTGGGGAGGCCTCAGGGCCCAAGCATGCAGCCCCCAGAAGGGCCTCAAACGTCACCCAACCTGCCTTCACTGTGCCCCAGGGAGCACCAGAGGAGGAAGGCAGCACAGCCAAGACCCGGGCCTCTCCTCCCCTGTGGGAGCTCAGCTTTGATGAACATGAAAGGGAGGTCACCCTGGCAGTCTCATTCCACAACTGGGGAAACTGGGGCCAGAGAGAGGGAAGGACTGGCCTAGCCTGATATAGGGAGTCTGTGCCGGGCTCGGGAGTCGGTGCCAAGCATGACAGGCGTGGGGAGCCATGGAAGGTTTCATAGGGAATGGCATGCCTGGAATAGGCAGGGAAGAGACCACTTATCTCTGGGTGAAATTGGCTACATGTAGGGAGGGGGTATGTAGCAAGAACTCGGTGTGAAACCAGGGGGAGATGAGGAAGAAAAGGTCTACAGCGAACAAATATAGACCTGGGTCCTGGCTACTGCTTGGATGATGCCACCACGTGTGACATGAAAGACTGTCGTCCAGGCAGAAAAAGGGCCACAGATGACCCGGAGATGGCAGTGCCCAAAAGGCTGGTGGGGCTAGTACCAGGAATAGAGAAGACGGGGGGCTCAAAGTCAAGGAAGTTTGCTTTAAGGAACAGGAAGGACAAGCCTATCTCCTATGGGAACAAGAGGGTTAGGGGGTTGACCCCTACAGGGGCTTTGAAGTCAGCTCAACCTGTACCCCAGTTCCCCAAGATCTGCCACTGACTAGCTGAGTGACCTCGGTGGTCATTTAAGCTCTCTGAGCTCCGTTTCCTTACCCGTAAACTGAGGATGACCACTCATCCATCAGACCATTGTAAGGACTAAGGTACCAGGTGTAAAGGACTCAGTGCATTATAACCCCTGGCAAATACTTGTTGTTATTCTTACCTTGCGCCAAGGGCTTCATACACACAACCTCGTGAAATCCTAGCAACTTGTGAGGCTGGCATCTTTTTTTCCCCCAATTTTCAGATGAGAAAACTGATGTTGGAGAGGTTCAAGAAATTGCTCGGGGTCACCCAGCGGGCATTACTGTCAGACCAGGGATTTGAACCCAGACCCTTCTAGCCCAAAGCACAAACTCTCCAGCACCGGTTGTCTCTCCACTGTCTTCCTGGGGCCACAGGGCTGTCTCCCACTTCCAGGAAGGAGGAGAGTCTATTCACTATTCAGAGAACAGGTGGTAGGCTTGAGCCCATAGGACCCGAGCCCAGAATCACCTGAACATGGTTTGGACAATTCTATTTGTCTCCAAGAGACCTGATGACATTTTCCTTCTTTTTTTTTTTTTTCTTTCCCTATATTTTCTTTTCCAGTCAATGAGACTGTACTCTCAACTCCAATGAGTCACCGGAAAATGTAAATTTAAAAAAAAAAAAATTAAGAGGAACATTGCTCCTACGTAAGCTCTTGCCATCTGTGAATCATTCAAGACAGGTAATGGACATAATTACAGTTCACCCACAAGCTAGACCCAAAATCAGTCTTCACGTCTGATTTCAGACTCTAGCGGTTTGCCCAGCAGAGCCTGGGGCAACTGAAGCGAGCCCGGAGGATAACTCAAACCTGAACTGGTGCTCACCAGGGGCCCGGGGTGGGAGGAAGGCCCTGACACCAGTGGCCCAGCAATTTCAGAACTCCCCTCACTGTCTGCATCCCCCTCCTGGCTGCCATCGCAGGGCCCCTCCCTCCTTTGAACTCCTCCTCCTTCCACCACCTTGCTTCTTAGAGAAGTCAGACCTTTATTCCTTTATCCCTGCGTAAAGCCATCCATCCCAGCAAACCATCGGGGGATATTTAATTCAGTTTACAAATATGGTAGGCCCTTTTGTGTATAGACAGCCGGGAGCTGACTAACCATTTTTGTTTCTCTTTCCTCATCTGTAAAATAGGACAATGATAGTCCCTTCCACATAGGGTTTATATGGCACTTAAGCCTATGTTCAGTAAATGCCAGCTATTATTTTTTAATTTTGTTTAGTGTTTATTTTTGAGAGGGAGAGAGACAGACAGTGCGAGTGGGGGAGGGGCAGAGAGAGAGGGAGACACAGAATACGAAGCAGGCTCCAGGCTCTAAGCTATCAGCACAGACCCCGATGCAGGGCTCAAACCCATGAGACGTGAGGTCATGACCTGAGTCAAAGTCGGACACTTCACTGACTGAGCCACCCAGACACCCCTAAATGCCAGTTATTATTAACACATTGTCCTCTTCTTGGGAGATGGGAGTGCCAGGAGCTTCCATGTAAGATAGCAGCCTCTTCCCCTGGCCTCGGGGTCCCACATTCCAGCAGCCAGTATTAGGAATCACCAGGGCATAATAGTTAGAATGTTAGAGCTGGAACATCATCCAGCCCCAGTAGGGAAACTGGGCCCCAAAAAAGGCAGGGACCAGCCCAAAGCCACTCGGTCAGTTGGCAGGGTCAGGACAGGAACCCAGGCCTCCTGCATCTAGGCCACTTCTCATTCCACTCCAGCACATGTGCCCCCTCAGAGTCCCAGAGGTCAAGGAGCAAGCTTAATGCGTTTCTGTAACCCAGGGAGAGGACATGGGCTCCTGGGAAATGGGAAGCAATATGAACTCAGCTCATTCATCCCAAATTTCTCAAGGTCAAGGCCAAGGGTAGGGTGCTTGTGGTCAGTGGGAGGCCTGCTCCTGCGTGTTGATGCCAATACCAAAAGGAAAAGAAAATACTTGAGACTTCTCAGGGAAAAGACATTACCCTGGAATTGCCCTGAAATGTCATCAGGAAACAAGGTTTGAAGGCCACCCTTTCCAACCTGTCCTCCCAGACACCTCTGCATGGGCTGCATCCTCAGACCCATCAGCTCACTGCCTCCCCCTGGCCTGGAGACACCTACTCCCACCCCTCTTCCTTTTCCCCAGCAAGGATGTGGCAAATGCCCGTTGGCACTAGGCTGCAGAGACAACGGCGGCGTCTTTTCCTTCCTGGAGCTCACAGGCTATCTGGCCTGGCCGGGAGATAGGCCAATGCAGAGGAAGTAGTTACAAGCCAGAACTCACAGAAGCCAAAGCAAGATATTCCACTGAAAGACTTATCCTCTGTGCAGCTGTGCTCTCCTCCCCAAGCAAATTAGATGTATCCTTCAAGGCCTTGACCAAGGCCCACTCCTTCTGGAAGCCTTCTTTGATACAAAGGTTATAACAAACAACAGTCCTTTCAAATTCTGCCCTAACTGGTCTCTGACCTTTCCATGCCCCTGGCCACCGTCCACACAGCCAGGGCCCTTGAGCTCACCTGCTGAGTCTACCCTGCCCTAAGCACAAAGCCAAGGTTGACCAGAGGCAGGAATTAGCAGAGCCAACGGTGAATCCCAGACCTTCTGACTACAACCAGTACCTTTCCCACTTTCCCAGTTGGCCTTTGCCTATTCCTTCCCATCATGATCCAAGGCAGCAAGAGGCTTATAAAAAGCTTCCCCACCCCTTAGTAGTATGGTCTCCTGGGACGAGGTGGAGGCCAAGGTTCTAGGTCTACGGGAAAACAAGTATCAGAAGGGTCGTGACCCAACCTGCCCCCATTACTAGGGAGGGAAGTACCCATCCCCATCCAGCTGGCTCAGCACATAGCTCGTTAACGTGGGGCTTCAACACATACAGGGTCATTTTTCTCACATAAAATGTCCAGAGATAAATAGTGTCAGCTGTGTTCAGCTTTCACCAAGGATCTAGACTCAGTTTATATTCCTATCTCTCATCCTTAGAGTCTGAGCTCCTCTCTCACAAGATAGCAGCATTCTATCCACACTGCATGCGTGCCAGCATGGCTGTCCCTTAGAGATCCCTCAACACCAGCAGCCTCCTGGGCATGTAACAGGACAGGGACAGAAGACTTAACAGGGATGGACTGGACTTCTGGACTTCCTGCTGCTGCTGCTGCTGCTACTGGCAGGTGAAGCATGGGCCCTCTGGGGGTGGCTGGGGGCTTATTAAGGGTGCCCTGACCTAGGCAAAGGGTGAAGAACGAAGCCCAAACTAATGCAAGGCATCCAAAGTCACCTTCCGCTACCCAGCACGGCTAGGAATTAATCTCTAACACAGCTAGAGAGCCAGGCCTCTAACCTATAGTTTCTAACGCCAAACCAGAGTCTTTCTCACTTGCCCAGGCTGCCTCTGGCTCTCCCAGTCACCAGCAATCAATTTGAAGCAGCCAGACTCCAGAGCAAGAGGTGGGAGCTGGGGCTCTGAAGCCTGGGGGTGCCGATCCCAGCCTGGACTCTCAGGGGCTTTCCGGAACTTCTTTGTTCTTTTCCAGAACAGCTGCCAGAGAGCACCTGTCAGGAGAGTAGCCTGTAGGCACGAGGGCAGCCCAGGACAGGCTGGCCCATGCCACAGCTCTTCAGGCAGGGCGCTGAGAGGGTGAAAATTTATTCAAGGGAAATTCTGGGGCCAGGACAAAGCACCATTTGACTTGCCTTAAAACTGCCCTCAAGAACTTCTACCCACTTGGGGAAGTGGAATCAGCTGAGGGAGTTGGCTGGGCAGGGCTGGACTAAGGGAGACATGGCCCAACCGACCTGCACCCAGAACAGTCAAGCCTCTGATTTCCCTCTCAGCTTCCCCCTTCCTCAGTTCCCCACCCCACATTTGGAATCTAGAATCCTCCGCCCCCCTACTGTACCATACCAGCACCATTATGTCAAGCAGTTGAAAAATAAAGTTATGTTTCTTATACACATAAAGTCTATAGGCTGACATCCAGATGTCAATCACAGTGCCTGCCCCAATAGGCAGCAAGTTTTATGCCATGTGACCACACCCTGCCCCAACCTGCAGCTAATTGGTCAAGAGAGTGGCACATGACTCAGGTCAGTGAGTCCATAGACTGGCAAGCTACATGGCCTGGGGCTGAAATGTGAGCTGGGCCAATCAGACTCCCTCTCTGAAATCTGAATAAAAATCTCCAGAAAGACTGAGGTGAAGAATCCCCAGGGCTCCACACGGTGGCTCTGCCCTCACAGCTCCTGTGGGAGGTCATCTGCCCCTTTGAAACCTAGCTGGAGGCCCCGATGATCTCACAATCACCTCAGGGTCCTTCTTCCCTATTTATAGAGGATAGAACACATTGAAAGCCTTCCTTTATCCCCTCCTGTGTTCTGTTTTCTTTGGTCCCAACTGGGAGTGTTTCTGCTTGTGTAATCCCATCTTTATTCCTGGTTCTGCTGAGATGGCTGATTAAATCCGTGGTTCACACTCACACTAATCTCTTTATCAAGTGGTTGTTCTACCGCGCCCTTAGTGCTCTCTTCCAAACATACTTTATCATTTTTTGTAACATAGACAGACTGGGAATTTTCCAGATCTTTAAGCTCTCGTTCCTTTTTGCCTAAACAATTCCATCTTCAACTCATTGCTCTCTTGCATTTTACTATAAGCAGTGAGGAGGAACTGGGCTTCTCCTTGAACACTTTGCTCAGACATCTCCTCAGCGCAGCACCCAATCTCATCGCTCACAGGTTCTACCTTCCGCACAATGGTAGAACGTGCACACAATTCAGCCAAGTTCCTTGCCACTTTTTAACAAGTATTACCTTTATTTGCCATGGTCCAATGGCACAGAAAACGCAAGTATCTTTTGGAATGTAGCACACTCCCTCATAGGTTATACTTTGTACCTCACCTTTATGCACCTGTTGGAACTTGAGTCTAGTTATAGGTCTAGAAGCAAAGGGGGCTGGTCAGGGTGGGTCCTGAGGAGAACCAGCATTGTCTTTCATGGCAACTGCCTCAGAAGAGGCCATTACAGTTTCCTCTGGCAATGCAGGGTTAATCTCCTCAAAAGGGGTGGATGGGTGGCTGGTACCACTGGGGATGGGGAGATCTCTCTGACTGCCATAGAAGATTTTGGGCGTTCAATGTCCCCAGCTTCATTGGAGTCTTCCCATATATCCCCATCTTAATTTGCAGAAACCCATTCTTTCCCAATCAATGCCCCCACTTTAATAGACGCCTTGTGAGGCTGGGAGCTCAGTTAGCATTGTAATTGAGCCAGTCAGAGGATGAGATTCTTCATCTGATTTTCAGCACTCTCAGCCCTCTCACTACTGGAGATACGCTCTCATCAGGGCACAGATAGAAGCCGTCAGGTCATGTATACTGAGTTTGAGCTAGAACTTTGAATTCCTGAGCTTGTTCTGTTTTCACTTTGTCCAGCAACATTAGGAGCAACAAGCCAACATTTCATTCATTCATTTTCCAAAAAAGTTCCAAAGTATCACATTTACCCAGCTCCTTGCTACTTATTAGAGGTTGATTGGGACTATCTAGTGTGGCTATTTTGCATAGCTCTATTGCCAGGTCATTCCATGGATTATCAGTGCTCTCTTTACTACTTGAAATAGAGTCATTAGCGTCCTTAAATCTAAGCAGATCAGAGACCCACTTCCGGAATCCCCAGAACGAATTCAGAAAATTCATCCTCAAAATTCTTTTCTTTGAGAACCAGTCCCAGTACCAAAATTAGTATTAGTCAGAGTTCTTCAGAGAAACAGACCCAATAGTGTGTGTGTGTGTGTGTGTGTGTGTGTGTGTGTGTGTGTGTGATTTATGACAAGGTATTGTCTCATGACTATGGGAGGCTGGGAATTCCCACAATCTGCTGTCTGCAAGCCGCAGACCCGGAAAGTCAGTGGAATATTTCAAAGGCTGGAGACCCATGGTGTAGATTCCAGGCTGAATCTTAAGGTCTGGAAACTAGGAGCACTGAGGGCAGGAAAAGATGGGTATTTCAGCTGAGTGAGTCACCCAGAGAGCAAGTTCAACCATCTTCCACTTTTCTGTTCTATTTAGACCCTGAACAGATTGGGTAAGGCCCACTCACACTGGGGACAGCCATCTGCTTTACTCAGTTTACCAATTCAAATGCCAATCTCTTCCAGAAACACCCTCACAGACACACCCAGAAATAAAATTTAACCAGATACGTGGGCATCTAGTGGCCTAGTCAGGTTGACAACATTAACCATCACACCGCCCTAGAAATCTGATTCAGAGGAGTGGCCAGGAATCTGGTTTAAACTAGCACCCCAAGGGAGTCTGATGCACGTGACTCAGTGACCACACTTTTAGACCCATTGAAATAGGGGCAAGAGGCCCCTAATAGCAGCATATGGATGAGCAGGCTCGCGACGAATAGCTGGTGGCATTGGTCCCAGGAAATCCTACAGCTGAATTCCTAGAGCCACCTTGATTGGGAAACCCCTGTAGCGCTGCTCTCTCTGAGGCCTAGGTGTGGGGACCTCACAGGCCCCTGCATGTGTATCCCACAGCGCCCCCTCCAGTACATGAAATGACCAGAATGTGTGTCGGGGTTTCATCACCTAAAGGATCCCTGCTAGGACCAGGCTTCACCTCTTCATGAGTGGTGGTTGCAGGGAGAAGGGTCTAGAACCTCTCACTTCAGAGTCACCGTGTGGAATCGTCCAGCTGGAAGCATTTGGAGCCAGGCATGCCTGGATCCGGATCCTAAATCGCACAGCTTGCTTCTGTGCCCTGCTGACCTCATGAATCCGTCCTATGGAGACTCAGCTTCTCCTCAAAATACCGGGTCAGGAACACGGGCCTCACAAAGTTGTCATGAGAGGTTACTGATCTTCAGTTTACACTGGCTCTCTCGTCCAATCTCATTTACAACTATTTTCAAGACCAGACACAAATTGGATATATGCCATAGCTCTGATCTGCCCTTGGGGAACCTGTCTTGACAGCTACCATTGTCATCCCCCTGGAGGGACACAGAGCAGAAGCATCAATGCGTCAATGGTTCTTTTTCTAGAGAGACTTATATGTTTTAAAAACTATATAGATATATTTAGTATGTATCTTAATAATTTATTAACATTAACATTAAAATATACAATTAATATATTAAAATATATAAATATAACAAAGTATTACTTTTTAAAAATTATTCTGAGAGAGACAGAGAAAGCATGAGCTGGGGAGGGGCAGAGAAAGAGGGAGACAGAGCATCCCAAGCAGGCTCTGGGTGCCGTCGGGGCTCAGAGCCTGACATGGGGCTCAAACCCATGAGATCATGACCTGAGCTGAAATCAAGAGTCAGACACTTAACTGACTGAGCCACCCAGGTGCCCCCAAAATATTACATTTTAAAATATAAAAGCAAATGTTCTATAAGCAATATGTATTTATTTATCAAGGGAGAGGGAGAAGAGAGACAGGAGAGATAGGATGGCATTTTTTTTTCATCCATAACCAGTTGCTAAAGCAGGCTCATTTTTTTCCAAAAAAGTGACCTTCAATATAGAAACATTTGTATTATTTTATCTGATTACAGAAGTAACACTTGTTCATTTTTTAAAAAGCTACAAAGTCTATATGGTAAAAGTGTCAAATTCCCAGAGAACACTAATCTACGGAGAAAACCACTGTCATGGGTTGGGCCATGTCCTCCCAGATGCCTTTTAAAATGTATATATGTCTTTGGGGGCACCCAGGTGGCTCAGTAGGTTAAGCGTCTGACTTTGGCTCAGGTCATGATCTCACGGTTCATGGGTTCCAGCCCCATGTCAGGCTCTATGCTGACAGCTTAGAGCCTGGAGCCTGCTTTGGATTCTGTCTCCTTCTCTCTCTGCCCACCCCCACTTGAGCTCCATCTCTCTCTCTCAAAAATGAATAAATGTTAAAAAAAATTTTTAATAAAAATAAATAAGTAAATAAATCCTTAAAAAATAAAATAAAACGTATATATGACTTTTAAAAAACATAATGGAATCACTTTATACAGCTCTGTATTCTGCCTTTTCCCACCTAATATATATATCACCCTAGTGGCTTCAAGTGCACTCTCCTTGCCTTGCTCCTAGAGGAAAAAGAGCCAGTACCAAAGCGAGACACTGGGAACAACTCAGTAGAGAGTACCCTGATGCAGTGCATTATGCAACGTACGTAGTTTTCAATAAATGCTAAAAAGAGAAAGCTCTCAGACATTGGAGTGATTGTCCCCATTTAAAAAAAAATTAAAGTTTATTTATTATTGAGAGACAGAGAGAGACAGAGCATGAGCAGGGAAGGGGCAGAGAGAGAGAGGGAGACACAGAATCCGAAGCAGGCTCCAGGCTCCAAGGAGTCAGCACAAAGCCCGGACACAGGGCTCAAACTCACAAACCACGAATTCATGACCTGAGCAGAAGTCGGAAGTCTAACCGACTGAGCTACCCGGGTGCCCCTAACTGCCCCCATCTTAAAGGCTGCTTCTATCAAAGAGGTGCTAACGGCGGCATCAGAAGCAGTTTTACCAAGAGGGGATCTGCATTTTAAAACAAGCAGGAAATGCAAATTAAAGAACAAGGGGGTGCCATTTTTCACTTCCCAACTTAACCAAAACCTTTCATTTTAAGTATATACCTGGTGGTGGCAAAGAATAGAGAAGCCTCTCTTGTATGCTCCTGGTGGGCATATTAATTAGAATATACTTTCTAGAAAGTAATTTGGCAATAGATATCAAAACCTGACAAATAGGGCACCTGGGTGGCTCAGTCGGTTAAGTGTCCGACTTTGGCTCAGGTTTGTGGATTGATCTCCCGGTTTGTGGATTCGAGCCCCGCACGGCACAGAGCCTACTTCAAATCCTGTGTCCCCCCCTCTCTCTGCCCCTCCCCTGCTCACACTCTCTCTCTCTCTCTCAAAATAAACATTTTTTTAAAAATTCAAAAACCTGACCAACGTCCATATCTTTTGATCCGTTGGTAGGAATCTACCCACAGGGAAATAAATCAAAATGTTGGCAAGGAGGCAGGCACAAAGATGTTCCTTCTATTTTGTGATGATGGGAAAAGGTGAACAGCCTAACAGGAGAATGACCAAGTAAATTACAGTGCAAAGTACTGCATATTATCCAGTTCTCATTAATATAAGGAGATCAAAACCGGGTGGGATTGGTGGGGAGCAGAGGGGCACAGACTTATGCCCCTTGGAGAGGTAATTTGGCGGAGGCCTTGAGGTCACCAAGTGGGAGGAGGAGCTGCGGCCTCTGTGCTTCCTGTTCCGGGTTCAAGCACATTTGGGCTTCCCTTAGCATCTTTGTATTCTTCTGGCAAGCTAACCTATCACGTTATCTACTGACACTCGGCTACCTGGGACAACCTTGTCATTGGACGCATGTGACATGTAGAAATTCAGAGACTGAATGATCTCTCATTTTTAGTTTTTTGTTTGCATGACTATTTGTTCTAATTTAAAGATGATATTCTATGTATTTACCCAAAGAAAATGAAAGCACTAATTTAAAAAGATATATGCATCCCTATGTTTATTGCCGTGTAATTTACAATGGCCAACATATGAAGGCAACCCAAGTGTCCATCGATAGGTGAACGGATAAAGAAGATGTGGTACACATATACAATGGAATATTACTCAGCCAGAAAAAAAGAAATGAGCTCCTGCCATTGGACACAACACCGGATGAATCGAGAGGGTATGATACTGAATGAAGTAGGTCAGAGAAAGACAGGCACTACATGATTTCACTTCTATGTGAAATTTAAAAAATAAAATGAACGAACAAACAAACAGCAGAAGCAGACCCATAAATACACAGAATAAACTGTAGGTTGTCAGAAGGGAGAGGGTGGTAGAAAGAGGAAAAAAAAAAACAAAAAAAAAACAGGTGACAGAGAGTGGGAGGTCCGGGCTTCCAGTTACAGAGTGAGTAAGTCACAGGGGTAAAGTCTACAGCATAGGGAATATAGTCAGTGGTGTTGTAATAGCGACATATGGTGACAGATGGCAGCTACATCTGCGGTGGGCATAGAATTATCCAACCATTATGCTGTACATCAGAAACTAATGTAATATTACATGTCAACGCAATAAATAAATAAATAAATAAATAAATAAATAAATATTCTACGATCATTATATAGAAATTTTAGGAATTACGGGGGCAGGGGTGGGGGATGTAGGAAGAAAAAAATCATGAAGTCCACAGAGCTACAGCCCCTGATTAAGGGTGGACCAGCGGTAAAGCAGCTCTTGCAAGAACCACCACCTGCTCCAAGACCTTTGAGGAGCCCAGGAATCCCAGCCCTAAACTTAGATTTCTTAGATTTTCTTAGATCAATTCTTAGATTCAGAGGCCCCAGGCACCTGCTGGAAAAATTTTAAATCGTCTTTAGAGGAAGACAGCATTAGACAAGGCCTTGAACTATTCTTACCAATCATGCTTTAGACATAGTATCCTACACTCAAAGATAACCAAGTACACAAGGGACGAGACACCATGAGGAAAAACCAGCAGGAAAACAAAAACAGACAAGAGATACACATCAACTCTGGATCCTGGCATTATCAGACAGCACCGTAAAACATCTGTGCCCACTAGGTTCAAAGGGGTAAAAGCCAAACTTGAAAAAACTGGCCCAAAACTGGACATTATAAACAGTGACAGAAGCAGATCTGGAAGAGAACCAGGTAGAGTAACTGAATTTCCTAAAGTAAAACTATAATAACCACAATGACTAAAGATACTGCCGGTAGCCAGACTGTCCCTCTCTGGTCTATGTAGGGAGGTGGGGAGATTTGGTTTGCTTCCCAGCCACCGGCCCTGGATTTGGATGCAGCTTTGATATCAAGGCACAGCAACGGCAGCACCAGAGGGCAATAATGGATGAACCTTAACACTGATCCTGGTGTGTGGTAAAGGGTCTCCTAGGCTCTGTTTGCTAAGGCAGGAATGGGTGGGATATGTTTTGGGAAGGCTTCCTTCAAAAGGTTTTCAAATTTGCTTTACACTGGTCAGAAAATCTCATCAGTATACTGAGCACAGCCTCTCTCTTTGTCAACTTCCCTGAGGGGTTACTTGGGGCCTGTTTTCAGGGGGTATGATGTTACTTCATTTCCAGGTGTCCAAGGGGAAATCATCTGTTCCTTATCAAGAGAGCTGGCTTCCCATCCCAGCCAACGCACACTCTCCAAAACATGTTTTAACCCAGACTTGAATGTCATCGAAAAGACCTTGAGATCCTCGGAGGGCTCTGAGACAGGAACCCAAATAGGCAGGACCAAAATATTCATTGAGTTCCCTGGAGATACCAAGCACCGACTCCTACATAGACCACATGAAAACCTGGCCAAGAATGGACAGTCATTCACCCATCACAAGTGAGGAGAGGAGTGGAGCCAGGCTGCAGCAGACCTAGGATTTTACACTAGGTCTCAGGCCAACGACCCTCCTCCTTTCGTGATACCAGCTAGACTGCTTGGGGTTCGGCCCCACTGCTGTCTCCCACACCCCAAAACTGGTCCATGGGACTTCCCTAAAAGTCTTAACAGAGAAAGAAGCGACAATATGGTTGCTTTGCCCAATAAGACGCGGTAATTTACCCAAACATGCTCAACCCCAAGGGAAATACTGCATGATTTTATAAAATCCTTCCTCAAACACGTCGCCTGTACCTCTTCTTCCACATGCTGAGAATTTAAAAGAGAAAAAAACTTTCTCATCAAAAAAAATAAGCAAACAAGTGAGGTAATGGCTGTGTTAATAAATGATGAGAATCTTTCACAATGTATAGTAATTAAATCGCCACAATGTACACTTTAAATATCTTACAACTTATTTGTTAACTACACCTCAATAATGCTTAAAAAACACACACACAATGATTACCAAGAAGAAGGAAAAAAGGAAAGAAAAACCTGTGTTTTCTTTCTCCCCCAGAAGGAAGAGAGGTGCCATTCATTGGACGATTACTCTGCACCAGTTATTGAAGAAGGCATTTAAAAAAATTTATTTAATGTTTATTTATTTTTGACAGAGAGAGAAAGAGAGACAGAGCATGAGCAGGGGAGGGGCAGAGAAAGAGGAAGACACAGAATCCGAAGCAGGCTTCAGGCCCTGAGCTGTCAGCACAGAGCCCAACTCAGGGCTCGAACTCACAGACCTCGAGATCATGACCTGAGCCGAAGTCGGACGCTCAACCGACTGAGCCAGCCAGGCACCCCTGAAGAAGGCATTTTAAACTAATTATCTCATTTAAACCCAATTGTCTGGTAGGAACACTGAGGCGTGGAGGCCTGAGCCCTTTCAAAGCTGCATGTAAGCTGGCATGTAAGTGGCAGAGCCCATTCTCAGACCAGCCAGAGCTCCCTTTGCTTACGAGCTAGCCATCAGAGTGACCCATTCATCCTGGTTTCCCTGGGACTTTCCAGGATTTAGCACTGAACATCTCCTATCTCAGAAACCCTCCAGCCTGGGGCAAACTGGAACACTTGGTCATTCTGGAGGCTGGGAGAAATGTCATGAGAGCTGCTGGTTTTCACACCATTTGGGTTTGGATTGAACATTTTTCTTTTTGGTTCATGCAACGGTGAAGCGCAGAATTGTGTCAACACACCCTGATTTCCCTATTTCTCTATTTCCTTTCTCTTTTTTAATGACCCAGAAGACACAGGCCTCATCTTCAAGTCCACTGAACTCTACCCGTGATGGAGGAAGGCTTGAAAATTATGCAGAGATCCTGTATACAACCCACTATAATATTGGTGGCCCCATATTTCCTTCTTGGAGAAAATGAGGCTTCTAGGAAGGTAAAGCATTCTCCCAGGAACCAGAATCACTGAGCTGGTTCAGCCCCTCAAATAACTGTGTGTCCTTCGGTAAGTCCCTTGCCCTCTCTGAGCCTCGGTCTGAAATACAGGCATTTTAAAAGCCTTGATGCTCAGCCCCCTCATTCTACAGATGACAGCACAGAGGCCAGAGAAATAGGGAGGTTTGGCCAACGTCACCTGGCAAACTAAAGCAGTACAAGATGAGTGGCACTCTCTGGAGATCTGTTGCCCCCTCCAACACCCGCTAGAGAAAAAGCAGAGTATAAGAGAAATAGAATCTGGTTAATGTTGCTTTCTAAGCCTGTAAGGAAAACGAGCCAAATGCTGAAAGATTAAGAATTCTGATCTTTCAAAACAAATCAGGGTTTAATTTGGGTTCTCTGCAAGCCTCATAAAAAGGGGGAGCTGAATCCTTGACCAAACACTCAGCATTCCAAACTGGGAAGATGAGACAGATTTTAATCCCCTGCGTGAGGAGCAGGCCGATCTGGAGGATGTGTGTTTCCACTGGTTGCATATTTCTCAGATGTGTAAATGGCAGGCAGCCCGGAAAGAGGAGGCCGGCCCCAGAGGGGCCTGCAGGGCAGGTGGGGGCTCTGAGGAGAGCATCCGAACAAAGCCATAAGGGAAAGCCAACTGGGCTGGATGCTGGTGGTGGTGGCTCGGTGAGGGCGAGTAATTTGCTTAAAGGCATTCGGCAGGTAGGGGGCAGATTCAGAAACTGAACTCGGATCCACATTCAAGCCCAAGTGCTCACTGGTCATGCTATGCCACCTTGGGAGCTGGAGCATAAATGGAGAGATCAGGGCACCCTTCATGGAACCAGGGAGACTGCTGTGGACTCTCTAGGCTCCCTTGTGGGTCTCTCTCCTACTGTAGTCTTGCAGGCTGTTTCTTTAGCCTCCCAGATTGGATTAAGATTCATTCATTCATTCAACAAACATTTAAAAGTCTATAGTGTGCTGGCTATCAAGGAAATAAACCAATCAAACTAACCTGAAGATGTGTCCAAGTGCTGTGAGATAAAGGAAGGCTTCCTGAAGGAGGTGATATTCCAGGTGGGTCGTGAAGTGGATTGTGACATGTCAGCTGTCATGTCAAAATAAAATTTGGCTGAATTATTTAGTCATTTACTAGCAGCTTGGGTCCATTTGGTAGGGAGGGCCCTGGGTTGGTACTATTGACTGAAACAAGCTTGGGGATTGTCTAAGAATGCCGATTATCTCCAAATCTCCCCAAACTCAATGTGTCAGTCTCTCAATTATCTCTGTATCTCACTTGCACGACCCCTGCCTCCACCAGCATTGGGAAGGCAGGGCAGGGAACTCCCATATCCCTAGCACCTCTGCACCAGTTAATAAATAGAAGCCTGTATGGGAAGTAACATAGCCTCTTGCCGGAGGCGACAAAACAGAAGGTGAGAGAACTTGGGTGGCTTATCCAAGGTCACACAGCTATACAGGACAGCACAGGATCAAAATCCAAAGCCCACGTTATTTTCATGGCGCCTCCTGTGCGCTAGACAATGCTTCAGAAACAAAACCTCTTGGGCTGCCTGGGCGGCTCAGTTGGTTAAGTGTCTGACTCCTGGTTTTGGCTTGGGTCATGATCTCACAATTCATGAGTCCTAGCCCCGTCTGGGGCTCTGTGCTGACAGTGCATAGCCTGCCTAGGATTCTCTCTCCCTGTCTCTCTCTGCTCGTCCCCACCCCCGTCTCTGTCTCTCTCTCAAAAAAAGAAAAGAAACAAAACCTCTGCAAAGAATAGTCATAAAGACACCAAACAGGAAGTGATCTTGCCCGTCTGGGGTGCTTAGCCCCATGCTAGTTTCACCAGGGGTTCGTGGAGGCATAACCTCAAGGAAACTCTCTATTCAGACATGAAGAGACCTAACAAGTCTACTCGAAATCACAGAAGCCCACATATAACCAGGATCTGAGTTGTGTGGCATCCCTGGTGTCAGTGATCAGGGTCCCCAAAGAGGCAACTTTGTGCTGGCCTAAAACATCAGCAAGAATATTGGTGGAGGATGTAGAGAAATCGGGGCCCTTGTGCATCGTTGGTGGGAATGTAAAATGGTGCATCTGCTGTAGAAAACATGGCTGTTCTTCAAAAAAAATTAAAAATTGAATCCCATATGATCGAGCAATTTCACTTCTGGGTGTTCACCCAAAAGAATTGAAAGCAGGGTCTCAAAGAGATATGTGCCGTGTGCAGAGCAGCATTTTTCACGACCCAAAGGTGGAAACAACTCAAAAGTCCATTGACAGATGACCAATGTGGGATTCCATACAATAGAATATTAATCTGCCTTGAAAAGAAAAGGAATTCTGACTCAGGTTACAACACGGATGAACCTTGAAGGCACTATGCTGAGTGAAAGAAGCCAGACACAAAAGAACACAGCCCGCATGATTCCACTTATGTAAGGTAGTATACGTGGGAGTAGCCAAACTCAGAGACAGAAAGTTGCCAGGGGCTGGGGGTGCAGGGAAGTGGAGGAAATGGGGAGTTATTTAATGGGCATAGAGCTTCTATACCCATCTGCAAGATGAAAAAGTCCCAAGACGAACTGCACAACAATGGGAATGTACCTAACCACCGCTGGACCACGTTGTGATTATTTTCTTAAATTTTTATTTAAATTCCCATTAGTTAACACACTGTAATATTAGTTTCTGGTGTACAACATAGTGATTCAACACTTCCATACATCACCCGGTGCTCATCACGATAAGCATGCTCCTTAATCCCCATCATCTATTTCACTCATCCCCCCACCCACCTCCCCTCTGGTAACCATCAGTTTGTTCTCTACAGTTAAGAGTCTGTTTCTTGGTTTGTCTCTTTTTTTTCCTTTGCTCCTTTGTCTTGTTTCTTAGATTACACATATGAGTGAAATCATATGGTATTTGTCTTTCTCTGACTTATTTTGCCTAGCATAATACTCTCTAGCTCCAACCATGTCGTTGCAAATGGCAAGATTTCATTCTTTTTTATGGCCGAGTAATATTCCAGGGTGTGTGTGTGTGTGTGTGTGTGTGTGTGTGTGTGTGCGCGCGCACACACACATCACACATCTTTATTCATTCATCAGTTGATGGATGCTTGGGCTGTTTCCACAATTAAACTATTGTAGATAATGCTGCTATAAACATCAGGGTTGCATGTATCCATTTGAATTAGTGTTTTTCTATTTTTGGGGTAAATACCTAGTAGTATAATTGCTGAACCATACATTTAAATTGGTTAAGGTGGCAATTATGTTATGTGTATTTTATCACAATTATTTTTGTTTTAATCAAAAGAGCGGGGGAGGAGGGGGGAGGAGGGAGGGAGGGAGGGAGGACAGGTCAGGAAGGATTTGGACAGACAGCAGAGAGAAGGAAGGTGGTCATTCCAGGCAGGGGAAAAGGTCCTCCACACCAACACTAAACACTTTTCCTTCTTCCCAGCTCAGCTCTACCCCCTCAGGGTGGTTCACTTTCAGGCCTGACCCTCGAGCTCAGGCAACTGCAACCACATCCTTCCAGATTCACATTCAGTGGAAAAGAGTAACCATCTGTGTCCCAGCATTCCCAGCAGAAGTCCTGAAGTCCTGAGATCCGTTCTGGTCGGACCAGCTTAGGCCACCTGCCCGTCCCTGAAGCAATCAGGGGGCAGAGAGGCTTGTAATGCATCATTTAGCTTCAGACTGGATCACGGGTTCTACTCTTGAAGCCGAGACCAGAACCAACTCCATCCAGAGGTCCGTGGACCAAAAAGTTTCCCCAGAGAAAAATTAGGATATGCCCAACAAAGAGATAATATGGATGGCAACGGATGCAGGCAGGGCCCCCAGAATTCAGTAAATATCCCCCGGTTCCATTGCCTAAAGATAACCTGAGGGTCAGAATGGCTACGTGTATCCATAGATATATCAAGCAATGGGGACTTCAAGTTCAGATCTAATGAAACAGAGAGAGAGAGAGAGAGAGAGAGAGAGAGAGAGAGAGAGAGCGGGATTCGGGGGTAGGTAAGAGAACCACCAAAGGTAAGAGCTGGGTAGGGTCGTGATGAAGGTATTCTCAGCAGGGTTCACCCTGCATTACAGGGAGTTCTGCAAGTCAGAAAGAGGAGGTTGAGTTTAATGAAGAAGGAAATAGGAAGCTTCCATGGGTGTAACAGAGAAGTGACAGAGGAGAGTGTTAAGACCCACTCAAGGCTGCAGTCAGGGATCTGAACTCTCATCAATTCAGATTAACACTCCCTTTTATGCCTTGAGGATATTTTCAAGGGATGGGCTTTGCAAGGCGTGCCCACTCCCCACCCCCACTTCCTGGCTCCAGCCTGTCCTCTGAGATTCTGAGTGCCCCCCCCCACCAAGTGCTGTGGCTTTGGCAGCCACTTTGGAAACTGCAAGTTTTAAATGAATTTCCACCCCAGAGGAAGTTGAGAAGCAAGCATGTTCCACCAGCCACTTCTGAGCTCCAACATTTCTCCTACCCCTTCAGAAAAAGGATCAAACACTCTTTCACAATGGAAGGAGGAGAGGGAGGGAAGGAGTTGAGGGAAGAAGGCAGGAGGGGGAGCAAAGAGAAAAAAGAACAAATACGAGAACCTCATTTGATCTTAATCAGACAAAGTTTATGTCTGAATTTTTCTCTTCCATGCTGAGAAAACCAATACATAAGGGAAAACAAATCACATGTTATTTACTTCCCTTGAATTTTCTCTGATTGGTTCCAAAAGGGTTTAGGAGGCTCCCAAGACTAAACACAATGGGGACCGTGATAATTAGGGACAAAAAAGGAACGAAAACCATAAAGGGCGCAAAGAAAGGAGATACCAGCAGGCACCTGAGGAACACCAATTCATAACGTGGACACTCTCTTTGGCCTCATAGGGAAAAACACACTAGTTTTATATCAGTTTTGTCTTCTGATGATACGAAGCATTCGAACGCATCTATGGCCACAAACTTTTTTCTGGGACTAAACTCAAGCTGAAATATATCACATGGGGCGGACAAATTACATTTGAGTTACAGAGAATAACAAGAGAAGTAAGCCCAAAGGACTTTTTGAAGGACGCATTGTCCCGACTGGCAATGGAGGTCGTAAACAGTTTTTTGTTTGTTTGTTTGTTTTTGTGGTTTTTTAGTTTTGGGGTTTTGAGGGGTGGTTTTTGTTTTTGGTTTTTTGGTTTTTTGTTTGTTTGTTTTGTTTGTTTTGTGCCAAAAGGAAAAGCACACTGCTTGACTGAATCGCGTGTTCTTCAGAATGGGAAGGTGTCAATCTCACCCAGGGCCTGGAAGACTTAACCACAGCGAGGTGGGCAGGCTGGGAGGTGCCCAGATAGGGAACTGGCTGACCCAGAACTGGATCTGCAAACGGCTGGAACAGCCTCAGGAGGAGAGAACCCCGCAGCCAGCACACCCGCCTGTGCCTGGCCCTTTCAGCCAGCCTGACCCAGTCACACATCACACCCCTGGAGGCCGCGCACCCCTTCCTCTCCGTCCCTTGATCCCTGCATGCTTTCTCCTGGTTTTAAGATCCTGGCATCACTTAAGCCTCTAGCAGTGAACACCAAGTTCAACCCCCAGTTACATAAACATCTGTGAATGACTTCCCCACCCCTTCTTCTCCCCCCAGCAGCGCCCCTGAATAACCTCAGAGAGCACTCTTGCTCTATTTCAGCCACACAGTTTGGATGGGATTGATTGTACCCCCAATTCTAGGGTTGAATACTGTTGACCCAACATTAACCAATCAGCACATCACATATCCCTGACCTCAACGGCTGCTTTCAGGGAAGGACAATGACCCAAATCAGGTCAATCAAGGCTAACAAAGCTCAGTTCTGGGACTTTTGTTGGTGCTATCAAGAACGTGGATTTTTCTCTTTCTCCTCTAGAAAGAAAGTGGAAAGGAGATAGCCCCCAGAGCTGCTGGCAGCCATATTGTCACCATGAAGGCTGCGCCAGCTGAAGAAGTAAACCCAGAGGAAAGCAAACTATAAAGATGGGAACAGCTGGATTCTAGAAATACCATGTGAACCCACGCAATGAGCCACGCTTGAAGCCAGCCTTACCCCCGGACTTCCCAGTCAGCTTTTTTGTTTAGACCAGTTTGGGTTCTAACAGGTAAGCCACTTAGGACCCCTCTGGAGTTACCTCATCGTCCCCTGCACTGGGACCTTGGCACTTTTCTTACACACACTGCCTTAGCGCGCTCTTCTGGGTCTTTGGTGTTCTCTATTGTCTGAGGTGGAAACTTCCTGCTCCCAGGCCCCACTCTAGATGGTGCAGGTTGAGCGAGCCCTGGCCCTCCAAGGAAGGCTGGAAGTAAATCAAACACCAGCCATCAACGATAAGAGAAAGCTGAGTCAACAGGCAAAAATGTAGCAGCCGGCTGATCCAAGCTTGGGTCCACTTTTTTGGAAGGGTGCGGCCGCCAGGCTGAGGGAGGTCTCTGGGAATCCAGGCAAGTGGTACTTGAGATAATTGTCCACGGGTAGTGAGGCTGGAACTGGGGGGATAGGACTCCTGAGGAGACTGGCAGAAGCAAGCAGGTCCCCAGCTTAGATCCAGGCCAGTTAGTCAGCAAGGAATTCGGGCAAGAAAGCATCCAAATACCAGAACTGGGGACTAGTCCAGCCTTTTTTATCAGACACAAGGCAGAAATCCAATTACTTCAGTGAAGCCAAAATCAGATCCAGCCTAGAGGCCAAGCTAACCTGACTCTGGGTCCTTAAGACATCCTGACAGAGCACGGGTCACAGGGCCCGCAGCTGAGGGTCCGAGGGCCTGACACCATTCACGGTTCCACCCCATGCAGGAAAGCTCTCAAGACAGAGGCCATCTCCTACCCCAAATCTACCCTGTCTTCTCATTAGATGTTTGCTCACAAACTTTGGTCAAAGCAGCAATGTGCCCAACACTGTTACAGGGAGGTTTTTGGCCTTCTCCTTCCCCTTTCTTCCTGCTTGGAATCCTGGCGTAAGAAAGAATTACCTGGCAGCCATGCAGCAATCCAGAAGAAAAAGGCCAACAGACGGGAAAGACATGGGCTAGAACCTGATATCATTGAGTTGTTAAACCAAACCGACCACCGTCTTCTGGAATTTTTGTTCCATGAGGTAATTTAACGTCTCAGTTGTTCAAGGTGGTGGTTCTCAAAGTATGTCCCCCAGGCCAGCAGCATCAGTACCATCTGGGAATGTGTTAGAAATGCACATTCTCAGGCCCCACCCCACATCTATAGAACCCGAAATGCTATAGGCAGGGGCCTATAGTTTTACCAAGTTAGTTTTTTTTCTTAATTTTTTTAATGTTTCTTTATTTTTGAGAGACAGAGCACAAGCAGGGGAGAGGGAGACACAGAATCCAAAGCAGGCTCCCAGCTCCAAGCTGTCAGCATAGAACCCAACGCAGGGCTGGAACTCACAAGCGGTGTGATCATGACCTGAGCTAAAGTCGGACGCACAACCGACTGAGCCACCCAGGCACCCCACCAAGTGACTTTGACCAAGCCCACTAGGTGATGCTGATATGTGCTTAAAATTCAAGAACCACTGGCTTAAACTACCGGTGATCAGATTTTCTGTGAGTTTTAGCTGAAAGCATTTGTACTTACATTTTTCCATAGCAACCCTCACCTCTTGATGGGGTATCAGGTGGCTGGGAGCAAAGCAGAAAAACTGCTCTTCACAAAACCAAAGGGGGAAGTTTCAAAGGGGGCATGGAACTCACGAAGGAAAAACGAAATAACAATTAAGCGCTTCTAGCTTTCAACATAATTGCAAATACCACCAAAAGGCAAAAGAAAACACTGGGGGAACTAACTGCAGCAAATATGACAACACTTAAAATCCTCTCTGTCCAAAAGCCATGCAAAATCAAGAAAACAATCAGATCCCAAATTAAAAAAACAGAGAACACACACACACACACACACACACACACACACACGCACTTACAGAATGGGAAATACAAATGGTTAATTAAAAGGAATAATGCTCAACCTACTAGGAATTAAAACAATGTGAATTCAAATGTGATATTCTCATCTATTGAGTTAGCAAAGATTGAGTAAAAGAAACTTCCTGATGCAGGGAGGGGAGGGGAGGTTGGACACTTCCCTGCATTGCCACTGGGGCTGTAAATTGGCACCATCACGGTTCTGGAAAGCAATCAGGCCACATTCATCAAGAGATTTTTAAGTGTTCATACGGTCTGAATCAGGAATTTAACTTCTATTTATCTAATCCAGGGGTCAACAAAAGTTTGTTTTTGTATGGTCTACAAGCTAAGAATAATTTTTACATTCTTAAAAGGTTGGAAGGAGAATAAGAAGGAAGAAAAAGAGGGAAGAAAAAGGAGAAAAAGGAGGAGGAAGGAAGAGAAGGGGAGGGGAGATGGAGGGGGGAGAAGAGAAAAGAGGGGAGGGGAGAGAGGGGGAGGGGGAAAGAAGCAGAAGGAGAGATGGAGGGGGGAGAGAAGGAGAGGGAAAGAAGGGGGAGAGAAGGAGAGGGGAGAGGGAGAGAAGGGGGAGATGGAGAGAAGGGGGAGAGAAGGGGAAAAGGAATAGCAGAGACAGAGACCATATCAGGCACAACTAAATATATTTTCTATCTGCCTTTTATTGAAAGAGTTGCCAATCCTTGCCTGATTCTGGGCTAAAGCAGGGTGGGCAAACTATGGCCCATGGACCAAATCCAACCGGCCACCTGCTTTTGTAAATAAAGTTTTATTGACCACATCCACACTCGTGGGTTTACAGAGTTCGTGGCTTCTTCTGTGCTACAGTGTAGAGTTGAGTCGTTGTGACAGAGACCATATGGCCCACTAAACATAAAATAGTATCTAGCCCTTTACAAAAAGTCTGCCAACTCCTGAGCTAAAGAGATGATCAGAAAGGCAGAAATTGTGTGCCAAAATGTTCAGCACAGCACTATTTGTACAGAAGGCCAGCTAAACAAAGGATGAAGACAAGAAGCAAGCATTTACCCCAAGGCCTCGCATCTTAAATACTCAAACACATTAGCCATTATTAGCATCTACCAAACAGTCCTTGTCACAGGTTTTCAAAGAACCAGTAATAAAATGGGAAAGCAGGCCAACGAGTGCCCGTATTTGCTATTTCAATGAAGGGTTTCAATATGTGGGTACACAAGACGAAAAGAGGGCTGAACAAAATCAACCAAAGCCGCCTTACCAGTCCTCCCTGGGCTACAGGGATTCTGGATAATGTTTCACTTGCCCCCATGTGCTTTTCAGCTATTTCCTAGCTGCCTGTTGTGAGCAAATGTTGGTCTTATTCTCATTACAGACAAACCCTTCTTTCTCAGAAAGTCACTGAGTTTGGAAGCACAGCTGAGGGCCGGGAGCAGGCCTGGAGGGGGTTGCTGCAGAAACCCGAATCAGGCTGCAGAACAGCGAGGTGAGCCAGGTTTGAGCAAGCCTTGAAGGCTGGGAAACACCCGACGGGGAGCAGCGGGGCCTTCCGGAGGCCCAGAGAGGCCCGCCCAGCCACCACGGCAGCCGTCAGACCTGGGTTAAGCCATGCAGAGTGTTCTGAGGGCGACGCACCTGTCAGTTTCCCGGAAAATTTCTTGCAAAAATACCCTAAGGAGCCATGCCAGAGCTCGAAAGATCAGGCCCAGGATGAGAGGGGCTGAGAGCCGCGAATAGAACTCGGCCTCGGTCTTTGGCCTGCATCAGTCCCTGCCAGCTTCCTGAGCTATCACCAAGGAGGATACTTGTGGCCCTTCAGGGGGGCCCAGCGCTCCACATGCATCATCAGCCTGAATGCGCGCAACGCCCCATTGAGGTAAGGACGACCGCTATTCCCACTTGATAGATGCGGACGCTGAGGTGCAGGGAGGTTGAGTAGCTTGTGGAGGGGTGGCACCCGGACGTGGCAGAGTAGGGATTCAACGTGGGGTATCTGACTCCCACGGCCACGTTTCTTCCCAGACAGCAAGCTGTGCCGTGGAAGAATCACCTTGGAGTCTAACTGGTGGGCGGAGGTGATGGCCGCTGAGTGACCCTGCCAGGCTGAAGCAGGTCTGCTGGGAGATGTCCTGCTGTCCACAGATCGCCCCGAGTCCCAGGCAGCCGGCACGCTCAGTCAGACCAAGTCCTGCTTCCCCACCCTCCGAGAGAAGCCTCCCTGGGACCCATGTGGCTACACTGACAGCCACTGGCTTAGCAGTCCCAACGAGACGGGCTCCAGGTCAGGGAGTCGCTGACCCGCTCTGGCCCAAGCCGTGGCCTGGAGGAAGGAAGGCAGGTCTCCAGACTTCCCAGATTGCCACTTACCAAAGCCGAACCAGGTCAATAAGAAATAACACGCCTAGAGGACTTCCTAGCAGGAAGGTCAAATGGCAAGAGCTGGGTAGGGGTGTGTGTGTGTGTGTGTGTGTGTGTGTGTGTGCATGCGCACACGCGTATGTGAAGGGGTGAGCGTCAGAAAATTAAACAGAGTTACCATATGACCCAGCAATCCCACTTGTGGGTACGTATCCAGAAGAATTGAACACAGGGTCTAGAACGCGTACTGCACGCCCATGTTGATGGCAGCATTGTCCACAATGACCAAGAGGTAGAAGCGAGCCAAGCCCAAAGGGAAGACCTCGCTGCCACCCTTCAGGGGTTCAACGGACCAATGGATGAATAAAATGGTATAGACATACCATGGACTATCATTCAGCCTTTAAAAGGAAGGTGATTCTGATCCATGTCGTGACGGGGATGAACTTGAAAGACATGCTAAGTGAAAGAAGCCATGTACCACACGATAAATATTGTGTAATTCCACCAACATCTGATGCCTAAACTAGGCAAATTCATCAGGACAGACAATAGAACAGTGGTGACCAAGGGCTGAGGGAGTGGAGAGGCATTGTGAAATGGATACAGCGTCCGTGTGAGAGGATGAGAAAGTTCTGGAAACGGATAGTGGCGATGGGTGCGTAATCACATGAATGTACTTAACGCCACTGAACTGTATTTTTTTCCGTGGTTAAAATGGTGTGCCTCGTGTTCTGCATAATTTGCCACAATTTTTAAAAAGGAGGAGGAGGAGGAGGAGGAGGAGGAGGAGGAGGAGGAGGAGGAGGAGGAGGGCAGAATGTCCCTCAGGCCCTGGGAGGAGGAGAAGGGTATAAAGTAGGAACTGTTGCTATCAAACTGAGGTTCAGAAAGTACCTTGTCCTGGGTCACCAGACCAGACCGCGGCAGACAGGGAATCACACCCAGGTCTGCAGCCTCCAGGGCAACGGCCATTCAAACACTCTCACAGATAGGACACCTCCAAAAGACCCAGTGCCCACCACTCATGCACAGTGTCACCAAGCACCTCCACCGGGCTAGACAGAGGAGATGGCAGCAAAGGGGACATGGCTCTAAGAGACAGGACGGCAGGAGGTGGTGGGACCTCTTACAGCTAACACCCCCCTCTCCCCCCCACCCTGCCCTCAGAATCTCCCCATGGACATGGCCTGAGGGCCATTCTGCCTCTGACACTGCCGGGTCGGATGTCTATGCAGATGGAAACCACAGCAAGCTGGGATGAAGGTAGTGAGGACCAGGGTCAAGGTGAGACCAGAATTTCAACTCTGAGCATCTCAGGAACTGCTTCCCAGATATCCCACAAGAGCAGAGGGACACGGGTTCGAATATGACACCGGGTTGGGAGGCAGCCCGCTGGAACAGGAAACGCGTGGGCTTTGGGGTTAGATGGCCCCGGGTTTGAATTCGGGCTTCGCTGCTCACTGCGTGATCTCGGCTTGGCCTCCGCCAAGCCTCAGTTTCTTCGTCTGTCAAAGGGGCATACGGTGGGAGCCACTCCACAGGGGTCACCCCAGGCGGACTCTGGAGCCGGACTACCTGAGCTCAAATCCTGTTTCCCTGTCATTTATTGGATGTGTGAACTTGAATAAGTTAACTTCTCTGGGCCTCGGTTTTTCTCATCTATGAAATGGGGAGTTAGGACCTGGGTGGCTGTGAGGATTAAAAGAGTTGATATGGAGAACATGCTGACCATGGTGGTACCCAGGACACCACAAAGTGTGTGTGTGTGTGTGTGTGTGTGTGTGTGTGTGTAAAATGTTATGCGACGTACGTAAAACGAGTGGCAGGGGCTCACACATGGCAGGTGGTTCCCTTTTCTTTCCCCTTCCAGTTTCCTCCTATGTGTGACTCCCAAACACTGTTCATGGTATTTTTCCCAGGTTTTTCTATATATAGGCGGGATACACACAGCCCACATTGGCAGAAACAGTTTTGCTGCCCTTCCCCCTCCCCCACACCAAGCGGGGCTTGGCGGGGGCGGGGGGGGGGGGCGGGGGGGAGAAAAGGAAGCCCACGGCCACATCCTGCAAAAAAGGCAGTGAAACAGTCATTCCAAACGCATGTGGTTTCTTGCCTGCCTGTGCCAATCCCACCCCATCAGTCCTTAGAGTGGGTGCCAAAGCCCTGAGCGCTTGAGGACCATGTGAGGCTTTCCCTTGGGAGGCGTAGGGAGAGTGCCTTATGCCAAATGAGCATTAAGTGATCATCTCCAGCCACCCCAAGCAGTATTCTTTTCTCCGATTTACTGAGGAGAATACAAATGTTCAGGGAAGTGGGGGCGTCCGGGTGGTTCAGTCGGTTAAGTGTCCAACTTCGGCTCAGGTCATGATCTCATCACGTTCTGTCGGGCTCTGTGCTAACAGCTCGGAGCCCGTTTGGGATTCTCTCTCTCTGCCTCTCCTTGGCTCATGCTTTCTCTCTCTCTCTCCCTCTCTCTCTCTCTCTCTCTCTCAAAATAAATAAATAAACTTAAAAAGAATAAAAAGCTACAGATTGGTTAAGACGTTTGGCCACAGTTACCCAGGAAATCAACACAAGGGTGACTCGATGAAAACATAGGAGCTTCTCACATTCTCTTCCTACTGAACCACATCAACGTTGCCTAAATTTGGGTAGGTCCCTTCCCCTCTTTCAACCTCAATATCCACAGTTGTACATGCGGAAACTGCCTTACAAGGGGGTTTGTTGATTCAATAATCATCAATGAGCCATATTTACAGTGAAGCTGTCAGGGATAAAGTTTCACGGCCTCTCTCTGGCACAGGCTCCTTCTGAGATCCCGGGAAGGATCTATTATAGACTTTTCTTAAAGAGGACCCCCAGCCCCACAAAACCTGGACCTGCCCCTACTAACCACAGTGAGCCAGCACCATGCCAAACCCTGGATGTCAGGTAGGACAGGTACAAAAAGTTCACCGGAGGAACCTATGCTTGTAAAGTCCCCAGCTCCGGGCCTGACCCACACGAGGTGCGGAACGAGTATAGTGTTTACTATGTGTTATTTATTGTTGGTCTCTCCCCCGTCACAACGTTAGCTCCCCAAGTAAAGGGAACTCGGTCAGCTTTGTTCATCGATGCAGACCAAGAGTCCAGGAAATATTCTGTGACCCTTGAGATGGTGTATTTCAACTCTCCAGTTCAGAGACGAGAAAGATGTATCTCTTCCACAATCAGGGCCAGGCCCCCACAAACCCCAGTAAAGGGCTCTAACATCCGGCTGCCTCCCCTGGGGTCACATTGAAGCTCGAGAGACATTTTCAGAATAAAAATCTAGGGATCAACATTCTGAGACAGAAAAGGAAGGAAAATGGCAGAGCATAGAACATAAAGAGCACAGAGCATGGTAAGATTGCCAGATTTAACAATAATTGAGGACAACTAAATTGTGTTAATTCTGCAACTTACATCAAGAAGAAATCATCCTTTAGTGTAAGTATGTCCCAGGCAAAAAAAAAAAAAAAAAAAAAAAAAAAAAAGTATGTCCCAGGCAATAATTTGGGGGCATACTTACACTGTCATATTAAGATTCATTGTTGATCTGAAATTTGAACTCTGCTGAGTATCTTGTATTTCACCTGGCCATACTACCACGCTAACTTCCATAGAAGTGAGTGCAGATCCCTGCTCCGCTATTTACTCTGTCATCTTGAGCAAGCATCTGAATCACTCTGAGCCTTGGTTTCCTCAGTTTGCAAGGTCTGGCTAGTCCCCCTTCCTCACAAAGTTGCTATGAGGGGGAAGAAAGGAGGGGTCTCGCATAAGGGCCCCAGGAGATGCTTGTGGGTCCCCCCCAACTCCGCACTCAGACCTATGTAAAGAACTCCGTGGGGCGCAGACCTGCCCACCATAAAAGAACATGGTTAGTGGGGCTCCTGGGTGGCTCAGTCGGTTAAGCGGCCGACTTCGGCTCAGGTCATGATCTCGTGGTCTGTGAGTTCAAGCCCCGCGTCGGGCTCTGTGCTGACAGCTCAGAGCCTGGAGCCTGTTTCCGATTCTGTGTCTCCCTCTCTCTGACCCTCCCCCGTTCATGCTCTGTCTCTCTCTGTCTCAAAAATAAATAAACATTAAAAAAAAAAAAATTAAAAAAAAAAAAAGAACATGGTTAGCTGCAGTGTTGAAGTTCTCCAGCAGGGCACGTATATGGAGTAGGGGGTTACGGGTCCTGCCTTCAGAAGGCAAATGCCTAGGGGTGCCTGGGTGGCTCGGTCAGTTAAGCATCCAACTTCAACTCAGATCATGATCTCATGGTTTGTGAGTTTGAGCCCCGCGTCGGGCTCTGTGCTGACGGCTCAGAGCCTGGAGCCTGCTTCGGATTCTGTGTCTCCCTCTCTCTGTGCCCCTCCCCCTGCTCATGCTCTGTCTCTCACTCTTTCAAAAATAAATATTAAAAAAAATTTAGAAGGCAAATGTCTAACCTGATATTTCTCAGCTTTATCGGACCCCACACTCCCTTTTTATACACACTTTTAGTACCTCCTTTACCTTGCTAAAATGAAACCTTGTGATAAAGCGACCCATTTACACGCAACTCAAGAGAACCGAATGCTGTGTTTGCCACTGAAACAAAAAATAAAAGGACAGTAATAAAATAACACATGTGAATGCTTGGGCACGCGATAGAGAGAGGCTTACATAAACTAAGGAGGGAGTAAGGTTGGAAATTAGACACTCTTCACTACTAAGTTGAGGGGCGCCTGGGTGGCTCAGTCGGTTAAACGTCCGACCGACTTCAGCTCAGGTCATGATCTCACAGTTCGTGAGTTCGAACCCCACATCCGGTTCTGTGCTGACAGCTCAGAGCCTGGAGCCTGCTTCCGATTCTGTGTCTCCCTCTCTCTCTGCCCCTCTCCCGCTCACAGTCTGTCTCTCAAAAATAAATAGACATAAAAAAAATTCTTTTTAATTAAAAAAAATACTAAGTTGAACCATATGAAATTGCAGCTATAGAACTGTTTCTCATCTGTGAAAATTGCATGGGATTCAACTTAACATTTGACATTCAGAATACAAGTAAATGTACCTATCATGTGTATCATGTATTGCACCAGGAGTCAACAGCTACCAATACGGGCAGTTACACTTTTGGGGTGTCGGCAACCCCAAAATTAGAAGCATCATCGCCACCATGGCTGTGAGTTTCCAAAATGATGGTCCACTCCTGTTCAAACTGCAAACAACACCAGGTATCATCTTTCTTGTTTTGCCCACCACTTACACTTCTGAAAAATTAAGTCTGTATTTTATTTTTTTAAGTTTTTAATTCCAGTTCACATACAGTGTGGTGATCGTTTCAGATGTACGATATAGTGATTTGACAATTCCATACATCAGCTGGTGCTCACCACCACAAGTACCCTCCTTAATCTCCATCGCTATGTAACCCAGCCCATCCCCACCCCCGCTCGGGTAACCATCCATCCGTTCTCTATAATTAAGAGGCTGTGTCTTGATTTGTGTCTTCTCTCCCCTTGTTTTGTTTCTTAGATACCACATACGAGTGAAATCATATGGTACTTGTCTCCCTCTGGCTTATTTCACTTAGCATGATACTCCCTAGTTCCATCCATGTCATTGCAAATGCCAAAATTTCATTCTTTTTATGGCTGAATAAGACTCCACTGTGTGTGTGTGTACAGATCAATATACCGGCATCCTTATCCATTCATCTATCAGTGGGCACTTGGGCTGCTTCCATACCTTGGCTATTGTAAATAATGCTGCAATAAACACAGGGGTGCACGTACCCCTTTGAATGAGTGTTTTGGCATTCTCTGGGTAAATACCCAGCAGTGGGATTGTTGGATCATGGGATAGTTCTATTTTTATCTGTTTGAAGAACGTCTATACTGTTTTCCACAGTGGCTGTACCAGTTGCCCTCCCACCAACAGTGCAGGAGGGCTCCTTTTTCGGCACGTCCTTGCCAACGCCTGTTGTTGATTTTAGCCATGCTGACAGGTGTGAGGTGATAGCTCATGGTAGTTTCTTGATTTGCATTTCCCTGATGGTGAGCAATGATGAATACCTTTTCATGTGTCTGTTGGCCATCTGAAGGTCTTCTTTGGAGAAATGTCCATCCATGCCTTCTGCCTATTTTTAACTGGATTATTTGTGTTTTGGGTGTGGGGTTTTATTTAGTTGTTAAGATTTTTAAGTGATCTCTACACCCAGTGTGGGGCTCAAACTTACCCCACTGACTGAGGTGGCCAAGCACTCCTGGGTGTTGAGGTTTATAAGTTCTTTATATATTCTGGGTACTAAAAAATTAAGTTTGTATTTTTTTTTTAATTTTAGTGGTTTTTTTTTTTTTTTGAGAGAGAGAAACAAAGCATGTGTGGGGAGGGGTGTGTAGAAGTAGAGAGAGAGAGGGAGACACAGAATCGGAAGCAGGCTCCAGGCTCTGAGCTGTCAGCACAGAACCCGATGCAGGGCTCGAACTCATGGACCATGAGATCGTGACCTGAGCTGAAGTCAGACATTTAACCGACTGAGCCAGCCAGGCACCAAGTTTATATTTTAAAAATGTAGGGGCGCCTGGGTGGCGCAGTCGGTTAAGCGTCCGACTTCAGCCAGGTCACGATCTTGCGGTCTGTGAGTTCGAGCCCTGCATCAGGCTCTGGGCTGATGGCTCGGAGCCTGGAGCCTGTTTCCGATTCTGTGTCTCCCTCTCTCTCTGCCCCTCCCCCGTTCATGCTCTGTCTCTCTCTGTCCCAAAAATAAAATAAAAAACGTTGAAAAAAAAAATTTAAAAAAATAAATAAATAAATAAAAAATAAAATAAAATAAAAATGTAAAACAAAACAAAACAAAATATCACATTTGTATGTAAAACAGCTTTAGATTCCAGACTCAGGTTTTTGTTTTCTTTTTACCTACATGAATTCCTTACAGGATATTCAAAATTTGGGAAGAGGCAAGAAAGGTTCTTATTGCATGGATCTGTCCCACACACTGTAGGGCTTGCCCTATAAATGGAAATGCTTTATCCCCAAATCGTTAGGACAACCAAAATTAATCCTCCCACACTTCCAAAGTGACCCATGAAGGGATGACGATGCCCCCACTGAGAATCAGTCTAATAACCTCTGCTTGAATGGTTTCGGTGACAAGAAACTTACTAATTCCATGGCACAAAAACAGACCCTCAGATCAATGGAACAGAATAGATAACCCAGAAATGGACCCACAAACGTATGGCGAACTAATCTTTGACAAAGCAGGAAAGAATATCCAATGGAATAAAGACAGTCTCTTCAGCAAGTGGTGCAGGGAAAACTGGACAGCAACATGCAGAAGAATGAACCTGGACCACTTTCTTACACCATACACAAAAAGAAACTCAAAATGGAAGACAGACGTTAATATAACACAGGAAGCCATCAAAATCCTAGAGGAGAAAGCAGGCAAAAACCTTGATCTTGGCCGCAGCAACTTCTTACTCAACACGTCTCTGGAGGCAAGGGAAACAAAAGCAAAAATGAACTACTGGGACCTCATCAAAATAAAAAGCTTCTGCACAGCGAAGGAAACAATCAGGGAAACTAAAAGGCAACCAACAGAATGGGAGAAGATATTTGCAAATGACATATCAGATAGAGGGTTAGTATCCAAAATCTATAAAGAACTTATCAAACTCAACACCCAAAAAACAAATAATCCAGTGAAGAAATGGGCAAAAGACATGAATAGACACTTCTCCAAAGAAGGCATCCAGGTGGTCAACTGACACATGAAAACATGCTCAACATCACTCATCATTAGGAAAATACAAATCAAAACCACAATGAGATACCACCTCACATCTGTCAGGATGGCTAACATTAACAACTCGGAAAACAACAGATATTGGCGAGGATGCGGAGAAAGAAGATCTCTTTTGCACTGCTGGTGGGAATGCAAACTGGTGCAGCCTCTCTGGAAAACAGTAAGGAGGTTCTTCAAAAAATTAAAAACAGAACTACCTTACAACCCAGCAATTGCACTACTAGGTATTTATCCAAGGAATACAGGTGTGCTGTTTCAAAGGGACACATGCACCCTAATGTTTACAGCAGCTCTATCGACAATAGCCAAAGTACGGAAAGAGCCCAAATGTCCATTGATGGATAAATGGATAAAGAAGATGTGGTATATATATACAATGGAGTATCACTTGGCAATTGAAAAGAATGAAATCTTGCCATTTGCAACTGCGTGGATGGAACTAGAGGGTATTATGCTAAATGAAATTAGTCAGAGAAAGACATATATAATATGACTTCAATCATGAGGCATTTAAGAGACAAAACAGATGAACATAAGGAAAGGGAAGCAAAAATAATGTAAAAACAGGGAGGGGGACAAAACATAAGAGACTCTTAAATATGGAGAACAAACTGAGGGTTACTGGAGGGGGTTGTGGGAGGGGGGATGGGCTAAATGGGGAAGGGGCATTAAGGAATCTACTCCTGAAATCATTGCTGCACTATATGCTAACTTATTTGGATGTAAACTTAAAAAAAAAAAAAATCCAATAGACACACACACACACACACACACACACACACACACACACAAAGAAACCTACTAACTCCACAGCGCCCAATGTCATCTGACTCATCAGGGAGTCACGATTGTTCCTTTTACCTCTGGTGGGAGCACACATTGGTACAAGTCTTCTTCCGTTTGGTCAAACGTTTCAAAAACCTTGACCCAGTACTTCTACTTCTGAGAAGAAACCTCTTCTAAGAATTCCACTTCTAAGAATATATGTAACAATCTGAATAGCCATTAAAATCCCTGTGCACAGAGAGCATTATATATAATGATAGAACTAATAGCCATTTCCCCATTGTTGGTATTTCAAGCAAATTACAGGACAACCTCTCTCTGGACTAGGAAGTTGCCATCAGAAATCACTTGTTGGCAGCTGTTGGGGGGGGCATGGGTGCTTCTGGGATTTCTTCTTCTTTGCTTTTCTCATTTCTACAATGATTTTTATTTTCTTCCAATTACGTAAGAACAAATTGTATGGAAAGGAAAAACAAAAAGTCACGAAGCCAAGGTTAGAAGCCTTCTTGTGGAGATGAAGAAGCTGGAGAGAAGTGGCATAGGAGAGCAGGCCCCTCGGCCACCAGAGATTGCCCATCTCTTGCCACCATTTGAGCCTTAATCAGTGTATGGGTCCCCAGAGCCACTCCGAGGCTCCCAAAACCAAGATCTGGGGACATACAGAACACCCAGCCTGTGGCCTGCAGGGTCACCATGCAGGTGTTGTCTAGACCTTTCCGTTGTGGCTCATGCTCTAAGCTGCACTGGAGGGGGCGGGGGGTGGTGGAGAGAGGCCTGGGGGACCCTGCCCAGATGGGCTTGAGATATAAGGCCTTCTTAAAGGCCCCTTCTTAAAGCGAGTTAGTGGGGAAAAGGCGATGAGACAACATATATAATATTCCAGTAGGATAAAAATGCACATGCCTCTGTGTGAGTGACAGAGATGGAGACAGATGGGGAGAGACAGAGAGAGGGGGTGTGTGTGAGAGACAGAGAGCGTGTGTGAGAGAGAGAATGCGTGAGCATGTGTGCGAGATTGTGCACAGGCAGCTCGAAAAGGCACACACCAAAATGCTGCTATTGGCCATAGGCAGGAAGAAAGGCCACATCTGAGGGGTTATGAGTGCAGTCAGATCTGGGCTCAAGTCCCAGCTCCGTCACTTATTAAGGTATTACACTGGAGAAATCAACTCCTCTGTGACTCCGTTTCTCAGTCTGGAAGGGGAGAGGCATAGCACCTACTGCGTAAGAGCGATTGAAACCTGGCATCCGGGCCACTTGGCAGAATGCATGGCACTCCACAAACATTGGCTCCTGCCACCTTCACTGCCAGGGGATGATGGAACAAGACGTTTTTCTGAGTCAAAACCCACACGAACACCCAAGCTACAAAATGAGCCCAGCGGTCCCGCTGGCCCGGCCAGGATGGCTGAGCGCAAGCTAAGCGGAAGTCCCCGGGGTGACCTTGGGCAGTGGCCGTCAGACTGGCCCCTTCGATCTGGAGGCGACCACACCGAGGAAGTATGTAGAGGAAAGCCCTGAAGGTAAGACGCAGCCCAGGGTCAGCCCACTGTTGTGCAAAAGACCCAGAGCTCATTTCCACAGCGTTTTGGTGAAACACGAGGAATCAGAAGGTAGAGCATTGGAAGCTCGAAAACCAAATAAGGTAGAAGGACAACAATCAGCCAAGGAGGAAACACTGGAGAAGGCAGGTGACGGAAAATCAGATGAAGCAGGCCTGTAGCAGATGTACTGGAGCTGAAATTTAAGTGTAAAATATGCCCGCTCATCCTTCGCGGAACTGCTCTCTGCTGGACCAGTTACCACAAACAAACCAGACCCCAGAGGACAGCCGTCTGCTTGCCGGAGGAGACTTGGGGAAAAGACGAAATATCTTCACACGCGGAACAAGGGGGAACGACTATCAGACTAAATCCAAAAACATAAAGCTATGGTATGGACTCTTTATGTATTTCCCTAGCATTCTTCACTGTTTACCTTTCGATAAACATATCCCTTATATCCTATTTCAGGGATCTTTGAATATTTAGGTGTTCGATTTCATCACTACTGTAGGTTTATTTTCTCGAGTTATTGTCTTTACGGGTTTTTTTTCTTTCTTTCTCCGGTTTCCATAAGATCTTGTTTAAATTATGACCCAAATTTCTCTAAAACCCCAAAGCTTCCATGTGTCAAAATTATTGCGTCTGTTTATAGTAATTTGGATTTCAGTTCTTAGGTTTTGGAGATCCAGCTCTCCAAAGCCTCCACACACAGAACTTTTACCCTTAATGTCACCGTTACAGGTTATTGAGAGGAATCCTAATTTCTCGGTCTGTTTGCTACCTTGGTACTGGCCGTTAGGATAACTTCCTATATTGCGGCGCCTGGGTGGCTCAATCAGTTGAGCGTCCGACTCTTCGTTTTGGCTCAGGTCATGATCTTCAGGGTCATGGGATTGAGCCCCGCATGGAGCTCCATGCTAAGCATGGAGCCTGCTTAACATTCATTCTCATTCATTCTCTCTCTCTCTCTCTCCCTCCCTCCCCACCTCTCTCTCTCTGCCCCTCTCCCCGGCTCACACACTCCCTCTCTAAAATAAAAAAAAATAATTTTAAAATTTAAGAAAAAGGCTACTTTCCTATATGAATGAGGCCACTCCATACTTTCCTTTTTCATCAGACTGTGACTAGAATACTACTGTGAGTCCGAGAAAACATTCTTGCCAGTTACAATGTGTACTCCTTCAGATCATCGTCTACTTAAGTACAGATTCCAGCCTGTATGCAGATAAATATTCCCCGGTTGTCTCTGTCCACTACAGTTCCCTGGTTTGGGGATCACAAGCTTACTGTGACACACCCCATGCCCCGTGGAGCCACTTGTCAGCTGGAAATGCGGTTTCATTCCACTTCCAATCTGTAATCTCGAACACATTGGACAGTCCATGATGTCAGTGGTAGGTTGTGAATGTTGCCATGTTAAAATTAATTAAAACTTACGATTTGAGCAAAAAAAAGAAAATTTTTATAAATGAAAAGGATTGCTCAAGCCATATGCAGTGCTTAGTGAAGTGAATGGATTGGTAACCAATAAGGCCTAGTGGGGATTGTGGCTGATTCTTAAAGGTTTTAAGGACCAGATATGAACTGGGGTTCCCCCCAACTTCTTACCTTTTCAGAATGTGTCTTTTGGGCCCCAGGATATTATTTGTTAAGCAATATTTTCTTAATCACACGTGCGCACGTACGTGTCTTCACTGTGGTTCTGAGAGGTGGTGCATCACAAACAGAAATTTGTTTTTAACATAGGAGTGAAAGGAGGTTGATGTTTGCACAAGTTAACATTTGTGTTAACCCAAAAGAGGGCTGAATACAAAGTGTGTATATAAATCTTAAGATGTACTGCTAACTTTTAAAAACAAACTTTAAGAAGATGTTTTTAATCAAGCATTAGATGAGCCCATTTTTTGTAAGAATTAATCTATACCCATGTACATGGAAAATATCTGGAAGAAAATATTCCCCATATTAACACCAGATAAATCTGGATTATAGGACTATGGAGGACATGGTCTTTTTTACATCTTTTTTTACATCTTTTTTTATCTTTTATAGTGATTATGCATTATATATTGCCTTTAATAATCAGAGGGGGAAAAACCAAAAATCCTGTTTTTCAAAAATGACAAAAGAGGGAAAACATCTAACACGATCAAAGTGGGTCACAGTGGCTCACAAGCCAGGGAGTTAGAACCAACCAGAAGGACTTAATGGGAAAGTGGCCCAGGCTAAGCCAGATAACTCCCCAAAGAGTCCCCGGTGAGAAGAAAAATCAACCAGCACATGAGCAACTTTGAGGTCAGATTGTTCCAGAAAAGCCAGACATGAACACCAGGGGATGCCGGTCATAAGCGGAGGACTTGAGACACAAAGGTCACTTGGCCCCAGTCCTTGGAGACGCTTCCAGCCTCAATGAGCCAAAGAAAAGCATGGTGACATCAACGAAGAACCACAACTTGGTTTAACAAACTACTAGCAAAATTTTCAACATCTCTAGAAATGAAGGGAATACACAATAAGACAATAAATCATCACTCCTCACCTAACAACAGAGTGAAGAATTTTTAATGTTTATTTTTGAGAGACAGAGACAGAGCGCAAGCGGGGGAGGGACAGAGAGAGAGGGAGACACAGAATCAGAAGCAGGCTCCAGGCTCCGAGCTGTCAGCACAGAACCCAATGTGGCGCTTGAACTCACAAACCGCGAGATCGTGACCTGAGCCAAAGTTGGACGTTTAACCAACGGAGTCATCCAGGCACCCCTGTAATTTTTTTTTTTTTTAAGGAAATAACCTGAATACTGCTCGACCATAGTTAGAAAGGTTAGTTTTGATACAACCTCTCAGTGGGGGTATTATGCCGCCATTAAAAACAATGTTTATGGAGCGTTTGTAACAACACACAGGGAAATGTTTATGTTACCATTTTAAGTGATACAGTAGGATATAAAATTGTATATAGAACACGATTTTAACTACATAAAAATTCACATTAAAAAAGCTGGAAAGAAATGCTCTAAAATGTTTTACAGTTCCCTGTGGGTTGGCCACGCTAGGAGTGGGGTTCTTTAATCTTTTAAAGAATCATTTTGAAAGGATTGACAGGAAAGTTACAAGAAAAATACACAGAACATCCTCCTCTTACCCGAGTTCCCTACCGTTAACATTCTGCCACCTCGGTTTCGTCACATCGCACACTCACCCTCTCCACACACATCATGTACAATCATTGGTCTTCTTCCGAACCGTTGGAGAGCAAGCTGCAGATAAGATATCCCAGGACCCCTCAGTCCTCCAGGGGGTCTTTCCTGCAAACGAGGACAGTCTAACAGAACCACCACATAACCGTGCGAATCAGGAAGTCAACACTGACGCACATCACCATCAGCACACGCCCCGTTCAAGTTTCACCAAGTGTCCCCACCAACAATGTCCTTGTCCCTTCTGGTCCAATCTAGGGACACACGTGGCATTTAGTCATGGCTCTCCAGGCTCCTTCACACTGCAACATTTTCTCCCATGTTAAGTCTTTCCTCAACAGCTACGCAAAAAAAAAAAAAAAAAAAAAAAAAAAAAAAAAAAAAGAGTACAAACCTTTCGTTTTCTAGGGCAACCCTCACCCTGAGGCCTACTGTTTCCTCAGGCCAGGCATTCTTGGACCCACGACGACCACTTACCCTGGTAAGGGTGGTACCCTGGCGCTGGTAGGGCTAATTGTTTTTAATTTCTTTTTTATGCATTATTTATTTTTGAGAGCAAGTGAGACAGACCACGAGCCGGGGAGGGGCAGAGAGAGAGGGAGACACAGAATCGGAAGCAGGCGCCGGGCTCTGAGCTGTCGGCACAGAGCCCGACTCGGGACTCGAACACACGAACCGAGAGATCATGACCCGGCCGAAGTCAGACGCTTAACCCAGGCACCCCTGGTAGGGCTTATTTTGATCACCTGATCGAGTTGGTGTCTGTCCAGTTTTTGGCCAGACAGTCACCATTTTGGCCTTTGTAACGGATAAATATTTTCTGGGGACACTGATAGCCTATTCCTCATCCACCTGCCAATCATAACATCATTGACAACTCCAGCCTGAGTCCAACCACCACTAGAACGTTGCTTCCTTTTGACTTACCTCGTTTCCAAAATGTCTACACATATTCATTGGTGATCTCTTGCAAGAAATAGCTTTCCCTTCTTTATTATTTATAGATCAACGTGGACTCACACATTCCTGCTTTACGCAACGAGTTTTATTCCATACTCTCATTATTAATATTGATGCACAAATTACCCACAGATCTGATGGATAAGAGCCCCTTCCTGCTGATCCCTCTCGTATGCCCTCCTCATTCTTTGATCCCTACCATACTTTCTGATCTCTACCAGATTTCCTGGCACAAGATGTTTCAGACTCGTCCTTTCTCTGCTGCATTTCTAGAAGTAGCACTTTCTCCAAGAAGACCTGACTCACTTTAGTGGAGAACGGTCTTTGGAAGCCAAGACCCGGGACCTTGGCACGTTCATCGCTGCTAGAATGTCATCGCTTCTAGGCCCTCTGTAAATAGACATACAAACACCTATCACTATATATTTACATATGTCTGCATATATACATTAAAATCATGGTTTTAATGTGTGTGTAAGTACACGTAGGTCAAGGAGGTCATACCTGTCTAGCACTCAGGGATCTTTCTAGTCTTCCCTTTCCATGTTCACAAATCACATCTCTAACAGGAAGAAACTGGGTTCCCATTAGACTCAACTTATTTTTTTTGCCCAACATAACCAGCCTCCCAACCACACCAGCTGCCATTTCTGCCCACGGCCCTACACATGCCCCACCTCCTCAGCCAGGCACACTGATGCCTCTGTGAAGTGCCCCCGGTGCCTCACTTCTTCAAACACCAGGTATGCCAATAACTCTGCACAATATTATCTTCATATATTGTTACTTCCTACATTTTTCCTGCTTTTAATGGTTTTTAAGTTTATTTATTTTGAGAGAGAGCATGCGTGTGCAACACGAGCCAGGGAGGGACAGAGAAAGAGAATCTCAAGCAGGCTCCATGCCTCCAGCACAGAGCCCGACAGGGGGCTCGAACCCACTGGGCCGAAATCAAGAGTCAGGAGCTCAACCCACTGAGCCACCCAGGCACCCCTTTCCTTGCTTTTAATTTTTTTTTTAATGTTTATTTTTGAGAGAGGGGAAATACAGATCACGAGTGGGGGAGGGGTAGAGAGAGATAGAGACACAGAATCCAAAGCAGGTTCCAGTCTCTGAGCTGTCAGCCCAGAGCCCGACGCGGGGCTTGTACCCACGAACCACAAGATCATGACCTGAGACGAGGTCAGACACTTAACCGACCCCTCCCAGGCAGCCCCCGGCCTTTCAAAACTCATCTCCCGTGGGGCTTTCTCAGCACCTTCCACCCATCCTCCTCATCCTCACCAACTCAGCTCTGAAAACACCAAATTATATCAAACCCAGTGAGAGACAGTGTGGGAACGACCATAAAAGACACACAAGTCTGCTTTGACAAAAGGGGTTTTTTTCCTTAACAAAGCTTGAATGTCAAGGTGTTGCTTACGGATCAGCGGAAAAGCCACTGAAAGACGGTGGAAGCAAGATGATGTCAGAACCTAAGGGTGCGGGACGGCTGGGAGGGGTGGGCAAGTTGGGACACCTTACACAGAAGTAGATGGAAGGGTCATTAATCCCCACCCCCCCCCACCCCCCCCCCCCCCACACACACAAGACACTGGACAGCCGAGGTCACCTGCCAGACAATGCCTGAACAGGACCAGCTTACAGCGGTGGAAAAACAGCTTCTTGTGAGTCTCCCAGGACCTTTGTATGCAGACCTCAAGAGGTTAGGAGATTCATACACACCCCTCAGCCTGGACACCGACCGGCCACTGGCTGAATGACCCCCTCTGCTTATCGCTAAGTGGCTGTGATGGTTACTTTCAGATGTCGACTTGATTGGACCATGGGATGCCCAGATCTTGGTCAAACATTCTGGGTGCTTCTGTGAGGGTGGTTTTGAAGGAGAGCCGCATTTGAATGGGTAGACTGAGTAAAACAGATTATCCTCCCCAGTGTGAGTGGGCCTCACCCAGTCACTTGAAGGTCGGAATAGAACCAAAAGGCTGACCCCCCAGGAAGAAGAGGGAATTCTGCCATCGAACCGGGACATTGGCTTTTTCCTGCCTTCGGAATCAAACTGAAACGTCGGCGCTCCCTTGGGTCTCGAGCCTGCTGGCTTTCTGAATGAAACGACAGCATGGGCTCTCCTGGTTACCCAGCCTTCGGGCTCGGCCTGGAACTATAGCATCACCTCTTCCTGGTCTCTAGCTTGCCAACTCACCCCACAGGTCCTGGGACCTGCCAGCCTCCATAGTCACAGGAGCCAATTCTTCACAATAAATCTCATTCCCTGTCCGTACACACATGCGCACACACACACACACACACACACACACACACACACCATTGGTTCTATTTCTCTGGAGAACCCTATTACAGTGGCCCAGAGAGAAGCAGGGACTTGGCCCAGGTTCCTTAGCACTTCCAGGTAAGGAAACAAGGACGGGGACCCTCACTTATGGAGTGGCTTCTGCCACGGTGAGGCCTGCCCAAATGGAATAGGCCGCCACTCAGGATGCCAGGCCAGTCGGAGGAGCAGGTGTTTGCAGACTCACAGAGCCCTGGGTTCAAAATCTAGATCTTCTGCAAACTAGCCATGTGGCTCGGTAGTTGGCTGAGCCTCTCCAAGCCCCAGCGTGCGAAGCGGGGAGGATACACCACAAAGCAGCTGGAGGATTACGCGGGCACAGGGCCCAGCCCACAAACAAAGCTCAAGTATTCGATCTCTCCCCTACTCTCTCAACTTTCTTTCCTCTGATGGAAAACTGGCACCACTCAGCCATGGATCTCTGGGAACATCCATCCCTCCTCCTTTCCTCCTCCAGCAAAGCACTCAGAGGATTACAGGGCTTGCCTTGTTCGTCCCTCAGTGCCCACTGGCCTCCGGCCCAACGTGACCCACCTCAGAAGAGACCAAGGCTGCCACCCCCCCCACCCCCCACCAATCCCCAAACCACTCCAGGTCCCCGCATCTTACCCAGACTGAAGTGTCTGAGGACCACAGACTCATCAAAGGTTCTTAGAGCTTAAGAGGCGCTTGAGCGATATGTTTGTCCAATGCTCGGAGAAGGATGTGACCAATCCAGGGTCAGAGAGCGGCAGAGCCAGAACCAGAGGCCGGAGCCACGCGTCCCGGATCCAAGTCTGGAAGGGACCCGGAACCTGCACTCACTCACAGTGGCTTCTAAGGAGACTTGGACTAAGCCAGTGATTCCCACGGTGTGTTCGGGAGCAGTACCAGCACCTGGGCTCTTCTTGGAATGCAAATTCTCAGACTCCTCCCCTAGACTCTAATTGGTCCAAAAGTGCGGGATGAGACCCAGCAACCTGTAGTTTAACAAGCTCACCCGGGGATTGGGAACCACTGCCCTAAGCCAATGGCTCTTAATACTGGTGTCCATTAAGATCACCTGCAGAGGCTTTGAACCAGGACAGGGCCGTTCCCTCAAAATGCTAATTGAATTGGTCCATGCTGGCCTGGACAGCTAGAGCTTTGGAAGTATCCCAGGTGATTGTAAGGTGCAGCCCAGTAGAGAACCCACCCCCCCGCCCCACAAGCTAACCCCACTCACCTGAATTTCTCACCCTCTATGCTCTCAAAAAACTAGGCTGGAAAGACGCAGAAGGGGACCAGGGGCTGAGTATGTTCCCAGCCAAAGTTGGCTCCTTGTCCCTTCGTTGCCATACCTATTGGCCCCGTGGCTGCCAAGGCAAACCTTTCCTCTGCATTCCTGGAGGGGCTCAGCCTCACGGCCTGTGTGGCACTCTTGGCGGGGACACTAAAATGTAAACCTTCGGCCCAACACCTCACTAATGCCCCGTTCCTTCATCTGCAGTATGGGGAATCATAACTCGCAGGAGAAAAATCCCAGTACAGCAGCCTTCCGTCATCCAGCTGCCACCCACATCGCCAGTCTCCTGCCTTGTTTCTTCCCACCACGTTCACCTTCTCACCTGCACATGTGCCGCCCTTTCTGCCCACAACGTGCTTCTCAGCTTCTCTGCCTGCAAACTTCTGCTTATCCTTCAAGACCCTAGTCAGTTGTCACCTCCTCTTTGCAGTCTTCCATAACTGCCCTGTTAGGCAGGGCTCTTAGAGTGGTAATCCACAGAAGCCTAACTCAAGCTGCTTTAGGCCTGGTATCTGGTCATCAGTCTCCTACTTTTGGTGCTGGTTTCCTCCAACTTGCCCTTGTTCCCCAGTAGGATGGCTTCTTGGGGTGACCAGACTACCCCCAGCGTCTCCAGGCTCACATCCTATCAGTGAGCAGCCCCAGCAAGTAAGAGCATCTCTGACCCAATAGCTCCAGACAAGGCCCAGGGTTTTTCAGTGGCCTGGATTGGGTCCCATGCTGTCCCTGAACCCAGAAATTCTTGAAGCCTGGGGATGGGGTCAGCACAAACCAAACCAAATGGGTGAAGCAGGAGAGGTGTGATTCCCAGAGGGAAATTAGGGAGCAAGCACCAGATGGAAGAACGGGAACTCGGCCACATCAACCTGCAGCATGAGGCCTTGAATGAGTTAGGACTCCTCCTCTCTGCTCTGGAAGGTTCAGAGCTCCCCCTGATTGGAGCATGGCAGTTACTGCTTGCCACTTGGCTTTCCACACATCTGACCCTGGCTGCATAACATGAGCTCTGAGACTAGAGACGACAGACTAGCCAAGTCTACGGCAGCCAGATGACAAATCTCTGACAGAAGGGCAGGCTTCTCCCTGATGGAGGAAATGGCACGATAATCACTCTTGGGGCAATGTGGTCTTTGTGGAGAAAATACCTGCTAATGGTGAAAAGTCCAGGATGGTAGGACTGAACTAGTGGAGAAGAAGAGAGAGGAAAATTGCTCTGTATGATAAAGTTGAGAGTGTGGCCACCCAACGAGGAGCTGGCAGGAAGACCTGAGAAGAAGAGAAGAGAAAGTTCTGGAACCCCTCAGGAGCAGACTCGAGGCTAGACAGCCAGTGTCTCCCAGAGGCTGGAAGAAGACAGAGCATTAGAGGTGACGCTGGGCAGGCTATACCCCTCTGACTCCAGAAGTTCAGCAAACATCGGCTACACTCAACAGCCTGTGTTTGCAGCTGGTTGGAGAATCAAGGGGAATGTGCTGGGTTTTCTGTAGACTCCACACAGGGCAGAGAAAAGAAATCATGCACAGAAGGAAACATGCAGGGGAAGCAAGAATTCAGTGGAAATATACTGAACACCATCAAATTTAAAATGGCTAGAGGGCAACGACGTGGATGGAGGTAGAGTTTATTATGCTAAGTGAAATAAGTCGGTCAGAGAAAGACACATACCATATGATTTCATTCGTACGTGGAATTTAAGAAACAAAACAGATGAACATAGGGGAAGGGAAGGAAAACTAAAATAAGATAACAACGGAGAGGGAGGCAAACTATAAGAGACTCTTCACGACAGAGAACAAACGGAGGGTTGCTGGGGGAGGGGATGGGCTAAATAGAGGATGGGCATTATGGAGGGCACTTGTTGTGATGAGCACTGGGTGTCGTAGATAAGTGATAAATCACTAAATCCTACACCTGAAACCAATCTTCACTATATCTTAACTAACTTGAATTTAAATTAAAACTTGGAAGAATTAGTTGGTTTCTGCTCAGGTCACGATGTCCCAGTTTATGAGTTCAAGCCCCACTTGAGATGCTCTCTCTCTCTCTCTCCCTCTCTCTCTGCCCCAACCCTGCTCATGAGCCCACGTGCTCTCTCTCTTTCTCTCAAAATAAATAAACTTCAAAAAAAAACTTGGAAGAATTAAAAATAATAATAGATGATTATAAATGGGGGCATCTGGGTGGGTCATTCTGTTAAGTGTCTGACTCTTGATTTCAGCTCAGGTCCTGATCTCATGGTTTGTGAGATCAAACCCCGTATCGGGCTCTACATTGACAGTGTGGAGCCTGCTTGGTATTCTCTCTCCCTCCCGCTCCTTTTCTCTGCCCCTGCCCACTCATGCTCTCTCTCTCCCTCTCAAAATAAATAAATAAACAAATATATTTTTTAAAAAATAAAATAATAAAATAGGGGGGGGCATCTGGATGGCTCAATCTGCAGAGCATGTGACTCTTGATCTCAGGGTCGTGAGTTCAAGTATGGCGTGGAGCCTACTTAAAAAAATAAAATGGTGGGGCGCCTGGGTGGCTCAGTCGGTTGAGCGGCCGACTTCGGCTCAGGTCACGATCTCGCAGTCCGTGAGTTCGAGCCCCGCGTCGGGCTCTGTGCTGACAGCTCAGAGCCTGGAGCCTGTTTCAGATCCTGTGTCTCCCTCTCTCTGACCCTCCCCCGTTCATGCTCTGTCTCTCTCTGTCTCAAAAATAAAAAAATGTTAAAAAAAATTAAAAAATTAAAAAATAAAATGGTTAGAATGGTAAACTTTCTGTGTATATGACCACATTTTTTTTAAAGAAGTAAAAATGGGGGCACCTGGGTGGCTCAGTTGGCTGAACATCCGACTTTGGCTCAGATCATGGTCTCATGGTTCACGAGTTTGAGCCCCACATCGGGCTCTGTGCTGACAGCTCAGAGCCTGGAGCCTCCTTCAGATTCTGTGTCCCCTCCTCTCTCTGCCCCTCCCCTGCTCCTGCTCTGTCTCTCAAAAATAAATAAATGTTAAAAAATGAAAATAAAACACTTTAAATAAATAAATAAATAAATAAATAAATAAATAAATAAATAAAATAAAGAAGTAAAAAATGGGGCACCTGTCTGGTGCAATTGGTGGGGCATGAGACTCTGGAGCTCAGAGCTGTAAGCTCAAGCCCCACATTGGGTGCAGACATTAGTTTAAAAAAAAAAAAAAATTAAAAAAAAAAAAAAAGAAGTAAAAATTATCTGCATGGTGGGGACAGGAGGAGAATTCAGGAGAAGTAGGAAACTGGAGCCCGAGCAATCCCCAGACGTGGGAGTAGAGCCTCACTAGACCTCCCATCGTCCATGCACTTGACTTGGGACCAGTTTTTCTTAAATGTTAAGGAGAAGGGTGATGCTACACGGCTCAAGTCAAGTTACCGTTACATTATAAAGAATTAATAAATACATCACTGTGATTGTTATGATGATTATCTATTCCATGGCTCCATTTCACCAGTATGGAGCAGACGAGAAACCTAATACCATATCTCACTGATTCTAAGATTCCCGACTTTTCGCAGTTTAACCATCCTGAAACTGTGCACCTTACAAATACTAGTAAACTACAGCTGGCAGCATTTTATCTTTTCTGTTGGTACATAAAATAGCAATGCTTCTTTTTTTTTAATATATTTTTAACAATTTATTTACTTTTGAGAGACAGAGAATGAGCAGGGGAGGGGTAGAGAGAGAGAGGGAGACGCAGAATCCGAAGCAGGCTCCAGGCTCTGAGCTGTCAGCACAGAGCCCGACACGGGGCTCGAACCCACGAACCGTGAGAGAGATCATGACCTGAGCCGAAGTCGGATGCTTAACCAACTGAGCCATCCAGGTGCCCCAAAATGGCGATGCTTCTTGAGGCGTCTGCGTAGCTCAGTCGGTTAAGCCTCCAACTCTTGATCTTGGCTCAGGTCATGGTCACACATTTTGTAAGTTCAAGCCCTGCTTCCTGGCTTTGTGCTGACAGAGCGGAGCCTGCTCAGGATTCTCTGTCTCTCTTGCTGCCCCTCCCCCCGCCACGCTCTTGCTCTCTGAAAATAAATAAACACTTAAAAAAAAAAATAGCGATGCTTCTTACAATCACTATTCTGGGTCTGTTTCTCTGCGTTCCTTCTCAGGGAAGTAAACTTGGACATGCCCTCAAATCCATATCCTCCAGAAGCACAGGGACGTTCTGACTATGAAGTGCGATATTGGGGGCATTCAGTCCACTGAAAGCCAGCTGCCCTGACCACTTCTGTTTTATTAAGTCCGACCCCAGCCCGCAGAGGGCCTGCACAGCTGGGAAAGATGTGTCTGCAGAAGGAAATTAGTTTCTCAGATGTGCGATGTTTGCAGAGGAAGTAACACGTGGTGTTTACTCCATGAGCCCTGCATCCTGCACTTATGAGTCGCCTATGCCCCTCGAAGGACCACACGAGGACGCAGGGCCGGGGGACAGCCCATCTACGTGAAGGTAAAGGACAGTTAGCAATCACCTGGGAAATGCTCTGCCCTCCCTGTAAGGAAGTGCTCTCTCACTTAAGATCAGCAACCCCAGGCCTCTTCCTGAGCCACCTTGGAGCTCTGTGTCCGACTGCCTTTGAACCCTCCGTACCAGCTTGTGTTAACCTGGCCTGAGATCCTGACGAGGATCTCAGCAAGGCCCAGAACGCTAAGTCTGAGCAGAGCCCTTGGAGGAAGGCAGCACGGTGTGGCAGCAAGAATCAGGGACAGGGGCAGCCAGATAAAATATCTGGGTGTCTTGTACTTTTATTTGCTGGCAGCCTAATCTGGGGCAACCCAAGGGCCATGAATCTCTGGACCCCCGTGGCCACCGGACACAGCCCCCTCCTCCTGGGACCAGCATGGAGGCTCCAGGCTTGGTGTTTCCCGAGGGGACAGCATTTCCCCCGACTTCCTCACACTTCTGTGGGACGCTATCTGCAGGCCACTCACCTTCTGCTGTGAGCCTCACGACCTGCCTCTTTCAGACCAGAGGGTCCAGCTATGAGCCTGACAGGGCCGGCTTCAAGGGCATGTGTGGTCAGCAGAAAGACATTCAGGTCCTAATCCCAGAACCTGTGAATATTACCTTCTAGGAAGAAAGGGAGTTGGCAGATATGATTAAGAATTTAGAGAATGTCCCAGATTATCCGGGGTGGGTCCTAAATGCGATCTTCCTATACCACAGTGGCAGCAGATTTGACGACGGAGGCAGTAGGAGGTGTGACAACAGAAACAGGAAGTGAGGTGATGGAGGAAGGGGGCCCCAGCCAAGGCGCAAAGGTTGGGGGGGGGGGCTCCACAAACTGGAAGGGGCAAGAAACGATTCTCCCCTCCAGCCCCAGGAGGGAGTACAGTCCTGCCCAGAACTTGATTCCAGCCCAGAGAGAGAGAGAGAGAGAGAGAGAGAGACGCAGTTTCAGGGTTCTAGCCTCAAGAACTACGAGAAAACAAAGTTGAATCATTGTAAGCCACATGGTTTGTGGTAATTTGTTACGGGTCACACAGGGCCTGTGCTCAGAAGGGCCCCACCGTTGATTGAACGGTCCGCGGGGACTATCTTAAAATTCCGATTTTTGAGCACATTTTCATTTTGCCCTGGGCCCCACAGTAGCCGCTCCTGGGTTCTGATATACTTGCAGCTCTCACTCCAAACCTGCACGTCGCCCGGAGCATCAGTGTTACTCCAAAATGGGGCAGAAAGGCCTTGTTCTGGTATTAAAGCAACCCTATCTCTTACAGGAGAGCGTGCAAATTTCACATACATTTAAACAGTACAGTAGTACAGTAGGAGAGTTCTTTTTTTTTTTTTAACATCAGTATTTCTGTCTCTCCATCCAGTGCAATCTACAATGTCATCACCTCCAGGAAGTTTTCGAGGATTGATCACACAGAACTGGTGGTGGAGTCAGCCTGCTCTCTATAGATCAAAAACTCCCTGGGCTCTCCAGCCTCCCTCACTGCTCCTGCTCCCTAAGACGCATAGCTCTGTTAGCATATTTGTGGCGCAGACCCTGTCTGGGACTCAATGGTCAGCAATCCCAGTTGACCCAGCAATCCCTGGGTCAAAGTCATAGCTTACTTAGTCAGCTGGTGTTTGAACAGGATTGCATGGGCTTTGGAGTCAGAGAGTTGAGAGTTTCAATCTTGCCCCACCAAGGACCAGGCACATATTCTTTCAATCATTCAACTATGACCTGAGCCCCTGCTATGTGTCAAGCGTTGTTCTAGACGCAGGTGATAAAGGGGCACATCGTGTTGTGTCTTTTCAGTCTGGTATCATGGCCACCCCCTTATAGTCTCCTCTACAGAGGGAAAGCCAGGACCTTATCTCCCAGCATCTCCTCCCCTCTATGTTTCTGGCTTAGATACTATCAATGAGAGGTATGCAGAGGAGATTTGGAAGTCAGAAGAGAAGACATTTGCCTCTGGAGTGGTTGCAGGCAGATGGGGGACATCACGTTTACAGCAGCTTCCGGATAAATGCCTGCAAATTACTTGTAGGTAGGTGAGCTAGCCAGCAGCAGCTTTCTGGAAAGTTCTTTAAGATTCACAGCAGCTTCTGGGCAGGCTCTTAATTTTCCGGGGTGCCTGGGTGGCTCAGTCGGTTGAGCATCCGACTTCGGCTCAGGTCACGATCTCACAGTTCATGAGTTCAAGCTCCACGTTGAGAACAGAGAGCCCGCTTCGGATCCTCTGTCCCAGGCCCATCTCTGCCCCTACCCCACCCCCTCTCTCAAAAATAAATATTTTAAAAAAATTTTTTTTAATTACTTTCCTTGTCACAACAGATTGAGATACTTGACAACCAATTCCAACATTTCTCGAAATTCACGGCGGGCTCTAGGTGAGCTCTTGAGGACCACCCACTTTCCCGTGGCAAGCTGAGACCAGCAATGCCTCCATGGTCTTGACACCCCACGGGCCTCCCTACAATGGTGTGAGCCTCTAATTCCATGAATTAAAACCCTTCACATGTGGAATCTAGAGCACGGCCCCTGTTTTCCTGAGTAAGCCATAGCTGAAACCAACAGCCCACAAATCAAAGCTCCTGTCCTCCAAAGAGCCTGTATTTCCAGTGGACCGAGGCAGAACATAGACAATCAAAGGAATAAATAAAAGTTACTTTGGTTAAGGTGGTCAAAGGGGCCCTCTCTGAAAAGGTGACTTTTGAGCTGACTCCTAAATGATCCAAAGGAGGCAGCCATGGGAAAGGACGGGAGAACTTTCCAGACAAGGGCAACAGTGAGTCAAAAGGCCCCAACGAGAGAATGAAGGTGGCATATCCAAGAAATAGCAAGAGGCCTTCGCTGTTAACCGGACTAGAGAAGAACACCCCTCCCACCTCCGAGCTACCGCTACTGTCTAATCTCTACTTCGAGAACCTGTGACTGTCTGCAGTGATCTTTCTCAGCCTTCTGTTTACTGGACTATTGTCCATCTTCCCTTATTATGATATAAGCCCATGTGCTCAGGGCCTTGACTTGTTGAACACTCTGTCCCCGTGCCCAGGCCAATACGTGAACGGCGGGGTGTTTAATGGCTGGGGAATGACCCAGCAAATGAATAAAGCATATAAATGTCATCACGGAGGTATGTCCAATCAGTGTCGAGGAGGGAACGTTAACCCTGCGCGGGCTGAGCGGTGGACTCTGAAGGTTTCTTCCTGACGATCTTTGAGTGCTACTCTAATGCAAGACAAGTAGGCCCAGGTGAGCCACAAAAGAGGCCTTTGATTTTGCACTTCTGGCCGTGTTTATCCAAGTGCCGTGTGCAGTTTGGCTCAGTCTGACACAGACATTCTCCAGGGCATTAAGTGAGAAAGGAGTTTCAAGGCTAATTATTGCTTGCTGTCATACAACACAGTTGCCCCTGTAAATAGAAACCGGCTAAGCTTCAAATCCAGGAAGGTCTCCAGGTGTGTGGGGAGAAGAGTTTTCACGGGGAAGACCTCTATATTTGCCTTCGCATGGACGCATAGACAGACAGACTTTTTTTTTTAAAGCCTGAAACGTTTGTCCAGTTATGTTGCCATGGTGACACCCAAGGATGAGAACAAAAGATGTGGCAACTAAAATCAATTGGCCACAGTCAAGTTGCTAAGGCCTCATGGTCCTTCCTTCCCTTCCCCTCTCTGCTCCTCCGACCTTGGGCTCCCATGATAATTGAGGCACAGAGGAAGTGTTTGGTAGCCAAAGTAAAGCGACCTTTTTTTTTTTTTTTTTTAATTTTTTTTTTTTAACGTTTATTTATTTTTTGAGACAGAGAGAGACAGAGCATGAATGGGGGAGGGCAGAGAGAGAGGGAGACACAGAATCGGAAGCAGGCTCCAGGCTCCGAGCCATCAGCCCAGAGCCCGATGTGGGGCTCAAACTCACGGACCGCAAGATCGTGACCCGAGCCGAAGTCGGACGCTTAACCGACTGAGCCACCCAGGCGCCCCAAAGCGACCTTTTTAAAACACAAATCTGATCATGTCGGTCCCCCACGCTAAACCAGTCAGGGCTTCTCTGTTTGCCACTTGACTAAAACCCTAACCCCTTATTGTGGTCTGTTTGGCTCTGTATGAGCCTCCCTGCTGATCATAGAATTTTACTGTCCCTTGGGCCTCTGCCAACAAGGGGTATCAACAAGCGAAGGGCTCTCCCTCCTCGATACCTTGGTACATGCTCTTCCCCAGTTGCCTGGTCATTCTAGGTATTTGTCACCTCCTGGTGTCCGTCACCTCCCAGCGACCTCCCTGACTACCCTATGTGAAGTGGCTCACCCTAAAATTCCCTCCCAGGACTCCATGGTATTCCTTTCCAGCCCTGCCTCCAGTGTATATTTGTACATTTATTCACCATCTGTCCCACTTAATTAGAAACTCTTTAATGGCAGTCTATTTGTTCACTCTTATAATCCATTGCCCAGCCCAATGCCTGGCATGCAGTAGGCACTCAATAAACATTTGCAGTGAATTATTTAGCAGCCATCTCCACCCTGAGGGAAGGAAGGGACCAAGCAGCACATTTCCTAACCCAAGGGGGGAGGGAGAGAGTAGGGAAGTGGGGGTATCCAAGGACCTTCAGGGAGTCTCAGCTCAGCTCATGCTGAGAAGATCAAGGAAGATGGCCAGCATGTGGCCCCAGTCCCTGGGGAGGCTCCTGCTGTCACACCCTGGGACAGACCTCTCCCTCTTTGTCCCTCCCTGGTTGCTCTCTAGAATTGGGGAGCAGTTGCCTATAGGTGGGACCATGAAGAACTCACTTGCAGGTTAAATTACTGGTGCTTAGGAAGGCCAGTCATTCCTCAGAGCATCTTTTTTCATCTTAATAATAATCGTCACTGACTTCTATCAGCATACCTTCTCTGCCAGAAATTGTGCTGAGAGCCCTTTACAAGTACCATCTCATTTAGCCCTTGCAAAAGTCCTATGAAGTTGAGGTTACTCTCCATTTTTCAGATGAAGGTGCTAAGTCTTAGAGAGGTTAGGAAAATTCCCCAAAGTCACAGGGCCACTAAACCTGAAGAGCTTGACCTCTTAACCATTAAGTAAGACCGCTATTTCCCCTCCAACCATCCTTCCACATCCCCATCAGGCTGAGAAAAACCTGAGGTCCCGTCAGTAGGCATGAGGATTAGTCAGGGGCATAGGGCTGGGGGCACAACTGAAGAAGCTGGGTGTTTGGCCTTACTGAGACGAGGTCTATAATTCTGTGGGAGAGTATGGGGATGAATTAGGATGATTAGAAGTATAGTAAGCAAACTGGAGAATACTTCTTCTTAAAGGCTGAAAGCATTAGGCATTCATGGTAGCTGCCACAACAGACAGATCTTGAAATCCCAGTGGCTGACGTTGTTGTTGGCTCCCCTCCAAGAGGTGACTCTGGAGCCCAGGCTGCTTCCATCTTGCAAGTCCACCATTGGAGTCCTTCCCCCCCCAAGCCTCCTGGAGGGGGAGAGCCACAGTGTGCAGAAGGCTTTGGGCTGCGTTGGCCTGAAAGGGCCATATCATGTCCTCTTGCATTTTCGTTGGCCAGAATATGGTCACATGGTCTCAGTTGAACTGCAAAGGAGGCTGGGAAACGTAAACTCCTTTGTTCCCCAGAATGGAAAACAGTAGGGTGAACACAACATTGTTTCTACCATGTTGTGTAAGAAGTAAAATGTAATCATTGCAAATAATCCAGTTAAAAAATGGGCAGAAGACACAAATAGACGCTTTTCCAAAGAAGACACCAGAGGGCTAACAGACACATGGAAAGATGATCAGTATCACTCATCATCAGGGAAACACAAATCAAAACCACAGTGAGAGATCACCCCACACCAGTCAGAATGGCTAAAATTAGCAACACAGGAGACAACAGGTGTGGTGAGGATGCAAAGAAAGGGGAACTCTCTTACACTCTTGGTGGGAATGCCAACTGGTGCGGTCACTCTGGAAAACCAGTGTGGAGGTTCCTCAAAAAATTAAAAGCAGAACTACTCTACCATCCAGCAATTGCACTGCTAGGTATTTACCAAAGGGTACAAAAATACTGATTCAAAGGCATACATGCACCCCAATGTTTATAGCAGCATTATCAACAGTAGCTAAATTATGAAAACAGCCCAAATGTTCATTGACTGATGAATAAAGAAGATGTGGGTGTGTGTGTGTGTGTGTGTGTGTGTGTGTGTGTGTGAGGGAATATTACTCAGCCATCAAAAAGAATGAAATCTTGCCATTTACAATGACATGGTTGGGAGCTAGAGCTAAGATTTCACTCATATGTGCAATTTAAGAAACAAAACAAATGAACATGGGGGGAAAAAGAGAGGCAAACTGGGGCGCCTGAGTGGCTGAGTCGGTTAAGCGTCCGACTCTTGGTTTTGGCTCAGGTCATGATCTCACAGTTCCTGAGATCAAGCCCTGCATCGGACTGTGTACCAACAATGCAGAGTCTGCTTGAGATTCTCTCTCTCTCCCTCTCTCTCTGCTCCTCCCCACTCACGTTGTCTCTGTCTCGTTCAAAATAAATAAATAAACTTAAGAGAGAGAGAGAGAGGCAAATCAAGAAACAGACTCTTGAGAACAAACTGATGGTTACTGGAGGAGAGGTGGGCAGGGGGATGGGTGAAATAAGTGATGGGGATTAAGGAGGGCACTTGTGATGAATGCCTGGTGTTATATGCAAGTGTTGAATCGCTAAATTCTACACCTGAAACTAATATTGCACTGTATGTTAACTAACTGGAATTTAAATAAAAACCCGAAGGAAAGAAAAAAAATTTTTTTAACGTTTATTTATTTTTGAGACAGAGAGAGACAGAGCATGAACGGGGGAGGGTCAGAGAGAGGGAGACACAGAATCCGAAACAGGCTCCAGGCTCCCAGCTGTCAGCACAGAGCCCGACGCGGGGCTCAAACTCACGGACCGCGAGATCGTGACCTGAGCCGAAGTCGGCCGCTCAACCGACTGAGCCACCCAGGCACCCCGGAAAGAAAATTTTTTTTAAAAAGTCATCATTTTACCTCCTGTGATCCTGCCATGGACAATATTTACATAGTCATATATAGGCAAACACTGGATGTTGGTTCAATCAAAAGTCATAATATAACTACATTAGTAGCCTGAAGAGAGCAGAAGTGAATGCATGGGGAGTTTCCAGGGCTGGGGAAAGAGTGACATTTTTTTTTAGCAGGAAGTCAGTAGATAACATAAAAAAAAAAATGTTAATCAAGAAATAGCATTATGAACAGGTTATTTAGAAATATGATAGAAAACACAAAAGGAAGGCTTGAAGAGCTTAAAAAGTTTGACTCTAGGAAGCTGGCTTCAGAGGTAAAGGGTGTAATACCGTCTTATTTTAATTTTTTAATCAGGTACTCGTTTTGCCCTGATAAAAATTAATTTTTAAAAAGAAAAACAAAGATGGGGCGCCTGGGTGGCTCAGTCGGTTGACCATCCAAATTCGGCTCAGGTCATGATCTCACAGTTGATAAGTTCGAGCCTCACATCGGGCTCTATGCCGACGGCTCGGAGCCTGGAGCCTGCTTCGGATTCTGTGTCTCCCTCTCTCTCTGCCCCTCCCCCGCCCATGCTCTGCCTCCCTCTGTCTCTCAAAAATAAATAAAAATGTTTTTAAAAAAACTTTTTTTTAAATTTTTTTTTTAATGTTTATTTATTTTTGAGACAGAAAGAGACAGAGCATGAACGGGGGAGGGTCAGAGAGAGAGGGAGACACAGAATCCGAAACAGGCTCCAGGCTCCAAGCCATCAGCACAGAGCCCGACATGGGGCTCGAACCCACGGACCGCGAGATCATGACCTGAGCCGAAGTCAGCAGCTTAACCGACTGAGCCACCCAGGCGCCCCTCAAAAAACTTTTTAAGGAAACAAAGAAAGGTAACATCATTGCTTCCCTAGTGAGCAGAAGGCAAAGGCACACACCAGATATGACACGTGGCAGAAGCACAAAGCAGAAACCCAGATGCATGAGTCCAGCAAAACACACACGTCTCCCGGCTTTTGCCACCCCTTGGAGAGGCATGTGTGGGCAGGGCTCAGTGGACACACCTCAGGCTGTGCTCCTGGGGAGAGACCCCAGAACAGTGAGGTTAGCTAGATGAAGCTGTGGATGCCCCCAAATCTCGGTGGCTTCACCCAAATTCCTTTGTGGCTCGTGTGCCCGTCCTGGGAGAGCTGGGGGCATGGCAGCGCTCTGCCCAACTCAGGCACTCGGGGATGGGGTGGGAGGAGGCCTCTCCATCCTAGAGCGGCCCCCTGGGTAACACACAGTCTCCTCAGTTGTCTCTTCCAGGAAAGGAGCTGGAGGGTGGTTTGCCTGCTCCCCAGTACTTCAGCCCACAAGTTACACACATGCTTTCCTCTCACAGCCCGCTGGCCAGAGCCCCACCCAACTGAAATATAACCCTCTGGGCACCCAGAGGGGAGGAAAATTGGACGTTGGTGCACACGGATAGTGTCTACACAGATCTTAATTTTCTGTCACCGGGGAAATTTTAGAGGAGTTGGAGGAGGCGGGGACTCCTTGACTGGGTTGGAAGATTCGGGATTTTACACTCAGGGTCACAGCCTTCGACGAGGGTCAGGCTGTGGACACGCGAGTGGGCCCCTCCCCTCCACAATACCGGAGTCGGTGACCTGCCTTCTGAACGCACTATAGCATGAAATGGGTTAATATTTCAAAGCACTAGGGAAATGGAGGAGAAAGTCCACCAGTATCGAACGTTCCATCCATTCCCTGCCTCTAAGGAGAACCTCGTCAAACCAACCATAAAGAGCATAAGCCAAAGGATAAACGAAAATTTGACACGATTTTCAACCACAGCAGAGCTCCCTCTTAGGACCCACCAGGTCCCTTCAAGCTCAACTTCCCTTTCATTTCTTCCAGAGACAGTGTGAGGCCTCTGACCCAATCCCCTTATCATCAAACACCCTCGTCTCACCATCATACTGCCCCACTGGCCTGGATACACAGAATCTCCACTGGCCTGGGGAAGGGAGCATAGTCTAGCTATTTCTCCAGGTTTGGGATATGCAAAGGCTATTTTTATCAAATTGGCTCCAGGATTTTAAGGCAAGGAAACCTTCGGTACTGGTCTGTTTCCATCAATGTAAAGATGATCCCTAGGGCCACGAAAGTGTCTGAGAGACGTAAGCAGTAATGACAACAATAACAGGAACCAACATTTATTGAGTGCGTCAATCCTGTGGTGGTTTACTTGTTTTAACTCCTTTGGTTCTCCCCACAGCCCAGAGAGGCAGGAATTGTCACCCCCCCCCCCCATTTTATTAAGGATGAAAGAGACTTAGTGATTTCCCTAGGTACGCAGAGCCAATAAGTAGAAGGGCCGGGATATGAACCCGTGTGGTCTTGCACGGAGTCCAGGCTGAGGAGCTTTACAAAATTTAGGTTCGAATCCTGGCTCTGCCGGTTCACATACGTGTGGCCTTAAGAAAATCACCCATCGTAAATGGTTTCCTGCTATGTTACTGTGAACGTATTGACTATTGAAGCATGGTAAAAATAAATAAGTAAATAATCACTTAATCTTTTTTTTTTTAATGTTTATTTTTGAGAGAGACACACACACACACAGAGTGGGGGGAGGAACAGAGAGAGACAGAGACACAGAATCCGTCAGCACAGAGCCCGATGCGGGGCTAGAACTCATGAACCGTGAGATCATGACCTGAGCCGAAGTCCGGCGCTTGACCGACTGAGCCACCCAGGCGCCCCGAAAATCATTTATCTTGGAGCCCCAGTTTCTACTAAAATGCAGGTGCTAATATCTACTTCTCCAGAGGTTGTTGAAAGTTAAATGGAATACCCTCTGTAAATTTCTCAGCACAAGAGACTGGCGCACGGAGATGCCTTCTTAGCTGCCCTAGACTAGAGTTCTCGATCTCTTTTTGGCAATGCTCCCCAAGCCCCCAGCCCAACCATGGATTTCATCACAGCACAGTCACACACAGATCAGCACAGATCACAGATCTGCACAGATCTGCACAGATCAGCACACACACAGATCACAGATCAGCACAGTCACGCACGGTAAGACCACATAGTAGGTGCTAGAATACTTTTGTCTTCCCTCACCCCTCTGACTACTAGGCATTTGGGTCATTTCCAGGTTCACACTGCTATAAACACTTGGCCTCACATGTTTTGCCCAGGCCTGTGCAAAAGGTGCCAGGCCTCTGGCATCTCGCCCCACCTTCTGAGTCAGACCCGTGGAGGTGCCTAAAGGGGCCTGGCTGAGAAGCGCCTCCTGGCACAGCCCTCGCCCTCGACTGGAAAAAGCAGAGAAGGCACAGCTCTCTGCCACTGCCCCGCACTAGCTGGGGCCCCGCCTGCCTGTGTCTGCAAAACGTCACCCTGAACGAGAAGCTGCCTGATAAAAATGAGTCCAAGCAAAATTCACTTTTATTTTCCCACATCCACTTTTAGTCATTAGCTCAGCTTTCACACCCCACAGCCATCAGCCAGCTCAGTGGACGCCAGCCATCACCCTCCCAGAGCCACGGCCAGACCAAAAGCTTACTGCCTCCAGAGGCCCAAGTGCCCCACATCCCCTTTTTGCCTTTGAACTTAAGACTTACGAAGGACCAGAGGTTCCCTGGGCCAAGAATTCAAACGAAATTCTAAACCCTAAATGAGAAAGAACCAAACCGATTCTCTGACCCTGAAAGGAAAATCCAAAGACACTTCTTCTCCTGAACCATGAATCACATCCAAGTTTTTTGCAGTGAAAAAAAAATTTTTTTTACTCTGTATTTTATTTTTGAGAGAGAGAGAGAGAGAAAGAGAGAGCACGTGCACGTGTGAGCAGGGAAGGGGCAGAGAGGGAGGGGGACAGAGGATCCGAAGCAGGCTCTGCGCTTACAGCAGTGAACCTGATGTGGGGCTTGAACTCATGAACTGTGGGATCATGACCTGAGCCTGAGCCGGATGCTTAACTGACTGAGCCACCCAAGAGCCCCTCGATGAAAAACTGTGACCCACACCGTAGGCTTTGGGGTCAGTAAAACTGAGCCTGTTTCCCTATCTGTAGAATAAGGATACAGATTACTTCCCTTAGTCCATTCAGGCTGCTATAACAAAAATGCTGTAAACTAAGTAAGTGGCTTGAAAAACCGAAATTTCTCTTTCACAGTTCTGCAAGCTGGGAAGTTCAAGATCAAGGTGCAGATCTTCCTGGCAACTTCCTACTGTGTCCTCAAAGGGTGGAAGGGGTACAAGGGGTGAGGGAGCTCCCTAGGGTCTTTTTTTTTTTTTTTAATTTTTTTTTAATGTTTTATTTATTTTTGGGACAGAGAGAGAGACAGAGCATGAACGGGGAGGGGCAGAGAGAGAGGGAGACAGAATCGGAAGCAGGCTCCAGGCTCTGAGCCATCAGCCCAGAGCCCGACGCAGGGCTCGAACTCACGGACCGCGAGATCGTGACCTGAGCTGAAGTCGGACGCTTAACCGACTGAGCCACCCAGGCGCCCCCCTAGGGTCTTTTTAATAAGGACACTAATCCTTTTCATGAGGGCTCTACCCTCATGACTTAATATCACCTCTCAAGGGCCCCACCTCCTAAGCCCATCACACTGGGGTTAGGATTTCCACCTATGAATGGCGGTGGGTGGGGGGGGACACAAACATTCAGCCCACGACAGTTCCTTCATAGGTGTCTGCAGAGGTTAAGATGAGCTACACCTGTGCAGTCCCTGGCAGGTCCCTGACGCGGACTCAGCCATCAGCCTTCCCCCCCGAATTCCCTTTTGTGTGGGAGGCAGTCTGGGAGTGAGAGGACCATGGCTTTGCATGGAGAGAAACTCTTGCTGACTCTTCCTTCTGTTGGACCTCTGTTCTCTCCCATGGAAGGTGGGATGTTAACTTTCTCTGAGGGTCTCCTCGAGAATAAAGCAAGTTAGGTTCTGAGCTTCTCTGCCCTCATCAAGGAGCTTAAGTCCCAGGGGGCCGTCCCAGATGGGCTCAGTTACAAGTGGGATGAGGGTCTGGTTGGTGTGTGAGGGCTTCTCCCCTCCCCCAGTTGGAGGGTCCCCTGGGATAACACTGCACTTACCGAACCCAGCCCCCTCCCCTGCCCTGCTCACCCAGTTCTAGCCAAGGGGCTGGCAGAGAGTGCCCAGCTCTCCCCACCCCACTCAGCGTCACACTCTGCTACAGGGGTACCAACTCTGACGAGTCCCCAAACGTCTTACAAAATCTGGGGGGACGGGGCGCTGGGTGGCTCCATCAGTTAAGCGTCAGACTTCGGCTCAGGTCGTGATCTCACGGTTCGTGGGTTCGAGCCCTGCATCGCGCCGACAGCTCAGAGCCTGGAGCCTGCTTTGGATTCTGTGTCTCCGTCTCTGTCTGTCCCTCCCCCACACACACACTGTCTCTCTCTGTCTCAAAAATAAATAAAATATTTTTTAAAAAAATTTTTTAAAGAAGTTGGAGGGGAATCTGCCCTCCCAGTTTTCATTCAAATCAAGAGTGAGCCAGGAGCCAAATCTGAGGGACAGTAGCCACACAGCACTCAAAATTGCTCTGTGCGCCACCCCCCCCACCCCCCCCACCCCACCCCCCCCCCCCCCCCCCCCGCAAGGAGTATCATGACCACATTAAGCTGTCAGGGCTGGTTCCTGATGCTTCCTTCAGATGAATTCTCTCCCCAGAGACCTTCCACCAGTTCACCAGACACATTTGAACCCTTTGGCACAAGACGGGACCAACCAGCACAACTGGTTCCCTGCACCATCACCAGAGAAACTTCCAAATAGAGTGACCTGAAGCACAATTGGAACGCCTCAATGTTCTGTAAGCTAAACTTGAACTAGTCTCTAGATGGGTGTGACGGTTTGGAGACAGAAAAAGGAATCCTTTCAATGTTTTAAAGCAATTTTTTTCTTTAAAAAAAATCATTAAAATTATAAGACAATTAGAAACATGAGCATATAGGGGCGCCTGGGTGGCTCAGTCGGTTAAGCGTCCGACTTCAGCTCAGGTCATGATCTCACGGTTTGTGAGTTCAAGTCCCACGTCGGGCTCTGTGCTGACCGCTCAGAGCCTGGAACCTCTTCGGATTCTGTGTCTCCCTCTCTCTCTACTCCTCCCCGACTCATGCTCTGTCTGTCTGTCTCTCTCTCTCTCTCTCTCAAAAGGAACAGTAAAAAAAAGAAGAAATATGAACATCTAGTAGAGATTTGATATCAAAGAACCACGTTCATTTTCTTCTAGGTGCGATAATGGTGCTTATATTTTTTAAAGGTCATGATTGGGGCGCCTGGGTGGCTCAGTCGGTTAAGCATATGACTTCAGCTCAAGTCACAATCTTGCAGTTCACAGGTTCGAGCCCCACACTCTGTGCTGACAACTCAGAGCCCGGAGCCTGCTTCAGATTCTGGGTCTTCCTCTCTCTCTGCCGCTCCTCTGCTCTCTCTCTCTCTCTCTCTCAAAAATAAATAAACATCTTTTTTAAAAGGTCATTATTGAACAAACTGAGGGTTGCCAGAGGGAGGGAGACCGAGGGGTGGGCGAGATGGGGGGGAGGGGAGTGGGAAATACAGGCTTCCAGGTATGGAATAAGCTGTGGGAGTAAAAGGCACAGCGTAAGGAATATAGTCAATGATATTGCAATGATACACTTGTGGTGAACAGAGCATAATGTATAGATTTGTTGAATCAGTGTGTTGTACATCTGAAACTAATGTAACATTCTATGTCAACTATACTCAATTTTTTTAATTAAATGTTTAAGAAAAATCATAAGGAGGCGATAATACATTTATAGTACTGTACTGTATCGGAAAGAATCTGCATACAAGTGGACTCATGCCGTTCAAACCTGTGTCATTCAAGGATCAGTTGTACATCCGATCTACCTCAAACCCCATACGCTAAAAATAAAGCAGGTCTTCTTTAAATTTTTTTTAATGTTTTATTTATTTTTGAGAGAGAGAGAGAGAGACAGAGTGTCAGTAGGGGAGGGGCAGAGAGAGAGGGGGGTAGACTCAGAATCCGAAACAGGCCGCAGGCTCCGAGCTGTCGGCTCAGAGCCCAACTCGGGGCTCGAACTCACGAACCGTGAGATCATGACCTGAGCTGAAGTCAGACGCCCAACCCACTGAGCCACCCAGGCGCCCCAAAGCAGGTCTTCTTTAAATTCAAATCAGGGGGTGCCTGGGTGGCTCAGTCGGTTAAGCGTCCGACTTCAGCTCAGGTCACGATCTCGCGGTCCGTGAGTTCGAGCCCCGCGTCGGGCTCTGGGCTGACGGCTCGGAGCCTGGAGCCTGTTTCAGATTCTGTGTCTCCCTCTCTCTCTGCCCCTCCCCATTCATGCTCTGTCTCTCTCCGTCTCAAAAATAAAGGTTAAAAAAAAATTTAAAAAAAAAATTAAAATCAGAAAAATTGACCACATAGCCTGAAATTACATCTTTTTAAATCTGAAAAAGTAGAAATAGAACAGAAAACATTTCCTGTCACAGTAATAAGAATAATAGCGATTAAAATTAATGTTAACAACAGAAAACAAAATTTCATCCAGAAATCTTTCAACTTTTTTTTTTTTAAATAACTCTCGGATAAAAAATGAAACAGGAATTTTACCTCCAGTCAAGAGGGCGAAACAGAGATAGGATTTACTTTCCCCCTAAAACAACCAAAACACGAGGGTTCCAAGATACTGGACGTCAGTAACAAAGGACAATGTTCCCCGAGGAGCCGTGTCCAGGCCAGAGGGCCAGAGGGGGACTGGGCAGGGCCAGGCAGCCTCCCTGAGTTGAAGAGACCACAGTAGCTAGACTTCACAGGACAGAGTGCCAGAGAGAGCTGTTCAAGGAAAAAACTCCAAAGATGTCAAATATCTCTTGACTCCACCTGCCTCTCTCATCCTCGTTGGTCCTACGTGAGCTCAGACCATTCTCGTGAAGATTCCTACAACGCTCTTTCCTGCAAACTCATCACACCGTGCAAACACATCTGACAGGCAAACCCTTCGGTAGCCGCTCACGGCCATCAGGGCGCACAGCTCCTCCATACTTCACCCAACAAGGCTTCTTGGGATGTGGCTCCTGCCCGTCCTTTCATCTTCTCCCTTATCCACCTTCCACACCACACTTCACCCTCCAGCCAGTCCCCTGAATGTACCATACTCACTCTTGCCCCTGGCCTTGGCACACCCGGTTTCCTTTACTTACATTTCCGCCCCTCCTCCCCTTTGTCTGACTAATTCTTCTGGCTATCTCCTTAAGGCTACTTCCTCTGGGAAACTTCCCCTGGCCCCACAAGACTACCCCTCCTGTGGGCTCCCCTAGTTCCTGCCAATGCATTAAAAATGTGTGTCTGAAGAGACTGTCTTTTTTCCATCGGATACTCTTTCTTGCTTTGCCGAAGATTAGTTCGCCATACGTTTGTGGGTCCCTTTCTGGGGTCTCTATGCTATTCCATTGGTCTATGTGTCTGTTTTTGTGCCAGTACCATACTGTCTTGATGATTACAGCTTTGTAGTACAGGCTAAAGTCCAGGATGGTGATGCCTTCAGCTTTGGTTTTCTTTTCCTTTTTTTTTTTTTTAATTTTTTTTTAACATTTATTTATTATTGAGAGACAGAAAGACACAGATCGTGAGCAGTGAGGGGCAGAAAGAGAGGGAGACACAGAATCCGAAGTTGGCTCCAGGCTCTGAGCTGTCAGCACAGAGCCCGACATGGGGCTCAAAAGCACAAACCGCGAGATCATGCCATGAGCCGAAGTTGGACGCCCAACCGACTGAGCCACCCAGGCAACCCTGGTTTTCTTTTTCAACATTACTTTGGCTATTGGAGGTCTTTGGTGGCTCCATACAAATTTTAGGATTGTTTCTTCTAGTTCTGAGAAGAATGCTGGTGCTATTTTGATTAGGACTGCGTTGAATATGTAGATCGCTTTGGGTAGTATCGACATTTTAACAGTATTTGTTCTTCCTATCCAGGAGCATGGAATCGTTTTGCATTTTTTTGTGTCTTCTTCAATTGCTTTCATAAGCTTTCTATAGTTTTCAATGTATAGATTTTTCACCTCTTTGGTTAGATTTATTCCTAGGTATTTTATGGTTTGGGGTGCAATTGTAAATGGGATCAATTCCTTGATATCTTTTTCTGTTGCTTCATTATCGGTGTATAGAAATGCAACTGATTTCTGTACATTGATTTTATATCCTGCGACTTTGCTGAATTCATGTACCAGTTCTAGCAGTTTTTTGGTGGAGTCTTTTGGGTTTTCCATGTAGAGTTTCATGTCATGGGGGTGAGGAAAATGGGAGACGGGCATGGAGGAGGGCATTTGTTGGGATGAGCACTGGGTGTTGTATGTAAGTGATGAATCACAGGAATCTACTCCTGAAGTCATGACTACACTGTATATACTATATGTTAGCTAATGTGACAAATTATTTTTTTTTAAATGTGTGTCTGTCCATCTTCCCCAGGGAGCTTCCTGAGAGAAAGACTTGCCTTTATTCCCTGCTGGGCTCCCAGCACCTAGCACGTAGTAGGCACTCAATAAATCCTTCTCCAATTATCAACCACCTTGATAAATGGACAACAGTCACACAGCTATCTTACAGCAGTCAGCACATGATCTGTCTCCCTCCAAAGCCCCCATTCTTTCATTTTTTTAAGTGTTTATTTATTTATTTATTTTGAGAGAGAGAGAGAGAGCATGCATGCATGAGGGAGGAGCAAAGAGACAGAGAGAGAGAATCCCAAGCAAACTCTGAGATCATGACCCAAGTGGGGAATCAAGATTCAGATGCCTAGGGGTGCCTGGGTGGCTCAGTCGGTTAGGCGTCCGACTTCACCTCAGATCGTGATCTCACAGTTTGTGAGTTCAAGCCCGGCATCGGGCTCTGTGGTGACAGCTCAGAGCCTGGAGCCTGCTTCGGATTCTGTGTCTCCCGCTCTCTGACCCTCCCCCACTCACCCTCTGTCTCTCCCTCAAGAATAAGTAAACACTAAAAATAATAATAATAAACGTTTAAGGAGTCAGATGCCTAACCAATGAGCCACCCAGGTGCCCCCATTCTTCCATTTCTCTGGAACACTTGAGAAGGACTCGAGAGAAGTTAATGGACCGATAGCCTTTGGAAGGTTACCTTCAGGCTATGTTAACTTTTTTTTTTTTTCCACTTTCTTTAAGAAGAATTTTAAGGCGGCCTCCTCCTTCATTCCCATAAAACATGGTTTCTAACCTTGGCTATACTCTCGAGTCGTCTGGGGAGCTCTAAAAAATACCAATGCCTGGGTCTTACCCCCAGATGTTCTAATTTGATGGTCTGGAATATAGCCCGGGCTCCCTCAGTGATTCTATTAGCTGGCAAGGCTGATGACTACCCTAAGGGTTATGTTCCCTTTTCAGCATGGCTTCTATTTATTCTTCAAAACCCAGGGCAAAGGTCAGCTCACAGGGCCCAGCAGTAGAAAGTGCTCAACAGAAATTCACTGAATTAACAAATGCATGGATGAGTGAATTTCTAAATTGGACATTCTCTCCAAGATAGAAAAATCCCAGGCAGGGCCGCCCAGGTGGCTTAGTTGGTTGAGTGAACGACTCTTGATTTTGGCTCAGGTCATGATCCCAGGATCATGGGATCGAGCCCCATGTAGGGCTCTGCGTTCAGTATGGAGCCTGCTTGAGATTCTCTCTCCCTCTCTCTCTGCCCCTCCCGACTCGTGTGTGTGTGTGCGTGCACACCGAGTGCTTTTGCACGCGCGTGCTCTCTCTCACGCGCTCTCAACAAAAAAGAAAAAAGGGAAAATCCCAGGCAGAGACAGCATTAGCATGCAGGAAGCAACAGAATAATTGTCCCCCTAAACCAACTGGAAGGAGACGGCACTCAGAGGAAGAACAAGACACGAGGTAATTGTTCCCCCAGAAATTATGGCAACAAAGCCAAAGAGATGCACGATCATTAAAGTTTTCTGTTGAGCTGATGGACCAGTTACGAAAAATCCCGAATAAATAATAAAATGATGGCCTGGAGAGAGCCTCTGACAAGGAGGGCTCCTGCAGCCGTTTGTAAAAGTAGTACAGGTTTACTGGATCTGGCAGGTAGAGGAAATCCTGACTCTCAGAGCTGAGGCTGTGAAAAAGGCTGTCCTTCCACGTGTCACTGGAGGTGTGTGACTGTTTTGACACTGCTCACTCCCCTGCCCGCGGGCGGTCACGTTGCAGCGGCCTCACCCCCGGCCACCCACTAGAAACAACTATGAAGCTTTAAGTATCCAGGCCCAGCCTCTCCACCCCCTTACCCTGTATGGGTTCCGGCTTCACTGATCTTGGTAGGGGCCTGGTTACGGGGAGTTTAAAAGCCCCACCGCCACCCCGCTGGGCGACTCCAATGCACAGCTAGAAGTGAGAAACACTCATGTACCGGAAACTGATGAGAAACTGATGACGTGACCGGAAGGGCCCTGAACCCCACCCACTCCACCCCCACCACCTTCCCCGCACTGGGCTAGCATACCTGCCAGGTGGCAGAAGGGCCATAATTGGAGGTCCTCACAGCAGTTCTCAGCCCAAAGTAATTACCAGAACCATCTGGGATGCCTTTAAGGAAAACAAATAGTCGGGTCCCGTCCCAGAGCATTTTAACGCTCCCAGGTGATTCTAAGGAGAAGCCAGGACTGAGACCCACTGGGTGAAAGCGAGGCTTCCTCCAACTTGTGCAAGAGCGAGATGCATGGGGGCGGGGCGGGGGGGTGATGGGAGGGGGATTGTGAAACATACCAGATCCTGCCCCAAGGAGTCCACAACTGGTCTGGGCTGGCTCCAGGATGAGGCCCTTTTAACAAGCACCTATTTTTAACAAATAACGCCCTGCTGGTTGCAGGTTTTAAACTTGCTGGATCACAAGGATTTCCTAGGACACGTGAAACGGATTCCAGATCCCATACTAGATGCAATGAACGTGAATCGCTAGGAGAGGAACCCAAGAATCGTGTATAACAAGCAAACCAGCTAATTCTGGGATCAGGCGTATATGGAAAAACTAAACCCTGAGAAGCCACCTAAAATTAAAGAAGAGATAAAGGAGTCGTTATGGTTTCCCACTGTCAAAGAGATCTGAGTTCAGTCAGTCAGCCAATAAACCTTTTCTACACATCTGCTCTACAACAAAGATTGCTAAGATCGAGATATAAGCTTCCACCATTTTTCCATCTACGGGGGCAGATCCTTCTCACCCAGAAGACCATCTCCAGTTTCCCCCCCAAGACCCCAAGCCTCCCACTACTCTCTTTATCCTTCAAGACCTGCTCTGAGCTGGGACGCCTGGGTGGCTTAGTCAATTAGTCATCGGACTCTGGATTTCAGCTCAGGTCATGATCTTGCGGTTCCTGGGTTCAAGCCCTGTATCACACTCTGGACTGACACTGTGAAACCTGCTTGGGATTCTGTCTCCCTCTCCCCAGCTCGCTCTATGTCTCTCTCTCAGAATAAATAAATAAACTTTAAAAAGGCGGGCAAGCCTGTGCTAGCAGCTCAGAGCCCGGAGCCTGTTTCAATTCTGTGTCTCCCTCTCTCTGACTCTCCCCCATTCATGCTCTGTCTCTCTCTGTCTCAAAAATAAATAAACGTTAAAAAAAAAAAAAAAAAAAAAAAAAAAAAAAAAATTTAAAAAGGCGGGCAAGCCCCCGAATGGCTCTGTCAGTTGAGCGTCTGACTTCAGGTCATCTTGCTTGGGAGTTCGAGCCCCGCGTCGGGCTCGCTGCTGTCAGTGTAGAGCCCGCTTCAGATCCTCTGTTCCCCCTGTCTCTCTGCTCTTCCCCTACTCACTCTCTATCTCTCTCAAAATAAATGCACTTGAAAAAAAAAAAAAAAAAAAAAAAAAAAAAGACCTGCTCTGAGTGAATCCTGCTGACCTGCTGATCTCTGCCCTTTGTTCCCTCCCCACCATCCCCGGAACACACATCTAGTGGCCCATTTACGATAATGCTAGCAATTATTGTCAGCACCAACAGTCTGAGCTCTGCTGGAGGACTAGGTCTGTGGCTGGTTTATCTCTGTGACCCCCAGAAGCTTGTACCTGGTAGGCATGCAATGGGGGTTATAGTTTATCTGGGCACAAAATCATGTACAGATATACAGGGCAAGAGGTGCTCTGATAGAGGTAAATATTTACAATGAAAATGTGGGTATCAGGACCAAACACTGTGCTTAGCCCTAAAAGGAGACACAGAAAGGAACAAAATGCAACCCTATCCCAAGAGCCCCCCAGTCTAAGAGGAGAGGTGGAGAGTAACCACCATGATATGTTACCTGCATTACCTGCTATAGAGGTAAGCAGAGACAAGGTGTCCCCAAAAGGGACACATCATTTCTGGTTATTATCAGGGATTCCTTCAAGGAGAAACAGTATTTGAGCTCAGGCTGAAAGGGAGGACTTGTATATTTGAACGAGCAGACATAGGACAGCAAAGCATCCCGGGAGGAGGGAACAGTGTGAGCAAAGGTATGGAAGCCGCAACAGGGAGTCCCGTTTAGGAAGGTCTAGAGGTGAAAGAGAGCATGACCCAGAGCCTAAGAGCCTAGCGACGGGTGTTGGAGAGCCATGGACAGGAGTCTGGAGAGACCTCAGGCCTCCCTCATCCTCATGGTTCCCCAGAGTGGCCGCCCGAAGAGGCTGACTTCCCTTCATCTGTTGTTTCTACATTTTCTAGATTTATACTTCTTCATGAATTCAATTTCCTCAATTCACACATTGCCACTACTTGCAACATTTCCCCTGGGCCTCAGAAATGTATCACATGAAAGCTGAGCTGTCTGTGTTCAACAGCAGCTTGGCAGAGTTTCGTAGGCAAGGTCAGGAGGTGCCTAAATAGAGGCTAGCTGGGGAGGCTGGACCCTGCATTGGTGTGTTCATGGCACGAGCTCAAAATAGATCACAGGCTTCTTTTCCTGGGCCTCTCTCCCAAGGGTTGTATCCTGAACACTCAGTGAGCACCGGGTGACCTGGGTGGCCTCGGTGAACTCTAGCAGAGGTGGAGTATGGTGGGTGACTCTGGGCCCAGGAGAGCCTGGGGAAAAGGAACCAGAAGTCTGTCCTTAGACTCCCTAAGCCAAGGGAGAAAGGGGCAAGGGTAGTGACCAGCCCTGGAGCGGGGGTCAGAGGTCGGAGAGTAGCTAAAGGTCACAGCAGCGTGAAAGGACAAAGGTGTAAAGGACAGAGGTTGGGGTCATCATTAAGTGAGGATAAGACCCAAGCCGGGCATCCACCAGCACATTCCTGCAGCAGGGGCTAGAGACTGAGATTCCCCTCAAGGGCAGGGGCCGAGTCTAATCCTTACTCTACACCCTACATACGTCGTTACTGCTTGTGAAAACATGGGACAGCTGCCTAGTGACCGGGTGGCGGGGCCCGTGCCCTCTTTAGATCAGCGCTGTCCACCAGAGACACAATGCAAGCCTCCTCTGTGATCTTAAATTTTCTAGCAGCCCCGTTAAAAAGTGAAAAGAAGCAAGTGAGATTGATTTTATAGCTATATATACCCAAATCTATCCAAAACACGGTATCTCAGTATGCAACCTATATCAAAGTTAGTAGGAAATTTTTGCTTTTTTTGTTCAACTAAGTCTTTATGTGTGTACATAGGGCACATCTCAGAGAAGCCACATTTCAAGTGCTCAACAGGCACGTGGGCCATATACTGGACAGGGCAGCTTCGGGTATCTGTCTTGCAGATGGGAAGGAGATGTGTCCTCGTCTCATCCACAGCCAGAGTGGAAGTAATTTTCAGGGCAGCTGGAATGGCGTCCCCTTCTGTCTTCAGGGCCCCTCCATGTCCCTCCTGAAGATACACACTTGAAAAGATACCCTCCCAGGCAGAGAATGGGTACAGATATGACATGCTCCCCTCCAGACCCCCAAACCGGTCCTCAGGCCCCATCTGCGGGGGAGTATGCGGCAGGCCCTCAGACTTGCACGGTAGGAAGAAAGGAAAGGCCGGGGCGCCTGGGAGGCTCCGTTGGTGTCCGGCTTCGGCTCGGGTCATGATCTCGCAGTTTGTGAGTTCGAGGCCCGTATCAGGCTCTGTGCTGACAGCTCAGAACCTGGAGCCTGCTTTGGATTCTGTCTCCTTCTCTCTCTGCCCCTCCCCCACTAGCGCTCTAAAATAAACATTAAAAAAAAACTTTCAAAAGTAACAATAAAACATTTTTTAAAAAGGAAAGGCTTCCTGCAAAGACTGCCAAAGGGGATGTATTAGTCAGCTCTGGCTGTGATAACACAGTACCACAGACTGGGCGGCCTAAACAACAGAAATTTGTTTTCTCGCTTTTCTGGAGGCTAGAAGCCCAAGATAAGGTGATGGCAGGACTGGTTGCTTCTGTGGCTTCTCTCCTTGGCTGGTGGGTGTCTGTCCTCTCCCTGTACCTATCATTCTCCCTGTAGCCTCCTCTCTGTGCATGTCTGTGCCCCAATCTCCTCTTTTTATAAGGACCCCAGTCATATGGGATTAGGCACACCTTACTTACTTCATTTTAACTTAATCACCTCTTTAAAGACCCTACCTATCTCCAAAACACAGTCACATTCTGAGGTACTGGGAGTTGGGGCTTCAACACGGGAATCTGGGGAGACACAATTCAACCCATAACAGAGAGGAAACAGAGGACACTCTGAGATTAAATGCCGACCCCAAAATCTTAAATGCTTGAGACCTCGTTGGGAAAGGCAGACGCTGGCAGAGTAGGAGGGAGCCTACACTTTCAAAGCTTCCAACAAGTTTGTCTGGACAATATAGCCTTTTATTTTAGGACAAATCCACTCCGTGTGTCTCGTGGTTATGAGGACGTAAAGCAAATTCTGTAGATACGGAGACAGTTGGGACAGCCATGGCTTGTGGCTCCCAGGAGCCAAATGAGTCTGTGAGATGCTGGAAAAGCAGAGGAGTACCCTGCACGCTGCGTGTCCGTCAGGGAAATGCTTCTTCCCCTGGACATGGATTTGGACTGCCCTGTGCCAGAAAAACATTTCTTATGCTTGGGAAGATGTACAGCCTTATGCAGGTGACACTCACAGGGGGTGAGAAACTGAGGCAGGCCTGATCTCCCCCTAGAGCTGGAGAAGAGATGATAAAAAGGACCCGGGCTGGAGGTGCCTGGGTGGCTCAGTCGGTTAAGCATCTGACTCTTGACTTTGACTCGGGTCATGATCTCGAAGTTCATGGGTTCGAGCCCCAAGTCGGGGTCTGTGCTGACAGTGTGGAGCCTGCTCAGGATTCTCTCTTTCTCTCTCTCTCTGCCCCTTCTCTGCTTCTTCTCTCTCTCTCTTTCTCCCTCAAAATAAATAAATAAACTTAAAAAAAAAAAAAGGACCTGGGCCGGACTGTTAATATTCCGCTCATGATGACACTTAAGACTGAGGCAGACTGACTGGGTTGTGAGGTACAGTCATGTTGTGCTCTCAATGCAGAAACGCTCTTCTCCTAAAAGGAGTAGACATCCCCACCGTCAGTCATGCTGGGAAGAGGTCATTCTGCAACATAAAAATGGGGCTGCAGGCATTCGCCTAAAAGGGAAAGAAACTCATCCCCATAAATCCACAGGAGTAGAGGATAGACCAACTGAGCAGAAGATTGCCAGGCTCTGTGACATGTCCACCGACCCATGTCCTGTCTAGGATGGCTGGGGTGGCAAGTGACAAGCAGGACAGAACAGTTGAGCCCAGAGGCACCCCCACACACGGAGAGTCCCAAAAAATAGAGAGGAGGAGACAGGCAACACAAAGCTTAAGTGACCATAATACGAATGGTAAATGACAACCTAGTTCAGTAGCTACCGGCTGAGGCTTGGACGTGTTTGCTCACTCCCACTGGGCTGCAAGTTCCTGAAGGCCTAACCTCTTACTCATGCGTGTTCCCTCAGAATGACCCCGGCATGGAGAAGGGCCTCAATAATCATGCAATGCAGGACAGCGGAAGGCAAGTGCCATCCTTCAGAGAGGTGCCAGGGTGACAGGTCGTCCATCACAGGTCAGACAGGAGTCCTAAGGCTTCTTGGGTGGTGGTTATCTCTGGACTTCCTGACAGAAAGAGGCAGCCCGCCTCCCACCCTCCACGATGCCTCTCGACAGAATTTGCCTCCCAGAGAAATAGTGTTGAAAAGCCAGCAGAAAAATTTAGCAGAAAAGAAAGGGGAACGGTCCATGGTGAGCTTGGGTCCAGGCAAACATTTTGCGATGAAGAAGAAAACTAATCAAGAGCAAACCCCAGGACACGGCCGAACCACCAGGGCCTTCCTTTCCTGGCAGTGACTAGTTGCTGAAATGATTTCTCTCCTGGGCACCCTAAGCATAAGGAAGAGCTATTGCAACCCAGAGCCCTCCCTGCCTGGCCTGAAGTCAGGGAGGGACAAGGAAGAAGCTGGGGGCCGACCAGCTCGCCAGAACGGAGCCCAAGAGCAAGGTGGCTTTGCCAGCAGCATCCAAAAGCAAAAAGAATTCAGGCAACCTTGGTCCCACCATGCTCTACGCTCAGTTCTAGTGCTGGTTAAACAAAAGAAAAAGAAAGAAAAAAAAAAAAAAAAGAAATTCATTCAAAAGTAGACTTGAGATGAAGTGTCCAGAAGTAACATCCAAACTCGTGGCCCGATGAGGAAACCGTCGCCAGTGCCGCCCGACTGCAATCACGGCTGCAGCCAGTGCTGTTTTCACTTCTCCCTCAGGAACTTGACCTTGCGACCTCTGGAAACCACCACTGCCATCAGAGCCACCCCACAAAAAGCTAGACACCTCTGCTGCCATGCAGTTCAGCAAACATGGCGGCTTCACCCACAGCCTCTTTCTTCCTGTGGCTCCTGACTGAGTCAAGGTCTGCACGGGTGCATTCTGGTTGGTGGAGCCTGGTCGTAGGCCTGTCCCGGTCCCAAGGCAGGCAGGAACGTGAGTTCCAACTTCCTCACTGGGAAGACGGAGGAGGCCCCTCCACAGATACAGAAAGGCAATTCAAAAGGACACTGTGCAGGGGCGCCTGGGTGGCTCAGACGGTTGAGCTTCTGACTTCGGCTCAGGTCATGATCTCGCGGTCTGTGAGTTCGAGCCCCGGGTTGGGCTCTGTGCTGACAGCTCAGAGCCTGGAGCCTGCTTCGGATTCTGTGTCTCTCTCTCTGCCCCTCTCCTGCTCACTCTCTCTCTCTCTCTCTCAAATATAAATAAACATTAAAATAAACAAATAAATAAAAGACACTGCACATTGCAAGACGAAAACAGTTGTGGATGGATGGTGGTGACGGCCGTACAACAACATGAAGCATGATTAACGCCACTGAGCTGTGCAGTTACAAATGGTTATGATGGTAAAGTTGATGTGATGTGCATTTTACCCCAATTTAAACAAACTTTTCATTTACCCCAAGAAAAGTTGAGAATTTTTTTTTACAAAACCTTACTAAAGACGTCAGGCAGCTGCGAATGTGACAAACGGCCACCGCCGACCTCATAAATGCTTGGTGAGGAAGTAAATAAAGGAATTAGGTAGGGGTGCTGGACTCCCGGACCCACGGGGGTGGTAACCGGTCACTGTTGAACCCTTTGCATTTTCCTGGGCATTTTGAGTGTACTTTGTACTTCCTGCTACCACAGCTCACGCTACACAGGCGGACTGTTGTTTACGTGATTATAACTAATTTGTGTTAAGTGTCTACAATGTGCCTGGTGCTTACACACCTTATCTCAATTACTCCTCATAATAACCCAGGAGGCGGGAGTTGGTGACTGTATTGCTCAGCGGGAGTCATTTATTGTAGTGGAGAGGAGGATATCGGGAAAAGTCAACAGAGATAGGAAGTGAAGTCAACAAATGCAGGGTAAAGATCCAAAGAAGCTGTAGAGAAACAGAGGAAATAAGAAGAGAGAAATGTCTGTGTGTTTATGCATTTGTGACCATGAACGTGGGCAGCCTGGAAGAGTCTGGAACACAGGGGAAATGTAACCAAATAGGGTCGGGTGAGCGAAGACTAAAACGGCATATACGCCACATCCAGGATCCTTGGCAACAGGTCCCTCCCACTGTATGGTATGACACATTTATGATGAGGAAAATCACGTGCTAATCAAGTAAACAGTTGTTCCTGATGGAGCCACATAGAGTCCAGCTAGCCCCGCCTTAGGGAGTCTTCTGGGGAGGAGTTGAGATATAAGCCAAGGTGGTAGGAGACATCACCTGATTAATAAAGGATTAACTTGAACCTGAACACTCAAGGGAATAGGTGGGGTCGGCCCGTACCTGCTGTTTCTGCCGCTGACTCCGTGACTAGTCAAGTGTGTGCCGTTCATCCAAATGGTTTCATGTGTTCTCCTCCCTGGCCTCCGCCTGCAGGAAGCCCCCAGCTGAAAAATGGTAGAAGTTCTCCCCTAGTTTGGAACGCTATTCTCTCGGCCCCTACTTCTGCCCCGCCGGACTCTGCCCAAAACAGGGTTAGGGAGTGGAACAGAGAATTCTTAGGGTTATAATTCAAATTGAAAATTGACGAGGATAGATTCTATGCCGCAAATGACCCGGCTAGCAAGAGGTGGCCCCAGGATTTGAACCCAGCCTGTTGTCAAAGCCTAGCCCCTTAATCACCGAGAGCAGACGCACAACCCTGTTCAGACAGTAACTCCCTGTGGGACCCTAACAAGTGAGCTGAGTTCCCTGAGTCTATTTCCCCACCAATAAAAAGGTAACAAAAAGAGCTACCAAACAGGGCTGTTGAGAGGACTGGAAATGATATATGCCAAGTCTCTGCTCGGCACTGGTCTCCCAACCAAGGAGGATCAATGAACAAAAAGTACTATTCCCATTTTCAGATGGAAAATGGCATCATAGGAGTTAAGGAACATGGCCGGGGTTATATGTCCCTTTGCTATCAAAACAGATCTTGATCCTGGAGTTTTTGCCCCCAAATTCCATGCATCTGGCTCATTTGAGTGCTAGATGGGAGTGTGGGGAGGACTAAATCTAAGGGCCCTACGTAAAAAATTCAGTTTTATTTCACTGAGGAGAAGACTGCATCTACTCTGTGTAAAGGACTATGGTGGGCACTGAAGAATGGGCCACAGTGAGAAAGAGGGAGCCAGCTCTGTCCTCTAGGGCAGCGATGGGGCCAGTGAAATAGACCTGGTGCAAAGTTTGTGACAAGAACACCTTTCCTTTCTCCTTCCATCAGGGAAATCGGTTTAGCTTAGCCAGTGATTCTTAGCCTTGGCTGTTCCCTTTGTTTGAAGTTTATTTATTTCTTTTGAGAGAGAGTGAGAGAGAGAGACCGAGTGAGTGCGACCAGGGGAAGGGCAGAGAGAGGGAGGGAGAGAATCCCAAGCAGGCTCCCTGCTCAGTGCGGCGCCTGACGCAGGGCTCAATCTCACGACCTTGAGATGATGGCGTGAGCCAAAATCAAGAGTCGAATGCTTAACTAACTGAGCTGCCCAGGCACCCCTTGGCTGCCCATTGTTATCACCTGGGAAGTTTTGGAAAAGCTGCCGCCTGGTCCCACCCCTAGAGGTTCTGCAGGAAGTGGTCAGGTGGACAATGGGGAGCCAGGCTGAGAACCCCCAAGCTAGGCAAAGATGAAGTTCTAGGGCCAGCTGGGGGGCAGGTGGAGGGCGGAGCATGAGTGGGCAATTTTGCCGCAGGGAAGTAAATGACCAACGAGGAGATTGCCCAGGGCTGCGCTCTCTATGGCTCTAGATGCAAGACCTGGGCACTCATGACAGGACCAGGACAGAGCCCCTGCTTCCCCACGGGCAGCTGCAAACGCCACAGGCGGGACCTCAAACATGCAGTCAAGATGGAAATCCTTCCATCAGCCTGAGACACGACCTTTATGGCAAGAGCTGCCCTCGGGGCTACGAGGAAAGGAAGGTACACTACAGCTATGGACTGGCTTTCCTGACCGTGGGAGGCGAGATGCATGGCCTCCTGGAAACATTCTGTTGCATTTCCAAACACGAAGGCAGATAAATAAAATGCGTTATTATTTTATTAGCAGCTCTTAACTGCTCCTGCAGTGGTGTGAGTTACAGCAGGTACAGCTGGTTTCATATATTTGTTTTATGTGTTTAGCGCTTAATTCACTCTAGCTTGCCTTGCGAGGCACGCCGCCGTAACACATCTTGACTACGTTATGTTCTTCCACGTTAATCAGATTCTGCTGATCACTCACAACCGGTACTTCTAGAGAGCAGCCGTCTCGTTTCCAATAATTCCCCTCTGTTTTCAGTGTCATCTGTCCGTCTTTCTGATCGTGGAGTTGGGTTTCCATATTGAATTCTCTCTTGTCTCCAGGCTTACATTCGTTTTTCTTCTGTGGCTTCTCACAGTTCTTACGTGCTATTCTACTATTTTACACTTTGTAAAATATTAAGACAGGGGCGGCTGGGTGGTTCAGTCCATTAAGCATCCGACTGTTGATCTCAGCTCAGGGTAGTGAGTTCAAGCCCTGTGTCTGGATCCAGGCTGGGTGTGGAGCCTACTTGAAATATACATATATCAAGATAGGTTATTTGATTCAGGAAAATACTCAGAAAACACAATTCTTATAAATACTTTTATGTTCTGTATTAAGTCCAAGATTGGTGGTATGTTGAACACTACTCGACAGAGAAGTCTTAAGCTTAGCTTTTCAAGGACTAAATAAAAGCTGAGAGGCATGCACAGAGCTTCTCAACGGTCACCACCTGCATTGATCTGGGATGCAGATCACTGCATCCCATCTGTAGATGCAGGAGTTAGGAGTGATAGAATGTGGGAGAGCAGTAGCTAAGAAAGATAAACGGAGAGGAGGTGGGACTGGGCAGGAAAAGCCTTCAGAGCGTCACGCAGACCCGATCCTGTGAAAGGAAAGAGAGGAGGGAGAGAAACATGGCAAGGAGAATCTCAGGCCACTGTGCACATTATGCGAAGTCTTGTCAATCTGGGGGCTACTGAAGCCATGTTGCCCATTGGAGGAATCTCTTATCAGGAAATAGCGGGTGCTGGCGTCCCCATCCTGCTATCGTTGGCCTGGGAGCTGCCTGGGAAGAGCAGGAAGCTGGCTCAATGCTGCTGCTGGAGGCTATTGCTAATCCTATCCTTTCTTAAAGCGAGGATTCAAGCAAAGCTCCTCCGTGGCTGCCAAGCCCCCCTCCCAGATCCTGAGGATGCAAACCTTTCTTTTTTTTTTTTCTAAGATTTTATTTTTCAGTAATCTCTACACCCAATGTGGGGCTCAAACTCACAACCCTGAGATCAAGTCTCACGCTTCACAAACTGAGCCAGCCAGGCACCCTTTCTGAATGAAAAGATATATGCCTTAAGGTTACTAACCACTTGTCTCTTTTTGGCCTCGGGTGATCAAGTGAATACCCTGCCCAGCTGAACTGTAGGGAAAATGCAATTAAACTTTTGTTTAATGTTTATTTGTTATTGAGAGAGAATGAGAGCACAAGCAAGGGAGGGGCAGAGAGAGGGAGACACAGAACCCAAAGCAGGATCCCGGCTCTGAGCCGTCAGCACAGAGCCAGATGCGGGGCTCAAACTCATGAACCGTGAGATCCTGACCTGAGCCAAAGTCAGACGCTTAACCAACTAAGCCACCCAGGCGTCCCACAGTTAAACATTCTATAGGGAGACACAGTTGATTGACAATCAATGGTAGAACCATGGGTAAACTTTTCTTTCTGTGTTTCTCTATATTCCAACTATTAGTGCCATTTTACTTTTGATTGGAAAACCTTTATAATGCATAGTTTTTACTGTTTTGTGTATGTATTTTCAGAGAGAGACAGAGTATGAACAGAGGAGAGACAGAGCAGAGAACAGAACTGTGTGATCATGACCTGAGGCAAAGTCGGACACTCAACCAGCAGACCCACCCAGGCGCCCCTATAGTGAATATTTTTAAATCAATATCCATAATCACACCTTTTGATCCAAAATGGTATTCCCCAATTTGGTAGCCCAATGACAGCTTCAAAGTAAGAGAACACGGTAAGAGACCAAGCACAGGCTTTGAGCTCAGACAGATCTGAGCTTGACCCCTGGCCCTGTGACTTCTACTCTGTACACTGGGCAGACCCTTCCCCCACCCCCTCTGCTCCAGTTCCCTGATCCAGAAAGGAAGACACATGTCCTTATTTCTCAGCATTGTTTTATTAGATGATGTAGTGTGTGTAAGCCCGCGCACACCACGCCTACAGAGGATAAGAAACTGATAGATTGTGATGCCTCCCCGAAACTGCCAGAAGTTTCTAAACATCCACATTCAAAGGACGAAGTTTGGCTATAGTTGAAGAAATTAAAAATTAGGTCCTAGGAAAGTCCCAAAAACGAGCCCTGAAAACCTCCTTGATTGCGAAAGCAGAGACTGAAACTGTTATCTGCACACCCATGCACAGCACAGCCGTGTTCATAGCCGCCAAAAGTGAAAGCAGCCCATATCCCCATCAACAGATGAATGGGTAAACAAAATGTGGTACATACGTAGATGGAATATTAGTCAGCAATAAAAAGGAAGGAAATGGCGACACGCTTACACTGCGAAAGAACCTTGAGGACGTTAAGCTAAGTGAAATGAACCAGACACAAAAGGGCACATGTTGTATGATTCCACTTACCTAAAGTACCTATAGTAGTCAAATCCATAGAGACAGAACATAGAACAGAGGTTACCAAGGGCTGGGGGAGGAAGGAGTGGGGTCTTAGTGTTGAATGGGTCCAGGGCTTCAGTTTGGGATGATAAGGTTCCGAAGAAGGATGCTGGTGATAATTGCACATCAGTTTGAACGCACTTAGTGCCATTGAAATGTACACTTAAAAATGTTAGGGGCGCCTGGGTGGCTCAGTTGGTTAAGCGTCCGACTTCAGCCCCGCTCATGATCTCGCAGTTTATGAGTTCGAGCCCAGCGTCGGGCTTTGTGCTGACCGCTCAGAGCCCGGAGCCTGCTTCTGATTCTGTGTCTCCTCCTTTCTCTGCCCCACCCATGCTCATGCTTGGTCTCTCTCTGTCTCTCAATAATAAATAAATGTTAAAAAAAAAATTTTTTTAATAAAAAATAAAAATGTTAAAATGGGGGCACCTCGGTGGCTCAGTCGGTTAAGCGTCTGACTTCAGCCCAGGTCATGATCTCACGGTTCCTGGGTTCAAGCCCCGCATCCAGCTCTGTGCTGGCAGCTCGGAGCCTGGAGCCTGCTTCAGATTCTGTGTTTCCCTCTCTCTTTGCCCCTCTCCCGCTCACACTCTGTCTCTCAAAAATAAACATTAAAAAACATTTTTTTAATGCTAAAATGGTAAATTTTATGTTTTGTATATTTTCCCACAATGAAAAATTTAAATGTTTAAAAGCCTCCTTGGCACAACAGCATTACTACTTTGCAGGAAGCAAAGCTGAACTACTGGTAGGTTATTTCTCACACGGAGAAGGAACATACAGCTTGTGCAATTCATTGCATTTTTTTTTATTACTTTTAACTATAAAAATAAGGAAACCGCACTACAGAAAATTTTGGAGAAAAAACCCCCACATAACTCCATTTCTTTTTTTTTCTTTTTCTTTTTTTTTTTTTGGCAGGATTTTTTGAAAAGTTAGTTGTAGCCATAGTGTTTGGACACTATGGGCTCTGAAGACAGGTCCCCAAAAAACTTCCTTGGAGATACACAAGCTCAAGAAGGAGACTGTGATTTCTCTTGGGTCACTCAGCCTGGCTTCCTCCGGGGTGGGAAGCACCCATACCTTTGGTGTATGGGAAGGTAGGGCCACGGGATGGTTGGTAGAGGGGAAGGAGAGCAGGAAGAATGAAGTTCATGGCTGCCAATGTTTCCTTTATGCCAGTGCAAGGTCATTGGCACACAGGGGCATACACGCACATGCACACATGTCCTCCCCGTGCTGAGTTCTATCACTTACATCTCTGTTTTGGGTCATAGTCTGAAAAGAAAAAGGAACTGGTTGTTGAGGCAGCTCCAGGCTGTGGACATAACAACCTGGCTGGTGGCTGAGACCACTGCGGGGAACCCAGGACTAAGTGCTTGGGGAAAATGAGTTTGACTCCCACCAGGACAGCAGAGTACAAGTCTGGGGCTGGTCACGCCCAGAGTTGAGGCTTTATGCAACCTTAAGCAAGTGATTTCCTTCCTGCGAGCTTCAATTGCCTTAGCTCTAAAATGGGAATGATATTCCCCACCTCCTGATGGTGCTCTGAGGACTGAGAAAGAATCCATGTAAAGGGGTTATCTCACTACAAGCAGGCTATGTCACACCCAGCCTTCCTAATGCCCCAGAAGCAACTCCATTGATCCGACCAACAAATACTAAAAACTTTTCCACTGGTGGATCTGGTTGTGAACTCTAGCAAATAACACACCAACTTATCTTAACATTATGAAGAAACACTTGAAAGACTTAATAAGGGGCACCTGAGTGGCTCAGTCGGTTAGGCGGCTGACTTCCGCTCAGGTCACAATCTCACAGTTCGTGAGTTCGAGCCCCACATCGGGCTCTGTGCTGACAGCTCGGAGCCTAGAGCCTGCTTCAGAATCTGTGACTCCCCCATCTCTCTCTGTCCCCTCCCAGCTCCTGCTCTGTCTCTGTCTCTCAAAAAAGAAATAAACATTAAAAACAATTAAGGAAAAAAAGAAAGAAAGACTTAAAAGGTTTACATATTTCCCACACCAGATTATCAGTCATTCCTTAACAATAAACTGACCTAGTTAAAAGAACAGATTCTGGAGTGCTTGTGTGGCTCAGTTGGTTGAGCATTGGACTCTTGATTTTGGCTCAGGTCATGATCCCAGGGTTATAAGATCGAGCCCTACCTCAGGCTCTGCACCAAGCATGGAGCCTACTTGAGATTCTCTCTCTCTCTCTCTCTCTCTCTCTCTCTCTCTTCCTCTCTTTCTCTCTCTCTCTCTCTCTCTCTCTCTCTCTCTCTCTCTCTCTCCCCTTTGCCTTCTCCTCTCTCTCAAAAAAAAAGAACAGATTTTAGAAATAGTTTCAGATGGCCTCTTTACACAAAAATTTGTTGAAGAGGGCGCCTGAGTGGCTCAGTCGGTTAAGTGTCCGATTTCGGCTCAGGTCATGATCTCACAGTTCGTGAGTTCAAGCCCCACGTCGGACTCTGGGCTGACAGCTCAGAGCCTGGAGCCTGCTTCGGATTCTGTGTCTCCCTCTGCCCCTCTGCTGCTTGTACTCTGTCTCTCGCATTGTCTCAAAAATAAATAAACATTAAAAAAAATTTTTTTTAATTTGTTGAAGAGGAGTCTCCTATGTCATTCTCATTAGAAATGTATTTTCAGGGGCGCCTGAGTGGCTCAGTCGGTTAAGTGTCTGATTTCGGCTCAGGTCATGATCTCACAGTTCGTGGGTTCAAGCCCGATGTTGTCTGTGCTGACAGCTCAGAGCCTGGAGCCTGTTTCAGATTCTGTTGTCTCCCTCTCTCTCTGCCCCTCCCCTGTTCATGCTCTGTCTCTGTCTCAAAAATAAATAAACATTAAAAAAAAAATTTTTAAATGCATTTTCAGTCTCCAACCATCCATATCAAAGAAGGCCGGTGTATTATATGACTTAGGAGAACACTAGTTACTATAACATATGAACTTGAGAACTTCAGTGGCTGGGCACCTGGGTGGCTCAGTGGGTTGAGGGTGTCTGACTTCAGCTCAGGTCATGATCTCAAGGTTTGTGAATTCGAACCCCACATCAGGCTCTCTGCTATCAGTGCAGAGCCTGCTTCAGATCTTCTGTCTCTCTCTCTCCCTCTCTTTCTCTGCACCTCTCTGCTTGCACTCTCTCTCTCTCAGAAATAAAAATAAACAAACAAATAAACAAACAAACATTTTTTAAAAAGAATGTCAGGGGCACCTGGGTGGCTCAGTCGGTTAAGTGCCAGACTTCGGCTCAGGTCATGATCTCGCGGTTCGTGGGTTTGAGCCCTGCATCGGGCTCTGTGCTGACAGCTCAGAGCCTGGAGCCTGCTTGTGATTCTGTGTCTCCCTCTCTCTCTGCCCCTCCCCCACTCGTGCTCTGTCTCTCTCTCTCTCTCAAAAATTAAACATTAAAAAAAATTTTTTTAAAAAAAGAATGTCAGTGGCAAAACAGGATAGAAATTTATTTCTCACTAGTTAATTTCAGCGTTCTAGTGGACAGGCAGCTTTTCTCCATGTCGGTGACTCTGAGACCCAAGCTTCTTCTGTCTTGTGGCTCTACATTCCCCTGGGACCTCTTTACAGCCAATGGAAAGATAACAAAAAAAAGCAGAGAAGCTCCACTGCTTCTTAAAAGTTGACCCACGAGGGACACCTGGGTGGCTTAGTTGGTTAAGCATCCAATTCTTGATCTCACAGTTCATGAGTCTGGGTCTTGCAGAGCCTGCTTGGGATTCTCTTTCTCTGCCTCTCCCCCCTTCAAAATGACTAAGTAAACATTAAATAAAAAGTTGACCCATGAGTAGTGCACATCACTTCCACCCACATGTCATTGATGAGAACTAGCCACATGGCCACAGTGGTAGCAAGACCGGGAGAAAATATTTGCAAAAAATATATATTTGAGGGGCACCTGGCTGACTCAGCTGGCAGAGCATGTGAATCTTGATCTCAGGGGTATGGGTTTGGGCCCCATGTTGGGTGTAGAGATTACTTAAAAATAAAATCTTAAAAAAAAATTTTTTTATATTTAAATACATATATATTTGACAAAGTTCTTGTGTCGAGAATATATAAATAATATATATAATAGGAATGTATTATATGCAGGATATATATCTTGAATTTATACACAGAATATATAAAGAACTCTTATAACTCAATAACAAGAACACCAACAACTCAGCTGGAAAACGGGCAAAAGACTTGAAAAGACACTTCACCAAAGAAAATATACAGATGGCAAGTAAGCACATGAAAAGATACTAAACATCATTGGCCATTAGGGAAGTTCAAATCAAAACCACAATCAGGTACAAGGGCACATCACTGGAATGGCTAAAATGCAAGTGTCCCAAGTGTTGACGAGGAAGTGGGAGCAAATGAAACTCACAGACGATGACGATGACAATGAAAAATGGTACAACCACTTTGGAAAACGGTTTGGGAATCTTCTTAAATATAAGATGTTTAAGGGTTTTTTTCTTTAATGTTTCTTCATTTTTGATATAGAGAGAGAGCACGTGTGAGTGGGAGAGGGGCAGAAACAGAGGGGCACAGGGGATCTAAAGTGGGTTCTGTACTGACAGCAGCGAGCCAGATGCCAGGCTCAACCAAGCGAACCGTGAGGTCATGACCTGAGCTGAAGTCAGATGCTCAACCAACTGAGCACCTAGGTGCCCCGAAGATATTTACATTTTTAAAGTTATATATCACCGACCCCAATTATTTTAGAATATGCTTTTTCTTTCCAGAAATACATGGAACATTTAAGAAATTTGATTACATTAGGTCTCAACAATATCAAAAGATTGGTATCCTATAGACCACTTTCTCTGGTCACAATACAATTAAATTTGAAGTCAATTACAAGCAGAAAAATAGGAAAAATGTGTGCACAAATTAACCACATTTTTTAAAGTCATAGGTTAAATAATAAATCAGTGGAAATCTTTAAATATTCTATTTTTAAATAATAACAGTACTATATGTCAAAATACGAGAGTTTACCTAAAGCATTACAGTGCTAATTGGAAATATATACTTTTATATATTTTTATTACATATTAAGTAACACACACACACACACACACACACATAAAAAACTAGCAGAACAAACCCAAAGAAAGTTGTAAAGGAGAAAATAATTTTTAAAAGAAAGTAATAAAAATAAGAGCACGGTGGGGCGCCTGGGTGGCTCAGTCGGTTAAGCGTTCGACTTCGGCTCAGGTCACGATCTCACAGTTTGTGACTTCGAACCCCGCGTCAGGCTCTGTGCTGACAGCTCGCACCTTAGAGCCTGGAGCCTGTCTCCATCTCTCTGCCCCTTCCCTACTTATGCTCTGTCTCTTTCTCTCTCAAATATAAATGAACATTAAAATGTTTTTTTTTTTAAATAAGAGCACAGAATAATGAAATAGAAAATAAAGGCATATACACAAAACCAATATTTGGTTCTTTTAACAGATTGATAATACTAACAAACCTTTGGCAACATTGACCTAGAAAAAGAATAACAGAAGGCATAGTATAGGTTGGAAAAATAGAGAACATTATAAACCATTTTATGTTAATAAATTTGAAAACTTAGAAACCATGGACAAATTCCTAGAAAAATAAGCAGACTCGAGAAGAAATTAAAAGCCTGAATAGTCCTATAACCATTAAGAAAATGGACTCAGCAGTTAAAATTTTTGCCACAAGGAAAACACCAGTTTACTAGTAACTTCTACCAATCATTCAAGAACAATTAACTCCACTATCATACAAACCCTTTCAAATTATAATAAAGGAAGAAACACCCCCCCATTCATGTTAGCATATAATTGAGGTTAGCATAAAATTAATGCCTAACTGACGAGGACAGTGCACAAAAGAAAAACTATGAGACAATTTCACTGATGGACATAGTTGCAAAACACTTTTTTAAGAATTAGCAGGACCCACAACTCTATGGTCAACTAATCTTCGACACAGCAGGAAAGAATATCCAATGGGAAAAAAAAAAAAACAGTCTCTTCAACAACTGGTGTTGGGAAAACTGGACAGCAATGTGCAAAAGAAGAAAACTGGACCATTTGCCTACACCATACACAAAAATAAATTCAAAATGAATGAAAGACCTAAATATGAGACAGGAAATCATCAAAATCCTAAAAGAGAACACAGGCATCTTTGACATCAGCTGTAGCAAATTCTTACTAGATACATCTCCTAAGGCAAGGGAAACAAAAGCAACAATAAACTACTGGGACTTCATTAAAAAGCTTCTGCACAGTGAAGGAAACGATCAACAAAATTAAAAGGCAACCTTTGAAATGGAGCCTGCTTGGGATGTTTGCAAATGACATACATGATAAAAAGTTAGTATCCAAAATATATAAAGAACTTATAAATCTCAACACCCAAAAAACAAATAATCCAGTAATGGGTAGGAGACACAAATAGACACTTTTCCAAAGAAGACATCAGATGGCTAACAGACACATGAAAAAATACTCAACATCACTCATCACCAGGGAAATACAAATCAAAACCACAATGAGGGGCACCTGGGTGGTTCAGTCGGTTAAGCATCTGGCTTCAGTTCAGGTCATGATCTCACAGTTTGTGAGTTCGAGCCCCGTGTCGGGCTCTGTGCTGACAGCTCAGAGCCTGGAGCCTGCTTCAGATTCTGTGTCTCCCCCTCTCTCTCTGCCCCGACGCCACTCACGCTCTGTCTCTCTCTCAAAAATAAATAAACGTTAAAAAAAATTAAAAAAAAAAAAAAACACAATGAGAGCACCTCACACCTGTCAGAATGGCTAAAATTAACGACACAGGAAACAGCAAGTATTGGCGAGGATGCAGAGAAACGGGAACCCTCTAACACTGTTGGTGGGAATGCAAACTGGTACAGCTACAGTGGAAAATAGTATGGAGATTCCTCAAAAAGTTAAAAATAGGATTACCTTACCATTGAGCAATTGTACTACTAGGTATTTACCCAAAGGATACAAAAATACTGATTCAGGGTTGCCTGGGTGGCTCAGTTGGTTAAGCGTCCAACTCCTGATTTCAGCTCAGGTCATGATCTCACAGTTTGTGAGTTCAAGCCCGAGTTGGCCTCTTTGATGACAGTGCGGAGCCTGCTTGGGATTCTCTCTTTCTCTCTCTCTCTCTCTTCCCCTCCCCTGTTCGTGCTGTCTCTCACTCTTTCTCTCTCAAAATAAATAAACATTTAAAAAATGCTGATTCAAAGGGATACATGCACCCCCATGTTTATTGCTATAATATTGCAACATTATCAACAATAGCCAAATTATGGAATCAGCTCAAGTGTCCATCAACTGAAAAATAAAGAAGATGTGGTGTGTGTGTGTGTGTGTGTGTGTGTGTGTGTGTGTGTATAATGGAATATCACTCAACCATCAAAAAAGAATGAAATCTTGCCATTTGCAACGACGTGGATGGAGCTTGAATGTATTATGCTAAGCAAAATAAGTCAATCAGAGAAAGACAAATCCCATATGATTTTACCCATATAGGGAATTTAAGAAACCAAACAGTGAAACATGGGTGGGGGCGGGGGGGTGGGGAAGAGAGAGGTAAACCATAAAACAGACTCTTAACTTTAGAGAGAAAACTGAGAGATGCTCGAGGGGAGGTGGGGACCGGATGGGCTAAACAGCTGATGGGGATTAAGGAGGGCACCCCACGCTGAGCATGGAGCCTGTTTTAGATTCTCTCTCTCCCTCTGCCCCTCTCCCCATGTCACACTCTCTCTCTAAAAAAAAAAAAAAAGAAAAGAAAAAGAAAAAGGAAAAATTTTTAATTTAAAAAAGATGTGGAAGAAATAATTAATTAATTAATTAATTAATTAAATGATAAAAATAAAAATTAGCAAACTAATTCTGGCAATGTATAAAACAGTCATGGCCAAGTTGTGCTCGTTGCAGGAATACAAGACAGTTTTAATGTGAGAAAATCACACCCATAATTCACACAGATTAAAGGAGAAAAAATGATCATCTCAGTAAATTAAAACATTTTTGATAAATTTAAATATCCATTCATGGAACGCCTGGGTGTCTCAGTAGTTAAGCATCTTACTTCAGCTCAGGTCATGATCTCATGTTCATGAATTTGAGCCCCACGTTGGGCTCTGTACTGACAGCTCAGAGCCTGGAGCCTGCTTCAGAGCCTGTGTCTCCCTCTCTGTCTGCCCCTCCCTCGCTTGCACTCTGTCTCTATCTCTCTCTCTCTCCCTCTCAAAAATAAATAAACATTAAAAAGATTTTTTAAATATCCATTCATGACCAAATAACGGTCCTGGTCAAAGGGTCAAAAATAAATCCTTACGAAGCTAGAAGCAGAATTTCCTTAACCTCCTACAGTATATCTACAGAAAACTTACAGCAAAAATCCCATGTAATGGTGAAACGTTGAACATTTTTCCCTTTGAGACCAAAAAAAGAGTAACTGCTTATATTTTCATTCAACATTGTACTGGAGGAAGAGAAGAGAAAGCATAAGACTGAAAAGAAGAAATGAAACACTCATTATTCATATATATTAACTACTACATGGAAAACACAAAAATCTATAGAGAAATTATTAGCTGTAGTCAGAGAGTTTAGCAAGGTTGCTGAACAACAACAAAAAATCAATAGACAAAAGTCAATGAATTTCTACAATCAGCAACAAATAAAAAAGTAATTTTTAAAAAGATAACCATGCCAAAAATATTAACTGCAATGAATAAATCTAAGAAAAGCTATGTAAGTGCTTTATAGAGAAAATCATAAACCCTTTTAAAACACATTATAGAAGATCTAAAAAACGGGGGGTTTCATGGATACTTTTTCATTTTAATATGTTTCTGCTAAATGTTCAAAATTAACTCTTTGAAAACACACATAAAAACAATTTTAATTTTTTTAAGTTTATTTTGAGAGAGAGAGTGAGTAGTGCATGAGCATGTGACTGTGTACAAGTGGGGGAGGGGCAGAGAGAGAGGGAGAGAGAATCCCAAGCAGGCTCCATGCTGTCAGCATGCAGCCTGACTTAAGACTCCAGCTCACGAACTGTGAGATCATGACCTGAGCTGAAATCCAGAGTCAGACACGTAACTGACTGAGCCACCCAGGCGCCCCAGAACAATTTTGATTTTTAAGGTTTTTATTATATTCATTCAAATATCGCTGGCCTATCTACAGAGCACCCAGACAAAAACAATTACGGTTAAATTCGGTCACAGTAACTGTTTTACCAGTTTCAGTAATAGGAATTACAAAGCTGTACACATATTTTTTAATCTTGTCATCATGAGGGTACCTTTGTCAAGGTAGGAGGATAAGACACATTTAACGTTTTGTTAATTTGATGCATAACTTCTAAATATTTGGACATATTGTCATCTGTGGGCCTCCTGTGTTCTCGACATGGGCCCCGCGGATGTTAGGGGGCAGGCCTGATGAGGGGCAACGCAGAGGTCCTGGCTGTGGTCAGGGAACCCATCTCTGGCTCCTGCGGACTTTCGTGGAGGGCACCAGTCCAGGTGAGTCCTACTTGGAAAGGTCAGTCACGCCCCATGAAGATGGTTCCTGAGAAGAAGCTGGCAGGGGTTGGGGAGGTTGGGGGGGCGGGGGGGGGGTAGGGGGAGGCCCTATGGGCAAACCAATTCATGCTGCTAAGTGAGGAACCTAAGTATTTGAGGCTCCTTACTCTGTTGAGTCAGGGCTGGACGATGGTCATGTTTGCCAGGAAGTTCTAGAGAGAAGCCTGGGGATCACGAGAAAGAGAAACAATTGTTCCTTTCTGCCCATGCTTGAGCAAAATCTGACATTCACTCAACAAACACTTCCAGAGTGCTAATCAGCATCAGCATGAACACCAGTAAGATTTACTGAGCATTGATGTCCCCGGTCCCTGTGAGGTGACTTTTACATACAACCATATAAAATACACATTATACACAATAGCCATGTGAATTAGGAGCTGTTATTTTCCCAGTTTTATAGATGATGAAACTGAAGCTTGATATGAAGTGATTTGTCCAGGGTCATCCAGTTTGTACACGACAGAGCCAGGATTTGAGTCTGGATCAACTTGGGTGTCTCTGGGTCTACACCCTGTGCTGAGTGCCAGCACCGAAATTATAGAAGTGAGTCAGTCAGACTCACCCTTACCTGAGAGGACGTCATGGTCTAGTGGGAGAGTCAAACGTGCACGTAGATATGTTTTGATAAACCAACCTGAATAAAGCTAGATCAACAAGACGGACATCTAGACAAAACAAAGCAAATGAGCTGGGAACGAGAAGAGATGTTGGATTGGCAGCGACAGCCTATCAGACTCTAGAAAGGAATCACACAGAAACAGAGTGGGTGAGCCGTAGCCAAGCTAGGTTAATGTTAGATTGTGCAAGACTTCTAACGCCTAGCGAAAGGGTTTGGACTTTATCATCCAGTTAATGTTAAGGTAGAGGAGTGACATTAAAAACATAGCATTAAGATTCATTTCTGTCCTCTGAGTTCAGTGGGTGGAGTGGGCACAACTAATGGCAGGATAACCAGCGGACCAGTGAGGAAGCCCCGGGCACGCAGTCATCTGGCCTTAAGGCAGGGCCTTGGCCGTCAGGGAGAAAGGAATGGAGACAATGAGCTCAGTAAAGAAAGTCTAGATAGATAGGGCTTGCCCTTGGTTGGCTAACCAAGGGGAACTAGTTAAGATGAAGACTAGGAAAAATAATGGCGCACCACCAGGAATGCAGGATAGCCTTTAAAAATGGTTATGAACAGGGGCGCCTGGGTGGCTCAGTCGGTTAAGTGTAAGTGTCTGACTTCAGCTCAGGTCATGATCTCGCAGTCTGTGGGTTCGAGCCTCACGTCGAGCTCTGTGCTAACAGCTCGGAGCCCGGAGCCTGCTTCGGATTCTGTGTCTCCCTCTCTCTCTCTCTCTCTCTCTCTCTCTCTCTGTCCCTCCCCCCAGTCACACCCCCTCTGTCACTCTGTGTCTCTCAAAAGTGAGTAAGTGTTAAAAAACATTTTCTTAATGGTTATGAGCATTACATAGCAATATGGGGAAATGTTATGATATTATGGTAAGTGAAAAGAACAGAATTTTTTAAATCACATGTGCCTGTGATTACAGATATCTTTTTAAAGCACAAGAAAGAGGGGCGCCTGAGTGGCTCGGTCGGTTAAGCATCCGACTTCGGCTCAGGTCATGATCTTGCAGTCTGTGAGTTTGAGCCCCGCGTCGGGCTCTGTGCTGACTGCTCGGAGCCTGGAGCCTGCTTTGGATTCTGTGTCTCCCTCTCTTTCTGTCCCTCCCCTGCTCATGCTCTGTCTTTCTCTGTCTCAAAAATAAATAAAACATTAAAATTTTTACAAAAATAAATAAATAAATAAAGCACAAGAAAGAGGGGAGCCTCAGTGACTCAGTCAGTTAAGTGTCCAACTTCAGCTCAGGTCATGATCTCATGGTTCCTGAGTTTGAGCCCCACATCGAGTTCTGTGCTGACAGCTCAGAGTCTGGAGCCTGCTTTGGATTCTGTGTGTGTGTCTCTCTCTCTCTGCCTCTCCCCTGCATGCACTCTGTCTCTCTCTCTCAAAAATAAACAAACATTAAGGTTGATTACTCTTTAAAAAATAATAATGATAAAATAAAACACAAGAAAGAATAAACCAAACAAATTAGTTATCCTACTCCAAAAACTTCTTTCTACTTGGTTAGTGTTTTGGACTGAACTGTGTCCCCCCCATCAAAATTCATATGTGGAAGCCCTAACACCCAGTGTAATTGTATCTGGAGACAGGATCTTTAAGGGGTAACTAAAGTTAAATGAGGGTTTGGCCCTGATCTGGTAGGACTGGTGTCCTTCTAAGAAGAGGAAGAGACACCAGGGCTCTCTCTCTGCCTCCACACGTGCCCAAAGAAAAGGCCAAGTGAGCACATAGCAAGAAGGCACCATCTTCAAGCGGAGGAGAGAGGCTTTACCAGGAACCAAGACTACTGGCACCTTGATCTTGGACGTCTGTTGCTGGATTTGTGGTTTAAGCAGCCCAGTCTGTAGGATTTTGTTATGGCAACCCGAGTGGATTCATCCAGTCTGCTAATCAGACACCAAGCCCTGCCGATTCCTCCTTTGCAATTCTCCTTATGATCGTGGCTTCCTTCCTCGCCATTCCCACTGCAAGCGTGGCTCAAGGCCACCTTGTGCCCATATGAATGCAATCGATTCTTGCATCTTTCTGGCTTTGCACTTCCGGACTTGCTTCTCATACTCCCATCCACAAACTCTCACCTAGCGCCACCCTGACTATCATCTCAAACTTCTGAGGCATTTGAATCTGACAACTGATATTTTCCTCTAGCACCAACCCTCAGCTCCCTTTTCCTAGAACGCTCAGCGCTCACCTCTCAGGTGCAAGTTCTCTGGCCTCTCCAGGTGAACTACAGTTTTTTCATCGTAGGTGTGGAAAGATATCCAGTGCAGACGGGCACTCAAATGGCTGGAGTGAAGACAGTCTCTTTCCACCTCTCCGCCTCATCTCTGCCTGTCTTTCCTTAGCTCCATATGCCCAGGCTTGTACCGCAGACAGCATTTTCCCCATGGAGGGAAAGAGGACCACCGGCGGGCTTAAGCCTAAAACATCCTAGCGTACCACACTTCATGGGAAAACAAAGTTTCTTTCTCTTAGCATCCACGTGTCAAAATCCGAGAGGGACTGTGACTGGTCCTTCTTGGGTCAAGTGCAAGAGGAAGATTCTAACAGGCCAGAGCTAGGTCACAATACTGTAGTTTGCAAGAACAAGAGAAGTCCCTAAAAGAGAAAAAGATGTTGAGCGGATAAAAGCAAATGTCAGGGCACCTGGGTGGCTCAGTCGGTTAAGCGTCTGACTCTTGATTTCAACTCAGGTCATGATCTCATGCTTTGTGAGATCGAGCCCCGAGTCTGCGCTGTCAGCACAGAGCCTGCTTGGGATTCTTTCTCTCTCTCTCTCTCTCTCTCTCTGCCCCTTCCCCACTCTCTTTCTCTCCCAAAATAAATAAATAAGTAAACATTTAAAAAAAGATAAAAGCAAATGTCTGGTCTTCCAGGCAATACCAGCCCAGCACACAGGACAGCCTGCCCAGGGTCACGGTCACTGACTTGGCTGCATCCCGCAAAAGTGAATCAAACAGCACCTCCCTAGACAGAGCCCAACACCCTGTACTCCCCCGCACCCTCTGGGCCATAGGTAATCTATTCCAATTGGTAATCCAATACAGAAGCATTTGTGCATTTCTTGGAACAATGGAAATGTTTTTCTTCCACAATGATTCATACAAGCCTGGCTGTGGGGTTTTACAAAGAAGGGAAAACAGATACTGACATCTCGGATGAAGAACTCTGAGTTCTTCCAGAACAAAGCTGGGCCCCAATTTGACAAGGAAGGATCTGCTTCATGATACAAAGGGGAAAAATGTGTCCCGGCTTTAAAGTTAGGCTAACACTGGATTAGAGCACAAAATACATCTTCAGAAGCTGTGTCCTGAGAGGTCCTTTAACTATGGTAAGCCAAGGCTGGCGATGGGAAAGTGAATTGGCACACGTATACATTGTTAGGGGGCATGCAAACTAGCCTTTCCAGGAGCGATGTCTTTAAATGCCAATACCCTTTGACCCACAAATTTCATTTCCAGGAATTCACTCTAAGCAAACAAAAAAAGCTGTTCACTGTGGTATTATTTATGACAGTGAAAATTTAGGAGCAACATGAAGGAATGCTTAGATGTCTTTATGGTGAATCCTCTCCACGGGATATTTTTCAGCAATTAAAAATGACATCTAGGGGTGCCTGGGTGGCTCAGTGAGTGAAGCATGTGACTCTTGATTTCAGCTCAGGTCACGATCTCTGGTTCACGGAATCGAGCCCCATGTGGGGCTCTGCACTGACATCCCGAAGCCTGCTTGGGATTCTCTCTCCTGCTCTCTGCCCCTCCCCACTTGTGCATGCATATGCATGCGTGCACTGTCCCTCTGTCAAAATAAGCAAACATTTTTTAAAAATCAAAATACTATTTCTGATTTTCAGTTTGTCAGAGCTCAAAGACATTGTTAACAATCTGTGTTGGTGATGGTATGGGAAACATGTACTTTTACACGTTATTTAACTGGCAATCGGATAGTATCTATCAAAACTTAAAGTGTACATTTTAAAACAAATCTGCCGACTTGGCAAAATTTCACTGCCAGGCACTTATCCTACAGATATTACTGACACATGTGCATGAAGAGTAAGTCCGTTGCTTGAAACACTGTCTATAAGAACAAAAGAAAGGACTAATCCTCAGTAGGAGACTGGATAATACATTATGGTACATCCATGCAATATATATACTATTAGCTGTGAAAAAGAAAGACCATGTCAAAACCATATGTGCTTTTGTGGGATGATTGCCAAGATATAGTCAGTGAAAAAAATCAAGAAAGGAAAAAAAAAAATGAAGAATGCAAAACAGTATGTCTGGTCTTCCACTATTTGCCTAGGAAAAAAGCTCATTTCTGTTTGAATATGCACAGACTTTCGCAGGATACACAAGCAAGCGATTACAATGTTTCCTCTGGGGAGGATGACTGAGGTCAGGGGTGGCAAAGAGACTTTTCATTGTACACTGGGCACTATGTGAATTTTTTAAAATCATGAGTGTGTATTTCCTTTAAAAGAAAAAAAGATAAAAATTGGGGTGCCTGGGTGGCTCAGTCGGTTAAGCATCCAACTTCGGCTCAGGTCATGATCTCACAGTTCGTGAGTTCAAGCCCTGTGTCAGGCTCTGTGCTGACAGCTCAGAACCTGGAGCCTGCTTCAGATTCTGTGTGTCTCTCTCTCTCTGCTCCTCCCCAGCTCATGCTCTGTCTGTCTGTCTCTCTCTCTCTCTCTCTCAAACATAAACATTAGAAAAATAATAATAAAATAAAAAATAATTTAAAAAGATGAAAATAAAATACATGGGCTCTAAAAAGGATGTCTATGTATGTTTACAGTTACATAGATAAATATCTATATCATTCTGTTAAGTGAGAAAGGTAAGTTAAAGATTGTATATATGGTATATTCACAGTTATGTAAAAGGAGGAAAAATGTTTGGAGAAAAAAGACTGGACGAAAATGAGGAAACGTACCAAAATGTTAATGTTGGGACTAAACCTGACTTATCTTTTAACTTTTTCTGTAGTTTCCAAAATGTCTTTAATAATCACATTTCACTTTACAATGGAAAAAATAAACCTTAAAAAGCTACGTCAAGTTAAAATATAGTATCCACCCATCTTTGCAGTCCAAATGCAGTAGGTAAAATCAGAGAGACAAGAAGTTAATATACCACTCAAACTCCTTTCGACTCCATGATTCTGCATTAATGAAGTTGTGATTTTTTTCTCCTTTTTACTTTCTCCAGCTTGGCAAGCGCTGCCGACAAAGACAAGACATAGTTCATCAATCAGCCAAAAGGAAACTGTATTTATAATACCCAATATAATGACTATGCAGCTGAATGAGCTTTATCAGACATTACTGCATTGCAAACTGATACCACCTTTTTGGAAAGCAATTTGCCTATATGAACTTGCAACTATAAAATGTGGCCCAGTAATTTGACTTCTGGAATCCTAGGGAAGGAACCTGAAATACTAGCATAGTTTATGGAAAAGACCTTACTTAAGAATGGTATGCAGGAGTGCCTGAGTGGCCCAATCAGTTCAGTGTCCAACTTCGGCTCAGGTCATGATCTCACAGTTCTTGAGTTTGAGCCCCGTGTTGGGCTCCACATTGGTGGTGCGGAGCCTGCTTGGGATTCTCTCTCTCCCCCTCTCTGTCTCTACCCCTTCCCTGAGGGCTCACTCTCTCTCTCTCTCTCTCTCAATAATAAATAAATAGGGGCGCCTGGGTGGCTCAGTCAGTTGAGCGTCCGACTTCGGCTCAGGTCATGATCTCACGGTTCGTGAGTTCGAGCCCCACATCGGACTCTGTGCTGACAGCTCAGAGCCTGGAGCCTGCTTCAGATTCTGTGTGCCTCTCTCTCTGCCCCTACCCACTCACACTCTGTCTCTCTCTCCTTCAAAAATAAATGAACATTAAAAAAAACAATTTTAAATAAATAAACTTTAAAAAAAAGACTGGAATGCAACCATTAAAAAAGTACAATTATGAAGAGCATGTGGCAACAGGGGAAAATGTTTATGCTACAGTGTTTGCATGTGAAAGAAAAAGAATACAGACATGCATATATGGAGATGCGTAGATCAGATCATTACAACCACTTCATAAAATGCCCATGAGAAAAGCCCCAGAAGGAAGTACATCAACATGGTCACAATACTTGCATTTAGGTGGTAGGATCTTGGGGAAGTTCTGGGGATTTCTCTCCTTTTCTCTTTTCCAAAATGCTTATAATGTATCCTTTGTTAAAATAATATACTTATAAATACTTAAAAATTTGAAGTCTGGGCTGTTCCACGGGAAATGATTACTCTTTCTGTCACTGAGTCTCTATGTCCCATTAGTGAAAACAAAGGCCCTTCACCTCATGGAATAATAACAGTCACTGATATTTATTACGCAACCACCTTCTGCCAAGTGGTGGTCACATATTTTAGTTCGATTAATCCAGTGAAGTAGAGATTCTTATTACCATTTTGCAGATGGGGACAATTGAGACGCAGGCTAAACGATACAACGAAGAGGTGACAGCATCAGAAGCAAACCCAGGTCCTTCTCGCCTCAAACCCAGCGCTTCCCACCATGTCACAATAACTACCCAAAACAGTTCCTGGGGTCCAGGGTGTGCCACAAGAGTGCTAATGCTTTATATACTTTTTTTTTTTTTCATTTATTAACCCTATAGATATAGATGGCGTTCTCATTTTATAAATGAGGAAACAGCAGCTAAGGGAGGTTAAGGGACCAACATGCCACACAGTTGGTAAGTGGCAGAACAAGGATTCTAACCCAAGTTGGCCTATGTTGGTAACCATGATGCTCTTGTGCCTTCCCACGACAAGGAAAACGCAGACACTCTGAACCTGGGAACATGGGGCACCATCCCCGGCACAGCCACTGTCAAGAAAAGGAAGCATCTGGCAGGAAGGTGAGCACAGTAGGAGGTGGGTTCCCGGGCTGTCCCGGCCAGGCGGGGCCGGCTCTGTGCACACCCAACACACCTGAGGCCCCAGGCTGGATGAGCGGGGCTGTGCAGAGACATCCGTGTGGCCTGGCCTAGGGCCAGCACAGATGTCACGCCCTCCTGCCAACACTGATAGTGTTCATGCTAACCTGCCAAAAAAGCCTGAAGAAAAGCCGATAAAGCTCTCTTTAAGGATTCCTGGTTCTGGGGTGTGTGGAGAGACAACGCTGGTGGAAAATTCCAGCACCACCTGGCTTGGCGAAAGACAGTGAGGTCTCGCGTGTCCTTGACCCCCAGGAGCCATAGGGCCCCGCTGGGACCTGAAATCCAGGACGAGGCTGGAGCTCTGTGCCTGGACCCAGAGGCTGAGCAAACAATACGTTATAGGACTCAAACTCTCGCAGGGAACAGGAAGCCCAGGTCAGCCTTGGGGTGGCCAAACCAGAGGGACTCAGGCCAGAGGCCAAGGGAGGCCTGAGAATGGTCAGAGGGCATCTAGGTTGCGGGCAGAGCTGAGTGGACAGACCGGCCCCAAAGAGAGCTCTGAGGATATAGAATATTGGGGACCCTCAAACACTGCTGGTACAAGTGACCCTGGACCCAGGCCTTTGAAAGACAGCTTAGTGTTACCTGGGATGCATCCTGTGGCACAGTGATTCTGCCCATCATAACATACTCAGAGAAGCCCTTCCACCACATGGGCCCCAGAAAGTTCGTAGCAGTGCTCCTCATAAAAACAAAAGCCACAAAAGGCCTAAACATCCATGGACACGAGAATGTACCAAAAATATGTATACTCTAGGGGAGCCTGGGTGGCTCCGTTAGTCAAACGTCCAACTCTTGATCTCAGCTCAGCTCTTGATCTCAGAGCTGTGAGTTCAAGTCCCACACTGGGGCCCCACATATATATGGGGCACCTGAGTGGGCTCAGTTGATTAAGTGTCTGACTCTTGATTTTGGCTCAGGTCATGATCTCGTGGTTTGTGAGTTCGGGTCGCACATTGGGCTCTGCTCAGGCAGCGTACAGCCTGATTGGGATCCTCTCTCTCTGCCCCTCCCAGGCTCATGTTTTCTCTCTCTCTCTCTCTCTCCCCCGGCCCAATAAATAAATAAACTTAAAAATATACAGTCTATGCATATACTGAAATACTATATAGCCACGAAAACGAGTGAATCCCATAAGCACACTGCAAACACATTGTAAAATAAAGCAAATCGCCATATAATATATTCGGTGTGATTTCATTTAGAAGAAGTCCAAAAAACTCTCCAGACCGAACAACATCTTGATTAGGGACGCAGGCTCAGGTTGTGAAATCAGACAAGTGAGAGAATAACAAGCACAAAATTCATGGTGGTCACCTGCAAGGGTACTGAGTAGACAAGGTAGAATGTGGGACACACAGGGCGTTTTGAAAGTACTGGGAATAGTGTCTTTGCTGAGTTAGGTGCTGGGCACTGGGTATTTGTCTTCATTCTTTTTCTTTGAGCTGACCCCATGCATTACATATACACTCACGTGTATACATAAAATACTTCAGATTTAAAAAGGAAACCTCAAGAAAAATCACATTAGTGAGCTGTTGCTTGTTAAATGGAGGTGGCCCCACACTGGCCAGCTGGCCCCGCTCTGACCAGCCCCGCTGACTGTGAACGCCCAGAGGAGGGAGGGTATGGGCGCAGGCTGGCCTAAGGAAAGGGAGTGCAGAGGACAAAGTGCACGTCTGAAGTTAGAGGGCTGAGTTCAAATGCCATCTGGCTACCAGTTGACTGCAGGACTCTGGGCAAGTAACTAAACTTCTCTGAGATTGGGGCACCTGGGCGCCTCAGTCAGCTAAGTGTCCGACTTCAGCTCAGGTCATGATCTCGTGGTCCATGAGTTTGAGCCCCTCGTTGGGCTCTGTACTGATGGCTCAGAGCCTGGAACCTGCATCAGATTCTGTGTCTCCCTCTATCTCTGCCCCTCCTCCGCTCGCACTCTGCCTCTCTCTCTCTCAAAATTAACCCTAAGTATAATTATTATTATTATTATTATTATTATTATTATTATTTTTATAAACTAAGATAAAAAGAATAAACTTCTCTGAGATTAAGTGTCACTTGCAATAGGAGGCGTAAGCTAAGAAAGACCCTGAAGGCTTTTATCCCTGAATCTTTAGCACAACAGCATCTTGTTTGGCACAGAGTAATAAACGTACTTCAAATACCCAGACTCATCATGAGAAAAACACCTGACCAGTTCTCCGTGAAACTGTCACGTCAAGGTCAACAAAAACAGGAAGGCACAAAAGGACAAATGCTGCATGATTCTGCTCCTACGAGGTGCTGAGAATAGTCAGATTCATAGAGAAAATAGTACAGGGGCACCCGGCTGGCTCAGTCAGGAAAGCCTGGGACTCTTGATCTCTGGGTCCTGAGTTCAAGCCCCATGTCGGGTATAGAGATTACTTTAAAAGATAAATAAATAAACTAAAAAAGGAAGGAAGAAAGAAAGAAAGAAAGAAAGAAAGAAAGAAAGAAAGAAAGAAAGAAAGTTAGTATAGAGGTTACCAAGGGCTGGGAGGAGGGGAAAACAGGGTGTTGTTGTTTAACGGGTACGGAGTTTTTCTGGGATGATGGCAAAGTGGTGAAGGCTGTAGAACAATGTGAATGGACATAATGCTGCTCAACCATACACTGAAATATGGTTGTATTTTATGTTTTGTGTGTCTCGCTGCGATTTTATGTTTTTAAGTTTATTTATTTATTTTGAGAGAGACAGAGACAGCACAAGTCGGAGAAGGGCAGAGAGAGAGAGGGAGAGGGAGAATCACGAGCAGGCTCCACACTGTCAGCGCAGAGCCTGATGCAGGGCTCAAACCACGAACCGTGAGATCATGACCTGAGCCGAAACCAAGAGCCAGACGCCTAACCGACTGAGCCACCCAGGCGTCCTTTGCTGCAATTTAAAAATAAATAAATAAATAAACGGAATAAAAAATGAGACACCACCACAACAGCAGCCCAGCAGAGCCTAAAAAGACCTGACAAGTAAATGTAATGTGGTTTCCTGGATGGGATCCTGGAACAGAAAAAGACATTGGGCAAAACTGCAGAAAATCTATATAAACCGTAGACTTCAGTTAATCATAATGTGTTAACACTGCTTCGTTCATTATAACGAAGGTATCATATTAATGTAATATGTTAGTAAAGAAGGAAACTAAGTGTGGGGTAGATGGGAACTCTGAACTATCTTCTCAATTTTTCTGAAAACCTAAAAATAGGGGTGCCTGGGTGGCTCAGTCGTTTAAGTGTCTGACTCCAGCTCAGGTCATGATCTCACAGTTTGTGGATCTGAGCCCCACATCAGGCTCTGTGCTGACAGGTCGGAGCCTGGAACCTGTGTCAGATTCTGTGCCTCCTTCTCTCTCTGGCCTCTCCTGCTTGCACTCTCTCTCTCTCTCTCTCTCTCAAAAATAAAATAAACATTAAAAAAAAGAAATTAAAAAAAATAAAATCTAAAAATAAACTCTAAAAACTAAAATTACATATAAATAAGTGTATCTACTTAAATCCATATAATTATATATAAAATCACAATTTTTTTTTTAAATATATACACACATATAGTAAAGGAAGGATAAAAGGGACTAAGGGATTGAGGGAAAGAAGTTTCCTGACATTGAATGTAAGGTGTCAAAACAGAAGGCGGGGAGACAGGGAGGGGATGTGGGCCAGGCCCTAAGCCTCAGTTTTCAGGACATTCCTGGGGTGTGGGGGCAGCAGGGGGCAGGGGGGCAAGTTACCAGCACAATGGCAGATCCTCAACCACAGACTGACCACGTCCGTGTTCTTGTCGTTCTCGTCCTGCCCACCTACCCAGAAACAGTGGCCCTGACTATAAGTTGGTCTCTCCCCTGCCCTCCTAAATCTTCCTCCCCAATCTTTGAGGAAGAATGGATTAATTGCTCTTCATTTAGTATTTCTTACCACCGACATTCTACATTTGACATCTCTTCTTCAAAACCAGACCCAGGGCCTGGCAGACCACTGAGAGACCACAGAAAGGCCACCCGAACTGGGAGCTTCTGGCCCCTGGCCCCCTCATGAGCTCCATCAAAACAGAGAGTCTCCCAGTAACACGGAGTCACAGAATCTATGAGGCCACCCACCCCTCAGCCCTTGCAAAGGGCCTTTCCAAGCCTTTCTAAGTAAGGAGCTGAGGCCCACAGGGTCCATGTGACTTGCCTAAGATCACAGCTAGTTGAAGGCGGGGCTGAGATCAGGACCCAGGATTCCTGAACCCCAGGCTTTTCTCCTATAATGTGCTGCCTTCCTGCATCTGACATTTAATGCACTTCTGTTTCTGGCAATAGAGCCGACTAGACACTCTGAACTACTTCCTGCTGAAACGTTAAAACTGCTGGATAAAATGTTTCACTCCTTTAAAGGCACCAAGTGAGCTGGCGAAAAGGGTCAGAGGCCAAAAAAGAAGGGAAAGCAGGAACCCGGACAGGATGTGGACACTGGCTTTCTCCCCGAGGAAACACGCCAAAGCCAAGCAACCTTGGGCTTCGGTTTTCAAGGCCTGTTGGGCACATGAAAGGGGAGACAAAGCCTCGCGCCGGCAAGGTGGGGAATCTGACAGAGAACTTTCTGCGAAGCTGGGCCCTATCTCCAGGACCGGAGTGGGCTAGAAATAACTTCATGAAATAAAACTCTTCACAGAGGAACAAGGAAAACTGCCCATGTTAAGTAAACATTGCAAGTGGGTGGAAAGAAAAAAAAAATTTTACCCTAAGAATTCTTTAACCACAAGCCAGCTCTCATATTTAAATTCATATGGTGGGCGAAACTCCTCAAGCCAACTGAGCAAGGCTTTAAGGGGGCAGGAGAGTTAGTCATATGACTGTCTAGGGGCAGAGCATTCCAGGCAGGGAGAGGCAATTGCCAATTCAAAGGTCCTAAGGCAGGGCCATGCCTGGCTTGTTCCAGGAACAAGAACAGGCCTCAGGGCCTGGAATGGAGACAGCCAAGGGGAAGGAGAAGATGACGTCACAGAAGTAACAGGAGACCAGGTTGGACAAGGCCTGGTGTGCCGCTGTAAAACCGTGGACTCTCTGAAATGCCAAGCCTCTGGAAGAGTCTGAGCGAAGAAGTGAGGTGATCTAACTTACACATTAAAAGGATTGCCCTGGGGGGGCACCTGGGTGGCTCAGTCGGTTAAGCGTCTGACTTGGCTCAGGTCAGGGGCTGGCTTTGGCTCAGCCCCACATTGGGCTCTGTGCTGACAGCTCAGGGCCTGGATCCTGCGTTGGATTCTGTGTCTTCCCTTCTTTCTGCCCTTCCCCCACTCAAGCTTTCTCTCTGTTTCTCAATAGTAAATAAACGTTAAAAAAAATTTTTTTTTTTTTTTAAAAGGATTGCCTTGGGGCACCTGGGTGGCTCAGTCCGTTCAGTGTCTGACTTCAGCTTAGGTCATGATCTCGCAGTTCGTGAGTTCAAGCCCTGCATCGGGCTCTGTGCTGACAATGCGGAGCTGGAGCCTGCTTCAGATTCTGTCTCCCTCCCTCTCTCTCTGCCCCTCCCCTGCTTGTGTTCTCTCTCTCAAAAATAAATAACTTTAAAAAAATGGATTGCCCTGGGGTGCCTGGGTGGCTCAGTAGGTTAAACATCCAACACTTAATTTTGGCTCAGGTCATGAACTCATGGGTCGGTGAGTTTGAGCCCCGCGTGGGGCTCTGAGCTGACGTTGTAGAGCCCACTTGGGATTCTCTCTCTCTCCCACTCTGCTCTGCCCCAGCTCAGTCTCGTGTACTCCAGATAGATAGATAGATAGATAGATAAACTTAAAAAATAAAATAAAAGGATTGCCCTGTGGTGATGGCTGCACAAGAATATGAATGTATTTAATGCCACTGCACCGTATGCATTAAAATGGTAAATTTTATATTCTGTGTATTTTACCACAATTTTTTTAAAAAATGATCACCTTGGGGGCGCCTGGATGGCTCAGTCGGTTGAGCAACCGACTTTGGCTCAGGTCATGATCTCCAAGTTTGTGAGTTCAAGCCCCGCGTCGGGCTCTGTGCAGACAGCTCAGAGCCTGGAGCCTGCTTCGGATTCTATGTCTCCCTCTCTCTCTGCCCCTCCCCCACTCATGCTCTGTCTCTCAGAAATAAACATTAAAAAAAAAAAAAAATGATCACCCTGGCTCCTGTGCTCAGAATATGTGGAATGAAAGCTTGAAGACCAAATTGAAAGGTATTCCCACTAATCTAGATGAAAAATGATGCTGGCTCCAGTAAGGATGATAGCAGGAGAGGAGATGAGGTCATATTGCGAATGTGCCTGGAAGCCAAATAGGTTCCTGACATTGTGTGTAAGGTATCAAACGAAGGAAAGATCACAATGACTCCGAGCTTTCTGGCCTGAGCAACTGGAAGGACAAAACTGCCACTGACTGAATAGGGGGCAGGTTTATAGGTGACAACAGGAAGTTAAGTTTGGGACTTGCTGGCTGCGATGTCTGTTAAACATTCAAGGGGAAACGTCAAGTGTTGGTGAAAAGGCAGAGCCACTGGAACCTTCGAACACTCCTAGGGGAGTGAAAGTCAGAACCACCTTGGAGAACCCTTTGTCAGTTACCTACTAAAGCTAAACATGTGTGTCATCTGTGACCCAGCCACTCCATCCCTAGGTGCGTGCCTGATAGCAATTAAAGATGTGAAGGAGAACACTCATAGCCAGCCAGCATTCCTCAGAATAACCCTAAACTGGACAAAATCCATCCACAGTGGATTCAATGGTGACATATTCACATAATGATGTATTATCCGGCAATGCACATAACCAAGCTATTGCTATGCAATCACGTGGATGAATCTCCGGTCACAGAATATAATCTTTGCAGAGTATAAAGTCAGACAGAGAGAGAATAAAAAGCCGGTGGCCAATTTATTCAAAAGCAGATGAAACAGGTATTCAAACAAAAACTTGCACATGAATGTCCACAGCAGCACCACTCGTGACAGCCAAGAGGTGGAAACGACCCAAATGGCCATCAACAGATGAGTGGATGAAAACATGTGGTATATAGTGATATGATAGAGTATTATTTAGCCATAATAAAGAATTAAATTTCAGTACCTGCTACAACATGGATAACATTGACAACATTACGCTAAGTAAAATAAGCCAGGTACAGAGGCCATATATTGTGTGGTTTCATTTATAATGAAATATCCAGAACAGGCAGGTCCATAGAAACAAAAGGCAGATGAGTGGTTGCCAGGGGCTGAGAATGGGGGATGGGGCGTGACTGCTAATGGTCATGGGGCTTCCTTTCTGAAGTGACCTAGGTAATGGTGATGGCTGCACAACATTATGAGTGTGCTGAATGCCACTGAATTGCATGCTTTAATGTGGTTGAAATGGGGGGCACTTGGCTGGCTCGGTCAGAAGAGCATGTGACTCTTGATCTCGGGTCGTGAGTTCAAGCCCCACACTAGGCACAGAGATTACTTTTAAAAAAATAGCTGGGGCACCTTGGTAGCTCAGTCAGTTGAGCGTCTGACTTCAGCCCACGTCATGATCTCAAGGTTTAGGAGTTCAAGCCCCACATTGGGCTGCTCACTGCTGTCGGCACAGAGCCCACTTCCAGTCCTCTGTCCCCCTCTCTGTCTGCCCCTCCTCCACTTGTGCTCTCTCTCAAAAATAAACACCAAAAAAAGTGGTTAAAATGGTAAATGTTATATGTATTTTACCACAATCAACTAAAAAAAGATAAAACTAATAGGTCGTGTTATAATCAGGATAGTGGTTACCTTGGAGTATAGAGAGGGCTGTGTGGGAGGAAGCACAGGATGCCGGGGGTGCTAGTAATATACCTTTTTTTAAACCTGTATGGTAGTGACATGAGTGTGTCCATCTTGCAAAGAATCATTGAGCCAAAGAGACAAGTAAAGACAATTCTTTCAAGGAGTTTTGCTGCAAAGTGGGGCCGAGAAAGTGGGCAGGAGCTATAGAGGAAGTAGGACGGAAGGAGGATTGTTTTCAGATCGGAGAGACAATCATAGTGGGTTTGTTTTTTTTTTTAACGTTTGTTTATTTTTGAGAGAGAGAGAGATAAACAGAGCACGAGGAGGGGAGGGGCAGAGAGAGAGGGAGACACAGAATCCAAAGCAGGCTCCAGGCTCTGAGCTGTCAGCACAGAACCCGACTCAGGGCTCGAACCCATGACTGTAAGATCAAGACCTGAGCCGAAGTCACACACTCAACCGACTGAGCCACCCAGGAGCCCCTGAGACAGTCATGGTTTTTGTGCACACAAGAATAATCTAAGAAGGAAGGGGGAAGCAGACAACGAGGGAAAGGTAGGAGAGAATTGCTTCAAGTGGACCCTGAGCGAGGCGGAGGACCCGAGGTCTCGTGCGGGAGTGGGGGGTCTGCAGTCAGTCCACCCGCAGGAACAAGCGGGAAACTGATCACATGAGTGTCAGAGCTGGGGAGCAGTGGTTATTGCCCCCAGTTCACCAGTGAGCAGTCTGACAGTCGGGGAGAAGAGCAGACTGCCCACGCTCACATAGCTGGAGCCAGAAGTGGAAACCTGGTCGGCCTGACTGCAGGTGCACCACACCCGGCTGCCCGAGAGCCTCAAGTTCACCTCCCTACCACGCAAAGCAGCATCTTCTATTGTCCACCCTGAAATAGCTTCTCAAACTCTTAGGAGTGGCGCCCTAGGTTTCTAAGCATCCTGGGATTTAATGAACAAGGCTGTTCCACCTTGTCGATATGCCTGATCATATAAAGGACTGGTATTACACGTCCTCCTCAGCCCTCATTCTTCCAGGCTGAAGAATCCTAACTGGGGAGCTTGCCCTCGTGGTAAAAGCCATTCATCACTCTACTGTCTGGCCCCTTTCCAGTTCTATTACAACTTTCTTGGAATGCAGAGGCTGTAACAACAGAAACCACAGTGGCTTCCATTTTGAAGAGCCTTTTACAGGGACATGAGCCCCATTTATATATTCACACCGATGGTCAGCAGGGCTGTGACTCGCCCAAGTCACACAGAGTGACAACAATAGAGCCCAGCAGAGGAGACTTCCAACTGCCGTGACCTCACACCCAACGGCCTACAGATGGGCACATACAGGAGTCAGGGCACATTCAGCTGCAAGTGATGGGGGAAGGTTCTATCAGGCTGGCTTAAAGCAGGGCGCCTGGGTGGCTCAGTTGATTGAGCATGTGACTCCTGATTTCGGCCCAGGTCATGATCTCACAGTTTGTGGGTTCAAGACCCACATCGGGCTCTGTGCTGACAGTGCAGAGCCTGCTTGGGATTCTCTGTCTCCTTCTCTCTCTACCCCTCCCCTGTTTGCACTCTCTCTCAAAAATAAATAAATAAACTTTAAAAAAAAAAAAAAAAGATGGGCTTGAAGCATTAAGGAGGATTTACTGAATAACATAACTGGAAGTCCTAAAGTAAGCAGGCTTCTGGGCTGGTTGACAGGGGCTCAATGATGTCATCACGGTCCCAGTTTCATTCTGTCTTGCCATCCACAGGGGCTACACTGAGTTGTATGGCAGCCCCCTCCCACCAGAAAAAGATATGCCTCCCTCCTAAGCCCTGGAACCTCTGAATGTGACCTTATTTGCAAAAAGGGTCTTTGTAGATACAATTAAGTTAAGGATCTTACCATGAGATCACCCGGGACTAGAGGGTGGGCCCTAAATCCAATGACACATACACCCTTATAAGAGACAGAAGAGAAGACAGACCCGGAGAGGAAGGCCACAAGGAGAGGAGGCAGTGACTGTAGTGAGTGGCTGCAAGCCAAGGAATTCTGGCAGCCACCAAAAGCTGAAAGAGTCAGAGAACATAATCTCCCCTAGGGCCTCTGGAGGAAGCACAGCCCTGCTGACAACTTGACTTTGAACTTCTGGACTCTAGAACCATGAAAAAATAAATTTCTTTTGTCTTAAGCCACCACATTCATGGCAATTTGTTAGGCAGCCTAGGAGACTAATACAGGGGACTAGAGATTCCATGATGAGGGTTAACTTAGGCCTGAACTCCATGCCCTGCCCCTATGTCCAGGGGTGGGGGTAGCTTTTCCCAAGGTCCACAGGCCGCAGGAGAAAGGGGTGGTCTTCAAGAGGAGGAGGGATGGATGTAGGAAAAGTAACCAGAACGTCCACCCCAGTCACCCTGTAAAGACAGAGTGCCATCTCCTGAGCATCTGACGGACTCTCTCTGGGAGAGAGAAAAGCATAGGAAATACAAAGGGTACTCCGAGGCATGACCTTCACACTTTGGAGGTACAGGGCTGCACCGCCCAGAGGTATCCTCCAAACCCTGAGAACAAAGTTGAACACGTGGAGCACAGAGAACCTTCCTCTACAAACAGTGGGTGTGCAAGTGTCCAGGGGCTGCAAAGATCATGCACATGGAGGAGCCCACGGCATCCACCCGGTTGCCTAAGCCAGGACCCCAGGGTCCTCCCAGACTCCTTCCTATCCCTCCTCCCACCCTCGGTCCGTCCCCACTCCTGCCAGCTCTACCTTCCATAACCAGTTCCGATCTGTCAGTGTCCATCTGTCTCCATAGCTATCACTCTGCTTGAGGTCACCACCCTCTCTCACTAGGTTGCAGCCCCCAGACGCTCCCTGCCTTCCATCTTGGCCCCCACCACCATGCTCCACCGGGAACTAGAAGGATCTTCTGAAAATGAGGGTCTGCCCGTGGCTCATTCCTGCTGCACACCTCTCAAGCCCCTTGGCATAGGTTTCAGGCCCCTTTTCTCATCACCTGCCGTCACCATCACCATATCCCTCACCAGCTCTCCAAATACACGAGTCCTCTCGAAGCACACACAGTGCCTCTGCCTGGACAATCCCCCCCACTACTTGCCTGGCCAAGTCCTCAAGGGCTCAGCCCCGGGGCCCTCTTCTTGGAGTGGTCACCTGGAGCGCCCTCCCCTTCTGGGTTCCCACCACACGCTGGGCTTGGGCAGTCCTCCTGTGCTGCCACCCTGCCCTGTGGCTCTGAGCCCCCCAAGAGCAAAAACCAGCTCCCCCACCCCTCCGTCCTCAGCACACAGCATACAGCAGGTGCTCTGAAAGAAACTGATTGGAGAACCTGGGTGGCTCTGTCGGCTCAGCATCTAACTTCAACTCAAGGCATGATCTCACAGTTTGTGGGTTCGAGCCCCATGTCGGGCTCTGTGCTGACAGTGCGAAGCCTGCTTGGGATTCTGTGTCTCCTTCTCTCTCTGCCCCTCCCCTGCTTGCACTCTGTCTCTCTCCCTCAAAAATAAATAAACATTAAAAAAAACTGGAACAAAAAAAAAGAGAAAGAAACCAATGAGTAAAGATCAAACCCGCACTGCATTCCCTTGCTTTTTCTGAAACAAAATTCGTCCTAGACTTTTGCTATATCTCAATGTTTTCCTTGGGGTGCCTAGGTGGTTCAGTCTGCTAAGCATCCCACTTCAGCTCAGGTCATGATCTCACAGTTCGTGAGTTCAAGTCCCGAGTTGGGCTCTGTGCTCACAGCTCAGAGCCTGGAGCCTGCTTCAGATTCTGTGTCTCCCTCTCTCTGTGTCCCTACCCCACTCGTGCTCTCTCTCTCTCACTCTCTCTCTCAAAAATAAATAAACATTTTTAAAAAATCTTAAATCTCAGTGTTTCCCATCTTGGCAGAGCAAGCATAGAAGCCCAGATAATGGGTCAAATCCTACCTTTGTGAGGCCAAAGGGCCAATTATTTCACCTCCCTGAGCCTCAACTCCTCCCTATGTAAAATGAGAATTAATAAGCCTTCCTTCGTAAGGAAAACCACCTAACATATCATCTGGCACAGGGAGGCAGCACAGCGTGTTTTCCTTTCCTTCGCATATGTGCACACTTTGCTTGAAGTCAGCAAGCATATGCTAAGCACCCACCATGCGCCAGACTCTGGGGTAGGTGTTGGGGGGCACGTAACGAGGATGACCCTTCCCTTAGATTTCACAGTAATGTTTCCTGACAGATGTCATCTATAAAATCAGGAGTAAATCCTGCCTCTGGATTCACAAGTGGATTGCTAACCCTCGGGCAGCCCGTTCGCAGGAAAGTAGCCCTGAGCCAGCTCAGCTTCAGCTCCAGCGACCCTCGTCCAGTGGATCTCGCAGAAGGCGGTGCACCGATGGGTCTTTACCGCCACCAGCTGGAGAATCGGAATAAGGCCACAGGCAGCAGCCAGGAGAAATTCAGGTACCTGCCGGCGGTTGCCAAACACACGGCCCTAACTTCTATCTGCCACGTTTATTCAATAGCTCAGAAGTGGTCAGAGGAAATTGCTGCTGAAATCAAAATCCTCTCACCAGAAAAAAAAAAAAAAATTTTAAGGCAAAGCAACTGCACCTTGCAATGGTCAGAATTGGAAACGTGCCTCCTGGGGAATGTTCTCTCTCTGGACTCCAAGGGGAGGACCAAAAAACCCTGTAAGGTGGAGGGGAGGATCTTCTTCAGAAACCATGGCTATGTTTACTCCACGGGCCATTGTCAAGTACAGACCCTCGCAGCATTCTGAAAATCTTGGTGCCCTGCAACCCAACTGAACTGTCCTCCTGCCCATAAACACCTGCAGGATCTAGCTCAGTCCTGGAACCAGCTCAGTAGAAACTGCCAGAAGCGGAGAGGCCGTTCTTTCCAAAGACCTTCGCTTTGCAGCCAGACTCACTAAGTCAACAAAGTTGGAGCCAGCCCCGCTGCTTGCCTTCCTGTCACACCCTCCAACTTCTTCTCCCTGGCCTGCCACGCTCACACACACGTGTACACACACACAGACACAGTCCTCTGGATCCAGCATTCTGTTATTTGCGTGGGGAGTCTGCCTGGGAGAACTGGGAGGCAGAATCCAGATAGGCTACAGCCAGGGTCTGGGGTTTTCTCCTTCTCCATATTCCAACCATCTTATGGAAGATTGGGTCCAAGAAGGTAAACTCTGGAAAACCAAGGGCAGTGCAGCACCAAGGTATTTACTTAGCCAATGAATGTGCTTCCGTCTTCCTGGAAGGCAGTCTCAAATTTCCTCAGTGCAGTGGAACTTTGCTCAGTCCAGCCAGTCACTTCTATATGTAGGAGTGGTCGCCTGCAGCCCTTACGGTCAACCCACCCAGCCACTCAGGTATTTGAGAACAAAGTGAGGGAAGACTTACTCACCCGCTATACCCTCCTGGGGTCTCATGATGACCAAACTGTCCCCACGTTAAGCACAGCACCAAACTAATTTAGGGGTAGAGTGAAAGGGTGCCTTCCCTCAGAATTTCCCAAAGGAAAGAAAGTCATAACAGACAGAAACACACTGGAGCCATCAAAAACCCCCACAAAATTACCTACAGAAATTATGAATGGCATGGTTCTGTTTCTTCTGCTTCAGTGCCAAAACTGAAAGATTTCCATCCAGACAGAACATAAAAACAAAAAATTACCAGCACTCTGGTATTAATCAACCCATGATACTTGAATTTTTCTTTTAAGTAGGCTCCACGCCCAGCATGGAACCCAGCGACGGGCCTGAACTCATGACCCTGAGATCAAGACCTGAGCTGAGATCAAGAGTCAGACGTTTAACCAACTGAGCCACCCAGGTGCCCCCGCTCCATGATGATACTTTCCATACACCATCTCTGCCGAGCTGATGACCTACATCCCCCGGCCCAAGCAGTAACTTGTTCTCATCTGGTAAGTTTCTGTTAATATTGCTTCTCTTGCATTTGCGGCGTTCGAGAAGCAAAACTGACGTTCTCTCTGACCATCTTACTTTCCAACCCTGAGCTTCCACCGGGGCCTCTGCGGTTCTCCTTATATCCTCATGCAGTACCAAGTGGGGGCAGTGGGCACAAGGTCAGCTCATGTCCATCTTCAAAGGTTCTCCCTGTCCCACGGCCCCTCTGGGTCCATCAGGTTCTCTGCATGCTTGAGGCCTGAGCACCTTCCTGCAAGATGGTCCTGACTGCCTACGAGAACCAACAGCTGTCACGCTCTGAGGACCTAACTTCCCAGGACATGCCAGGAAGCAGGGCTCATGTGCCACCTGCTCTTAGCCTTCCCAGATCTGTCTTCTGCATTTTTCTTCTCATAACCCAGGGGGCTTGGGGGAGAGGGACTGAGGACTGTCTTTCTTCAAGACACATAGTCTGTTGGTCCAAAACCTGTTGCCTCTTTACAAGAATAGAAAGAAAGAGAGAGGGAGAGAGGAAGGAAGGAAGGAAGGAAGGAAGGAAGGAAGGAAGGGAGGGAGGAGGAAAGAAAAGAAAAAGAAACATTTAGAAAGAAAATAAGCCCCTTTTTGTAAAACAGAAGATAGAAAAATGTCTTGGCTGTCTTTGACCGTGTCACATGCCTCCACTAAGGCAACGAACAGCATGCTTACATGGAGAGAGGGCGTGAGAGAAACAAAGGCATATCACAAATGTCATCTGGTCACTTGATAAACACGTATTTACTCTCCTTTCCCTCACTCAAGATTTTTGCTGTGGTCAGTTGTGATTCCTTGCTTGGTAAATGACATTGTTTGAAAGAAAGGTCAGAATCAAGTTTTCTCTCTTGTTCCTCCAAACAGTCCCTCAGGCACCTACATTTCTCCACTGGCTTCCTTCTGCTTCTTTCTCTCCGTTCCCTTCTTGTCTCTCCCATCGCTGCCTCTTCCCAGGCTGGCTCACACATCCCGAGAGAAGCTGGCTGGAAGTCACCATTGCCCCCAGTCAAGAGACACAACAGTGCCAAAGGCACAGCTCAAGTGGCCACGTGCATGCCCCAAAACATCTTAGCCTGAAATGTCCATGCCCCCACCCCTGCACCTGCCCCAAGCCAGTACATTATAAGAACACTTTCTTTTTTTTAATGTTTATTTATTTTTGAGAGAGGGTGCAAGCAGGGGCGGGGCAGAGAGAGAGAGAGGGAGAGCAAGAATCTCAAGCAGGCTCTACACTCTTAGCCTGGAGCCCGACGCTCACGTGGCTTCATCTCATGAACCGTGAGATCATGACCTGAGCCAAAGTCAAGAGCTGGATGTTTAATGGACTGAGCCGCCCAGGCGCCTCATTATATGAACACTTTCTAATTCCTACATCCCAAAATGCCCTTTTTAGCCTTCATCTTACTTGCTCTCTGTGAAAGATGGCCATTCCCTCCTTAAAACTCTCTTCTTAGGGGTGCTGGGTGGCTCAGTCAGTTAAGCATCCGACTTCAGCTCAGGTCATGACCTCACAGTTCATGAGTTCAAGTCCCGCGTTGGGCTCTGTGCTCACAGCTCAGAGCCTGGACCCTGCTTCAGATTCTGTGTCTCCCTCTCTCTCTGCCCCTCCCCCACTCACACTCTGTCTCTGTCTCTTGAAAATAAATGTTAAAGAAAAACAAATTTTTTAATAAAAATTAAAAAAACCAAAACTCTCTTCTTAGATTTGGCTTGACTGACACCTATGCTCACCTGGTTCTCTTTTTCCTCCACTGTCACAGCCTGGCCCTGGGTCCGACCTTCCATCTAGCCTTTCGCTGCAAATGCACTGCAAGCTTCTGTCCTCAGCCCTCTCCTCACTACACACCCTCACAGAACAATCTCAACCTGTCAGTGCTGCAACACCTTCCAAAACCTCAAAAATCCCCACAACATGCCCTCTCCTTCCGCCCTCCTCCTTGTCCCTTCTGATGCCAGACACATATATGCAACTGCCTATTGATGGTTTAGCTAGAAAACAAAAAGCCACAGAGAGGATAAGATTGCTAATTTCTGGGTGCCTGGGTGGCTCAGTTGGTTGAATGTCTGAGTCTTGATTTTGATTCAGGTCATGATCCCAGGGTTCATGGGTTCGAGCCCGACATCAGGCTCTGTGCTGACAGTGCAGAAGCCTGCTTGGGATTCTCTTTCTCTTAAAATAAACTTTAAAAAAAAAAAAAAAAAAAAGATTGCTAATTTCCTATATTTGAAAGGAAGTCAGGACCACAGAGCAGACCAGGACCATGTGGGGGTAGATTCCAACTCAAAACAAAGGAGAATTTTCTCACAAAGACCACTAGCCAACAGTGGATGGGCCCCTTCTGAGGCAGTGACTAGAAGAAAGGATTCCTGCACATGGCACAAGGCCAAACTAAGCAATATTTTTTTTTTTAATGTTTATTTATTTTTGAGACAGAGAGACAGAGCATGAACAGGGGAGGGGCAGAGAGAGAGAGAGACACAGAATCTGAAACAGGCTCCAGGCTCTGAGCGGTCAGCACAGAGCCCGACGCGGGGCTCGAACTCACGGACTGTGAGATCATGACCTGAGCCGAAGTCGGCCGCTTAACCGACTGAGCCACCCAGGCGCCCCCAAACTAAGCAATATTAATAGTCTCTCCCTATGAAATTGATACTTCTCAGCTCAGCATTCAGAGATTTAAAAAGATAGATATTTGTTGTTGGGTTTGTTTTTTTTCATTTTGAGTACCTAAAAGCACAATTCATTTTAGGACACTGATTAGAAATCATTGCAGGGCACCTGGTTGGCTCAGTCAGTTAAGTGTCCGACTCAGTTTCAGCTCAGGTCATGATCTCACAGTTTGTGAGTTCAAGCCCCGCATCAGGCTGTGCACTGCAGAGCCTGCTTGGGATTGTCTCTCCTTCTCTCTGCCCCTCCCCTGCTTGTGCTCTCTCTCTCTCTCTCAGAATAAATAAACTTTAAAATTTTTTTTTTAAAAAGAATAAAGAAACGCTTGTTCTCATGCCGGTCTAATCAGCTCTGACACTGGGAAGAGGAGACAAGGCAGAGCAGTATAGTGACAGGGTCTATGACTGTCCCATCAGCAAGGATAGTAGAGGGGACATTTTTTTTCTCCCTAGGACAGTTTTGGTCATGAGGCCCCTCACAGTGAAAGCCACTGCTTTCCCTCATCAGGTTCTGCCTTGCTCACACACTTTGTGGGGCCTCTGAAAAATCATGTAAATGGTTAAATGCTCATTTAACCGCTATGGAGCTGACTCAGATTTCAGATTTGAAACTTGTTCTTGAATCAGCTTCAACAGGGAGGCAGGGAGGTTAAGAAGCAATCCCTGAGCTTGCCAGAGAGGCAAAGGTGACTTAGTCTGGTGCATCGCAGACCTGCCAACGCATGGTCCCCAGATCCCACCTCTAGGCGTGTTCTCACACAGGGGTGAGCAGCCAAGGAAAGCAGACTCCAAAGTCACGTGTGGGTTTAGGGCACGGTCCTGCCATTTCCTGGCTGTGAGATCTTGGAGAAGTCCAAACGTTTTGTCTTTTTTCCTCATCTCTAAAATAAGGCAACTTAGGGGCACCTGGCTGGCTCACTCACAGAGCACATGACTCTTCATCTCAGGATCATGAGTTCAAGCCCCATGTTGGGTATAGAGATTACTTAAATAAATAAAACTTTTTAAAAAATAAAACAAAATTAGGCAATTAAAAAAATAGTGACTTCAGGGGCACCTGGATGGCTCAGTCAGGTAAGCAACCGACTTCAGCTCAGGTCATGATCCCATGGTTCACAAGTTCAAGCCCCGAACTGGGCTCTGTGCTGACAGCTCAGAGCCTGGAGCCTGCTTCGGATTCTGTGTCTCCCTCTCTGTCTGCCCCTCCCCCACTAGTGCTCGCTCACTCACTCTCTCTCAAAAATAAAAATAACTTTTTTTAATAAAATAAAAAATAAAAAAGCAGTGACTTCATATAAGTAATTATAAAGAGTAAAAGATTAAATGGAAAGCAGAGTTCAAAATCCTTTCATACCAATTGAGGGCTATATAATTGCTGGCTTAATTTATTTGCCATTTAGTGTTCCAACTTGCAGAAAGCCCTTGTTAACTGAGTAAACGGTCAATTTTTCATCAACAGGAAGAGAAATCAGTCACAAAGTCACCAACGTCTCTTGGATTCCAATCCCTGGCCAAAACATTATTTTCTTTTACAGAGTACTTTTAAGGGTCCAAGTACCTCAAGCCTTAAAAATGTAAGCCAGGTAACTTTAACTGAAGGAGTAAGGCTTTATCTATAAGTATCTAATTAAAGGGGTGGGGGGGGGGTGTGGGGGAGACAAAAGCGAATCAAATTTTTTCTACCTTTATTTATAAAGAACACAGCTCCTCCTGACACAGACACGAACACTCACACGTTCCAAGGAGGAGCTCGATAAAAACAACAACAACAATAGCAGAACTGGAGGACATCGGGACCTTATTTAACACCAGTCTGTGTGCCCGACTCGGGGATCACTGGGAATGTGTCCTCAAATATGACATCTCACCTCAAACAAAGGAAGACGGGCCTTCATCTGGAGGGTGCACCCACCCCCCCGGCAAAAAAGCTGCACACTCAATCTTCAGCATCATCGAACTGTCCTGTTTCAAAGACCATCTTGGAATAGTGGGGTATCAGCGGAGGTGGGTGGTGCCAACTGGGGTCATAGATCATATCTCCTTGCGGGGCACAGCACACCCAAGGTTTGACCTCCTGAGAAATGCAACCCTGGATGTCATCGGCATCTGCAAGCAGTTAAAAAAAAAAAACAGATTAAAGGGAGAAGGGGAGGTGAGACACATAGCCAAAAAAATGTCTAGGGGACAGACACTAGCCATGTCTTTGTTTAAAAATACACATTCGGGGTGCCTGGGTGGCTCAGCCAAAGCGTCTGACTTCGGCTCAGGTCATGATCTTACGGCTCGTGCTTGATTCAAGCCCAATGTCGGGCTCTGTGCTGATAGCTCAGAGCCTGAAGCCTGCTTCAGATTCTGTCTCCGTCTCTCTCTGCCCCTTCCCTGCTCACGCGCGCTTGCGCTAATACAAATAAACATTAAAAAATTTTTTTCAGTACGCAGGCAGAGCCCTCCTTCAAGGATTGCATGCCCAAGCTGTGCTTCTCAGAGGACGGTTCTTAGTGCAGAGGAAGCAACCGCAGAAGAGCACTGCTGTCTGCAGCAGCTAGATTCACACAGACATTTCTAAGAGAGTAACACTGCTTTCATGTTAAAACTGATGCATTATAAAGTCAACTGTGAAATTTGCATTTTCCCCCCAACATGAAAGAGAAGCTGTCACAGAAATTTCAGCTCTGTAAAAGGTTATCAGGCTGAGCTCACAGATGTGGGTCCTTCATCCAAACTGTCAGCCTTTGGGGCAGCCTGGTAGGTAACCCGGTCTGGGACCCTAGAAACACCACACCTACCATACGGATTCCCTTGATCTGCTTTCAACTCCAAGTCCCAGTCCTCGTTAAAAAGATCAGCAGCCTGTTCCTTGGGCGGGCAGTCGGACACTCCTTCTGACAGCTCCCAGGTATTCAGGTCCCCATCAGAATCCTCATCCTCCACGGCAAAGTCTTCCTCTTCCGAGTGGGTGCCCTCACCATGGGCAGGACTACCATTAGGGATGCTCTGTGCTCCACTGGCTAAGAAATCAACAGAAGAAAGGTTTTAAAACCACTAGCAACTACACAGGGACTATTCACGTGCTTGGAAAATGTCTGGCAGACATACTAAGAGGGCAAGAGTAAAACAAGCATACAGAATTCTTTAGCCACCTGAGCACTTAAAAAAAAAAATGTTCTGTTTACATTTTTCGAAGTAGGATTGATCATTTCTTTTCAATAAAATCTTTTGCCTTAAACGAGGCCATTAACTGTCAGGTCTTATGCACACAGGGAATCAAGCAAATCAAGCACAGTTTATATATTTAAGTAGTTTACAGGTAACTGAGGCAAAGCACATCTGGCAGATGATAAGCTTTCACAATACAAACTTTAATTTTTACTCGTGTATTTCTCTCTTCATCATCAAAGAGCACACGGCAAGGAGCAGTGGGAGGAAAGCAGGCAGAAGAGCAGAACCCATCAGCCACAGAGGCAGCCACCACGTCTCCTCCTCCTGATATTGGGGAGAGCTGGAAGGTCTATTTTCAAAAGGTATCAAGATAATAGAATAAAAGTCTGGGGAAGGATAATGGACCCCAAGTACATGGTGATGCCAGTTCAGAGCTGGGAAAAGAATCAGCCTAAAAACAGCCATGCTATTAACGCTGTATAATAATACCAGCTATAAGCACAAAAGTCATAGGTCAGGGCATGGGTTCTGGAGCCAAACTACCCTGCTCCAAACCCCAGTTCTGTCAATTCTGAATTGTGTGATTGAGCTGAAATGTACTCAACTGACTCGTCAGTAACTTAAACACAAAATCACCACACAGCACGGCAATTCCACTCCTGAACGGTTACCCAAAAGAATCAAAAGCAGGTATTTAGGCAAGACTTGTACAAAAGTGTTCATGAGAGCATCATTCACAATCACCAAAGGGTATAAACAACTCATAAATGCCTATCAACTGATGAATAAGCAGCCAAGATGTAGTACATCCAGACGATGGAACCGTTCAGCCATAAAAAGGAATGTACTGATTCATGCTACATGAGTCTTGAAAATATCATGCTGAGTGAAAGAAGCCAGACACAAAAGGCTACATAGCGTACCCTTCCATTTGCACGCAACTCACATTCGCCTGTCCAGTACAGGTAAATCCACAGAAAGAAGATTAATGGTCTGGCGCGGGGGGTGGGGCGGAATCGCTCAAGGAAGTGGGTATGGGGTGGGACTACTTATCGGTCACAGGGTGACCTTTTGGAGTACTGAAAATGTTCTGGAGCTAAATAAGCGTGGTGGTTGCACAGAACTGTGAAGGTACAAAACGCCACTGGCTTGTATGCTTTAAAATTATTAAGTGGTAAATTTTGTATTTGTGTTTTACCACAATCTTCTTTTCGTTTTTACTCTGAGCCTCGGTTTCCTCATCTGGAATATGAAGACAGGATTGTGGTGTCTTTCTCAATAGAAGGGAAGGGTTTGGTCACAAGGTGAGGCCTTCCCTTCAGGAAGCTCCAGCGGGGCTTCCAAAGGAGGATGCCACGGAAACACTAGGCAGAAAAGGCAGCAAAGAGAACTGGCCAGGAAGAGAAGGTAAACAAGACACAGGGACTGTCCCTCTCCTCGATTCCTTGGTCTCCCCCCACATCCAGCCCAGTCTCCACCGTCTACTTGCCTAGCCGATCGACGGCCTTCTCAGTGTCTCTCTCCTGACCGGAGTGGTCAGCTGGGACAAAGCCAGCCTGCAGGAAGAAGAAACAATTACCCAGGACTCGGATATCTGGGGTGTCCCCAGTATTAAGCTATTGCCTTGCAGCCCCAAACCCACCCCTCCGTCCTCACCTTTGTGAGGGTGGGGCTGGGACGCTGCGACCCACATCTCTGCTTTGCCCTATAGATGTGGCAAGGCTGGGGAGCCAAGGGCTTCGCCCTTTCCTCCTTCAGCAGACACCACCCCAGCGACACTCCGCCCCTGCGGCATCAGCGCCTTCCGCTCGATCCCGTCTACACTTTGCTAACACTTGCAGAGGCAACCTCATCACTGGGCTCTCTCTTCAGGGCTCTCTCTCCCAGGCCCTCAGGACCCCTCCTCCAAGCTCAGAGACCCCAGCAGTACTTGGAGGCTGTGCTTCCTCCTCCGAGATTGGAATTTCAGCTCTGCTAAGGCTCTCTTCTGGGCCTGTAATTTTTTTTTTTTTTTTAAGTTTACTTATTTATTTTGAGAGAGACAGACAGAGCGAGCAGGGGAGGGGCAGAGAGAATCCCAAGCAGGCTATGCACTGTCAGCACAGAGTCCGACGCGGGGCTAGAACTCACAAACAGTGAGATCATGACCTGAGCAAAAACCAAGAGTCGGATGCTAAGTTGACTGAGCCACCCAGGTGCCCCTGAGCCTGTAATCATTCCAACCTCATTCCTTTGTTCCCTCAGCCCTAGGGGTGGTAGCTGTTTCCCCACAGTTGCTACCTCCACGTTCATTTATACCTTTTCAGAAACTCAACATTCTTTCAACTTCTGTCTCCTAATACATGGGGGCAACAGAGCTTTAGTTCCTAAGTGTTGCTGAAGGGAAATCTTCTTCCCCGACAGCCAACCATATGCTTCTCTGCTCCCATCACTCAGAAGTTGCTGAAATCCTGTCCCTTCCAAGACCACTTTAAATGGAACAAGAGATGTTCGCAACCTGCATCCGAAGACCTGGTTTTAATCCCAGCTCTTGCCATTCATTCAGGGTGTGACCTTGGATACATCACTTCAACCACCATACCTGGGTTTCCTTCTGGGGAAAGCAGAGATGACTGTCCTGACCTTGCAAGGGGCTTATGAGGGGATAACACTTATGAAAACACCTAGCACAGAGCAGGAATGTAACATTTGTTGAATTTAAATCCACCTTCTTTGCCCCTACATCGAAACTGTACTTGGCACCTGCCCCAATTAGCTCATGATGTCGTCATCCCCAGATTTAAGGAATAAACTCCCTCTTCTGTAGTCAATGACAACCCGGGGTCACTACTGCAGGTCAGCTGGTCGGACGCCTCGGGTGGACCACTGTCGCAGCCCCCTGCCCAGCTGACAGCATCAATCGCCACTCTGCTCAAAAATCTTCAACAGCCCTCCATGCAGGAGTATAAAATTGACCATGGCTTTCCCACCTCCCCATCACAGCCCGTCGACCTGTTGAGCACCGGTCTCTCCCCTGGCCCTGAGGCTCTGCGTCCCCAGCTCCCAGCCATTTGTCGGGTACTGCCTCACCTCCACACCTCTGCAGGCACCCCCACCCCCACCGTGTCACCTTGGAGAGAAAGCACACATCCCTTCCTGCTACGTCCTGACAAAATCAGTCCATCCTATCTGCACGCGGAAGTTTTTTGTTTTTTTTCACTAGCGCTACATCTTTCGTATCTTACTCTGGTTTAGTACCATCTTCGATGCTTAAACAAGCATTCCATTCCTTCCTCCGATTAATAGCTGTCTATCGTGGCGGGCCCTAAGCTAGGCGCCGGGTTAACAGCAGTAACCAGGGGATTCCTACCCTCACGGAGCTCGCCATCTAGCAGAACTTACTGACTGTAAACAAGGGCAGGTGATGCCCGTAATAACGGTCTTTGGAAAACCAGGAGCTGTCTGGCGCGCAAATGAAAACAAGTTTCTGGAAACCCTGCGTCAAGCCGGGCCTTTGGTTTCAGTAAACAGAAAAGGAGAGCGCATGAGACATCATGTGGTGCTCAGGGTGAGCTGTGCATCCCCACCCATGGACACAGGTCCTGCGGGGACGGCGGGCTCCTCGCCGCCCTCACCTGGCCTCGCTCCAGGCCCGGGGCAATGGCCCCCAGCGCTCGGTCATCGGCATCGCTTCCCATTTAGCAAGTAGGCGGAGGCGCCCCCGGGACAGCCAGCCTCCCCTCCGCTCCCGCTCGCCCACTCACGCCCTCGGCGGCCCCGCCCCGCGGCCCCGCGCCGCCGCGGCCCGGCCGTTTCCAGCGCGAACGCGCGCCCAAACGGCGCCCCCCGCCCGGCCCCGCGGCCCCCGCCCGGCCCCGCCTCGCCCGGCCCTGCCCGGCCCGCGAGCCCCGCAACTTCCCGCCCCTCGCCGCAGGCGGCGGCCGCGCTCACCCCCGGGCTGGGGGGCGCCTCCCGCGCGCTCGGCAGCGGCGGCCCCCGAGGCGGCTCGGCGGCCCCCAGCGCCCGGGCTCCGGCGGCCTGACGGTCCATGCCTGGCGGCCCGCGCCTCCGCGCCCTGGACGCTGCTCGGCCACGTGACGCACCCGCCTGGCTGCCAGCCGGAGGATACGCCGCGGAGGGGCCAATCAGCCGGGGGTGCTCCCGGCCGAGCGGGGCGGGACACGGGTCACGAGGAAGCCAGGGGCGGGGCGGCACGGGAGGGGCGGGGCGCGCCCGACAGCCAAGCCCCCTTCCTAGGGTCCCGGGTTCTGATTCTTCTCGCTCCTCGTGCTCCTGCTCCTGCCGGTGCACAACCCAGGGCTGGCGACTAGCAGGGTCTGAAATGCCAGCTGTTATCCCTACCCCACCACGCTGATGATGTGCCTCAGCCCCCAAATCTCGAATCCCTGGTTAGGCTAATCAGTTACCCGAGTCTACCTGATAGTCTACAAAGCTCAGCTCTCAAAAGTTTGAATGCAATTTAGACCCAACCACATTTGTCACAGGTTTCCGTAGAACTCAGGCTGAAACTGGGCTATAACCCACCCACAAATGGATGAGACAGCTCAGCAGCTCAGTGATTCTCCACGTTAAGTTAATGACGGTTCTTAGAAACCAGGACAGATGATGAAAACGATGTCCAGACACGGTATGACGGTCACAGTAACCCTAAACATTTGGTGCTGTCACTGTAGTCTGGCTGGGCTCCAATTTTTTAATGCTCAAAGTCCGGCCCTCTACAAGCTGAGGGCAGTAGCAGATCGGCAGGGCCTGAGCTGGGGAGGAACCCTTCCCTGCCTTTCCCCACGCTGCCTAAACTCTTAATAACATACCGGTGCTCAAGGTGTGATACTCATTTTAAGAATGAAATAGAAAAGCTAGAAGCTGGGATTCCCTGCTCACTAGGCCACTTTATGACAACCTTTCGGGACATTAGGGAGCTTATTCCTTCATCTCCCTGTAAGGATGTGTTCATAAACCATAAAAGACATTTGAACAAAACTAGCATTATGGGGGTGGGGGGGAGAGGCAAAGTGGGTAAACGGAAGTGGCAGATACAGGCTTCCAGTAGTGGAATGAGTAAGTCATGGGCATAAAAGATACAGTACAGGAAATACAGTCAATGGTATTGTAGTGGACCTGTATGGTGACAGATGGTGGCCACGCTGTGGTGAGCACAGCCACACAGCAGGAGTTGTCGAATCCTTGTTGTACACATGAAATAATGTTGACATTGTCTCAACCACACTCAAATTTAAAAATTTAAATAAAAGTTTTTACTACAAAAAAATTAGGGTAACCGCTGATACACAGTATTTTTTCTCTCCTCTATGTAGACCTTCCTGCAGGGAAAAGAATGTGGCCAACTAATGTGTGAGCTGTTCTGATCCATGAGTCAGTTTCCCCAAATCTAATGGGATCCAGGTCACCACTCTCCCATGGAACTTTCTTTTTTTTTTTTTTTTTAAATTTTTTTTTTCAACGTTTTTTATTTATTTTTGGGACAGAGAGAGACAGAGCATGAACGGGGGAGGGGCAGAGAGAGGGAGACACAGAATCGGAAACAGGCTCCAGGCTCCGAGCCATCAGCCCAGAGCCTGACGCGGGGCTCGAACTCACAGACCGCGAGATCGTGACCTGGTTGAAGTCGGACGCTTAACCGACTGCGCCACCCAGGCGCCCCTCCCATGGAACTTTCAATGGCAGAAATAAAAGCTCTATTATCTGTGCTGTCCACTATGGTAAACGTGTGGCTATCAAGAACTCGAAATGTGGCCAGCGTAAATGAGAAAATAATTTCATTAGATGTAAATTGCCACACATGGCAGGTCTAGGTGAACTAGCCAGATGCACCTTCGCAACCTGCATAACGAGCCCCAAACCTAGGTGTTGGGATGATCCCAGGTGACCCACCTTCATCGCCTTTCGTTAAGGAGTCAACCACCACCCTCCTCACTCTCATCTCTTACAAGCATGTATCTATCTCCCTCCTGAAACAAAAATGCCATGTCGGGATTGGGAATGTTAAACTTCCCAGGACTCCATGAAAAGGTCAAAGAGGAAACTGTTCTTATTTTAAAACAAATGACAAGCAAACAACATTTAGAGTACAAAATCTCAAAGTAAAAATGCCCTAAAATAGACTCTCATATCATTAGGAACTCAACATATAATAAAAGTAGTACCACAATCAGTAGAGATAAAGGGCTAGCCACAAATGGTGTTGTAGAAAATTTAATTAACTGGTTGGGGGGAAGAAAAGGAGTTGTCTAAGGCAAGAGGAATAGGTATCATACACACACATCTTCTGGGTATCAAAAAACACCACAAAAAAAAAAAAAAAAGCTCGGGGCAAATTATTTGCAACAAAGGAGACACAAACTAAAAATATTCTTAATATTTTAAAAATTCTTTTAAATTAGTAAGAAAAAAGTTCAAAAAATAGTCAACGTGAAAAAACAAAGAGAACCAGGAAAAACACATTAAACTTCATTAATACCCACCGCAGGTAAAGTATTGACCTTTTCCTACATTGCATGCAAGTATTCTCATACATTGCAAACTGGCAGTACATATCGGTATCTTTAAAACAGGTATACCCTTTTGGGACGCCTGGGTGGCTCAGTCGGTTAAGCAGCCGACTCCGGCTCAGGTCATGATCTCACGGTCTGTGAGTTCAAGCCCCGCGTCGGGCTCTGTGCTGACAGCTCGGAGCCTGAAGCCTGCTTCGGATTCTGTGTCTCCCTCTCTCTGCCCCTCCCCTGCTCGCACTCTGTCTCTCTCTCAAAAATAAATAAACGTTAAAAAAATTTTTTTTTTTTTTTTAAATTATACCCTTTAATCCAGTAATTCTACCAGCAAATATCACACTCCTAAAGAAATAACCAGGGATGTGAACAAAGATTTATAAGAATCATCAACAGCATTTATAAGGAAAAAATCAGATATACAAGATCCAACCACAAGGCATTAGTAAAATAAGTCATGGCTCATCCATACAATGGAATGTTATAAATTCATCACATGTTTTTAAGGCTATTTAATGACATAGAAAAATAACATAAGTGAAACATACTGCTAAGGAAAACTACACTTCTCCCGGTGACCTGAATGCTTCTCCCAGTGACCACAATGTTAAGTTAAAGGATGTAAAATTCAAACAGTTACCTACCCTACTCCCAGAATGCCCTCTCTGCTCTAAGCCATCCTCCACTCTGGCTTCTGAAGGCCTTCTCTACTGCCCTCATCTACACCCTACCCACATCCTCCTTTTGTTGCTGGACCTCCCCACTGTAGACACTTCTCTGAAGATTAGTCCCAGACAGAAGCCACTTTTGTAAAGTCTTTATCCTCTTAAAGGACTTTTCCCCCCAATACCCAGCATCCTCTTCTGCTGCTTCAACAAGCTCTCTCAGGATGTCCAGCTGTCCCGCCAAACCCTACCTCTATCCCAAAAGCTTCCCTTCTTTTCTGCTAATACTGGGCACTTAATGAGTGAATGAATAAGTGATCTAACAGTATAAATCCAATGTCATAAAGGAAATCAGAGTTTAACTCCAGATGATGAGGTTATAGGATGCTTTAATTTCTTCTCCACATTACTCTGCTCCCTCTATATTTCCTACAACAAATGTACACCATGTATACTTTAAAATATTTTTTTTAATGTTTATTTTTTGAGAGGGAAGGTGTGCACATGCTCTCAGGGGAGGGGCAGAGAGAGAGAGAAAGAGCATCCCAAGCAGGCTCCACCCTGTTACCACAGAGCCCAATGCGGGGCTCGAACTCCCAAACCCTGAGACCATGACCTGAGCCGAAGCCGGACGCTTAACCAACTGAGCCGCCCAGGGGCCCCATGTATACTTTTTTAATAAGGAGAGAACAAACAAATGGAACTGTACTTTCTCCTCCATTATACTGGCCCCTAGGTACAGTTTAGAGCTACTCATTCTTGACCAAGGGTAACAAGAAAAACTCAGTTGTATGATTTCCATATATTTTGAGAAACATTTAGGACCGTACAGTAGTAGGTCAGACCTTAACAAGTAGCTTCTTGCCACTAAATAGCAATTCTCTTTTCTGGAATTAAAAATTAACACGCTAACAAAACTAAAAAAGCATGTCCCAAAATCAGACAGCCATCTTGTCTGCTATCTCTCAACAAACTGCAGATGAACTGCTAATACAAATCTGGCCAAGAGGGCTTACAATGCTATTTCCCAAAGTGGGCTACGTTCTTCCTCTTGTCACAAATGGCCGGCTTGATGCATAGCGTGTTTAGCTACAAATGCTTCTGCTGACTCTCCCTGCAACATTTTCATGGCTCGCCAATATATCTGCCCGCAGTTCTCAGGTCTACCAAGGGGGTGGTTCAGTTCTTCTTTGATGTAATCCATCCAAAGATCTTTAAAGGGAAACAGTATGTTATTACTGTAAACATATAACTAGATCATTGATAAGGCTTTATTATATAAACTATTTAATACTGATTCAATATAAGATTTCTAAGAAGCTGAACTTGTTGCTATTATCTCCCTAGAGCCCTACGTGAAACAATGCCTCTCTCAGCTTCTTTACACTGAGAAGTATCAAAACTTTTTTTTAAGTGAAAACCTTCATTTCAAATCAAGACAATCCACGTATTTCATAAACCAAAAATACTAAATATTTTAGCGGGAGGATTTTGCTGAGTCTCTTTCAAGGTGAAAGTGAGTTTCAACGAATTCATTATAACCTTCTTATAATGCTTAATAAAACTTGCTTAGGTTATGAAAAATGCCATTTTTATTCACCTCACCAGGAGAAAGTCTGCTAAAAACCTTGTAAAAGCTAACGTATTTTTTTACTCTAAATTTAAGCACTATATAATATTTTTGACTTCATAAGTAAACGGGTTTATATGACATACCTACAGCCAGAAATACGTTTTATGGGTCCTCAATGAGGACGATGTGGCAACAGCCAGTGACAACTAATGTCAATTAGTATCCCGCTCCACCTTTGCTATCACTCCCACTCTTATTCTAACCTACATTAACCTTTCCTTTACAAATACCACATTTTTTAAGAGTATCAAACCCAGCAAATCTTTCTCTAATCCAGAGTTCTTAAAAGAAGACCCACAGACTCTTAATCTTGTGAACTTGAAATTATAAGCCAAATTATGTCTGTAAGTATTTATGCACAAAGGGAGGGAGAGGGCAGTAACAGGATACCACCTTTATTCTCAAAAAGGGCCATGACCCACAAAGAGTTAAACACTGTTCTAACCACACTGATGGGTTACAGACCACACATGCAAACAGACATGTCTATAACTGAAGTTTACTTACCAGAATCTACAGATCCGAACTCTCTCAAAGCCCTCTCATAATATTCTCTCAAGTTCACCATCTTGCAGGATTCCTAACAAAATAATCAGACAATCTTGCCTCAAAAGCCTAATTCAGAATGTCACAAATTCATTTCAATCACATTGTTAAACAGCTACCACCCATTAGGTATTTGTAGGGGAGAAGGCTCATGATGTAGGATGAACACAGCCTGGCTCTCAACGTATTCAGAGGAAAGTCAAAATACAGGAGACACCAGAGTGAAGTCAATGTCAAACAGTGATAAAAGCACTTTGCTATGATAGCATGGAAAAAAGCCTGATTAATTCTCAGTTGGGGGAACACAGGCAGGTTCACAGGAAAATATATGTGAATGACCTGAGGGAAGAGGAGGATTTAAATAAGTAAATTGGGAAGGTTTACTCCCTGTAGGTAAGGATTTCTTTCTTTGGCGCATCTGGACTCTGGCACATATTAGCTATGTCCACCTTAAAACTTATTATGTGAAAGCAAAGCCTATATAAATACTAATTATATCACCTGCAGCAAGTTTTTTAAACCCTCTGACTTTAAGTTTCCCCACCCATAAAACAATAATACCTCTTAGAGCAACTACAAGTATTAAATTAAAATGCTGACTAGGAGCACCTGGGTGGTGCAGTCAGTTAAGTGTCTATCTCTTGATTTTGGCTCATGATCTCACAGTTCTTGAGTCTGAGCCCCACATCAGGCTCTGCACTGACAGTGCACGTTCTTGGGATTCTCTCTCCCTCTGCCTCTCTGCCCCTCCCCCACTCAAAATAACTAAAAAAAACTTTCTCTTCACCTAAGACTGTATCCGTTTATAAAAAATCAACTTAACTTCATGTCATACACATGCATGAAAAACAGAATCACTCTTTGTTAAAGGCTCGTAACGGGCAAAGGACAATGCAAAGTCCCTTCTCGGTGGTACCCCCTTTTGGTCTTGTAACCTGCACGTCTCTGAAACCAGTATCATGACCTCCTTTATGGAAGAGGATGCCAAGGTTTAGAATTGCCCAAGACACATAACTATTATGTTATTAATCTGAAGCCTGGTTATTATTATGCTCTCTTTGCTCCTCCCCACTTGCACTCTCTCTCTCTCAAAAATAAAATAAAAACATAAAAAAAATTAAAGAAACAAATTAAAAAAATGTACTTCTTTGGGAGGACCATCTTGCAATATACAAAGAGCCATAAAAGAACTATTATCTCCAGTCCCAGAAATTTATCTCAAGAACCTGAATTATTATTCAAAAGAACAAAGGGGAAAAAAAGCTGTATAAACAAAATGCTTACATCACTCTTATTTTCATTATCAAAAATCTGGAAACAACCTGGATGTAATGGACTGGTTAAGAAAACTACAGGTTTAAGGATAATACTGCAACCATTAAAAATGATAACCATGTGAAAACACAGGAAACGTGTTTACAAAATAATATTTAAAAAAGAAAAAGAAGGGGCGCCTGGGTGGCTCAGTCGGTTGAGCAGCCGACTTCGGCTGAGGTCACGATCTCGCGGTGAGTTCGAGCCCCGCGTCGGGCTCTATGCTGACAGCTCGGAGCCTGAAGCCTGTTTCCAATTCTGTGTCTCCCTCTCTCTGACCCTCCCCCGTTCATGCTCTGTCTCTCTCTGTCTCAAAAATAAATAAACGTTAAAAAAAAAAAATTAAAAAAAAAAAAGTAAAAGAAGAAGAAAGAACCTCCACATGGCACGTATGTCAGAAATAATTCTTGTATGAAAAAAAAATCTTATGTGTATGGGTGTAAACAAAAAAATTAAACAATCAAAATTAAAATAAATATGGTCGGCTGCATTACTGTGACAGAAACACAGACACATTTGGATTTTCCTATATTATTTTAATTTTTTTTAACATTTATTTATTTTTGAGAGACAGAAAGAGATAGAGCACAAGCAGGGGAGGAGCAGAGAGAGAGGGAGACACAGAATCGGAAGCTGGCTCAGGCTCCGAGCTATCAGCACAGAGCCTGATGCAGGGCTCAAACTCACAGACCGCGAGATCATGACCTGAGCTGAAGTTGGCTGCTTAACCAACTGAGCTACCCAGGCACCCCTTCCTATATTATTTTTTAAACTGAGACTTTCTTGTAATTTTCCTTACTTACAAGTTCAGTTAAAACCACCTGAAGCAGGGGCACCTGCATGGCTCAGTTGGTTGAGCATCTGACTCTTGGTTTTGGCTTAAGGTCATTATCTCATGGTTCATGGGTTCAAGCCCCGCATCCGGCTCCGCACTAGCAGCATAGAACCTACTTAGGATTTTCTCTCTCCCTCTCTGTCCCTCCCTCGCTCACACATGCGCATGCTCTTTCTCTCTCAAAAAAATAAATAAATAAAACTTAAAAAAAACCCACCAGCAACAGTTGCTGAGTGCCTACTCTCTACCTCATAACCCAATACAAGAGACAAACGGGATGCTCGGGTGGGAGGAAGCAGCACCTCCCAATCTGGCAGGGAGAGTTTCCTGTATGAGGTAACAGCTGAGCTTTCCACTTTCCAGACATGTACTTTGTCTTCTTTGCTTGATTACCATTCCTTAGCCATCTCTCTGAAAAAATGGCTAGATGAAGAGACCAGAAATGTACACCATATACATAAGAAGAGCTTTTTAAATATTTTTTTTTTTTCAACGTTTTTTATTTATTTTTGGGACAGAGAGAGACATAGCATGAACGGGGAAGGGGCAGAGAGAGAGGGAGACACAGAATCGGAAACAGGCTCCAGGCTCTGAGCCATCAGCCCAGAGCCTGACGCGGGGCTCGAACTCACGGACCGGACCGCGAGATCGTGACCTGGCTGAAGTCGGACGCTTAACCGACTGCGCCACCCAGGCGCCCCAAGAAGAGCTTTTTAAATGATGAAATGCTGCCAGAGATTGGTAACCATTAATTCATTTGCCCAGACAAGGAACACACTGACAGCACACTTACTTGCTCCTTTTCAAACTGGATTATTTTCCTGAAAAAATCAACTGAAAATGGACGGCTTTCCTGCAAACTAAAATAAAGGGAGAAAACTGTTACCTTCCACAAAGACACAAAGCCTCTTACATCCCATGAATCTAATAAATACATATGCCTGCGCCTCCACAACACATGGTTTAATAAAGACCTGGCCACGACGCAGGGCAAGGCCTGGACTTGACCACCAGTCACTCAACAACACCTTCAGCGTCCAATAACTTACCCCTCACCCCCACCAAACTCCTTCCTATCCAGTTTTTCCTGTTGTCTCCTTCCACACTTTTACAGTTTAAAGTTCCCTCTGCCACATCTCAAGTCTTTTCTGAAGATGACCGATAATTCCACTTCTAACAATATATTCTAAGGAAATAACTTGCAACATGGGCAAATAATATTTGTACAGAAATGTTCACTAAAGCCAAATAAATTATGGTGCATCGACAGAGCAGTATATACATAACTATGTTCAATAAAAGATGTTCATGCAGAATTGTTACTGAAAAGGCCAGTGCAATGTTCACCAACAAAATGTAATTATAGTATAATCTCAAATAAGTGAAAACAAAATCTTTAAAGAATATACTAACCATGTGTTTTTTCTCTCGATGATGGGATTACAATGAGTTATTAGTTATCACCCTTTTTTTTTAAATTTTCCACAATAGGCATGAACTGCTTTTATTGTTCAAAAAAAGAAAGACTTGGGGCACCTGGGTAGCTCAGTTGGTTAAGCATCTGACTTTGGCTCAGGTCATGATCTCACGGTTCACGAGTTCAAGCCCCATGTCGGGCTCTGTGCTGACTCCTCAGAGCCTGGAGCCTGCTTCGGATTCTGTGTCTCCTTCTCTCTCTGCCTCTCCCCTGCTCATGCTCTGTCCCTGTCTCTCTCAAAACTAAATAACCATTTAAAAAAAAAAAAAAAAAAAAAAAAGAAAGACTTTTTGAAAGTCTCTTGGATTACTTCCTCAGATACTATTTGCCATACACACACAATCTGGGTGTGAGGGGCTGAGTATGGGGTGGAGAGACGAATAACAGCAATGAAAGAATATGAGTGTTATTTTTTTAACATGGGGCTCAAACTCACAACCCCGAGATCAAGAGTCACACGTTCTACTGACTAAGCCAGCCAAGCGCCCCTAAGAGGACCTTTTAAACACAGCTCTGGCCTTTTTGTAGCCACCGCTTCGGTAAGCCCAGTCCAGGTACTTATCCTTCAGAGTGACGGAGTCGGCACCTTTGACAGCTGAGAGAGCTTTCTACAAAAAAAAAAAAAAAAAAAAAAAAAAAAAGAAACTGCATGAGGAAATTTATAAATATCAAAGCATATTTTCTCTGCCCACCACAAGACTCACAACATGGGGCCTAGACCTTAAAAATGGCTTCAGTGTCTTCTTGGCTTTTGGCACCTTCGCTCCACTCTGCCCAAGAAATCCACAATGGTAGACAAATCTGGTCACAAAAAGAAAAACAAAAAGTTAGAAAATGATGGCCTAGCATTGTGCTCTGAAAACTAGTCACTACAGAGACAGTGTCCTGCTAAGATAACCAATATGTAAAACATGGATGCACTCCCAGTCTGTCCTCGCTGTGACCAAATAAATACTCAGTGCCCAGTAGGAATGGCAGGCCAGAGCACACACAGACTTGTGACCAAGACCCCCAAAGCAGCGCTCTCCTATCAGAGCTGGCTCCCTTCTGTCGGACAGCACTGCCTACAGCTATCCTCAGGCATCTCTGAACTAAGCAATGAAGAGTCCATAGCTGGTCAGACCCACAGCTACCCAGGTCACATCTCTGCTGTCTGGGGACCCACCACACAAGTACTACCCAATCCAGGCTCAACGATCTCATCTTCATTCATGTCTCAGAAACACACACCAATGAGCAGTAAAATAATTAAGAATTTTTCCCACTTTTACTTTCCCACTTTTACTTCCAGAACACTTTTCTCCTACTAACATAAAAGGGCCTGCTAATATATTTGTTTTTCAAATTTTTTTAACATTTATTTATTTTTGAGACAGAGAGAGCATAAATGAGGGAGGGGGCAGAGACAGAGGCACAAAATATGAAGCAGTCTCCAGACTCTGAGTTGTCAGCAGAGAGCCCAACATGGGGCTCGAACTCACAAACCGTGAGATCATGACCTGAGCTGAAGTTGGCTGCTTAACCAACTAAGCCACACAAGTGCAAAAGGGCCTGTTAATATAAAAGGACCTGGCTGGCTCAGTCAGTGGAGCGTGCAACTCTTGATATCAGGGTTTTAAGTTGGAGCCCCATGTTGGGTGTAGAGATGACTTAAAAATAAAATCTTTAAAAACAAACAAAAAAAGATTCACTGCAAAGCTTTAAGGTTTAGGAATATATGTGTGTTTAGGGGCACCTGGGTGGCTCAGTCAGTTAAGCATCCAACTTCGGCTCAGGTTTCATGAGTTTGAGCCCTGCATTGGGCTCTCTGCTTTCAGTGCAGGGCCTGCTTCGGATACTGTCTCCCCACTTCTCTCTGCCCCTCCCGTGCGCACATTCTTTCTCAAAAATGAATAAACGTTAAAAAAAAGTGTGTGTTTAAAGATCAGGCTTAAGGGCGTCTGGATGGCTCAGGTGGTTAAGCATCCAACTTTGGCTCTGCTCATGATCTTGAGATGAGTTCAAGCCCCGCGTCAGGCTCTGTGCTGACAGCTCGGAGACTGGAGCCTGCTTCGGATTCTGTGTCTCTCTCTGTGTTCCTCCCCTCGCTCACGCTGTTTCTGTCTCTGTCTCTGTCTCTCTCAAAAATAAAGATTAAAAAAAAAATTTTTTTTTTAATTAGGCTTAAAAATAAATAAAAAAATAAAAATCAGGCTTAAGTTCATCTTTGGAAGCAAGTGAAAATAATTCTCTATTAATATTTCTCACTTGTAAGATATCAAAACAGAAAACGTTCATATGATTTAGCCATTTTTCAAACAGTGAATTAGAAATAGGCTAGTAAATCAAAGTAAATCCTTCCATGCCTGACCCCTGACCCCCGGGCACAAATGCACTCTGGAGCCAGCCGTCGTCAGGTACGCAACACTGCAAAGGATCTCTGCCTCTCGAGTCTCAAAAGGTTTCCCAGACAGGAGGAAGTACAAGGGACCCAGTTCACAGACCTGGGCTTTCAGGTGTGCAAAAGCTTCTTCAAAAAGCACAGCTACGTCGGGGCTCTCGGAGTCAATCAGCACCTGCAGCTTCATCTGCCACATCGTTACAGAGTCTCTGAACGATTCAGTCCCGGCTACTGCCACCTCCAGAGCTTCCTTCAAGAAGTTGTGATGCAGCAACAACTCAATCTAGAGAAGACAAAGGATTACTGGAAAATTAACTGCAGAAAGCTACATCTCATTTTTTTTTTTTTAACGTTTATTTATTTTTGAGACAGAGAGAGACAGAGCATGAACGGGGGAGGGTCAGAGAGAGAGGGAGACACAGAATCCGAAACAGGCTCCAGGCTCTGAGCGGTCAGCACAGAGCCCGACGTGGGGCCCGAACTCACATACTGCGAGATCATGACCTGAGCCGAAGTCGGATGCTTAACCGACTGAGCCACCCAGGCGCCCCTCATTTTTTTTTTAAACATAATTTAAGCTTATTTATTTTGAGAGAAAGAGAGAAATACAGCATGAGCTACGGAGGGGCAGAGGGGAAAGAGAGAGAAAGAGAGAGAGAGACAGAGAGACAGAGAGAGAGACAGAGAGAGAGACAGAGAATCCCAAGCAGGCTCCGTGCTGTAAGTGCAGAGCCCAACTTGGGGTTTGAACTCACAAACCATGAGATCATGGCTCATAACCGACTGAGCCACCCAGGGGCCCCAAAGCTACATCTCACTGAAGGTGATAATTTCCACAGCATTTCCACTAAGCCTTTTACCATTACTGCCAAAGGGGCATAAAGTGAACAATCTGAAATTCCTTTCATTGCCTGCTCTTATTCCTAATGGCTACCAAAAAACAGAGACGATGTTGAAAGTAGAGGGCCGAAATAACTTAGATTGAAAGTTAAGTTTTTAGGGGCACCTGGTTGGCTTAGTCAGTGGAGCTTACAACTCAGTCTTGGGATTGTCAGTTCAAGCTCCACAGTGGGTGTAGAGATTATGTATAAATAAATTTTTTTTTAAACATTTAAAAAAAAAGTAAAACTTTTAATAATATAGTTCACTATAATAAACCCCACACCCACGAAAATAGAATATACTCACGAAAATAGAATATAAAAATCAGTAGACAAAACCAGTATTTGTGAGGGGTGCCTGAGTGGCTCAGCTTATTCATTCAAATGGAGTTGGACACACAATAAACTAATACAATTTTTCTGAAATATATTTGACACTATGTAACAACAGTCATGGAAGTACTCCTGTCTTAAACTTGGAAATGTTACTTTAACAAATATGGGGCACCTGGGTGGCTCAGGGGTGTGAGTGTCCAACTCTGTTTCGGCTCAGGTTGTGATCTCGCGGTTAAGTGGGTTCGAGCCCACATTGGGCTCTGTGCTGACAGCGAGGAGCCTGCTTGGGATTCTCTCTCCCTCTCTCTCAGCCCCTCCCTCACTCATGCTGTCTTTGTCTCTCTCAAAATAAATAAATAAACTTAAAAAAAAATTACTGAACAAGCAAGTAAACAGAAGGAAATCATATGTGTTCAAAATGCTTATTTTAACTATTTTAACAGGGGGGAAGAAACTTAAAACCAATTCAATTTTTAAAACTGTGGAAGAGCAAATAAAAGGCAGCATGTAATCTGCTCATTTGGCAAGCATTTTTATTGTACACTATATATGCTAGATTCAATTATCAGGAAATCAGGTATGTTCTCTACCACCCCCAGAGCCTCTAACAGGCACAGTTTGATACCTGCCATGACAGAAAAAGAATCATATGCTGTAAGAGTAAAAAGCAGAAGCACCCATCTATGGCAGCGATAAGACAGGAAACACCATTTATGCTAAGGATTAAGAAGAGGGATTTGTGAGAGAAGGCTCTCCCAACTGGCATGCACACGAGGCTGAACTGAAGAGAGAGCTTGGATACAAAAGGAAATCCAAGTTCAACATGGCTGGAGGAGTGGAATGTATACTGGAGAACTGGCAGGTGAGGCCAAGGCCATATTAGGGAGACTGACAAGCTTTATCCAAAGACCATGGGAAGCCACAGAATAATTTGATCATCGATTTTAGAAGATCATTTTGCAGAGAATAATCTGGGAAAACAATGGATGCAGAAATCAGCTAAGCATTTTAAGTTTAGAGGCAGTGTACTGAGGAACTCTCATTAAAGGCAAAGTCACCAGAGTGATGAAGTCGTAAGCTCAGGAAGGGCAGCATCAGAGATCTGGGAAGGAGAGGATGTCTGAAATAGCCAGAGTGGTGAATGACAAGATAGCAATAATGGAAAGAGAGCAGGGCTGCCAAGGCCCCTCTAAATTTACAGGGTGTGACTATCTTGCCAGCATTCAATAGCTCAAACAGCAGCAGCTGAACTCATCCAAGCCTGGGATTTTTCCCAGATGTCATAATGGGAAAACAGTACCTCACTCATGGTATAACACAGCAGGCTAGCATATAGTTTATGCATTACCTAGCTATACAGAAAAAGTATTTTCTAAAATGAACTACTGGGACCTCATCAAGATAAAAAGCTTCTCTGCACAGCGAAGGAAACAATCAGCAAAACTAAAAGGCAACCGATGGAATGAGAGAAGATATTTGCAAATGACATATCAGATAGAGTCAGTATCCAAAATCTATAAAGAACTTATCAAACTCAACACCCAAAAAACAATCCAGTGAAGAAATGGGCAAAAGACATGAATAGACACTTTTCAAAAGACATCCAGATGGCCAAGACACACGAAAAAATGCTCAACATCACTCATCATCAGGAAAATACAAATCAAAACCATAATGAGCTACCACCTCACAGCTGTCAGAATGGCTCACATTAACAACTTAGGCAACAACAGATGTTGGCGAGGATGCGGAGAAAGAGGATCTCTTTTGCATTGTTGGTGGGAATGCAAACTGGTGCAGCCTCTCTGGAAAACAGTAAGGAGGTTCTTCAAAAAATTAAAAATAGAACTACCCTACGACCCAGCAACTGCACTACTAGGTATTTATCCAAAGGACACAGATGTGCTGTTTCGAAGGGACACACGCACCCCAATGTTTATAGCAGCACTGTCGACAATAACCAAAGTATGGAAAGAGCCCAAATGTCTACCGATGGATGAATAAAGAAATGTATGTGTGTACATAGGTATGTATGTATGTATGTATGTATGTTTGTATATATGTATATACATACACACAGACACACACACACACAATGGAGTATTACTCAGTGATCAGAAAGAATGAAATCTTGCCATTTGCAACAACATGGATGGAACTAGAGGGTATTATGCAAAGCAAAATTAGAGAAAGACAAATATCATATCATATGACTTCACCCATATGTGGAATTTAAGATATAAAACAGATGAACACGGGGGAAGAGAAGAAAAATAATATAAAAACAGGAAGGGGACAAAACTTAAGAGACGCTTAAATACAAAGAACAAACTGAGGGTTACTGGAGGGGCTGTGGGTGGGAGGATGGCTACATGGGAAAGGGGGCACTGAGGAAGACACTTGTTGGCATGAGCGCTGGGTGTCATACATAGGGGATGAATCAATCACTGGATTCTACTCCTGAAATCATTATTGCACCATATGCTAACTTGGATGTAAATTAAAAAATAAATAAATAAATAATAAAAACTAAATAAAAAGTATTTTGGGGGCACCTAGGTGGCTCAGTTGGTTGAGCATCAGGCTCTTGATTTCGACTCAGGTCATGATCTCACAATTCATGAGATCAAGCCCACCGTCAGGCTCTGTGCTAACAGTGTGGAACCTGCTTGAGGTTCTCTCTATCCCTCTCTCTACCCCTCCTCCATGTCTGCCCCCATTCTCTCTCACTCTCTCTCAAAATAAATAAACATTTAAAAAGTATTTTTTTTAATAAATTTTTTTTTAAACATTTATTTATTTTTAAGACAGAGAGAGACAGAGCATGAACGGAGGAGGGTCAGAGAGAGGGAGACACAGAATCTGAAACAGGCTCCAGGCTCCGAGCTGTCCGCACAGAGCTGGACGCGGGGCTCGAACTCGCGAGATCATGACCTGAGCCGAAGTCGGCCGCTTAACCGACTGAGCCACCCAGGCGCCCCTAAAAAGTATTTTTTAAGGGTTGCCTGGGTAGCCTAGTCAGTTAAGCATCCGACTCCTGATTTTGGCTCAGGTCATGATCTCAAGGGTTGGTAAATTCGAGCCCCGCGCATCGGGTTCTGTGCTGACAGTGCAGAGCCTGCTTGGAATTCTGTCTCCTCCTCTCTCTGCCCCTCCCCCGTTTGCCCTTTGTATCTTTTTCAAAAACAAAAACTCTTAAAAAGTATTTTTTAAATGTTAACGTACGAACATTTTTTTATAAGTTAACAACTTTGTGAGCTGCCAAAAACAAGGATCACTATTTTTTTTTTTTAATTTTAGAGAGAGAGAGAACACACATACACACAATGCACGAAAGAAAGAGGGAGAGGGAGAGAGAGGCAATCTTAAGCAGGCTGCATGCTCAGCACGGAACCCAAGGCCAGGCTTGATCTCACAACCCTGGGATCATGACCTGAGCCGAAATCAAGAATCGGACACCCAACTGACTGAATCACCCAGACGCTCCTCACTAACACTGTTTTAAAATCAAGTAAACAAACTCAGAAAAGTTAAGTGGTTTGCCCAAGTTGTCTAGCTAGTAAGTGACAAAACCCAATGTAGAAATACCTCAGCGCACTATCCTGGTCTCCATACCAATCCTCACCCACCCCAGAAAGTAGGCATGGGTTAACAGGTTTCTTACTAGAATGTCAGCTTCTGAAACACAGGAACACATCTAACCTCTCTTTATTTTTATCGTACCAATGCTTAATCTGGGCTAGGCAGATATTCAGGAAAGGGATGTTCAGGACAAGATGTATGGGTAAACAAAATAAACCCAAGTTGCGACTCCCTGTTCTGGCTATTTTCCACCACGTAACATTCCTTTCTTTACTGTACAGATTTCATTTCCGGCATATACCAAATACCGAGCGTCAAATGTAATGTCACTCATCTTCCATACCAAACATCCAAATGGGTTTAGTCACATAACACATAACAATATATTAAAACACATGACACCATCATGAGCCAACTGGAATCAAGTACATGTTACTGGCAGTGAATGTGCCCTTACCCACTGCTTGTACTGAAATTCCGGTAGAAGTCTGAGTTCATGTGCCTTCCTGAACGCCATCATGGTTCTTTCCAGCCTCTGAAATCAGAAAAATCTCTCAGTTCGTTACAAACATCCCCACAGGGGTCTGTGGCCTCTGACAAGAACAAGTGCAACCAAGAAAAGGAACTTGAGGTAGTTTCCCTTATGATTAGACCCGCTAAACAGCACACCAAACACAGCCCAGTAACAGGGTGCTTCTTAATCAGGTGGCCGGAAAAAGGATACAGCAGGCTCAGACCTTCAGAATGACAGGTCAACCACAAGGGGAAAGAGCTTAGGTTAAGTTCTTGGAAGCTGTCCCAGGCCCCAAAGGAGCCACGTGTCTGCTCTTTTTACAGAAAACAGTCACTTTCTAGTCAGCCACTATAACCATGTAACGTAGGTCCTCACCTTCTCTCTGAGGAACTGACTGCTTGTCTTCTTGGTGAATCTTTCCAAGCAGAAGGTGATGTAACACTTCCACATGGCCTCTGGAAAAGTCAGATTATGCAGATCACATCACTAGTTCTCTCCATTTAACAGTCATCATACATCTTTCCTTTGAAGGGAAATTCCTCTGAAAAAGGTTTTAAGCTAGTCCGGTGGAAAAAACTAGTTATTCTGATTACAGCTAATCAAACATCTCAAATACTGAGTAATGACTTAGCTATAAAAAGTAAAGGGCAGCCTGTGTGGCTCAGTCGGTTAGGCATTCAACTTCGGCTCAGGTCATGATCTCATGGCTGGTTTCAGTTCAAGCCCCGCGTCGGGCTCTGCGCCGACAGCTCAGAGCCTGGAGCCTGCTTCAGATTCTGTGTCTCCCTCTCTCTGCCCCTTCCTTCCCTGCTCACGCTCTCTCTCTCAAAAATTAAACATTAACACTCCAATATATAAAATTTGGAAGCAAGTCTGTATGAAAAGAGAATTAGAGAATGACAATCTTCTGAATTATCATTTCCTATGTACCATTTCCCCCAAACGGATACCATTACTATTGAAGAAGGTCATCAAAGCTCCATCTTTGACCACCACAGAACAAGTTGGAAAGGCAGGCACACTGTAAACTAGCACAGAGAGAATCCTGAAACTGACGTTGGTAATGGGAACGGAAGCTTCGGCTTCCCATTCGTGAATACTAACTTCGACACCACCCCAAGGTTTGGTGAAGTTCACCTGTAGGGAGAGTCTTCACCGCCTCTTCATACACAGCACAGCACCTCTCCTCCTTCCGGCCCACCTCCACTGCTCTGGCTTGTTTCGTCGCAGGCTGCTCTCCTCCTGGCTGTGACTCTATCTCTAATTCTCGCCGTGCCACATAATCCCAAGTGAGAGGGTCATCTGTGTGTAGAGCCTGAAGGCTGAAAAGCAGTTCACTGGCATCAGCCCTATGACACGAAACTTAACTCAGTATCAAACAGAGACAGTCCCCAATGCTCTAAAAATGCACCCAGGGGCACCTGGGTGCCTTAGTCGGTTGGGCAACCGACTTGGGCTCAGGTCATGATCTCACGGTTCATGAGTTCGAGCCCCATGTCGGGCTCTGTGCTGACAGCTTGGAGCCTGGAGCCTGCTTCAGATTCTGTCTCCCTTTCTCTGTACCTTCCCTGCTTACACACTGTGTCTCTCAAAAGTAAACGTTAAAAAAAAAAAAAAAATTTAAGAGTGCACTCGGGACACCCCTTTAACAATTCCATTACCAGGAGACAATTCCCCAGCAAGCCCTCCAGAGATCTTCACGCTCACTGTATAAATTTTGTCAATCAATCAGAGTTGTGGCACATTTATTAGGTTTCAGAATGTTTCAGATTTCATTCACAAGTTAGCTCTCAAAGTTAAATCAACAGGTATGTGTGATGAGACAGTCCTTGAGCCCTGGAGAACCTTATATCCAAGCTCTTGATTTTCTGTAACAGAGGCAAGGAAAAAAAAAAAAAAGCACGACCTAAACCTCTACCAAAGCTCTGAAGGCATCCAAAGGGCAAACAAGCCAAGTTCTGTTTTATCTCCTGTGAAAGTAAGGGGTGCTACCTAAGAGTGATATACCCACAAGGCAGGCTGCAAAAAATTCTCAAACAATATGCTCCAACATTGAAGAATAAAATAACCTACAGCAATCACTGCAAACCTTTATGAGGACCACTCTCATTCTATGGACAAAAGACATGCCAGAACAGCAGAAATATACGTCTTAATATCAGCTGTACGATATGTTTGTCACTGAGTAAAGACAAACTAACTCCCAAGAGAAGCCCAGAAGTGAGTCAAACAAGTTCTCCAGAGATATTTACTTTTCTATGACTTACTATGATACAAAAGCCCTAAAACCTTGCTTTCTTCCAAGGACTTAGCACAGTGTCTTCTTTCCCTCTTTCTAAACACCCAACCTCAAACTTTTACCACAAGATCGGAAATAGACATATTCACCTTTCCACGAACTTACTTACTCATCATAAATTTCTCTTTGCAGATCTTTGGCAAAGTCAAATAGCTGTGCAATTGTAAGCAGTGACACATGAAATTCTGCACCTAAAATTTTAAAAATTGGGAAGGGGAGTAAGACTGTCAAGTGTCATTTTACTGTAAAGAACCACTTTCTTCTACAAGAAAGTACCACTTTCTTGATGTACTAGAGCTAATTCTTTTGTATTATTTGAGAAATAGGACAAAACAGAAAAAAAAATCACCCATAGCCCCACTACACAAGCAAAGTCATTAGTGATATTTTAGAGTATTCATAAGTACTTCTTTTCTTCTACTAAACATCTTAAAAGCATAAAGAAATGTTCTAAATCACCTATTTCTTTCCAACTCTCCATGTGAATTAAATACTCGATAAACTTACTGAAATGTTCAAGTATACCCTAAGGGGCTATCAATGTTTTCTGAAAGAAACAGGACACTATTCCCATAGAATCTTATATACACTCTAACAGAATTTCTAACATAAATTTTCAACATTAGCTAAAGGTCTTCCTCCCTTTTAATTTTTTTAATGCTTATGTTTTAGAGAGAGAGAGAGAGACAGAGTATGAGTGAGGAAGGGCAGAGAGAGTGGGAGACGCAGAATCTGAGGCGGGCTCCAGGCTCCGAGCTGTCAGCACCGAGCCCGATGAAGAGCTCAAACTCACAAATGCAGAGCTCAAACTCACAAACTACAAGATCATGACCTGAGCTGAAGTCAGTCGCTTAACCGGCTGAGCCACCCAGGCGCCCCAGTCTTCCTCATTTTAAATAGAACATTGTGGGGTGACTGGGTAGCTCAATCAGTTAAGCATCAAACTTCAGCTCAGATCATAATCTTGCAGTTCATGAGTTCAAGCCCCATGTCAGGCTCTGCACTATCTGCACGGATAATGCAGAGCCTGGTTGGGATTCTCTCTCTCTCTCTCTCTCTCTCTCTCTGCCACACCCTGCCCACACATATTTGCATTCTCTCTCTCTCAAAATAAACATAATAAATAGAATGTTGCACTTTCCATCATAAATATTCAAAACATACGTACCTTTAATTATGTTCACAGAATTTTTGTAGATAATCCGTGCCAACTCGCCCTTAAGGATTTCTTCAGGATAATCAAGATTCCCCTAAAGAGTATTATAGTAAACATAACAGATAATGCCAGTAACTAGAAAAAGCACTAGGATAAAAATTAACAGCCCTAGACTATCTGTGCCATATGACCTCTGGCAAACCACGTCTCTCTCTGGGCCACTTCCCTCACTTGTAAAATGTGCAGCCTGAACAAGACCACTGATCTTCCCAATGTGTTCTCTCAGGCTCCTAGAGCAATAGCAAGATCACATGGCTTAAGGCCTGACTCTACTTGGACCAGAGCAGGTCAGGTTTTACATGGCTTGTTTACCCTTCTGGGTAAACTTTTATTTGAATAAAAAAGTTCACAGCTGGAAACCACAATAACAGATGATAGCAAAGTTCCTTTTTCAGCTCAAACATTCTAAAGCTTTTCTTTAAAATTACCGTCACCAAAAAAATTATATAAAAAGCTAGGAACCACACATTTCACAACCTTCCTCGAGCTCCTTCAACCCATTAGTATGTCATTTAATGAAACCATAAAGTATTAGGGAAACCATTTACCCTTCGATCAGTAATAAATTATTTTGAGGACTACTTCAAACAGTCCAAATGTGTATTTTTAAAGCACAGAATTCCATTTTTATTACTAAGCCCGTTTAATTAAATGAACTCTAGATTCATCTCAAAGTTTCAAAACTGGCATTAAATAAAAAATACATTTAAAAAATTGTCTCTTATTCCTAAGAAGGCTCAAAGCACTATTAATTGTTAATGTGTGATGACATGTTCGGATCTTACCACATCCATTTTGGCCTTTTCAAATTCTTCCTTTTCCTTCCTCAGTTTCTCAGTATGCATCAGCTCCATCCTAAAGTACTATACAAGGGAAATTATAAACTGAAAATCTTTGGAAATATATATTTTTTTAATTAGAAATATATAAGATGCCATTTTTTACCCATAAATATCAGATCTGTGAAAGTCTGGGGATAGCGTGATATTTTTTGTTATGAAACTAGATGACACTGACAAGAAGGGAGTTCCTTGTGATGGTAGAACAGCTCTGCATTTTGATTGTGGTGGTGGTTACACAAATCTACACATGTAAAAAAAAAAAAAAAAAAAAATGACAGAGAACCAACCATATGCACACATTAGACCAATGTCAATTTCCTGATTTTAATATATGTATTATAATTTCATAAAATTAACCATCAGGAGGTGCCTGGGTGGCTCAGTCGGTTGAGGGACTAACTCTTGATTTCAGCTCAGGTCATGATCTCACAGTTGTGGGATCGAGCCCTGTGTTGGGCTCTATGCTGACAATGCAGAGTCTGCTTGGGATTCTCTCTCCCCCTCGCTCTCTGCCCCTCCCCCACTTGCATTCTCTCTCAAAATAAATAAATGTGAAAAAAAAGTTTTATAAATTTCTTAAAGTTTATTTATATTTTGAAGGAAAGAGAGACAGCGTGAGCGAGACAGGGGGACACAGAATCCAAAGCAGGCTCCAGGCTCTGAGCTGTCAGCACAGAGCCCAACACAGGGCTCAAACTCCCGAGCGGTGAGATCATGACCTAAGCCAAAGGTGGACTCTTAAACCGACTGAGCCACCCAGGCACCCTCTAATTTACTTTGAAAAAGAATAAGGAATAAACCTATTTCTATTTTTGGAAATACCAGTTTGAGTATTTAGGAAAACTTCAAAAAAACATAAACAATACTTCCATAAAATAACCTTATAACGGCAGGGAGGAGTGATACTTATTGTTTCTCAATCAAAATACTACAGGTAGCAAAGGGATATCGAAAAGAATATGAAAACAAGGGAAGAAATGCTGAGCTGCAATATAAAACATCATTAAAGAACTACAAGACCAAAAATCACTAGTTAGGACAGCTACAGAACCTACAAGCATAAAGACCCAAATCGGGGTGCCTGGGTGGCTCAGTCAGTTAAGCATCTGACTTTGGCTCAGGTCATGATCTAGTGGTTCGTGAGTTCGAGCCCTGCGTTGGGTTCTGTGCTGACAGCTCAGAGCCTGGAGCCTGCTTCAGATTCTGTGTCTCCCTTTCTCTCTACCCCTCTCCTGCTAGCGCTCTGTATCTCTCTCAAAAATAAACAAAAAAAAAAAAATTAAAAAAAAAAAAGACCCACATCTTTTTCCATCAAATAAGGCTTCATTTTCAATTGAAGACAAGACAGTAGTTTCTCCCTTATCCTAACAAATACCTCAAAAAAGGGCAGCTTCTAAAAATACACCATTTTTAGCACTTGCTTTTTTCTTAATTGAAAGTCTGGCCATCACTGTTCTAGTGCCTCCCTCTAAGGCGTTAAGTCCAGCAAGAGGGGAAGGAGGGATATATCTCAAGAAAAAAGAGACAATAAGAATAAGTGGGGAAAAATGAAGAGAAGCCAAAAGAAGAAGATAGAAAAAGAGAGAGAAAGGAAGGAGAGAAAGAAGATAAGAAGTAGGGAAGGTACATGCAAGGGAAAAAACAACAAAGGTATAAAGATGGCTGAACCCTGGCCCCACAACGAAAATAGGTAGGGTCCAGTTCCCCACCCCTCCCAACCATAATGGGCAGTAAGAGTTCTAATCTCTAACAACCTGGAAGATGCACACGGTCAACACCTAATACTGGCCAAGAAACAGCTTCGCCACTCTCCTCTTCCAGCAGCTCCTCTACTTATCCCTAGCCTCCACAAATCCAAGTCTTTTTAACTTAATCAAGAATGTAAGTCTACAGAGGACCAAAACCGAGACATCACTCTTTCACCTTACAGGTACACAACTCACTTCTTGATAAAGTTTTGGGCACTCTGGATGAAAGCGCAGAGCTCGAAGAAATAGTTGTCTTGCACTTTCTGAAGATAAGCGATCTTCCATTTCCCATTTGGCTGCCATAATCCACAAAGCTATATAAATAAAAAACATCAGACTTCATTTCAATAAATCAATCAAGTCAGACTAAAAAAAAAAAAGATCAATGCTCCTATTTTAATACTCAAAGAATTTTTTTTAATCTTCCCAAAAGAGGAAAGGGATGGAGAGAGGGAATTTCAATGGTTATTTGTAAAGTATTGCTGCTTTAACTAAAATTAGAGTATTCTGGGGCACCTGGGTGGCTCAGTGTGTTAAGTATCCGAGTATTGATTTCAGCTCAGGTCATGATCTCACAGTCCATGGGTTCAAGCCCCGTGTCAGGCTCTGAGCTGATAGCACAGAGCCTGCTTGGGATTCTCTCTCTCCCTGTCTCTCTGCCCCTCCCGCATGCTTATGTGTACTCTCTCTCTCAAAATAAACTTTAAATAAAATAAAAATAAATAAATAAAAATTAGAATATTCTGAAGCGAAGAGGTAAATGATAACATCTGTGGGTACGTATGTGCCTCATTCAATCTAAGATCAACATCACTATAAGTCACATATAAACTTTAGAACTATAAAAATACTGGAAGAAATTGTGCATCTTAGAATCAATGAAATAAAAATATTTCACTCTTTTTCTTTATTTAAGTAGCTTATAATTTCTTTTGAATGGCTCAACATTAAAAATAAAATTTTTATCACACCTGTTGGGAATAAAGGCTTTAAAAACAAAAACCTTTGTCTTTCTACACAGGAAATCAACGTCGAGTTAACATTCCAGCTATTTCCCTAGAAACTTAATAAAAGTCAGCTATGTTACCAGACAAGACTGCCTTCGGTAAAAATGACTCATGGTTAGTAACCACGTCTGGACTAGAAGGGTTATTAATGAGAGAGCATGACTGCTTTGGGCTTTCCTGAGCATGTGACTCCTGAAATTGAGCACAGTCCTTTCTAGGATCCCTGGAAGCTGTGCCCATCCACAGGACTTCTAAATCAGAGCTGTTTCTCCACCCATTCACATGGTCTCATTCCCTCACACCTGAACTGTCATCTTGGGGACCAAAGACTGGCCTCCAAATTGCTAAGAGTACTCTACTAAAGACTCTCACCTAATGCTGTATCCTCTGGTGAATTAACTGGTGCCAAATGTGGCCTATCTTAGCCTGTGTAGCGTGAACCTGGTTGAGCCTAATACTTGAGAATAGGCACTGGAGTACCTCCCCTATAAGATTATGTGCTATTTCACACAGTATTCACAAGAGACGTCTTTCTCTTACAAAACATGAGTACCTAATATGTGCCAGGCACTCTTGCAAAATCTGAGTTAACATTTTCCCCTTTAAGTTTTTAAGTTTTCCCCTCTAAGTGCCCCTTAAATGTGAATACATCCAAATAGAATGCCTCTCAAAGGACCAAAGAGTTTCTTTTATCATCATCTAAAAAGAAACTTAGTGGGGTGCCAGGCTGGCTCAGTCAGTAGAGCAGGTGACTCTTGATCTCTGGGTCATGAGTTCAAGTCTCATGTTGCATACAGAACTTTTTTTTAAACTTTTAATGTTTATTATTTTTTTTAACGTTTATTTATTTTTGAGACAGAGAGAGACAGAGCATGAACAGGGGAGGGGCAGAGAGAGAGGGAGACACAGAACCGAAACAGGCTCCAGGCTCTGAGCTGTCAGCACAGAGCCCGACGCGGGGCTTGAACTCACGGACCGCGAGATCATGACCTGAGCCGAAGTCAGACACTTAACCGACCAAGCCACCCAGGCGCCCCTAATGTTTATTTTTGAGAGAAAGTGGGAGAGGGGCAGAGAGAGGGAGACAGAGGATCCCAAAAAGGCTACACACTTGACAGCAGAGATCGATATGGGGCTTAAACTCACAAACCATGAGATCATGACCTGGGTCAAGGTCGGAGGTTTAACGTACTGAGCCAACCAGACGCCCTACACAGAGCATATTTTTAAAAATAACAATAAAATAAAGTAAAACATACTTTAAAAATAAATGAATAAAATACTTTTTAACATAAATAAATAGTAAGTAAATAAATAAGTAAATAAAAAAGAAATTTAGTCCTTCTTGCCCACAGGTACAATACTCAACACAATAAATGATACACAATATACAGGGATGAACTAAGAGGCAGCTATTCAGAAACCAGAACTGCTGAGGCCTAGTACCTATGCTCAAGTTCTCAAACTAATTTCTTTTAGGTTTATGAAGCAAAATAAATGCCAAAATAGCTTGAGTCTACACAAAAGGTAGAAGAACTGACAAGGATCTCACCATACCTGGCTTGTTTGAATGAATGGCCAACATGGCAGAAAATACCTTGCTAAGTTGAGCTTTGGTGGCCTGTAAGAGAGAAAAAGCAATTCTACTTCCTATACGCTGAACTCATTATTAGTCATCTCTAAGTGATCTGTACTGTTTCCTTACCAACTTAAAATCCAATGGGGCAAGATATGCTCTTGTAGGGACATAGAAACAAATATAGACACACTCATAGTTTTTTCTACCTAAACCACTACATGCAAACATTCTAAGTATCTAAACAAATCTAACTTTACTAAATAAATACACACAACAAAGATCATCTTCTGACTTAGAAACCATTTATATAGTCTTCAGATATGCAAATGTTGTTACACTGAAGTTCAGCCTTCTTGAGTCTTTTCCGATTTACTAACCCCACAACGTTGGAGCAAACATGGAGTTCAGTACTCAAGCACGGAGCTTAAAAGGCAGACTTACTAAAAGAACAAGGAAGCAAGACACAACTGCGCAATACTCACCCATTTCTTACAAAAGACTATATAGGATAGCCAAAGTTGAACATCATCCTGCAAGAAAAGCAATGTAGTAAGCTGCTCGAATTTGAACTTAATACATAATACTTTTGCACTAATTACCTTTTTTTAGAAAGAGAGGGAGATTTCAGGAAAGCCAATGTGTTACACATGGCTCAGCCTATTAGGCTGTTACTCACTGAGGTCTTAGATCTCTTAAATGTGTTAACTCCATCTGGCCACCCGTTCTCACCTACCATGCTCCAAGACAAAATTTGTTGTCTATCCAATTTGCTCAATGCGGTTTTGTTTTCATTTCTTTAATGTGTATTTATATTTAATGGTGGGGGGAAAGGGGGAGGGGCGGCGGCGGAGGGGGCCAGGAGACAGAGGATCCAAAGCAGGCTCCATGCTGATAGCAGAGAGCCTGATGTGAGGCTCGAACTCACGAACCGCAAGATCATGACCTGAGCTGAAGTCAAACATTTAACCAACTGAGCCACCTAGGCGCCCTTTGTTTTCTTTTTAAAAATATTTTATTTATTTTTGAGAGAGAAGAACAGGGGAAGGGCGGAGAGAGAGAAAGAGAGAATGTGAATTCAAAGCAGGCTCCATGCTATCAGCACACAGCCTGACATGGGGCTCAAACTCACAAACCGCAAGATTATAACCTGAATTATGCTTAACAGACAGAGCCATCTAGGCGCCCCTTGCTCAATGCAGTTCTTAAATGGTCTCAATCAGGGGTAGCAACCCCAAATTTGTCATTCCCAGGATCTAAAGTACTCCCAGTCCCAGAGCCCAACTTGAAGAACATCAAGTTAGTAAGGTGCTGCCCCTACTCTAACCATTTATCTTCCACCTCCAAGTCTTCAGTGTTCTTCACTTAGAGATTTATCCATACATCCCAAATTTCTAATCCTTAACCATGTATCATATCCACCTTTTTCAGTACCATCCTCAAAGAAGAACTATAAGGTAATGAGATCAATTTTCTTCACGGTTTGATAAGTGGTTTCAAATAATACCATTATTAGGTTAAATATTGAGACACCCAAGAATAAACAATACATTTGAATACCGAAACATAATACATATAATACGTATCTTTACATCTCTTACAATTAAAGATGCTCTGATAACTTACTTTCCATTTTGCTGAAGCACGCCGGAAGACACCTTGTACCCGGTGTACAATAGAATTCTCAATCTCATCCTTCTTAAATGAATACCCGATGCGCTTAAAGGTGACATTAAAAAAAAAAAAAAAAAAGCCTCAATTTAATCACATTTATCCATAACAACATTCCTACTTGATCTTAAACTGTACTGATAGGGGTGCCTAGATGGCTCAGTCAGTTGGGCGTCTGACTCTCGATTTCTGCTCAGGTCATCATCTAACGGTTGGTTGAAATCAAGCCTCGCATCAGGCTCTGTGCTGACAGTGCGGAGCCTCCTTAAATTCTCTTTCCCTCTCTCTCTGCCCTTTCCCACTTGCGTGCACTCTCTCTAAATAAATATTTTTAAAAAGGTGCTGATAAAGAAAACAAATGATTACAAACATCCATTATGAACACAGCACCACACAATTTATCAGTGCCAACTGCTTCCCAAACCCAAGTTCTAGCTATAGAGCCACACTACCTAATCTAAATTTTTTCCAATTTCCAGAATATCTACTTACAGTTCTTCTTCTCTGAATCAACTCCAAAAGATTAATTTCATACTATGGAAGAAAAACATATAAGAGAAAAAAAAAAATTTATAACCTTTTAAATTATAACCTTTTAATTTATAAACCTTAATTTATAACAGGAACTGCATTTAGTTAAAATCATAAAGTAAATAAAAATCAAGAATATAAAACAAGATTGGGGCAGCTTGTCGGCTCAGCCGGTAAAGCATGCAACTCTTGATCTTTGGGTCATGACTTCAAGCCCCACGCTGGGCATAGAGCTTACTTTAAAAAAAAATTTTTTTTAAAAAAGACTATAAAAGAAGATAATATGCTATCAAGCATAATTTGTAGTAAATGTCTGTTAAAAGTCAGTGATAATTCACCTTACATCTACAAAACTCATAAATCCATATGTTAGCAAGCATATAAACATCTTAGATGCTTTCAAAGAAAGTATGTTTCTAAAATCATAACATTTCTAAGATTTGGGGCTCCTGGCTGGTTTAGTCGGAAGAGCACACAACTCTTGATCTCAGGGTCATGAGTTCAAGCCCCACGTTGGGAATAGACATTATTTAAATAAATAAACAAACTTTAAAAAAAAGAAAAGAAAAACTTAAAAAAAAAAGACATAAGGTTCATAATATCAGACTTTCTAGTCTACAACAGCATGTTCCAACTTTGAGTAAATTAACCATGCAAAAATGTTAGCTTAACATAAGCAAATGAAAGACACAGTTGTGCCTAATTGGTTCTCCCTACCCTACCCTCTGAAGGACCACTTAAAACTTCTTAAGGTTCTCTAAAAACTACTACTATTCAATTCCTCTCTAAGCCTCAGTTTGAAGACTGTTAGAGACACAAAACTTAAGGCTTCACAAGATTCTATGCTTCATTTTACAAGTGCTTTATGAAATATTCAAGCACACAGAACACCCAAGCAGCTATTACACAGCTACATCAAAGCCTACATTTTATTAAACTTGCTTCAAAGTCTTTACAAATAAAACATTTCAAGTAAAGGTGAAGTTCCCTATGTATCATGTCTAATTCCACTCTTTTCCCTCCCCAGAAAAAATGACTATCTTGACTATCATTCTTAAGCAAAACTTTGGACTTTATTATAATGCTTTCTTGAATGCTTTTTTTTGTGTGTTTTTTTTTTTAATACTTATTTATTTTTGAGAGAGAGAGAGAGAGAGAGAATGAGAGCATGAGCAGGTGCCTGGGTGGCTCAGTCAGTTAAGTGTTCGACTTTGGCTCAGGTCATGATCTCGTGGTTTGTGAGTTCAAGCCCCACATCGGGCTCTGTGCTGACAGCTCAGAGCCTGGAGCCTGCTTCGGATTCTGTGTCTCCTTCTCTCTCTGCCCCCCCCGCTCATGCTCTGTCTCAGTCTCTCAAAAAATAAATAAACGTTAAAAAAAAATTAATAAGGCTAACATTCTTTTCATAAGTTGATCAGTGAATGGTGTTTCCCCTTTGTGAATTGCATGTTCATATTTTTGTTGTTTTTATCCTTCATAGTTGTCATTTTCTTCTGAATCTGTAGTTCTTTAGATATTCTAGATTCAAAATATATGTGCTGCGGGGCACCTGGGTGGCTCAGTCGGTTAAGCGTCCAACTCTTGATTTCAGCTCAGGTCATGATCTCTTGGTTTGTGAGATTGAGCCTCGCATTGGGCTCTGCACTATCGGTGCAGATTCCCTCTCCCCCCTCCCTCTCTGGATTCTCTCTCCCCCCTCCCTCTCTGCCCCTACCCTACTTGCTCTCACTCTCTCTCAAAATAAATAAACTTAAAAAAAAAAAAGTGTCTATATATGTGTGTGCGTGTGTGTGTGTATACACATATATTTATGTACCGAAATTATTTTCTCCATTTTGTGGCTTGTCTTTTTACATTGTGGCACCTTTTTTGCACAGAAATGTTTATTTTAAACATGGCCAAATCAATCTTCTTGTCATTGTGCTTTCATAGTCTCATTTAAGAAAACCTCTCCTACTCAAAGTCATTCTTTCATATTTCTTGTAGAGATACAAAGTTTTCCCCAAATTTACCTTTTCCATTCAGAAGGATTTTCATTTTGCTTATTATATGAGAGGGGTCTAATTTTATTTCCTCAATGCGGACAACCAGAACCTCACTGATTTAAAATGCCACTTATGTCTTATAGCAAGTTTATACAGTTGTGACAGTTGTATGCACAGGGCGGGGATGTGAGTGAAAATATGTACGTGTGGGAGTGTGTGTGTGTGTGTGTTTAATTTACTTATTTCAGTTATGGCCTCTAAAATTAATCAACCTAATCCACAGGTACCTCTTCAAATATTTGAAGAGTGGAATTATCTGCCACTTCTCAGGTCTCCTTAAGGTTAAATGTGTCTATTTGTATTCTTTCAATGATTCCTCCTAGAACAAGGTTTCCATCCTGGCTGCCTTTTAACTAACCTTTCAAAGTCCTTCTTAAAATGCAGTCTCAAGCCTCATACAATGCTCCAGACACTGTCTGTTAAGTGCAAAACACCTTTTTTCAAACTAACATCTTCTGAATGGCTACTGTTTGCAGGTGTTCTTTGCTCAGCTAACTTACTCATCACTCTACTTTTGTTAATATGGTCCATTATCGGGGCGCCTGGGTGGCTCAGTCGGTTGAGCGGCCAACTTCGGCTTAGGTCATGATCTCACGGTCCGTGGGTTCGAGCCCCACGTCGGGCCCTGTGCTGACAGCTCAGAGCCTGGAGCCTGTTTCAGATTCTGTGTCTCCCTCTCTCTGCCCCTCCCCCATTCATGCTCTGTCTCTCTCTGTCTCAAAAATAAATAAACGTTAAAAAAAAATTAAAAAAAAATATATATGTATGGTCCATTATTTTTTTTCTTTTGTCCTTTTCCAAGTTTATTCCTGAAGTATAGTTGACACACAGCAATCCACCATGAGCTCCCAAACCTCTTCCAAGTACAAGATTCGTAGCCAGGTCTCATTTGTTCACCTGTTGTTGTTTTTCCAATCTAAACTCAGAAAACCTCCAGTCTTCTAATATTACGTCTTACCACTGGGTCCAGATCTTGTTATCTAACATATTAGCTATTCTCCTCCACCTGAAAATTGGTCTAGCATGTAAACTTTAGATTCACTCAAATCTCCCATTCACTTATAGTACTGAAGAATTTGCAGTATCCCTCTAAGTAGCAGACTTACAGACACATAAATATCAACTTTCCAACCATCTACCATCACCAAACTCACTCTCCTTTATTTCTCCCCACAAGAAATAGTATGTCAATTCTCTTGCTTAAATCCTAATACACAGTATCTTTGGCAGTATCTGGTCTACTAACTCCATAGAAGGAAAAAAGAAAATTTCAGTTTGCCAAGGACTAAAGCCTTAGTGGGGCAACGTTATTCCCAGGCCACTTCTATTCCTGTTCAAAAATTACCCGTTTAATCATCAATTCTAGAATTTTGCAAAAAACACTGAATCAAGCTCACCATTCTAGAATTGATTTAAAATTTGTGAGGGGATTAAAACGTAGTGAACTTATCCACTTACTTGAACATAATTGATGAAGTCTTCCTTAAAAAGAGCTCTTCGCTGTATTTTGTATTCCAGATCTGAAGCCTTCTTAATGATAGCCCTGAAGAGAAAGTCATTTAAGATATAACAGTTGAAAAAAGCATAAGTTAAATAATTTTGGAGTTTTAAGTTTATTTTAATATATTTAAAACATAATATATATATTAAAACATTTCCAAAACCTGAAATTCCCAAATTATCCTTCATAAGCAAGTTTTCTCTTACCTGATTACTTCTGTGTGCTTAGGGTGTGTGCATCAGGATTTTTTTTTAAATGTTTATTTATGAGAGAGAGAGAGAGAGAGAGAGAGAGTGAGCAGGGGAGGAGCAGAGAGGGAGACACAGAATCCGAAGCAGGCTCCTGACTCTGAGCCGTCAGCACAGTCTGACAGGGGACTTGAACTCACAAACCGTGAGATCATGACCTGAGCTGAAGTCGGATGCTCAACCAAGCCACCCAGGCGCCCAGTATTTTAAAATTTTCATGAAAATCATCTTAGTCAGCTGCCAGGACCATTGACATTCCCACCAGCAAAGCAAATAATGTTAAGTACTTTACATTATTTGTATGTGATATTAGTAAAGATTTCTTTCCCTCCAAATTCTGGTCACTTGGGTTTTAATAATAACCAAGTATCTTTTTTAAATTCCTTACTTCTGAGTTTTCCAACACTCAAACTAGAAAAAAAAAACAAAAAAAAAAAACAACACCTAGATTGTCTCTACTGTCTCTATCTAGAAAGGTTTATTAACAGTACAAAGGACTCATGGGAAAGGATTGACTGTATTTAGCTAAAGAGAAAACACAACATGTGTATATTAAGAGAATTTAATGCAAGATGTACGAGGTCAATTACTGTCTCTAGTTAATGGTAATAGTAACATTTACTGAACACGCACTGAGAGGCCACACTGCTGGAACACCTGGGTGGCTCAGTCAGTTAAGCAATGGACTCTTGATTTTGGCCCAGGTCATAATCTCACGGTTCTTGGGTTAGAGTCTGGCATCAGAACCTCTTGGGATCCTCTTCCACTCTCTCTCTCTGCCCTTCCCCCTACTCTCTCAAAAATAAACATTAAAGAAAAATTTTTTGAGTCCACACTATGCTGCATTTCACTAACAAAGGTTTACTTTAAGGCCCCCATAGTCACATTACTACATTCCCAGCCATTGTAAAATGCAGCAACAGTCACAGAAAACCACTAAAAAATATTAGGCTTAATTGTAACAAATTACTGAATGCCAACCTCGTGCCGGACGTTGTTGGCTAAACCCTGGGGTAGAATACAAAATTGAATTAAATGGTCCCCATCTTCAAGTCTTACTAGAAAGATTTATCTCTTGGCATCCACTGAAGTTTGCATCTCTAGAGCAGTACAAACAGACCACCGTGCAACGAATGAGAAATTCTGGGAGTCAACAAAATCTGAAAATGGGCTTCTGCCATGTTACAAAAAATAAACACAACTAGGTGCTCCGGCATCCCTGCCCCCCCAGGCTCCCCCCTCCCTTCAGCCCGCCCCAGCTCTTCCACTTCCTCAGCTCTTTCTCACTTAATCTCCGCATGACTGAACAATCCAATACGCTCCAGCTGTTCCAATTCGGGGAGTCGATCTTCTATGCGTTCCTGAATTATCTCCGCCATGAGGTCACAACTCTACAGCCCACCGGCGAGCCTCTCGACCGCCAACACGCGCACGAACCGGCCACCATCTATTCCGGAGACCTAGCCCTAGCGTTCGCACGTGCTGACGTAACGTGCGCCCTAGGTCCCGCCTTTTCCGCTTCCGCCGCCTCCGCCGTCGGAGACCGCCCTCCGGCCCTTGAGGCGGCTGTCACCTCTCCGAGACCGACTGTGGGGCTTCCGCGGAGCACCCCTCCGGCTCGGGAGGATTCACGTGAACTGGAGTGGAGGGGCGGGGCCAGAGTGGGGGCGGGGCTAGACGCGCCCTGGGCTAAACGTGGGCGGGGGTTCGAGAGAGCGCCTCCCAGTGTCTAGAGGGGTTACCTGAAAGGAGTGCGACTCGTTTCTGCAGAATACTGTCTCCTTTTATTCTATTGCGGTCCCATGTCTTCGCTTTCCAATAGTAAACGTTTCAAAAAGTCAGTAATGAAAAGCGTAGGGAAACTGACCAGATATCCATAACACTATAGCTTTGCTTTCGGCTAGGTTAGTAAACCAGTGTGATAACACCGGTTTTTCACCTGCCAATTAGAATCTCTAATTGGCTGATTAATTTTAAAATAGGAAGACCTTTTCATTATTTAAACAATTATTCTGCCTTTATAGACAAGATCTTTTCAAAAACACATGGCCCTGGGTGGGTATCAGAAAGTACATATATTTTTTAGAAAAGGGGAGCTTGGTATTGAAAAGTTTGGGAGTTACGAAACTAAATCAGTAAGGTATGGACCCTCCTTAAACCATTGCCCAAGGAAGTTAGTTAGCATTTCTAAGGGAACCATCAGACAACCCAGCTTGGAAGCAACATTGTTGGTATAATTGCTAAACCTAAAATAATAACTACATGAATCAGTTCTTTTTAAGTTCTGGAAGATGGTTAAAAAACCAAAGCAGGAGTTCTTGCTAGACCTGTTTATTTCAACATTTGCATTAGCACCTTGTGATTTATGAAAGGGAATAAGCTTAACAGGTAACCATGTTCCGCCTTTGTGCCTTTCCTGTTTTTTTTTTTTTCCTTTCACACTTTACCCCACTGGTCTCAGAAGTGAGGCAAAGGTTGGCTTCAGCTTCATTTCTTGATCCCTCAGCTTTAAGACACGAGAGAGGGGAAGAAACTCAGGGATGTAAAATAAAGATGAAATTTCCTTGTAACAGAAAAATCCCCAGTCTGTATTAGGAGTAAGAGTAGGAATGTCACTAGATAGTAAACTCCAAATGGGTAGGGAATATTTGCTTTGTTCACTAAGACATCTGGGAGCTTACAACAGTGCCTAGAAAATAATAAGTGCTCAATTAAAAAATGCCTGAGAAAAATAACAAAAGGCATTTGCTAAATTTATTTAGGACCAAGGGGCTCAGCCAGCTGAGAGATTTTAATCTTTCATTTCAAGGCTAATTTGATAGATACCTATGATTTTCAAATCAACTATACTCTCCTCCCTTATTTTCAAATTTAGCATCTATGTTTATGTTGTTCTAAGAATTATTATAATAATATTGGCAAAGCCTTCTTTTACTTCCTCTACATCTCAATATAATAGCTATCTCTTATCTACTGCTTCTATGTACCCAATCACTATGTGTGCTAAGTTCCTTATGTATTAACTCACTCTGATCACAAATTTTTTTTTTAATTTTTTTTTTAAAGTTTTATTTATTTTTGAGACAGAGAGAGACAGAGCATGAACGGGGGAGGGGCAGAGAGAAAGGGAGACACAGAATCGGAAGCAGGCTCCAGGCTCTGAGCCATCAGCCCAGAGCCTGACGCGGGGCTCGAACTCACGGACCGCGAGATCGTGACCTGAGCTGAAGTCGGACGCTTAACCGACTGAGCCACCCAGGCGCCCCTGATCACAAATATTTTAAAATATCAACTCAAAGAGCTCTTGAAAAGGTAAAAAAAAACAAACAAACAAAAAAACACACCTGCTAGAGGAAGCCCAGTACAGGCAGAAGAAATTGTGTTTGAATAATGCCCATTGAGTCTCAGAATCCTTAGCTGAGCACACCTTCTAGTTAAGAAACCCTATGGCCAGAGAAAAAGTGCTCTTGAGTCTGGAGCTCTAAGGTGCACCTTGGAAAGCTTGACATTTCTTTTATTCTTTCATTTGATCTTTAAAACTCACCATGGATGTCAGATTGATTAACAGGCACTAACTGGGAGGGGGCACAGGAGAGCCCTCTGAATGTTGGAAGTGTTCTATACCTGGCTAATCTGGGTTGTCATTATACATATGCATGGATATGTGCATATGTAGAAATCTATCCATTGAGATACATATTTAAGATTTGTACACTTTATGAAAGTTATACTTTAAAAGAAAACATTAATCAGCAGACCCTCTCTGAGGATATCATTCTCTTCAAAAGCTTCAATTATCATTTGTATATATGTGGCAGGGTCAAAATATTGAAACACAAATGATCAAAGCCCTCTCCCTCTGCAAAAGAGTCCATACAAATTTTACATTCTAGCCCACAATGTATTATTATTCATTTTATTTTTTAATTTTTTTGTTCACAATTTCTTTTTTTTAAGATTTTATCTTTTTAAGTAATCTCCACACCCAATGTGGGGGTCGAACTCACAACCCTGAGATCAAGAGCCACATGCTCTACTGACTGAGCCAGCCAGGCGCCCTTAATATTTGTTTTAATATAAACTTTTGTGATTTTTTTCCAGATTGTCATGTAAGATTAATTTCAGAAAGGTGTATGCTACTCACCTCATGCTGGAGAAACATTTGACCTCATTACAGTGCTTATGAGCCAGTTTGGAAAATAGAGAAGAGGCTGTCTCACTTAGGGTCCCAAGACAATGTCTTAAGGACTCTGACAAATGAACAGTAGCCAGAGTTTGCAGATCAAGTTAAAACATCTATTCTTGTCCCCAAAGTACTTACATGTAAACTTCAAAATAAACTTGAACTTTTCCTTAGAATTATCCATTCCTTAGAATATTCACGAAGATTAAGTTCATGGACAGCTCAGTGATTAAAAACAAGAAAGGAACGCTCTCTTTTTTTTCCCCATTATTATTATGATGATGATCATTATTATTAGGTAAAGAGAGGTACCTAATGTCAGTGATAATGAGAGGTGTGACACCTGGAATCCCATCCCCCTACTTTGTTCGAAGTCCCCTGCCTGCTTCTCCCGCACAGAGCTCTGGGTAGACTTCAAAGTCAAGCAGAAGTGATAGACACAGACTGGTCTTTGATGCCTAAGAACATCGGAGCCCTCAATTTCATGTGAATGCAAAGCATCTGTACTTTTCAAACCTTTCATGTTATCTCACGTTGCTAACAACAAAAGCTGAAAAGTTTGAGGTGACACACATTACACACATTAAAATATTTGGAACCAGGAACTTTTCATTTCTTTTTCTATTATATATAGCTTCTTTTACTTTGCAAACCACACTGGATAGTAAATTACTTCTGGCACACAGCCTTGTCAGCTTGCCAAGTTTCAACTGGAGCAAGTTTTTACAGCCGGGCTAATAAGCCCTGAAAATTAGGAGGTAAGTATAATGGAAATAATGACATAGTCTTTAACTGCAGGAGCATAGAATGACAACGTGAGATTCTAATAGAGTCTACTTTGAAAAGTTTTTTTTTTTTTATTCTAATGAAATCTTTTTTTTTTTAATTTTAGGTTATTCTAGTTCAAAACACATGTAAATGGAAAGAGTTTCTTTTAATTGGTGAACAGCATTTTTGTGGGTTTTTTCTTGTGGCTTAGTTATTGCTTTTTGCAAACTTGAAAAAAAAAGAATAACAAAAAGAAAACCAAGAATATGGTAGTTTGGGGATAGCAACGTACTATTAAAACAAACTGACATCTTGGAAAAACATGTTCTGAAATGATTGGCTTCCAGGATGGGGCTTGGCGATTGTGTATGAGTACATTTCATCAAAGCCATAGCTGATTAGGTACGTCAACTTTTTTTTCAGTTTGCCCCCACTCCAGATAGAAACCCACTCCCTGCTGAAGTAACTCCCAGGTCTTTATCGAACAAAGCTTCAAAAAATTGAGAGTGAATATCACACTTAATTTTTTATCACTGAAAGAAATAGTATCTGTTTTGAGGTAAATATCCATTTCCCTCAATTTAATTCTCACATCCAGTTTTGCTCACAATTTACAAGTTGATGAGGAAATTTTTTTACCCTTCTCATTTTGCCCTCCAATTAGACCTGAACTGATTAGCCTCAGCACCTCATGATCTGTCCCAAATTGTTTAAGCAAAGAAGAGGTTTAGAGTTGTGTGTGTGTGTGTGTGTGTGTGTGTGTGTGTACGTGTGTGTGTTTAACTATACTAAAATAATATGGCCTTGCTCCAGAAATGCCAGCTTTCTTATAGTTCCCCACCATACCACGCATGCTATTTTATACTTCTTTTAAAATACACTATTCCCTACTCTGGAATGTCTTGTGTCCTAGTCCCCATTTAGTCCATGGAAAAAAAAAAAAGGAAGCCTGCCCTTGACACCTCACTATCCTACCATCGCCACCAATTTGTGTACTTATAGCCATTTATGTAAAGGGTTCAGTCTCTGAATCCTTTCACCACCTCCCCTCACTAATTCTCTAGGTGATCTTATCCAGCCTCAGAACATTAAATGTCATCTAAGGTGCTGTCCAATAAAAATTTCTGTGATAGTGGAAATATTTATGTCTTCACTGTCCAATACAGTAGCCCTGAACCTCATGTAAGCTATTGAGTACTTGAAATCTGGCTAGAGCAACAGAGAAATTAAATTTTTTATTTCATTTGATTAAGTTACATTTAAATTGCCACATGTAGCTAGTGCCTGCCACATTTGACAGCCAATTAAAAAAAAAAAAAGGATTTATTTTTGAGGAAGAGAGAGAGAGAGAGAGAGACAGCATGAGCAGGGGAGGGGCAAATAGAGAGAGGGAGACACAGAATCCGAAGCAGTCTCCAGGCTGTGAGCTGTCAGAGCCCAACTCCAGGCCCGAACCCACAAATCGCAAGATCATGACCTGAGCTGAAGTCAGACACTTAACTGACTGAGCCACCCAGGTGCCCCTGGACAGTCAATTTTAATTTTTTTTTTAATCTTTATTCACTTTTGAGACACACAGAGAGACAGAGCATGAGCAGGGGAGGGGCACAGAGAGAGGGGAGACACAGAATCCGAAGCAGGCTCCAGGCTCTGAGCTGTCAGCACAGAGCCCGACGCAGGGCTCGAACCCAGGAGCCATGAGATCGTGACCTGAGCCGAAGTCGGACGTTCAACCGACTGAGCCACCCAGGCACCCCTGGACAGTCAATTTTATAGCGCCAATCCATAACTGTCCCCTGAACCCCAGACTCATGCCAGTATATGCAACTGCCTACTCAGCATCTCTACTTGGAGATCTTACAGGCATTTCAAAATTAGTATGTGCAAAACCAAGCTGCTGATGCTCTCCCTCCAAACCTGCTCCTGCTATTATCTTCTCCATCTTGGTTAATGGCAATTCCATTCTTCTATTTTTTCAGGCCAAAGCCTGGGAGTTGTCCCTGCCTCCACATCTAATTTGTCAGCAATCCTCTCGGTTCTACAGAATATAGTCAGACTATGACTTCTCCCCATCATTGCTACTGCTGTCGTCCTAGTACAAACTCCTGTTAATTTTCACCTGGGTTATTGCTATGGCCCCAACTGGTCTCCCTGTTCAGTGTGGAGCCTGACATGGGGCTCGATCCCACACCCCTCGGCTCATGACCTGAGTTGAAATCAAGAGTCAGGTGCCCAACCAACTGAGTCATCCAGGTGCCCCTCTTGAGTCTATTCTTAACAGAAATCTATTCTTAACATCAGCCAAAGTTAAAATCTAAGTCAGACCACATCACTTTGCTCGTAGCCCTACAGTGGCTTCTTAACTCAGAGTGAAAACTAGAATCCTTTCACTTGCCTACAAAGTCCCATATGGTCTGGTGCCCTGCCCCTCCCTTTCCTCTCTGACCTTATTTCCCACTCCAGATACATTGGCTTCCTTGGTATCCCCTCAGCATGGCAATGTGGCAATACAGGGCCTTTGCGCTGGCCGGAATTCTCTCTGGAATCCTCCTTCCCAGATAAATTCAAGGCTCATTCCCTCAACTCCTTCAGATCTTTCTCAAATGTCACTCTCTCAAGGACGCCATTCATATTTAAAGTTGCACTTCCCACCCTCAACAACCCTTATTCTACGTGCTTTTTTCCCCTCCATATCACTGATCACCATCTACAATATAGTAGTGTTTATTGTCTCTCTTCACACATACATTAAAACATAAACACCAAGGAGCTGAAATTGTTTTCTGCTGAATCTGGAGTTAGGCATGCAATACGTGCTCATTACATATTTGTTGAATAAATGAACGTTTGTATAGTTGCATTACTTTGTATTGCAACTTATGTCTTTTTATATGCCTTCATATTATTATGACTGCCGTAGGAGAGAGAACTAGTATTTTACTTATGTTTGAAGTCCCTAGGACCTAGCAATGGAAAACATTAGGTACTCAATAAACATTCACTGAAAAGAAGCAATGCTACATTATGCATAACACCTGGTATAAAAGTCACTCACCGTGTTTAATGTGCCCAGAACCCTTCCTAAAGGAAAGCTGTCTGCCCACAGCTATTTTTTTTCTTACCACCTGACCCTGGACAATTTGCCACTACTGGTCAGACAGTAAGCTCCTGATTCAAGGACAATCAGTCTGTTGGCTGGTCAAAAACCTGGCATGAAAAGATGAACTGGGCTAACTTAACTCTCCCTCTTTGGACTCTGAATTAAGAGGAAAAAAGAGAATTACGTGATGTGAACATATGAGTTAAAACCAGAGAATCCATGAGTCAGAGATAGAAGCTTGAGGAACTTGGCAAGGCAAAGTGGTAAGGAGGCAGAAACTAGGAAATATGGAAAAGGTACACAGAGTGAAGGGGGGGAGTGGGGTGGGAACACAGTACCTAAGAGAAAATGGATAGTCACTGAACCCCATTAATAAGAGCACTGGAGAGAAGCCTGCGTGGTTCAGTTGGTTAAGCGTCCGACTTCGGCTCAGGTCATGATCTTACGGTCCACGGGTTTGAGCATCAGGATCTGTGTTGGCAGCCGGGAGCCTGTTTCAGACTCTGTGTCTCCCTCTCTCTCTGTCCCTCCCCTGCTCATGCTCTTTCTCTCTCTCTCTCAAGATTAAAATAATAATAATAATAGCAACTTGGAGGGACAAAGTCATGCAATTGAGGTCCCATTTTGAAATGTTTTGAATACAGTTCTCTTGAAGATCCTTCTTGTTCTCTGTATCAACTTACAATAACACCCAATTGCTTAGGGTGCCTCAAGAGATTGTCTCTATTCTTTACAACCCTCAACCTTGACTAAGTTCTTGGTTCATACAGTTGCTGTCACATGTAGAAGAGTGAGAATATTTTCTACCAAATGATAGATTTGACATGTTCTTCAAAGCCTTTGGCAATTGACCCTTGGAGATTTGAGCATTTATTAAGAAGCACGGGGGGGGGGGGGGGGGGGGAGGGGGATGTTCTCTTTGGAGCCATTTGGTTTCCCTTAAAGTCATACTCTATTGGCAAGCTAGAATCCACTTACAGCGTGCGTGTACCTTGCTTTAAACAAATTTGAAACTCTGGATTTACAGCAATAGATTATCATTCGGTCACTTTTCACAATCTTTTATTTATCAGTCTTATTACAAAAGCAATATACTGTCGGAAATTCAAATGCTGCATTCTTTGAAAAAGTGAGGATTTATGGACCAAAAGAGAGCCACAAACCTAAAGTTCCCCTGCTACGTTTCAGTGAATACCATTGGCGACGGTAAACACAAAGCACCTAAGGAAAAAGGGCTTTCTGCTTCAAAGACTTGGTCACAATCTTTTTCTTTTTCCTTCTCCATTAGTAGCCCTCCCCTGTGGGTCCACACAGCTGTCACTACCACAGAGAAAGCCGGCTATTTCAAAATGCACTCGCTACTCTGCTCCCAGAGGCAATGGGGCACAACGGTTAAGACCACCAGCTTTATTTGGGTACATTTTCGCAAGTTCTACCAACATTTTTTTTTTTTAAATTTTTTTTTTCAACGTTTTTTATTTATTTTTGGGACAGAGAGAGACATAGCATGAACGGGGGAGGGGCAGAGAGAGAGGGAGACACAGAATCGGAAACAGGCTCCAGGCTCCGAGCCATCAGCCCAGAGCCTGACGCGGGGCTCGAACTCATGGACCGTGAGATCGTGACCTGGCTGAAGTCGGACACTTAACCGACTGCGCCACCCAGGCGCCCCTCTACCAACATTTTAAATATACGTGTCTTAAGGCTCAGCAATCGGACATCTACAAATCTCTCCTACAGAAGTACTAACAAAAGTGCACAAACAGAAGTATAAGGAAGGTAACTGAACCAATGTTTGTAACAGCAAAGACCCTCAACTGCCTATCAGCCAAGTGGTTAAATAAATTATAGTACATTTGTACACAGGTATACTATGAGGAGTGTATGAAATAAGATGAATTATACATTGTTAATCTAAAAGAGGCATGTTGTAGAACAGTAGTTATTGTACAATCCATTTTGAATGTGTGTCTAGATGTGTTATGAGCAAAAAAAAAAAAAGCTTGGAGGATTGCCCACCAAACCATTCACATGGTGGTCACCTCTGAGAAGTGGGATGGGAAATTTACATTGGTATAAATTGAGTATTGGTATACTATTGAGTAATATAACAAAGATGAATTATGTTTGTGATTTCTATTTAAATAAAATATTTGCATAGAAAAGGAAAGTGAAAGAGGCTTCAGAATCAAATTCTGTTTCAAATCCTAGCTCCATCATCTTTTTAGAGTTGCTTCAAGTATTAAAATGAAAATTTGCTTTATTTTCATTTTTATTTTAGTTTCAGAGGTAGAATTTATTGATTCAACGCTTGCGTATAACACTCAGTGCTCATTACAGCAAGTGCCCCCCTCAATGCCCATCACCCATTTACCCCATCCCCTCACCCACCCCCCTTCCGCCAAACCTCCGTTTGTTCCCTATAGTTATTGTCTCTTAGGGTTTGCTTCCCTCTCTGTTTTTATCTTATTTTAACTTCAGATTGACACTTCACAGCAATTGCTTGAAATATCTCAGCTTTTGTTTATACATTATCGTTTTTAAACACCAGAGAAGATTCTGCCTTAAGGGACTTTTGATCTGTTTTAAATATGAAGAACACTTTGTAAAGTGAGTAACTTCACTCCCTAACTTATCTGTTTGCTAATAAAATACCCATAATAAATAGGGCATATTCTGTCTCTTTCGCAAATCCTCTCTTTTCTCCCCATCTCACCCCAAGCCTCCACAACCTGGGAGCTGTCCAGGTACAAATTAACATTTAAAAAGACCTCAAGTTGTTCACACAAGCAGCTCTATTATTGCTCTCTCCTTTACAGCCTTGGTCTGCTCAAAAACCCACATTCAAATTGGATCACATCCACTCCAGCCCTTCAGCACCCAGGTATTGTGGGTAAGAGGCCGCTTTTGGCTACAAACTCCTTTATTCATTCTAAAATAACTTCATTCATAAGGTTCATTGAACAACTAGTTTGTACCCATCACAGGCTCTGACCAAGCACTTTTGCCTACCTTGTCACTAATCCTCATAGCAACTTTGTTAGGTGGGTCAAGTTTCATTTAATAGATGAGCAAACCGGGGTTCCAGAGGTGAAGTGACTTGCCCAAGGTCACACAGCTAGTAAGAGGGGTAGCCTGCTGGGAAATCTAGGCTTGGGGGTTACTGAAGGTCACTAACGGTTCTTCTCCCACCCCACCCCCTTTTTTTAGTTAACTAGTTTAAAAATAAAAATAGTGCTCTAAAACTTGTAAAGAAAAACAGCGTTCGCCTACCCCACTCGTCCCCTCCCTCCTATTACAACTCTCCAGTGCAACCACTTGGAACTTTTTAAAGCTAGGTCTGCTGGTTTACCGCCCTGTATTTCCAAATGAATAACCGGTGCGTTGTGCAGATTTAACAATGTAACCAAAACCCCACTCTACCGTCAACTCCCTGCGTCCCTCTGTACTTCACCGGGTCACCCTCCCTTCTCAGGTTGAAACCTGGGTCGGGTCCCCTCTCTTCGCTCACTCTGAGTCTCCAGCACGACCGCTGCGGTAACCAGCCTGGCCAGGGCTGAGAAACCACCCTCCCCGACCCGGCCGGGCCTCGGTTCCCGGCCTTCCTCCCAGACCCTTCTCGGGCTGCGCGTCGGGGGCGGCGATCAGGGTCTGAGAGCGAGGATAGGGCGATGGCGAGAGCCAGGGAGGCAAGGGTCGGAGTCAAGAGGCACGGGGCCGCAATCACGGGGCCAGGGCCGTGTCGCACGCAAGAGTCGGAGTCCGGGGGTGACAGCTGGGTTGAGGGGGGCAAGTGTCGGGGAACGAGGGCCAGGGTTGGGGCGTGAGGGAGGAGGGTCTGAGGCGAAGGCCCTGGTCGCAGGCAAGGACTTGGGTCGCAGGGAGAGGGCCAGGGTCGGGGTTGGGGGATCCGGTTTGGGGTCAGGGGTCAGACAGAATCGGTGGCGAGGACCGGGAGGGAGGGGACGAAGGTCAGAGTTGGGAGCAAGTGGGGTTTAGGGCGAGGGGCGAGGTGGGGTCTGGGGTGAGGTGCGGGGGTGGCGAGGGCTGGGGTCAGGAGGGCGAAGGTCAGACTTCGGGAGGAGGGCCGGAGCCTGAGGCAAGGGTAGCGATCGTGGGGCGAGGGGCGGGGGTGGGTGGGGAGGGCGAGAAGCAGGGTCCGGTCGGGGAGGGGGGTGGCGGTCGGCGGGCGGGGGCGCGGGTCCCGGCCAGGGCTCGGGGATTGAGGTCGCGGGGTCGCGGCGGCGGTTGAGAAAGGAGGGGGAATGGGGGACGTCAGGCCGTCTGGGTTTAGCCCAGGGGCCAGGGCTCTGGGGGCGGCAGCGGACGGGAGCCGGCGCTCCCGCCGCGGCCCTTTGGAAGTGTACCGCGGGCGCTCGACAGGGCGGCAGCACTCGCGCGGAGCGGGCGCCGACCTCGGCCCCGGCCTGCTCTACGCGGCCACTCGGCGCCCGCAGCCCCAGCCCGACTCGACAGCCTCGGCCCCAAGCAACAGATTCCCGGTGGGAGGCGGGCCAGGTCGCTGCCGCCTCGGGCCTGCGGCATGGGGCGGGCTCCGGGCTTCGGGTTTCCCGGCTCCCGCGGCTGGGGCGCCTGGGAGCACCTCCGCCCCCCATTCTCGAAGGTGGGGGGCTGGGCCCACACTCCCGCAGACTTGCTCCTCGGAAACCGCTCCACCAATCCCCGCCCACGTTCCCCTGACCCCTCTTTAAGTCCTTTATTGTGCTGAGGGGGTCCAGGACTTAAGCAGTTTCCGAGGGAAATTTCCTTTGTTTGGGGGGTGGCAGTCTGTCTGTTTCGACGAAATGTATACTTTCACTGGTCTTTCGTCAACCGTCCCCTCCCCTACACACACTCATCCTCCTCCATCCTCCCCAAACCGTCCTCGAGAATGTGGGTTAAACAATTTTTAATGTACGTTAGAATGCATTTGAAAATACTTTGTGCAGCGGGTCTGTGTCATATACTACGATGATATCTTTCTCATCAGACTTTTTCTTTTCCCTGCGGTTAATCATTGTCTCGATTCTTTGTAAGCTTTCTATGTATCTGTCACTAATTTTTTTTTTCCCAGTGCTGTACCATAACTGTAAATTTCCATTCATTCAAACTCTTCAGGTAATACGTCTGTTTTTGTTTGTGTGTGTGTGTGTGTGTTTGTTGTGTTTTTCCCCCCTTGGAACTATTCCTCCCATTCCAATCTTAAGTGTTGCTCTCTAGGCCAACTGCACAGCTGTTGTTTTGGGATTTCCCTTCATCATCATCCTGGGAATTTTCCTTGCTTCATTTTGGGAGCCCTGTGTCCTTGGATCCCGAGTTTTGTTTTTCTCTGTCATTTGGTACAGCCAGTCCACCGGTAGCTTCCTGAGAAAGGGTGTAAAGGAGATTTTTTTGTTGAGATTTTGCAAATCTGAACATATGTTTATTTGACCTCCTCACTTGACTGATGTGATCATTTGTTTGGGTATATAATTCTAGGTTGGAATTCATTTTTTCTTAGAACTGTGAATTGTCTTCTACCTTCCAATTTTACTGCTGACAATTCTAATGAAATTCTTACTTTTGTACATGACCCATATACCTTTGTGTATTACTCTATTGTTACTACTATTTCTGGAAGCTTTATCTTCTATCTTTGATGTTTTGAAAATACACAATGATATGCCTTGATATGGATATTTTCATTCATTTTGGTAGACACTCACAGACCCTTTTAATTTAGAAACTTTTGCCCTTCAGTTCTGGCAAATTTCTTGCATTACTTTATTTTTCCTTTGCATTCTTCATGAGATCTCTCCCCTCTACACATCTGTGCTCTATCCTATTCTATTGCCCACCCATCTTTTCCATTCTCACTTTCTCAATGTTTATTTTATTTTTGAGAGAGAGACACAGAGTGCGAGCAGGGAAGGGGCAGAGAGAGAGGGAGACACAGAATCCAAAGCAGGCTCCAGGCTCTGAGCAGTCAGCACAGAGCCCGACATGGGGCTTAACCCCACCAACCATGAGATCATGACCTGAGCCGAAGTCCAGTGCTTAACTGACTGAGCCACCCAGGTGCCTCTGTTCTCACTTTCACAAATTCCTGTTATTTGTATCCTGGGATCTGTAAATAATCCTAATCCTCTCAATCATTTTTTCTTTCACTTCTCCTTGCTCTTTTTATTGTCTGCAAATTTTCTCGACTCTATTTCTAAATTCTTCATCTTCTATTTTCCATTTTGTCTTCTAAATAATGGTGTGCTAGTAAATGTCTAACAAGCAGCTCTTAGAAGGGGAGGAAAAAGCCTTGTTTGCCCATTTCCGTAGTGTAAATACTTTCACCATGGCTGATTTGCAAGCTACCAAATGACATCACTGAATGCAGACTTGGAAGTGAGGCATGGTAGTGTATTAGTGTTTCTACCATATACACACCACAGACAAATAATCTCAAGAACATAGATAATATATGTAGGAGAGTAATTTGGAAGTGAGAAGTTTTTAGTACTTATTACTTTTGTTTTTAATATATTTAATTGTAGCTTTATATAATTGAACTTTTAATAATGACTGTGTTTAACAAATGGCTTGCAAAATTCCTGAAAAATCAACAATTGGTTTTTCCAAACTGGTAGGAGCCAGTTCCTGCAAACTACTGCTTCAAAGTAAAAAATCATGGTCCCTAACATAGTAAAATCAAATCAGAGTAATTTAAACACAGTTCTGATCACGTTACTTCCCTAAGTGAAACTCTTTGTTGTTTCTCTGCCTACTGAAAACCTCAACAGTCAACCCTCAATTCACATTCCACCTTTCCTACTTGTCTATTAAACAAATATTGATCAGGCATCTGCTATAAGCAAGGTTTTAACCAAGAGAGTGAGGATACCAGGATGAATAATATACATTTCCTTTCTTTGAGATACTCCCAGCGTAGGAGAAGAAAAACTTACATACTATTGAATGTGATAAGTACCGTAAAACACACACACACACACACACACACACACACACACACACACACACACCATGTACAAGTACTATAGGAATGCCTAGCAAATGACTAATTCAGCATGGGGGATCTGCCAAGGAAAAACTCAGTTTGTCTTTCCTTGTCTTTTAGGTCTACTAGTGGGTTGGGGTTTTTGTTTCGTTAAGCATTATATGCTTTCTCATCACAAGCCCTAAAGGTAAAAAAAAAGAGCTCATTTTGAAGACTGCTAATCTCTCTCTCTTTAAAAAAAAAATTTTTTTTAATGTTTATTTATTTTTGAGAGAGACAGAGACAGAATGTGACTGGGTTAGGGGCTGAGAGAGAGGGAGACACAGAATCTGAAGCAGGCTCCAGGCTCTGAGCTGTCAGCACAGAGCCCAACACGGGGCTCGAACTCACCAGCCATGAATGAGATCATGACCTGAGCTGAAGTGGGACACTCAACCGACTGAGCCACCCAGGCGCCCCTCTCTCTCTTTTTTTTTAAGTGAAAAGAGATGTCCTCAGAACAAACTGCTGGTTTATTCGGTTAAGGACAAAAATTTCAGAGTGAACCAACAAAGGATTTCTTTAAGCTATCAGTGTATGGGAAAGGTGGAAATATTAAAGTATATGCTGCTAAGTTTGTGAAGTATTTACAAATGTGAATGGAAGAAATGTCATGGAAATAATATGAAAAATAAATGGAAGTATTAGAGTATAAGGCAGTGGAAAAATATACTTGAAAGATATAAGGAGCTATAGGCTAGACAGAAATCATATATTTCATGATTTCATAGGGTTAGTAATCATCAGAAGATCACAAAGATTTTTCTTTTTTCTTTTCTTTTCTTCAGGCCTCTAGAACCTATTATATTCAGGAGAGTGTTTCAGAGCCAAGGAGTCATATGTATAATCTCCAGTTATCTTCACAAATTGGATTCCTGGCCCTTGCTCACTAATAAACTTAGTCTCCTTCGAAGTATAAAATAGTTTCTTTACCATTCAGTTCACTTAACACAGCATTGGCTTTGTCCTACTTTTTACTTGTGCTTTCTGATTTGCTGCCAGAGTTTCAAAAATAAGTGATTTCTAGATCTGCAAATGTATACAAACAATTTATAGTTTCTGAGAATTTTTTAAATTTAAATCTAAGTTAACAAGATTTTTCTGACCCAAAATATTTTAAGCGATGATCCTATTTCAGAAGTGAGAATAAACGATCTAGTAGAATCTTTGAATTGTGCAGGGGCACCTGGGTGGCTCAGTCGCTTGAACATTTGACTTGGGCTGAGGTCATGATTTCATAGTCTGTGAGTTCCAGCCCCAAATCAGGCTCTCTGCTGTCAGCACTGAGCTCGCTTCAGATCCTCTGCCCCCCCCCTCACTCTGCCCCTCCCCCAGCTCATGCTCTCTCTCTCTCACTCTCTCTCCCTCTCTCTCATTCTCAAAATTAAACATTAAAAAAAATTCTTCGAATTGTGTAGAGAAATAGGCCTGAAAAGTTGAAGTGACTTTTCTAAGGCTACATAGATGTTGGCTGAGCTAGGATTAGAGGACCTAGGTATCCTGGCTCATACTTTAGTGTGTCTTTTCCTCAAAATACTTAAAATATTCACCTAAGGGCAAGCTCTGATGTCCACCAAGCAGTAGAGAAACAACTTTATGTCCATATGTTCATTCCTTTGTTGACTAGTTCAACCAAGATTTGTTGCATGCCTATTCAATAACAGGCTGTAGAGATGCACAGATGAAATAGACATTAGCTAATAGGGTAGACAAGCACATATGCACTATTGGTAACTTATTCTATCTGGGAATATTGGGGGATATTTTCATGTGCAGAGATGACATCTGAGTTAAAGTGATGAATGTGTAGAACTTTGGTGAGGGAATGGCGGGGGGAGAGGCATTCCAAGCATATTAAGAAAGTACAAAAATGTTCATGGAATAATCCTGAACCTAGTATGACCCAGAGCAGGCAGTATGGGCAGGAATAGAAAGAAATGAGGTAAGAGGGTGGGAAGATTCTGATTTGCAAGGCCTTTACCTAAGAAATTGAGGATATTGGTTAACTTTGCAAAAGACGCTATCATGGTATTGTTTCCGTCAGGAATCAGTAGCTTAGGCATTCAAAAAAGTCTTCATGGCTTTCCAAACTACTTGTTATGTGCCATACTTTCCTCTGAAATACTCCTGAATTCACAGTGTCAGGAAACATCTAGCCCAGAATAAAACAAGTTCCCAACTTTATTTGGGAGTTTTATGGTGAACTCATTCTTTCTGTTCATGTTATATTCTGCTTTCCTTCTTCTATTCCAACACTTCAATAAAATTTCAAGATTTCTAAGTAATGAAAAGTAGCATCTTTTTTTTTTTTTTTTTTGAGAGAGAGAGAGGGAGAGAGAGAGAGTAGGGTGGGAGGGGCAGTGGGAGAGGGAGAGAGAAACTTGAGCAGGCTCCATGCTCAGCACGGAGCCCATGCAGGGCTCCATCCCACAACCCGGAGATCATGATCCGGGCCAATTCGAGAGTGGCACGCTTAATCAACTGAGCCACCCAGGCGCCCCTGCAAAGTAGCTTCTAATGAGAAACAAACAAACAAACAAACAAACAAAAACCTCTCCTTTAATCGAGTATATAAGCAACATAATCACAACCATAAAAATATAGTTGCTAATACAATTTTCTGGGAGCCCTTAAAGACAGAAACCCAAAACATGCCTCTTAAGATGGGGATTCATGTTTAAGTGAAGAGTAAGCCCCCAGTCTAGAGAGTGAGCTCTGCCAGTGAAGAAGAGACATCACTTTTTTTTTTTTTTTTAATTTTTTTTTTTTTTTATTTTTGGGACAGAGAGAGACAGAGCATGAACGGGGGAGGGGCAGAGAGAGAGGGAGACACAGAATCGGAAAGAGGCTCCAGGCTCCGAGCTGTCAGCCCAGAGCCTGACGCGGGGCTCGAACTCACGGACCGTGAGATCGTGACCTGGCTGAAGTCGGACGCTTAACCGACTGCGCCACCCAGGCGCCCCGAGACATCACTTTTAAGTAGACCTTCAACTCATTCGCTACCCCCATTGCCTCTTTCCCTCACCAGAGTTTGCTGGGAAGAGCTAGGAGCAATGCTGTGTTTCCTATAACTCAAGAATTTGGTTGTCATATATTTCTTCCCTGACATTTCAAGCTTCCTGGGAAAATGAAATTAGTTCTCACTAAAATATGGTAAATGCGTATGTAATTGTATTAACAACAACAACTGGGCCCCCTTGGAATAAGTGCTCAGGAAAGAGAGAGATTGAAAAGAATAGGACTACTCTCACTAACAACAGAGAAACAATGGGCACCTGGGTGGCTCAGTTGGTTTAGCATCTGACTCATGATTTCAGCTCAGGTCATGATTTTCACAGTGCATGAGTTCGAGCCCCACGTCAGGCTCCACACTAATTATGTAGAGCCTGCTTGGGATTCTTTCTCTCCCCCTTTGCTGCTCCTCCCCTGCACTCTCACGTGAGCTCTCTCTCTGTCACAATAAACTTAAAAAAGAAGTAACAAAGAAACAAGAAAGGATTGGAGTCAGAGACAGCAGTATGAACTCATGTTTATCAATATAGAGATGGATAGATGCAGAAATAATTATAAATTTGTATGCATATAAGTATTAATTTACATACACATATTTCCTAGTTCTGTCCACTGAGAGCCTAGAAGCAATGACACCCCAGAGGCAATAAACGCACTTAACACCCACATCTTGGTTTCTGTATCATTTTATCATAATGAAAGGAACCAGGGCTCCTTGGAGAAATGGCTGATCTAGAACTGGGGTAGGGAATATATAAAATGAGACACGCTTCTCATAGTACAAGAAAGTAAGGAATTGCTAAAGGCAAAAAAACACCCACAATGATAGGGTCATGTCAAAGGGACAGAGGAATCAATTAAAAGATTTCCCAATGGCCAAAGAAAGAACATTGTGAATAACAAAACAAATAATGTAGTATTAGATACATCAAATATCCGAGAACTCATACTGATACAAATAAATGATTGAATAAATAAAGAAATGAAGGAAAAGAGGAAAATCTCCTTACAAAAGAATTGGAAATAATTTACACAGATACTCCCCAAATAAGAAGGTGGAGCTTAATTCACCACCCAATCACTATCACCACACTTGAGTGTGGGCTACACTTGGGGACTTGCTTCCAGAATGCAAGGGAGCAAGGGAGACAAAGTAACTTTACAGTGGAAAAGCCTGTCAACTACTAAGTTGGTGGCGATTAAGGTTAACATTGTCAATGACAGTCATGTTGATAGGATGTACCCTGGATATGATGTGATGAGAATGGTACTTCACATCTGTCATTTTCCTCCCCCAAACCCATAACCCCACTCTTAGAAGAACACCAGACAAACCCCAATTGAGGAACATTCTACAAAATACCTGGGACCAGAACTCTTTAAAACTGTCAAGGTTTCTCAGACAAGGGAAGTCTGAGAAAGTGTCACAGGTCACAGACCAGAGCGGACTAAGGAGATATGAGGATTAAAAGTAATGTGGTATCCTGGATGATAGATGGAGAGATAGGTAGGTAGACATAAACAGTAAACTTTTGCCCAACAGAAAATATGCATGTTATTTTACAGCCATGAAACGTTTAAAGTAATGGACCATTCTAGGCCTTGAAAAAAAATTCAGCAAATTCTCAAAAGCAGATATTATACAGTATTTTCCCCCTTACTATACTGCAACACAGAATAAAAGGTTGGTTAAAGAAATTATGAAACATTAAAAAAAAAAAACAGAAAGAAAGAAAAAGAAAAAAAGGCCTAACTTCTTTATTTTGTGATACACCTATCAGAATGCTCCTATCTTTTTGTACTTTCAGTATTTTTAAGGTATTTCTGCCATTTGTGAAAGAGGATTTTGAGATTCTTGCATGATGAGTGTGATACAAACTCTCCCTTTTATTTCCAATTCTAAATGTTGTGCAGTTCACGTTCTTACTGGGCACTCTTCGACATCATTTGACATGTTTTGAGCTGAATTTGTAATCCCCTTCTGTTATATCAGAGAAAGGATGACACGATTTTCCTTTTGTTTATTGATCATTCAGGAACCAAAAGGGGAATCCAAGCTACATAATTTTATAGAAAAGGGACAATAGTATGAATTTAACTTTGGTATAGCACAATGAAATTTCAGTGACTTTCTTAGAATTAAAGAACTATGATAATTTTAACAATAAGCTACATCATTGTTTCTTGGTTTTTCTCAATGTCTAAATTGATTTTTTAAAAATTCCTATCCCCCACTTCTGAAATTATCTCTTTAGAGCAATGTGTCTTACAAACACTGTATATCCTAACATCCAATGATGAAGAATTTTGTTTTCAGTGATTACAGTGAAAAACTACAAATGGACTTTGTTTTTGCTTGCCAAAAATAAAATTATAATGTTGAATATGATTTTCCAAATTACACATGACCTATCCTCAACTTTCAGAGATCATGGCCAAAAATCACTGACCTAAATCAAACCTTAATTTTCTATTTGAGGAAACTAAGATCAGAGAAGTTAAATAACTTTCTCAAACTCACACTGTGAATTAATGATTAAGTCAAGACTTGATTATAGTACACTACAATGTTCTTTCTCCTAAGATTGTTGCAAAGGGGAACTTGAGGATAAAATAGGTTTCAAAAATAGAAATAGAGCCAGAAGCGTTTCTCTCCTGTTAAGAGAATTCTCTTCAAAGAGAACTCTTCTTTCTTTCTGAAGAAAGCCCGACCAAATAAAAATTCCTTGGCCTCTGTGTGTTAATTTGATCCTTATAAACTGAAAGTTAATTTAGAAACTTAGGGGCGCCTGGGTGGCTTGGTCGGTTAAGCGTCCGACTTCAGCTTAGGTCATGATCTCACGGTCCGTGGGTTCGAGCCCCACATCGGGCTCTGTGCTGACAGCTCAGAGCCTGGAGCCTGTTTCAGATTCTGTGTCTCCCTCTCTCTGTGACCTCCCCCGTTCATGCTCTGTCTCTGTCTCAAAAATAAATAAACGTTAAAAAAAAAAAATAAAAGAAACTTAATTTATCTCGATATAAAGTAAAAGTCCTAGAAGTCCTACTCCTCCAACCGTCCCTCCTCTTCGAGTGCCTGTATGATAGAAAGTGGTTACAGAATTCTGAATTCTGTTGTTGAATGCTTTTGTAATCTCAAGGAATTTCTTCCAAGCACATAGAGTACAAACTCTCCTACTAGTGACAACATATAAGCCCTTGTTCTATCAAAAACAGCTGCTAAATCATTCTGTGGCCTCGTCAGTACATCTCTTATTCAGGCTCAGTCATGAAGGTGGCAACCTTCTAAAACTAGTCACATGAGTAAGTTGTCAGAATCTTCCGTGCCAAAAATTATTGCGAGTGCTAATAAGTACAGGCAATGTGGAATGACAATGCCTTTCAATGGATTCACAGCAAATTTCAAATGCTACAGGGTCCTAGGAAAAATCTTCCTGCAGACTGAAATTAAGAGATAGGAAGCCATCAGTATGAAGAAAAAAATAGTAGTTCGACCAGGAATAACAGCAACATTTCACCAGAAACTAGTTCCACTGAGTAGTGTAAGCAGAAGTAAAATCTTGCATAGAGTAAGGTGGGTAAAGGCATTTCTCGTGTGAGGTACGTGAAACATCTCAAAGAACACGGAATTTCTAGGCTAGGAGACAACTCTTCCACAAATAGATTCTCTCTCAACATGTACTTAACCTCTGGTATGATCTTGGCAAATTACTTTAAATTCTGGGATTCCATTTCCTCAGGTGTAGGAAGAGGCTTAAACTAGATACTAAGTTTCCTCTAGCTATAAGTGTGTCTTCATATAACTAAGTTTCTAAACAGTAACTGCTAAATAATATCCTTCAGACAAAAGTCACATCACGGAAATAAGAACGGTAGTTGCAATAAAAACTAACTAGAAATTAAGGCTCCCTTTTATCTCGTAATTTGTTCTGATTCACAGTAATTAGTAATGGTGAAAAGATGAATTTATACTTTCAATGGAAATGCAGACTACAGTAGTATTACGGAAGTGGTTATAATACCTGGTTATATTGACCTGATTTATCAAGGACAGCTACACAGCAATGCCCTTTTTTCCTCAGAAAATAAAGAAAACATTTTGGAAACAATAAGCTCACACACAGATTAAGAGGGAACAACAGCAAGACTAATTTTTTTTTTTTTTCCTGAGCAGAGCATGCCTAAGAGATACACAGATTGATTCTTTCATCTATATTTCATGACTATGAAATGAAATAGTCATTATTCTTATCATAGGTGTGTTTTTAGTGCTGTTGATTTTGGAGGTGAGTATAGCCCAGGATATATTATTAGTGCCACTTTAACTCATTGTCTCTCATTACCAGACTTGGGAAGGTAAAAAACACATCGTGTGGTGTTTTCAAAACAAATTTGTTTAGTAACTACAACCACTTATCTTCAAACAAATTTTCAAACAGATAAAATCAGAGTAGCTGCCTGCGGGTGCAGACCCCACCATTTTGCAGCCTTGTCTTTTCCCTGGGGTAGCTTTTGAAATCCTGGGGCTTTCAACATGACAGCCTAGATACCTTTGTTGTACTGGAAAACACGTGGGGTTTTGAGTCTCCTGTAACTGGGCTCAAATCTCAGCTGACCCTCTTACAAGCTGTGGGAGGATGAGTTAATCTCTTTGAGATTGAGTTACGTGTATGTGAGGTCACCGATAGCAACTAAAATTACAGCTTATGATTGTTGTATGGATAGGATGTCCAATAAATATCAGTTCGCTTGTGCTTTTGTTTAAAATTAAACATGAAACACTGATCCCACAGTGAAACACACACACACACACACACACACACACACACACACACACACACACAAACAGGGGTAATAGCTGTCTCCAGATGTAGGCCTCCCAAAAATTCAGGTTTAGATATTTCCAATTTGTCTCAGGTGTTTTTTCATCCCTCAGGTTATTAGTATCAAGTTTCTTCTTGTCCCAGGGGTTCTAACGATGGCCTACTACATCCTTATTATATCTAGTTAACTCCAGATAAACACACACATTCAAATCAGCGGTTTGTTACAAACACTCCATAGTACGCAGTAAATGTTCCATGGTTCCCCTGTTTTTCTTTTCTCGACAAAAGAAACAAAAAAAGTAACTTTTGACTTTAAATTTCAAATAGAACTGTTAAAATGATTCCTTTACGCTCTTATTAGGAAGGCTATTGCTATTCTTAAGGGGAGGCCATTCCTTTAAGTCAAATTTGATTATATTTCTCTAAGAACTTATTAGCAAATATAAAGTTTTAGTCTCCTTAAAGCAAGATTAAAACAAATTTTTTTTTTTCTGATATAGCATTTGTTGGCTTGTTTCAATAGTCTCAGCACTTAGTTAAGGTGATAGGAGTGGACTGAGGGTAGAAAGACACTGTACAATTTAAAAAGGAAAACTGAGGGGTGCCTGGGTAGCTCAGTAAGTGAAGTGTCCAACTTCAGCTCAGATCATGATCTCGTAATTTGTGAGTTCACGCCCCGCGTCAGGCTCTGTGCTGATGATAGCTGAGACCCTGGAGCCTGCTTCGGATCCTGTATCTCCCTCTCTCTCTGCCCTTCTGCTCACGCTCTGTGCCTGTCTTTCAAAAAATAAGCGTTAAAAAATTTTTTTAATGGAAAACTGATATCTAGGTTTTGTCGGCAAATGCATTCAATGCTGATGATTATTTATCTCAGTATTTCAGAGGTAATATTTACTGATCTTTCTTGACCTAGAAATGACATGTTCAGCATCTTATATCTCTAAAACTCTCCAGTTTCATGGCATGATGGTCAAGAGTGAGGGCTCTGGAAACTGTCTGGGTTAGAATACTAGCTCCATTACAAATTTTGCTGTTGTTTCCTCATCTATGAAATGGGGATAATAATAATTACCTACCTCAGAGAGTTGGTATAAGGATTGAATGTGTTAAAAATGTTAAAAACTTAAAATACTGGGGTGTCTGGATAGGTCAGGTGGTACAGCAGGCAACTCTTGATCTCAGGGTTGTGAGTTTGAGACCCATGTTGGGTGTACAGATTACTTAAAAATAAAATCTTTAAAAAAAATTAAAAAATTTTTAATTGGAGCGCCTGGCTGGCTCTGTTGGTTAAGTGACCAACTCTTCTTTTTTTTTAATTTTTTCTTTTGGTTATTTATTTTTGAGCGCAAGTGGGGAAAGGGCAGAGAGAAGGAGAGAGAATCCAAAGCAGGTTCCAGGCTGTGAGCTGTCAGCACAGAGACTGACCTGGGGCTCGAACTTACAAACTGTGAGATCATGACCTGAGCTGAAGTCGGCCGTTTAATGGACTGAGCCACCCAGGCACCACAAGTGACTTTGATCTCAGCTTAGGACTTGATCTCAGGGTTGTGAGTTCAAGCCCCATGTTGGACTTCATGCACTGGGCATGAAGCCCACTTAAAAAACAAACAAACAAACAAACAAACAAACAAAACCTTAAAATACTGCCTGTCATTGGCACCGGTAATCATTATTGTTACTTATACTTGTGCACTGGTATCCATCCTTATTCACCAAAACTCATTAGATGAGTTCCTATTCTATGCCAGGCATAACGGTAGACATTATCTATCTAAGTTACTAAGACAAATCACCCATCATCCCTGCACCCAAGAGGTTACAGCAAAGTAAAAAGAAAAAGATTTGGCGCTATAACATACGGGTTGCTAATAATTTGAATCAGATTCGAGGAGTCCCTAAATGAAGTGAGCATTTCCTTCAACTACTCATAACAGTGATAAATCACAGTAGTGTTAGCAGTGCCTGTGGCTTTGTTTCCAGGAGAAATTGCAGATATTTCAGTATCACATTACGGTTCTTGCAGGTATCTCAAAATATTATTTGCCGTCATCATTACTTTGAAAGTTATCAGATTGAACTGCTACTAGATCTTATTTAGTGCCTTCAGAAAGAGGCATGACAAGTTTCCAAAACAGTTGCCACCCCAAACTTAGAAATAACAACACAAAATAAGTAAGCTGGCCGCAGAAACAACCAACCGCGTGATGATTTCTAAATAGTTATGCCTATGGAACAAAATGTGATTATGCAGACTGTAAAAGACAACTCATCAGTTAACTCTACCTTGTCCAAGGTAATACGATTTTTTCAGTGTTCCACATGTATTCTAGACAAAGAATACAAAAAGGGAGAATCTGTTACTATGCCTCTTCTACTGTACATCAAAACCATGCCCATGCCTAGCCAAGAATGCTACCTAACATGGAGTTCTTATGGGAAATACCCTTTAAGAACATCCCAGCTCCCTTAGCTCCATTTCTCTGTTCATCAAACACTGATGACAGCCTGTGCCTTGCTCTTTTTCTTTGATCATACCTGTCCCCCACACTGCCCTGCAAAGGAAAAACCCTGTATAAATAATGGATCACTGACGGGTTATGTTTACTGAGAATAAATTGGCATTCTAGTTTTTTTTTTTTAATTTTTCTTTAACGTTTATTTATTTTTGAGACAGAGAGAGACAGAGCATGAATGGGGGAGGGTCAGAGAGAGGGAGACACAGAATCCGAAACAGGCTCCAGGCTCTGAGCTGTCAGCACAGAGCCTGACTCGGGGCTTGAACTCACAGACCGTGAGATCATGACCTGAGCCGAAGTCGGCTGCTCAACCGACTGAGCCACCCAGGCGCCCCGGCATTCTAGTTTTTAACTTGATATTTTGTGATTTGCCTAGTGTGATTTAACTCTCCAAACCCCAACCGAATGATGAAGCCTCATTTTCTAACCAGGCAAAGTTAAAGACAAGCAGTTTATCAACATCTAAAACCCCAATCTAAAATTGTGGGGTGGCATCAATCAGAAAAGACTTATTTCAGAAATCTAAAAAAAGAAGAAAAAAAACCCTCTTTTTGTGGAAGGGGGGAGTTTTTCCAGAGAGCACAGAGCAGTATAAGAAATGAGAGCATTCTGAACTTTTTATCTGACTAAAAATACAGGCTGTACTTATGTATCAGCAACAGGTATGTCTTATTTCAGATGCGTTCCTGAAATGCCGTATTTTATATTAAACACACCATTTGTAGAGCTCATTTTCTTAGGTAGCAAATGCTTGGATTAAAATCAGTACTTCAGATGTTTGAATAACTGTTCCAAAGACACTAGTTTTGTAAACAGCTTTGACCCATTCCAAAGATACAGTGTTTGCAGTTGCCTTTTGCGAAGGTCCCCAAGCAGCCATGTGAAAGTGTGAAAGTATTGTTATTGGAAGTATGAAATGGTTCTGTGCTTAGAGATTGGGATATTTGAAGATAATGTTTCGTTTTAATGTAATGCAAGATCACAGTATTTGAACTGGAGGAACATCTCAGACATCACCTTGTCCCAGCTGAAATTCAAATCTTGGAGAAGGTTAGCTCACTTCCAAACCGGTGTACGAGCAGACTAAGTCGGGCCTATGCATCTGTCTTTTTAGCAGGACCGGCAAAACCACGGATTCCTTCGCGTTTCTGAGCGCAAAACGAGCAGGTTCCCAACAAGGTTACACATACTTTAAAGAAATTGTTCAGTTTGTCTCTGCCCACTCCTATGATGCCTGGCGGGGCTGAGTGGGGAGAGGGGTGGAGTGGGGGGGGGGGGCGGGAGGATGGAGTGGGGGTGGGATCAGGTATCTACGTTTGGCTTCCGACACGTTGAGAAACCACGACTTTCTCAGCAACGATCCTGAAGCTTCAAAGCACCTACCAAAAATAGTTTTCCTCATTTCATAGGTGATTCCTGTTACATAGAAGTCACTCCCTTTGGTGGAGCCCGGTCGCGTCCGAGAGCGGCAGCCACAACACCCTGGTTGCCCCCAGTCCTCTCAAGGGCTTTGCTGGGTGGGACTCGGCCTTGGGTGGCAAGGGGCACGTGGTGGCGAGGGGACAGGAGACGCGCGATCCACGCCCTGGGCGCCCCTCTGACGAGAAACGACCCACCCAACCCCTAGCCAGGCCCCTTCCTGTGAAGTTAGAGACTCGATGATCTGTAATGGATCTCGGTTCATTTAACAGGCCCCTCGCCCCCAGTTCCTCAGAGGCCCGCCTCTCTTCAGGGGTCTTGTACCCCCCTGGGGGCGGTGACTGACGACGCTCAGAAGGCGAGAAACGGCTCCCTAAGCCGTTCGCTGGGTCCCTCTCTCCCCACAATGCACCGGGGCCAGCAGGAAGGCCGCTCCGACCCCTAATTTTCCCGCGAATTCAGTTCAAAGAGGCGGCCGGGCCCGCGATCGGCAGCGCGCACGGGCCAACCAAGCCGCGCCTCCGCGAGAAGCGCCTCCGCGTGACTGACGGGAGAATCCGCGGGCCAACGGGCTGGGCGGCCGGGCGGCGCGCGCTCCCGCCGGCCAATCGGGGCGCCGGGCGGGGGAAGTGGGCGGAGCGAGGCCAGGCTAGGGTGAGCGGCCTCCCGAGCGGAGCGGGGCTCTCAGGAGGAGACACTTTTTTTTTCCTCCCTCCTTCCCTCCTCTCCTCCTCCCTTCCCTTCCCCTCTCCTCCCCTCTCTCCTCCTTCCCCCCTCGGTCCGCCGGAGCCTGCTGGGGCGAGCGGTTGGTATTGCAGGCGCTTACTCTCCGGGGCCGCCCGGCGGGTAGCTGGCGGGGGGAGGAGGCAGGAACCGCGATGGCGCCTCAGAAGCACGGCGGTGGGGGAGGGGGCGGCTCGGGGCCCAGCGCGGGGTCCGGGGGAGGCGGCTTCGGGGGTTCGGCGGCGGTGGCGGCGGCGACGGCGTCGGGCGGCAAATCCGGCGGCGGGGGCTGTGGAGGCGGCGGCAGTTACTCGGCCTCCTCCTCCTCCGCGGCGGCAGCGGCGGGGGCCGCGGTGTTACCGGTGAAGAAGCCGAAAATGGAGCACGTCCAGGCTGACCACGAGCTTTTCCTCCAGGCCTTTGAGAGTGAGTGTGTTTGAGGCTTTGAGGGCAGGAATACCCCCTCGTCCAGCATTAGGAGGCCGGGACGCTCGTGCTGGGGCCCCCTGCCTCTCCGGGACTCGACTTGATTTGGGAGTGGAGGGAGAAATTTGAGGGGGCTGTTCCCACTTCAGGGATTACGGCCAAGGGGGCCCGAAGTCTAGGGCCTTCGGGGGAGGTGGAATAGGGGGTGCAGGTGAGGTTCTTGACTCCCCGAAGATTTACACAAGAGGTTGGGCAGTGTGGCCCCACGTTAAGAGCAGGTTTCTTTTAGATGAGGAGGTTACAGTTGGACGGAGGATGCAGTCAGATCCCGAGACTAGTTCTTGCTTTCTTTCATGTCTTTTTTACTCTGGAAGTACAAGGGGTTTGTAGGTTGTAGGTTTTGAGGAGCAAAATGAAGCCTGTGAAGGGATGAGTTGCAGTGAAATCGACCAAATTGTCATTTGTCTGAAATGCTTTCGCACTAACTTGGTGCTGCATGTTAACATGGCACCTTTTGGTGCTTTTAACCTTCCAATCTATCCACCCATTTCATGGGTACGTAAACTGAGTCAGGTAGTGTTTTAAGCATCGCATCTTGCGGCGACCTCGGAATGCTGCCGGTTGTACTTGTCTTAATTCCGTAACATTTTCTTATGTCAATTTCGGCTTTTATGGTCTTGTTGAAAGGGCAAAAGCTATGACATGATTTGGGAAGGCAGGCAAGGTTATCTGGAAATAAAACAATAGAATTTATTAAAAGCATGATTGTAAATAATCTCAATTGTCCTTTAGTGAGTATTATACTCTGTTTTCCTTTTTTGCTTTTGTGTACATTTTACAATTCGGACGATCGCTAATAGCTAAATAAGAGAAACTTGAATAAACTCGGCTTTACCGCGGAATGTCTTTATTTACGATTTTACCGTGGCATATGTTAAGGCCATGGTATCAGCTGTGCTTGAAAAGACGTATTACATTGTTTAATACCCTTCTTTCATTCTCTCTGATTAGTGCCTCATGAAATTCTAATTGGAATTTAATACAAGGAATTTCAGTTTTTATTGAAACGAATATTGAACCTGCTTGAGGGAGATTCACATTTTTGCTTAATCTGCTTTGAAAATTCTGGAGACGCTTTAAATTGGAAAAATGATAGAGCATTGAAGGGCAGTGATGACAATAAACATACATGTTTGTACTCCTTCTAAAATATCTCTCTTTTTCGTTTATTTGCCTCTAAAATTAAACTACCTGAAGATTAAGTGGACATTTAAACAGTTCCTTCTAAATGTTAAGAGAAGACAAATCTGCCAAGAAAGTTTTAGCTGTTTTGCTTTCTGATGAGTCTACGTTGGGAGGAGCAAACTGTCATTAAGGGCTAGATTTTGTCACACAACAGCTTGATTCTTCTGTAACGTTGATCTTAATTTCAGAGAGGTTGGAATGCTTTGATGTATTTACTGATATAGTCAGTCATCTTTAGTTTGTTTTGATACTCCTTTATTAAAGGAAGTGTGAAACTAATAGATCATTAATGTAACTGGTATTTTTGTATACAGTTCCTTTTTATCTATAAAGGCAAACTGATTTTAACTAAATAGCATTAAAAAGTCTAGGAATCTCAATTAATTAAATATGTTTTGAGGTGGTATTTACATATTGGGATAATATTTACATTGAACAAAATGGATACAAACTTGAAGTATAACTAAATATTCATTGGAAATTTCAGCTACAATTTGAGTCATTTTTTTCCCATTATTGACAGACTTTCTATCTGTATTAGGACATCTAGAAACAGTTGTATTCTGTTTTGGTTTACTACAAATTTTCTAAAAGACCAGTTAAAAAATGAAAATTTCATTTTGCTGTTTGTTATCAATAAGTTCTTTTGTTGAATCCCAGCTACCTCATTTCAGCTACTTTTAAAAAGTAGCTACCTTAGAAATGCAAGGCTTAAGCACAAGATTGTAGAGAACCTTAAATTTAAAATAAATGTAGAGGGGTACCTGGGTGGCTCAGGCGGTTAAACATCCAAGTCATCATCTCAAGGTTGGTGAGATCTGCGTGGGGCCCTTCATAAACAGCACAGAGTCTGCTTGGGATTCTCTCTCTGCCCCTCCCCCCTCACTCTCTCTCAAAATAAACATTAAAATAAAATAAAATAAATGTAGGTGAGTTTTGTGAATATATGCCGTAGATTGAATGTCTTTTGGTTTTATTGTGCATACAAATTTTCTTGATGTCAAGATATTTAGTACATGATTTTCATACAGGTGATTGATTGGTTTACATTGGTTACAACACTGGCTAGATTGGTTATTTTCTTGAGAACTTAAATAATCCTTTTGTTTCCTGTTACCTAGAACCAACACAGATCTATAGATTTCTTCGAACTCGAAATCTTATAGCTGTAAGTAATCAATACAATTAATGAATATTATTTTTTACTAAAAATTTCACCTATTTAATTTTAATATTTTTAAAACTTTTTTTATAGCCAATATTTTTGCACAGGACTCTTACTTACATGTCTCATCGAAACTCCAGAACAAACATAAAAAGGTACATTTTATGAATTTTATTTCGAGTTGATCAAACGATGTTAAAGTTTTGTATTAAAGTACTATTTCTAATTAAAGATTAAATATGAAAACTGAGGTAAAAGAGTGATTGAATTGATTGCCAAGTGATTTTTAATAAGTACATTTTTATAAATCCCAGTTTATTACCAAAGTTTTTCCTAATAGAAATGATTTAGTAGTGAAGTATATGAAGTAATTTTACTGATTCATATTTTTCCTTTGTGCTAAGAGTTTTTTCAAGTTTGATAGAAGTTGAGGATTTAAATATTAAAGGGCTCAGGGGAACTATCTTCGATACATAAAATTAAGTTAATTTTTAAGTATTTCTTATATGTTCTAACAATAAAGAATTTGCTTCCATAATGATAGGTTCAGAAAGTCTCATTTTATACCTTTGATGGTGGTCTTTGTAAAAGAGGAAATATTTTTGAAGTCACTACATTGAATGTCCTTAAAAAACAATAAGTTTTAATTATCTAGTCTTCAGGTAGAGTCTGGAGGTGTTGATCAGAGCTTATTTTTGTTTATAACATGTGATATTTAACTATATGTAATTATGGAATGCTAGTTTCTTATCCTGTGTGCAAGATTATTGAGCACATCAAGTGAACAGTTTTAAGTTTAAAGGAGAGATCTTGTATTAAGCATTTGGTAGTTGTTAGTTGTTAGTCTTGACTCACTAAAACCATTAAGTTATCCCAATAGACTTTGAAACCAAACTCCTTTGGAGGCTCATACTGGTTACTAAGTAAGCATCATGTTTCAATAGCAAGACTTGGTTTATCTTTGTAGATCTACCTGTGTGTATTTTGAAGGATGGAAATGTTAAAACTATTTGTCTTCTGGTAATCTTTTCTGAACAGAGAGCGTGGGAGCGATTATGCACTTGTGCGCATTACATTTAATAGGTGAAGCTTGCCAAGAGCCTAAATAACTAGGAAGAAGGTGATGGATTAGGCAACAGAATTAAATTTGTCAGCTTTTTGCCTGTCTATGCAATTATTTGATCTATGACAGAGTTCAGCAGACTTTTTCTATGAAGGACCAGTTAGTAAATGTTTTAGGCTTTGTGGTCCATGAGGCAGAATTGAGGTTATTAAGTAGAATGTAGGTGGGTACTTACACAAAAAGAGAGGTAACAAATGGCTGCAAATTTTTTATTGATGAGATTTAAAATGTAATAACTCAGTACAATGTTTTGTAATATGGGCCTACTAGTGAGAAATGTGAGATTCTTTTATTTTTGTGGCTTGGGAGGAGATAACATTCTCCTTAATTGGGGTTTAGAATTCTCTATCAAATCAGTCACAAATATTTATCCATAAAAATCATTCTTAGCTCGTGGGCTGTGCATAGACAGATAGTAAGCTGGATTTGGCCTATGGTCCGTAGTGTGCTGACCGCTGATTTAGTCTATAAAACTAGGAGAATTTGATTAAGCAGTTAACTTTTACTCTGGTATTTTTAATATGGAAGATTAATTGAGTTATCGTTTAGGTTGCTGCCTGATTTTAATTTTAAAGTGATTAAGTTTTTTAGGGACACCTGGCTGACTCAGTAGAGCATGTAACTCCTGATCTTGTCGTGGGGGGGGGGGGGGGTATAAGTTTGAGCCCCACGTTGGGTGTAGAGATTACTAAAAAATAAAATCTTTTAAAGATTTTTTTTCAAAATAAGTGAGTTAATCCATAAATAAATACAAAATATGTTTAAAATCTAACCCCATTTTCTTGTCATATTTGTTAATGGACTATTTGTCTCATCGTGGGATACGTTTCTGTTGTCAGCTAATAGGTGGAGACAGTTTTAACAGTTTGGTAGTAGAAACTACTTTTCTTAATTTGTTGTACTTTAGGCAACAAATTGTCTTTTGGGGGGGTTCTGTAGCAGTTTACCAGCCAAGAAACATATAAATCCCAGTTTATTTTCATGCAAAAATGCATTAGGAATCACTTAATGCTTTTGTTATATGCCTGGCCTGTGAGAGATGTTAAAGCTAAGTTTTAACAAGTTATATGACCTACATGTTCAAATGAGAGCTGTTCTTTTCAGAGTAATTGGTGACTTCGGAGGGTGGTGAATTTAGCCTAGTGATTGTGGTCTTTGTTAAACATGTTTTAGAGATTCCTTTTACAAAATTGCTTTTAATACTATCCTTTTGTTCAAAATGTTTTTGGAATTCCCTTTTTACTATTGTAACAGCATAATATCCCTTGTTGGAATAAATATATCACTCCCTTTGAAGTCCTACACTCAGTTGTAATATTAATTCTGGTATGTTTGTCAAACTCACCTTGTACTTTAGTCTCCTTTCGTAGAGGTATTCAAATGCTTTAGACTAACACAACACTGATACAGGGGAAATACTCGTGAGGAGACAGGCATCTTTTATTAAATTCATTTTACTAGATTTCACATAAGTTGTTTTCTGAATCCTCCCAAGACAATTTCCTGGAATTTCTTGAATTTTAAAAATATTCTCCTTTTTGATGATCTTTTGATAACTATTTCCCTTGTTAAATCTGAGCTACTGTTGCAGTACCTTTCTAAAGAACAGAAGTAGAAATACTTGGTGCTTGGAGTGGGGCTGCTTTTGTATAGTTGCTTATGTGGTTTGTTTTTTTTCCTAAGGAAGGCTGAATTGCCTTTATGATCTTACTTATTTCAGATGGTTGTTAATATTCAACTTTCCTATGCACTTGTCCTATGCACATGTCCATAATGTTGGAAGAGATGAACCTTGTGACTTCTAGTCTTAACTTTTCTTCCTACAAACAGGATTTCTTCTTAATCATTACATAAAGATAAACATATTCTTAAAAGTTTCCAGTAACTTTACAACCTTCCTCAGTAGTACGTTTCAGCATTTATACTGAAAAGTTCTTTTGTAAGTAGCCTACAATAATCCTACATTTTTCTTCTTTCTTCTCTCTTATCTGTGGAGATTGAAAATGTATTGCCATCCTTCCTAAAATACTTCTTAACTGTGCTCATTGGATGAAACTTTAATATTGAAGTTTTCAGTAACTCTAAAGGTAAAGAGAGAAGCTTTTTTTAAAAAAAGATCTTGTGTTAATGGAGGCTATTCACCTGAATTATAGATTGCATCAATTCTCTTCCTGTTGGTGTTTTATTGTAATATATTTACATTAACATTTCTCTACTGATAATTTTACATTATAGTAATTGAGTACGATAGCTATTTTTGAGGAATGAGCACATTAATAATTTCTAATATCTGAATTCAAGCTTTACAAAGTAATTTATATAGAATACACTAAGCTTTTCATGTTTTAAACTTGAAAATATATGAGTATAAAGAGAAGTATTCATTTCCAGTTAACATATGGGTCTAGATTTTTAGCCTCTGTCTTAGGACAGGTACAATAATAGACCACCTTAAAAACTAAGATGAACCCTGTTCTAGAGTCCATTCATTCTCACTTTGCTTGGGAGTGCCTGGGGGTTATTCTTAATCTGAGTTTCTGTTTTGTGGAAAAAATACTTTTTTCTCTTAAACTTGTAAAGTTAAAAGCTAATAATTTTATTATGATTTGATGGGTGTATCCCCTAAACTTCAAAATTTTTTCATGATGGTTGACACCCATCTCTTTAATGTGACATATCATTTAACTTGAGCCACTGCTAATAATCTTTAAGACTGTTTTATTAACTTCGGATATATTTTATGTGATAATGCTAGCATATACTTGTCAAGTTACTTAATAGAAATATGAATATTTCACAGTATACATGATTTGCATTTGTTTGGTTCAGTCCAGCAGATGCTTGAATACCTTCAAAGTATAAGGTACCGTGCCAAGCACTATGTGACTTTCCTTGAAGAAAAGCAATCTCTACCCTTCAGGAGCTTATAGTCTAGGAGGAGAAATAAAATATTTATGCAAGTTCACATTTAGGAGACTAAATGTCAAAATAAATATAAACCAAGTGTCGTAGGTGAGAGGAAATCACTCTGGTTTGGGAATAATTACAAAAGGTTTCATGGAAAAGTTAGCATTTGAGATGGGACTTGAAGGCTCGACTGCTGTAATATAACATACACTGTCTCAATATAGTATTCATTGTTACGGCTAACCATCCACAATTTATCTTATTAAAAATAATCAAAATCAGATTTCCAACTTGCCTATTATAGTGACAATAAAGTGTAATCTGCTTTTTTTTCCCCAGTGGAGAAGTGATTATTTTGTTTATCTGTTTCTTCCAGGAAAACATTTAAAGTTGATGATATGTTATCAAAAGTAGAGAAAATGAAAGGAGAGCAAGAATCTCATAGGTAAGATAACCTATCAGTTTACATTAAGTGACATACTTGAGGAAAGAGGAGAAATTATAGTGATCATTTCTCTAGTGATCACCCCAGTATTGTAAGGAGTTAGAAGGAACCTTAGGGGTCAGTTGGTCTAAACTCATGCACAAATCAGGAATTACTAATTCTATAGCATTCGTGACAGAGAACTCTTAAGCCTCATCTTGAATACCTCCAACATTGGGGACTTGCTGTTTTCTAAGGCAGTTGTATTCATTATTGTTTATCTCTATTACCAGCTTCTTGCATTTTACTCTAAGTTTCTATAACTTCTGCAGTTGGTATTAGTCCTGCCACCTTATGTAAGGAGGGATAGAGACTCATATTTATGGTATACTTACTACGTACCAGATGCTCTGCCAGGTGCTACACATCACATTTCTTGTCAGTAATTGTCTTCAAATCTGAGAGAGGCTCTCTTTCTATCTTGACCTTCCCCATATTTACATCTTTCAGTCAGAATATTCCTAACTTTATTTTATACTTGAAATATGTTAATCACATTACAGTTTCAGAAACTTGACCCTTTGGATAGAATCTATTGTATGTTTTCAAGTGTAATACCCAGAACTAATCCCTAAATGTTCTGACTAGCCTAATACCTGCCTAAGCTAGATAGTGTGCTTCCGTTTACTCTTGATATGTCAAACTAAAGAAATTTGAGTATTATTTTAAAGAGACACAGGAACTTGGGTCGTTTTTATTTATTGACTACTTTCAGGGAGAATACAGAACTAAAAATACTGGATTTTTAAAAAATGAAGCTGGTAAAATTGCCACAGTAGGTTTTTTTCTCTTGAAAAAATTTTAAGTCGTATTGATTTAGATAGCATGTACACTGACTTAATGATGCCTCATTTATGATTTCTCATCTGTAGTAACTGGTGTAAAATGTGATTTTTGTAGTTGCTTATATTTTAAGTTTGGCTTTTGAATTAGGTTCTTTTGTTACTTGAATTGTAAAATCACATTTTTTATTTTATATCTTGCATTTTTGTAGGACTGAACTGTAATTTATATTTCCATATCTAGGCAGTCTTGACTTGTGAATAAGCTGTGATAGTCTATTCTGGAAGCTGAGATCCCAGCTCTTTACCTAATCTCTTAGTGCCCAAGGAGTGCCTTACAACATAGGACTGAGAATATTCTCAGTACATGTACACTTTTTTGCTTGAATTTCTATTCCAGATCCTTGTCTGGTCACCTACCGTAGACAGAGCTCTTGGGATCCTCAGGGTCTTTTTAATTTAAAGTATAAGCTGTAGAGTCAAACCCTGATCTCTGAGCTTCCTGCTTCTTCTGAACATTTTAATAGTTTGCTCTCCAGGTCTTTCAGGGTTAATGTGAGAAAGAATAATAAACCAAAAAGAAAACTTGACCCTTTTCTTCATCTTCCCCATCAAGGTTCCATGTTTATCACTGCTAAACCCTACTACTATCTCATTGTGATACTGGCTTTGATAAATACTACAGAGCTTCCCTTAGAATGTGTGTTGTGAGGGAGATCAGTAATACTGGTCAGTTCTCTCTGAATAATCACCCAATAATTTTGTTCCTTTTGACGCAGTGAGTTCAGTAGCTAGGGCAGTACTGTAACAGGGGTATATTTAACTCACAGAAACATCAGAGCTTGTAAGAATTTCTGTGATTCTGATAAAAACAACTTTTTTAGTCTTTAGTATCCAACTAGGACTAGTGAATTAGCCATCTGAACCCCCCAAGATCCCTCTCCCTCCTTCCCCCCTTCGTCTTTCTCTTTTTAAAAAAACTTTTTTTTTTATGTTTATTTATTTTTGAGAGGGAGACAGAGTATGAGTGGGGGAGGGACAGAGAGGGAGACACAATACAAAGCAGACTCCAGCCTCTGGGCTGTCAGCATAGAGCCCAACGCGGGGCTCAAACTCACAAACCATGAGATCATGACCTGAGCTAACGTCAGACGTTTAACCAACTCAGCCACCCAGGTACCCAGGAAGGCACTTTAGGCCCTTCGAGGTGTTGAGTTACTGTGCTAAGTGCTTCAGCACCTCCCACCCCAGTCTTTATGAATGTCTCAATGTCACTCCCAGAGTCACTAAAATGAACTGGGAGATTGCTTCATTTTAAGTTTACCCTAAGGCTCTATATTATTAAATTATTTGAATGTGTTTCTCATCTAAAATTAGGCATAATCCTGGGGTGCCTGGGTGGCTCAGTGGGTTAAGCGTCCGACTCTTGGTTTCAGCTCAGGTCATGATCTCATGGTGTGTGAGTTTGGGCCCTGCATCAGGGTGTCCAAACTTTAAAAAAAATACAGTAAAATTAGGCATAATCCTATTGTTCCACTGAACGTAACACATAGGATTGTAAGAAGTTCCTTACACAGCAATATGTAATGCCAGCACTGTAAAACTTTGTAAAATTTGGTCAAATTCTCCTACAAGAGAACAATACGAATCTTTGTTCTTCCCTGACATTAATTAGTAGAAGTTAAAATCTTAAGTCATACATAAAAACATATCTCTCTTCCATCTATATTTTTTATTCTGTACCATCTCAGACAGATCTTATTCAGTCTAGTTGGACCCTGGATTTGTTCAGTAGTGGTAGTCTGGGAGTCTTTCATTGGAACTCATGTTCTTTCAGCATTTCCCAAGTTACATTTCTACTCCTAAATCCCATGTATTTCATTCTCCAAAGTTCCAGAGGAATATCATGATACGAAAAATATTGTAGTCCCACAGCCCAAAAGTTAGAACAATCAGCTGCCTGACCTATTTATGACATTTGTAATAACTCATAAACCAAACCAAATTCCCAGCATTATCTGTGCAAAATGAAGCTAGTGTTCAAGGATCTTTTATTATTTTATATTCTAGATCTACAGTTGTCTTACCTAGTTACAGATATTGGCAGAACTTACTAGGGGAAGCAGCTGATAGAAGAAAGAAAAACATGGACACTTTATGGTTTTTACTTCTTTAACATGCCAGTCAATTCATGGCAATAGACCAGAATTGACATTTATAACCCTAAAACTCAGTAATAAGCCCTACCATCTATGAAGATTGTTTCTTTTCTTGAAGAATGACTTCTGAAAACTCCATACCAAGTAGCAAATTTTAGAAATTCATAGTGGTTGCACCTACAGTCTCAAGTTTTTCCTGCTCTTTCTCCTTGCCTTTTTTTTTAGTGTGATAGGGTATATTTAAAATATGTCTTTTTAGAATGTCTGAAATAATTCCTTATATCCTGTCATCTTCAGCTCTAATTTTGACATTCCAGTATATTATGAGTTTTAATTTATTTTGGGTTTTGACCAAGCACTGTGGCTTATTGGAGTAAATCTCTAGTCTTTCTTTAGTTTTATATCCTGGCACGATTCCAGGAGCCTTTTGTGCTGTTAGTACTACCAGTTTCAGAATTCTATAGTCATAACTCCTCTGACTTCTAAGTGTATATCCACTGGCTAAATGGTAGCATGAAAAGATTTCCAAATTTGAGTTGCTTCCAAAAGTGTTTCCTGGGGCCAGATGAGAAGCAAAATGTCTTTTCTCTCTTTCCCTTAATCATTATCCCTTCCTGGTCCACTGTTAGTTTTTTAAGAAATCCCCTTAAAAGATACTCGAACTAGGGGCGCCTGAGTGGCTCAGTCAGTTAAGCATCCAGCTCTTGATTTCAGCTCAGGTCATGATCTCATGGTCATGAGATCAAACCATGCTGGGTGTGGAGCCTGCTTAAGATTCTTCCTCTCCCTCTTCCCCTCCCCTGCTTGCACACCATGCTCGCTCTTTCAAAACAAAAAAAAGAGAGAGAGATTCCAGAACTTGAGCTTTTACTAGGGATATTTTCAAGCCAGTGTTTTTGTAGGTCAATAACATAAATTGCCTTTCATCGCTTTTTATTGTTGTTGTTACAACCTAAGCTTTTTGAGTTAGTAATCTTCCTTTTTTGAGCATCTTTTGTATAATGAAGTTTGGATCTGTTTTTGTCTGAGATTGTAGTTTTTTTGGTGTATCAGGTCCAAAATTCTATACTAGTCCTAGGGGATAGGATGATGAGCAAAACAGATGAAGGCCCTGCCGTTACGGAGAAAAAAGGCATAATTATATAATAATTACAATTAAAAAAATAATTGCTAGGAAAGAAAAAGATAGGGAAACTGGATGGAGCAGGAGAACCAGTTCTTGTTTGAGATGTTGGATTTGGGAATAGCGATGATCAGGGAGGCCTTCCTTTAAAAAATGAGCTGAGATATAGGAAAGGTGAATATAGGAATAAAATGGGGAGAGAGGGTGAAGAGATGGGTGATTCTAAATAAAGGGAATATTATACATATGTCATTTGAGGCCAGAGTAGCTAACTAGAAAGAATAAGGAGCGTGGTATTAGATAAAGCTAGAGCATATGGCCAAGGCCAGATAATGCAGAGGCTTGAAGGCTATTTGAGGATGTTGGTTTTTATCCCAAGAAACCCATAAATTACTTTAAATAGATATATTGAATTAATGTCATTTCCCCACCCTTCTCCTTTTTAGCTTAGCTGCATTTTTAAAACTTCAGCCTGCTTCTTTAACTCAGTTGTACATCTTTTTCACCATTAATAAGATCTTAGGTGTTTCTCCCCTTTCTGTTTTCTTTAAACAATCTTGTATTGACTATAAATTTTGAAGTTGTTTTCAAATCAGCATGTTTTCATGTTCAAGTTTTAGTTGTTCCTTTTTCAGAACATAAGCCATAGATTTCTTTTTACTTACCTATTCCTAAAGGTGTCTTATTGGTTGCTACTGAGCATATCTGATTCTTAAAATCTAAGTGTTTAAGAACAATTTTAAGGTGTTTCTCCTTTTATAATCTTTGGGTTTACAATAATTCCTTTATGTTTTGTCTGCTGTACTTCTGAAAGGAGATTTATTTATTTGTAATGGACTCCCTCACCTCATTCAACTTTATCTTCTCATTACAGAGTGTTCCCATCTGTATCTAAACCTCAGAAGATATGCTAGATTCCAGAATAATGGGCTTGATGTAGTCACCAATTCCTCAATTTTATACATCATAGCATTAAATATATAAGAAATTATACGTTAAATACGTTAAGTGTATACTTCTAACAGAAGTAGTTTATCCTGTTTTGAGGTAATATAGCTGTAACTCTAGAATTGAAGCCTTACGTCTACCACTATCAGATTAATGTGTACAAATTAGAGGCACTAATCTTGGTCTCTTTCCACCATAAAAACTTTGGTCCTTCAGTGAGATCTGGCTATTGGTTTTTTTGAGAGGGCACATTCTTAAAATTTGAGTTTTCTACATGAACGTCATCTCAAAATGTTAATTCCTTATGAATTTAAATTTATTTAACCTCATTCCGTAGACAGCTTTAGAATTGTTAGATGTTTATGCTTGGAATCTTACCTCAGAATTTCAAATTCCTGATATAGTTTGCTGTTGCCCCATAGCTTGCTTCCTCAGAAGATACAGATAGGGGGGTGCCTGGGTGGCTCAGTTGGTTGAGCATCCGACTTCAGGTTAGGTCATGATCTTGTGGTCCATGAGTTCGAGCCCTGCATGGGGCTCTGTGCTGACAGCTCAGAGCCTGCTTCAGATTCTGTGTCTCTGTCTCTCTCTGCCCCTTCTCTGCTTGCTCCGCTCTCTCGCTCTCAAAAATGTTAAGAAAAAAAAAAAAAACAGCTAGGGAACACATCACAAAGATGAACCGGTGTCTTGTCTTGATTAAGTTAGGATCATGTGCAGCCTGGAACCAAATAGGCCTGACCAGTCCTACATGTTTCTTTGCTTTCCATTCTTAACTATTAAGATGTGGATATAGTAGCCACAAGAGAGGGAAGAGGGTAGGGGCGCTTGCATGGCTCAGTCGGTTAAGGGTCTGACTATTGCTTTCGGCTAAGGTCATGATCTCACGATTAGGGAGTTCGAGCCCCACGTTGGGCTCTGCTGACAGCATGGAACCTGCTTGGGATTCTCTCTCTCCCCTTCTCTTTGCCCATCACCCTCTCATGTGTGCGCTCTCAAAATAAATAAACATGAAAAAAATTTAAAAAGAGGGGGAATAGAGTATCAGGAAGGGAAAGAAAATTGCCCTTTTTCCTTGAATGAAGCCAGCTATGGAAGAGGGCAACTAGGCCTCATTGTTACATTTTATTCCAAGTATATATTAGAGTTTTTACTTTTAGAAGGGGGAGGTACAGGGGAAATTATGCATAGCAAATCACATTCCCAAAGTTATTTTTTAAGTTGGTTAATTGAAACTTGGTGTTCTTTTTCTTTTTTTTAACGTTTGTTTATTTAAAATGTCTATATTTTATTTTTGAGGCGGGGGGGTAGTGAGAGAGGGAGAGAGAATCCTAAGCAGGCTCAGTGCTGTTATCGCAAAGCCCAACACATGGTTCAAACCCACAAACTGTTGAGATGATGACCTGAGCCGAAATCAAGAGTCAGATGCTTAACAGACTGAGCCACCCAGGCACCCCTGGAATTCTTTTTCTTAAAGAAACAATGTTATGGGACACCTGGGTGTCTCAGTCGGTTACCAGCAGGCGACTTCAGCTCAGGTCATGATCTCGCGGTCTGTGGGTTCAAGCTCTGGGTCAGGCTCTGTGCTGGCAGTTCGGAGCTTGGAGCCTGCTTCTGATTCTGTGTCTCCCTCTCTCTCTGCCCCTCCCCTGCTTGCTCTCTGTCTCTCTCTCTCTCAAAAATAATAAACATTAAAAAAAATTTTTTTTAAGAAACAATGTTAGGCTGATAGCTGAATGTGTGCTTCATATCTTATTTAACTCACAGTGTACCGTTTGTTATTTTTTATGTTTCGTTAAAAATTTTTGATATTTATTTTTGAGAGAGAGCAAGTGGGGGAGGGACAGAAAGAGAGGGAGACATAGAATCCAAATCTGTGAATGTAGAGTCCAATGTGGGGTTTGAGCCTACGAACCGCGATATCATCTGAGCCACAGTTGGATGCTGAACTGACTGAGCCACCCAGGTGCCCCTAGGGTGTACCATTTATTTAAAAACAAATTTTTTTTTTTTAGCATTTATTTATTTTTTGAGAGAGAGAGGGCATGAGTGGGAGAGGGGCAGAGAGACAGGGTCACAGATTCTGAGGCAGGCTCCAGGCTTTGAGCTGTCAGCACAGAGCCCGATGTGGAGTTTGAACTCCCTGAGCCGAGCCGCAAGATCATGGCCTGAGGTAAAGTCGGATCCTTAACTTACTGAGCCACCCAGGCGCCCCCCTAACAATGTACCATTTAAAACTGTCTCAATCCGTCTGTGGTAAGGGACCTTTTTGTTTGTCTTTAACTTTCAGTCTTTCATAGATAGATACCTTTGTAAATACACTTATGGATCACAAGCTTAGATGTTATGGCAATGTTAGATTTCTGTAAAAGTTTTTAAGTTTCCTCTGTTTCTTGTTGTGGAATGGAAACAAGTTTCCCCTGTGACCTCAGTTTGCAGAACACATTTTGAATAACACAAATTTAAAATATTTTCTGGGGTAGATCAATGTCAGATGTTTCTGGCATTTCAGAATTGGAATTTAGAATCATATATTCTATAAAACAATGTAAATAATACTATAAGCAGAGCACTGAAGTATAATGGGCCATGATCCCTGGCCTTAAAAATCTGTTACTCTAGGGGCACCTGACTGGCTCAGTTGGTAGAGCATGCAACTCCTGATCACGGGGTTGTGAGTTCAAGCCCCATGTTTGGCATCGAGTTTTAGTTTTAAAAAAAAACCTATTACTCTAGGAGGACATCGCTATTCTTAATGAAAAGCATTGCTAGGTGGTAGGGACACTGATGTAATAAAAAGATTGTGTGTGAAACAACGACAAAAAAGTGGGAAATAAAAGTACTTGGGATTAAGCTCTGATCATTAAGCTCTGGGATGGTTGGGTGTGGGACCATTGTAGAAGAGGATGAGTACTTTGATGGATACTTTATTATTTTATACAAGCCTCACAGTTTTGAGAGAGCTCATTTCTTCATTTTACAGATATTAGGTCACAGCTCATAACTGAGCCAGAATTTAAACTTGGATTTTTCTGTCTCTGTTTTACCATTGTATCTAATTTTCCTATGTAGGGCTTTAGTGGAGATAAAAAGAAATGGGAGCCATATTCTAGACAGCAATTAGACAAAAGATTTGGCAGTTGGGGCTCATTGGAAAATTTGGAGAAAGGAATGATGTTTTAAGAGAATTAACCTGGCCTTGAGATGTAGGTTTAACTCAAACAACGAAGAATAGGATAGATGGGTTGTAATGGATTATCTTCTAACATGTGGAAATTATAGAATAATCCTCTTTGTCTTTCAGTTATGCTTTGGAGTTTCGGTAATTCTGCTTTGTAAGGTGACATTTATGAAACTGTTTTTTTTTTTAATAGGAAAGTGCTTGTTTTCTTCTAGTAAAATGACATGTAGATTTTGTAGATGGCAGATACACTTTGTAAAATCAGCTTTGGATATAACTACCATTCAATAAAATACACCCACCTTAAGAGTATAGAGTTTTGACAAATGTACACACTTGCATAACCATAACCACAACCAAGATAGAACATTTCTATCATCTTGAAAAATCCCTTTGGGCCTCTTTCAAGTTTGTTTCCTTAATATACTTTTTGGGTGGGGATGTGCATTATATGTAGTTAGATTCGGTCTTTTTGGTGTATAGTTCTGAGTGTTGACAACTGCATGCAGTCAGGTAGCAACCACCACAATCATGATAAAGATTCCTAAAAATTCCCTTATGACCCTTTTATAGTCAGCCCTCTTCTTCCCCACCCCTTCTTTTAAAACCTGATGCATGTCAGAAAGTGAGTAATATACATTATTTACCTGTTTTCAAGGATCCTATTCTATCCCACTTATATTTTGTTGATGCTTAAGTTGTTATTGTTAGTTTTCCCCTTATATTTATGCTTTCTAACTCTGCTTGGACCCTTACATTTCTACTCTTTCATAATCATTTTGTCCTCTATTGGTATCCTAGCATACTTAGTACTGTTCTAGAAATGCCTTTTGAGACCACTCACCCTGTAGTTTTTTTAGCATACAGTTTCATGGCTTACCTCAGTAAGAAGATAGAGACATTCTCACATTTTCTGTTGAAGGATCACTCTCCTTTTACTTCTCTAAGAAAGAGAGGAATCCTGGGCATAGTTACACAGCTAATCTCTTTATAGTATGACCTCATTTTCAATCATTACTTGCTCCTTAAAACTCTTTTGCCTCAATGTCTTTACATAACTCTTCTCTGATTATAAGAATGACTAGATTGTCACCATCATTAAAAAAAAAAAACATACAGCCATACCCTTTATTGATCCTTATTGTCTTTTACACTAGTAAATTTTTTGATTAAGGAATCAATATTCCTTCCCTTCTCCAACATCTGTTTTCTATAATCTGGTATCTGTCAGTATCACACTACAAAAACTGTATTCTAGAAAGTTATGAATGGCTCCTGGTCAACTAATAGATTGCTCTTTCAGTTTAAAGGTACTACAAAAGCCTATGGATGTTTCTGTTTATTCTGTCTCATCTTCATAGTTTTTCCATGTCAGTTGATGATTCTCAAAACAAAAGGATCAGTATAGTTTATGTTTCCTTTTCCATTGCTTCTAAAACAAACAGTGAAAATGACATGTTGAAACAATAAATTACAAATCTATAACAGATCTGTAATTGTATATTTCACCCCTAATGGAAGAAGAAAATGATGGTTCTGCATCATTTGTTAGGAGATTGAATTTCCCCAGCTTGAAAATATTCAAGCATTTTTGTATGGACTCAGCTACCCTTATCAAAATTTTCTTTTTAAGGCCTGGGAAGGGAAATGTGTTCACATTTTATAGGTAGATGGTACTAAATTACAGTAAAGTATTTGCTGATCTGTTTCTTTTCTGCCTTATTCCTTTGGTATTTTTTTTAAATTTATTTTTAAATTTACATCCAAATTAGCATATAGTGCAACAATGATTTCAGGAGTAGATTCCTTAATGTCTCCTACCCAATTAGCTCCTTGCCCCTCCAGCAACCCTCTGTTTGTTCTCTGTATTTGTCTCTTATGTTTTGTCCCCCTCCCTGTTTTTGTATTAATTTTGCTTCCTTTGGTATTTTTGTATGGTGTATTTTTATGTTTTGTTTTTCATAGGCTTGTGTGAAGTTGTGGGCTTGCATAGAATTAAGAGTAAGAAGGTCAAACATTATTTGTAGATTACCTGAAGTAACTAATTTGATTTCAATCTTAATTTTTAAAGTTTGGCTATTTTTATTATAGAGTGTTAAAGTGATAAATTTTTTTTTTTTGTTTTTTTAGCTTGTCAGCTCATCTACAGCTTACATTTACTGGTTTCTTCCACAAAAATGGTATGTACTTGAAAGTAAATGTATTGGCATTCTAACATCAAAACACCTTTGTGAATGTAAAAAATTATTTTGCATGTATGTATAAATTTCTAAAATTAGGGGTGCCTGAGTGGGTCAGTCAGTTAAGCATCTGACTTGGGCTCAGGTCATGATCGTACAGTTCATGGGTTCGAACCCCGCGTCGAGCTCTTTGCTGACAGCTTGGAGCCTCGAGCCTGCTTCGGATTCTGTGTCTCCCTCTCTTTCTGCCCCACCCCCCTCTCTCTCTCCAAAAATAAATAAACATTAAAAAATATTTATAAAATTATATTTAATGGAAAAGATGTCGATTCTGATAATTCAGTTTCTCTTTAGTTGATTTTTCTAACAATTCAGTTACTGCTTTATGTGGTCAATGATGGGATGTGGAAGATACAACTTGTCACTCTTTAAACTTTTAAAGTAGTGGTTCTTAAATTTTAGTGTTTGTAGAAATATTTTGACAGTTTGTTTAAAATATGTATACCTGGACCTACAAAGACTCAGATCTAGTAGGATATAGCTTTGGTATACCAATGTTTGGTAAAACTTAAGAGTCTGCATTTTAATAAAGCACCAAAAAATTCAGAAGTTGGTTGTCTCAGGAATAAATTTTATGAAACTGGCTTAAAAGCTTTTTTAGGTGGACCTTATACATAAGATCTTGTTCATAGCCTGGTTTCCTTATTGCTTTCCTGCTATTGATTTAAGTTTTAAGTAGATTTTGAAATTGTTAAAATTATTAGTGTTGTGTGTGATCAATCTTGAAGGTCAGTGTTAGCTGCATCTGGCTTATGTAGAAATAGATGAAATTCCACCTCTTCACTCTAAATGGTACTTTTTAGGGCACTAACTATTGCTATAAAAAAAGGCTATATAATATTGTCTTACCCATCTCAGAGTCATCATCTTTCCAGAGATCATAACTAGAAAATGGGAAAATCTGTTCATATAAATAAGTTTCTTAGATTTTGTTATTTCTTACTTCCAATGTATTTTGAACTTCAACTGTCTTAGAATCTGGAACAGGTGAAGCGTCTCCTGAGTCGAACCCTTTCTGCATAAACATTTTTAGTTGATGTTATTGCATCCTCAGTTTTATTTTTTTTTTATTTGTTTTTGAGAAAGAGAGTGCGCACGAGCAGGGGAGGTGCAGAGAGAGAGAGCGTGACAGAGGATCCGAAGTGGGCTGAGCACTGACAGCAGGCAGCCCCATGTGGGGCTTGAACTCATGAATTGTGAGATCATGACCTGAACTGAAGTCAGACGCTCAACCAACTGAGCCACCCAGGCACCCCACATTATAATTTTTAAAAAATACAGTAATAAAACAACAGAAGCAACCACTGCTACCAGTGGAATATATCAATATGTTAGATATTTTACAAAGAGAAGTATATTATCTTAAATGTCACTTCATTAAAAGAAGTTAAAGTATGCTAGGTAGAGTTTCATTTGGTTTCAAAATGGATAAAATGCCACTTGGCTTATCCATCTTTAATTATCGTGTAATGGAATAAAATCTTTACAAGAAACATGTCAAGTTGGTAATCCTTGGTATTGTTTAATAAGAAACAAAGTTTAATAATAATATATTAGAACACTTTGAAAACCCTTATCAGGTTTTTTTATGTGAGAGGTTTGAAATCTGGTCAGATCTGTATTAGCAGCTACTGTAACTTTAATTCTAGCTTTACCTTAGATCTGGTCCATTTTTTTTTATATATAAGTAAACTGAGTAGCATTTTTATGTTTTTTCCTAAATTACTTATAATCATCTTGTAGAGTCCTTTTTTCTACTCATTCATTTTATTGGTTTTCTGTGGTACTTTGAAGGTACTCTGGGGGGCACCTGGATGACTCGGTTGAGCCTCTGACTCTTGATATCGGCTCAGGTCATGATCCAAGTGTTGTGGGATCAGGCCCCGTATTGGGCTCCACACTGAGCATGGAGCCTGCTTAAGATTCTTTCTCTCCCTCTGTCCATCTCCCCTGCTCACATTCTCTCTAAAATAAAAAATTGAAAAGTAGTAATACAGTACATGGATCATAATACTTCAGAAGCTTATAGTTTGAATTTTATAGTTTCGTTAGCCCTTTGTTCCCAGGGATGTACATAAAACATGTAAAGTTATTCATAACTGAAATTGGTGATGGATATTAATTGAATATTTACTAATTAATGTTACTTGATTAATATTTAAGTTGAATTAATTTTACTTAGTTGAAATTAACTGGATAGTAGTCTGATTAAACTTTTTTCCTGTCTACATAACAAAAATATGTAAAGTTCAAAATTGCTCAAACTCAAAGTTTTAATTTTTTCTCGATGTTACTGAAGTAAATAAGAAAGTAAACTCTGTTGATACTTCTGTTTCCAGAAAATAATTTGCCACTTTTTGAAAATTAGTGGAAGTTGGGAAGAAGCAGCTATATTGCCTCTCTTGTCTAATTAAGCTATATTTATACTTGTTTTTTTTTTTAAGAAACCAAGATAGAAAAGCAACATTAAGATTCCTAAAATGTGATTATTTTTCCTTTTGTTTTTTATTTTTTATTTATTTATTTTTTCCTTTTGTTTTTAAATGAAGACTTTTCTTAGCTATTACTACTTGAAACTGGTTAGAATGAATATACAGATTATTAGGGTGCTATTTTCATAGTTAGTATTGTTTGGAGAGTGTTTTTTGTTACTGCATTTTAAACATTGGATTTTTTTTTTCTGCTGTATTAAAGTTTTTTATCCTGGATATAACTTTCAAAGATACTAATTCAAACGTATTTTGTGTACACACCCTACATAAGAAGAATGTTTTCAAGTAGAAAAAAGAGTTATCCAAAATCTCAGAACAAAAATTAAGTTTTTTTATGTCTTGTGGATTCATCTATTATGGTAGTTCTATATATATTATTGAAACAATGATAAATGATTAGTTTGAACTATTAATAATGCCTTTAGGATTGAAGACAAGTATGTTATAGAAAAGTACTCCTAGAATCGCAATTTGCAAAAGCCTTTGTTAATTAATTGATACAGGGAATATATATGAAATACAGGATTTTTTTTTGATTTTTTTTTTTATTCTTGTCTTTTTTATTTTGATTTTTTTTTTAATATATGAAATTTATTGTCAAATTGGTTTCCATACAACACCCAGTGCTCATCCCAAAAGGTGCCCTCCTCAATACCCATCACCCACCCTCCCCTCCCTCCCACCCCCCATCCACCCTCAGTTTGTTCTCAGTTTTTAACAGTCTCTTATGCTTTGGCTCTCTCCCACTCTAACCTCTTTTTTTTTTTTTTTTTCCTTCCCCTCCCCCATGGGTTTCTGTTAAGTTTCTCAGGATCCACATAAGAGTGAAACCATATGGTATCTGTCTTTCTCTGTATGGCTTATTTCACTTAGCATCACACTCTCCAGTTCCATCCACGTTGCTACAGAAGGCCATATTTCATTCTTTCTCATTGCCACGTAGTATTCCATTGTGTATATAAACCACAATTTCTTTATCCATTCATCAGTTGATGGACATTTAGGCTCTTTCCATAATCTGGCTATTGTTGAGAGTGCTGCTATAAACATTGGGGTACAAGTGCCCCTATGCATCAATACTCCTGTATCCCTTGGATAAATTCCTAGCAGTGCTATTGCTGGGTCATAGGGTAGGTCTATTTTTAATTTTCTGAGGAACCTCCACACTGCTTTCCAGAGCGGCTGCACCAATTTGCATTCCCACCAACAGTGCAAGAGGGTTCCCGTTTCTCCACATCCTCTCCAGCATCTATAGTCTCCTGATTTGTTCATTTTGGCCACTCTGACTGGCGTGAGGTGATATCTGAGTGTGGTTTTGATTTGTATGAAATACAGGATTTTAAATTAAAATCCTTAAGATTTGTAAACCCAGGTAGTAAATAATATCCTAGTTTTTGCTATCCTGTGTAGGCTTTAGAGAAATTCTGGGAAAAAGATAAAAAACTAGCTATTTTTCTTGTGAAATTATATTATAGTTGTTTAGGTAACTTTTACACTGTTAAATATTTTAGAAATCCATTATTTTAATCCCTTTGGTCACAAGGCCTGGTCAAATCAAAGAACTTCTCTGGTTTAACATCGCTGTGTATTCAAAATGAACATATATAATAATAACTAGTTCAGTTTAAGTGTATCTTTAAGTAATTTTTGTAATAGATTTTGGGAGAAGGAAAAAACCTTTTAATGTTAATTTTGTGTGTGGTTGTCTCTCCTGAATATTTCATTCGTGTTTTCTGCCATGAAGCTTTAACTGTATTTGTCAAAAAATATTTTTGATTAACAGTGTATTATATTCTCTTATTGTTGTAAATGTTAAATCTTTATAGCCAAATAAATTTTACTTATCTTTATAGCCAAATAAATAAATATTTTTAGTATTAAAGTAATTGAGCATCTATCTTACTTGAATCAAAAGAAAATCACAGTATTGTAGGAAGGTAATTACAATTGTGTTGTGAAAGGTTTATTTAAATGACGATGAAGGCTTTGAAAGAGTTTGCTGCAAATTTGAAAATGATTTCGGGGGAAAAATGAGTAAACTTCTGAGAAGTATTCATTATAGGAAGTCTTTTGTTGGAAATTACTTAGGAAAATGAGTATGATATTTATATTAAAAAAATACATTTTAAAGTATTGATTTTCTGTTTAGATAAGCCATCACAAAACTCAGAAAATGAACAAAATTCTGTTACCCTGGAAGTCCTGCTTGTGAAAGTTTGCCACAAAAAAAGAAAGGTAACATGTAAAATGATACTGGTAGATTATGTGGAATAATTTTTTTAATTGAATATGTTTGTGCATATGTATTGTGCTTTTTAAACCTTGAAAACTTTTAAGTATGTCGATGCTGAATTATAAAACTCATAGCCTCTTTTGCCAACCTTGCAGACTCATGTTTTTTTCTGGACTGGCTGTAGATATCTGCATAAAACTTTCTTCTATAGGAGTTTGACACTGAAGGAAAGAAACTATCTTTTAGCATCTTAGGACATAAATTCAGTTTCTGCTCTACCACTTCAGTCTCTTAGCTAATTTTTTTTTTAGCTATTTGAACCAATTGAAATTTAAGTAAGGGCTGAGTTACCTCGTGTAACATTACTCTCAGGAAAGAAATTTTGTTGCCAGTATTATCAGCCATTGCTGATAATTTTTATTTGTTGCTTCAAATTTTTATTTGTAAGATTAAATCATTTCATCATAGAAACACATGTTACGATAGTTAAATTACCTTGGCAACCCACTAAAGCCAACAGTTATACTTCTGGTAGCTTCAAGAGCTAGGGTATTTTAAGAGTAGGAATGACCTGTATAGAGGTTCCTATTGCTGATGTTCTTCCAAAATCATGGTAAGGTGATACAGGGCTTGAACACTACTAGAGCACTTGTATGGAGTGCACTAAGGTGATAGACACTAATAGACAGTGCAATCCTGGTATGCATGATAAACAGTGATGTGAAAATTCTTCAAGATATGTTATATTCAGGCAAAAAAAAAAAAAAATGAATACAACTATAGTGGCCGTTTTTGTGTTTCAAAAAAATAATAGATGTAAACATTTGCTTAGAAGGATATACACAACCAACTGCTAATGTTAGTTATCTTTGGAGTGTAGGACCTGGGGAAGTGGGGCGGACTTAAATATTTCTCATTTTATACTCTTTTGTAGAGTAGAATTTTTTTTTTAGATAATACGAATATGTTCTATTTTCAAAAAGAAGCTGCTAACTTGCTCTAAAGGTCTTCCACATCTTCTCAGTTTTCAATTATTTTTTTTCAGTATAACTCCACTTATATAATTATACACTTGATCTCAGCCAAAAGGCCAAGAAGCGATTCCACTTATATAATTATAGAACGTTACTCATAAGATGATTAATATTGCTTTTATTAAGCAGCATTTAAATATACGGATTTACTATTTCATAAAGTTGACAGTGGTGTTATTATAATTTTCTCATTTCTAATGGTCCCATCAATTATTTTGTTAAAGTAGAAGATTTAAGGGAAAAGATTATTAATTTATATGAGCTTAACATTTTAAGCCTGGTTTTAATTCTATATTTCTAAGGTAAAAGTATTTCAGATGACCACCAGCTAAATATTGTATATACTGTATCATTATCTTTATTACATTGGATTGGATAAATCCTCAGTTGTGTTAAGATTTGGTATATGGTTATTCCAAATTTTTTTTTGTTTCATCACAATTTTCAGAACTATGGTTAGAATTTCAGCATGCCATTTGGTAATGATGTTTCCTATATCTGTGATTAGAAGTTTTATTATAACTCATATAATTGCATATGGATAAATAAGTATAATTTCATAATCTTTGCCTTTGCAGGATGTAAGTTGTCCAATAAGGCAAGTTCCTACAGGTAAAAAGCAGGTGCCTTTGAATCCTGATCTCAATCAAACAAAACCTGGAAATTTCCCGTCCCTTGCAGTTTCCAGTAATGAATTTGAACCTAGTAACAGCCATATGGTGAAGTCTTACTCATTGCTATTTAGAGTGACTCGTCCGGGAAGAAGAGAGTTTAATGGAATGATTAATGGAGAAACCAATGAAAATATTGGTAATTTTTGTTATAATAATTTTAATTTATTTTAAACTTTTCTAAGAAAGAAGTAGAAGTAAATTGCATGCATTCTAAAGGCATGGCCTTTATCTGCAAATCTTTTACAGTCTGATAAGATCATTAATCTTACGGTAGCTTGCCCTGGATCTTAAACTGTTGGCTATTGTGCTGTACTAGGTATTTAATCTGTAAAGTTCTCATTGTTCCATGACGAAACGTATTTCATGTAGTAAAAAAAAATTATATTAAACAGTGGATAGAGAAGACTGGTATTTCAAATTAGTCTCTCAGCAAACAGAATTTCATCCCCCCTCCCCCAGAATTTTATTGTGAAAAATTTCATACATACACAGCCATTGAAAGAGTTTATGTAGTGAACATCTAACTACCCACCGCTTAGATTCTGTAATTAAGATTTTACTGTATTTGCTTATCACATATCTATTCCTCTGTCTTCCCAACAGTTCTGAATCCACCTTTGAGGGAATCATTCAACCAAAATATAGGTGCTGAGGATACAAAGATTAAAACATCCAGTTCTGTCTTCCAAAAGGTCACAAAAACTGACCTAAGAGTACAGAGATATAAATAATTTTAGCAAAATGATGAGTGGTATAATAGAGGTACATGTGAAGTTTAGTGGAGAAGCCCCTTGGGAGAAATAATCTTTGAGTCTTGAAGTATCCTTTGAAGTTCTTGAAAAATAATGATAAATGAGGATTTTTTTTCTCCTTGCCTAGTAAGGACATACACATATGGTAAAACATAAAATTGAAGAGTGTAAATCTGGATATTGTATCACAACTTAATCGTAATTTATACGTAATTTGGGATAAGGGACCATATACCATAAATATGACATTTTTGTTTGAATATGTGATTCATGAGAAATGTTTGTGAAATACAGATGTCAATGAAGAACTTCCAGCTAGAAGAAAACGAAATCGTGAAGATGGGGAAAAGACATTTGTTGCACAAATGACAGTATTTGATAAAAACAGGTAATGTTGATGGACAAGTGAGGTTCCCATAATGTTCTAGAATGTTTTTATTCTCAAGCATAATATAGTGTGATATTTCTTTGCCAAATTTCTCTTTATTCTTAAAAATGAAAAAATGTGTAAATACTGAATTTTTCTCTTTGTCACATAGAAAGCAATAAACACAGACGAGTTGTTACTGGAATGGCTCAGTTAAGATTGTGTATTAGGCATGTATTTTCTGAGTGTCCCTTCTTTGTCAGACACTGTTCTAGGTTAGTGAAAAGGCAAAAGAAAAAAAAAAAGAAAAAATCCCTCCCTTCATGGAGCTTAACTTCTAGTGGAGAAAACAGACACCACTGCCCCCAAAATTCTATCAACTAATGTCACTTAGTGATGAGTGTTAAGTGGTTGTTTTATAGAGAAAGCCTCTAGGAGAAGGTAATATTTGAACAGAAATCTGAATTAAGTGGGCCATGTGCGCATCTTGACACTATGTATTTCCTATAGAGATAAGGAAGAAACCTGTGTGTCATCATGTAGCTCTATGTGCATTTGGCACAGGGTAGCAAAGACGACCTGGATCTGTCATCATCTCTGCAGTTTTCATTGGGTAGGGAAGCATCTTAGTGCCAGTGAAGGAAGATCTAGGAAACAAAGGCAGCATTTTTTTTTAAATGTTTTTATTTTATTTTTATTATTTTGAGAGAGACTGAGCAGGGGCGGGGCAGAGAGAGAGAGAGGGAGACACAGAATCTGAAGCAGGTTCCCGGTTTTGAGCTGTCAGCACAGAGCCCAGAAAGGGGCTTGAACTCCCAGACCATGAGACCATGACCTGAGCCCAAGTCGGACGCTTAACCAACTGAGCCACCAGTAGCATTCCTTTGTGACCCAGTTGGAGAATGGAACCTGTAATATGCCATGAGTTCTTGTTTCAGGCTGCTTGCTAGTGGTTAACACAGTTCACTAATAGGTATAGGAGAAAGAGCCAAGGACAGCAACTAGTACATTCTCCCTACTCTTTAGAAAGTACTAGATTGTTGCTTTATGTAATCACTTGTTAGCCACCAGGTAACAAGGTGGCCTTTAATAGAAAAGTAAAGATGGTTAGGAAAAATGCCATAAGTTCTGGTTACTGTATTAGAATAAATCACTTAACATCACTATTAGAATATATCACTTAATATTAAAACAATATAGTGTCTTTGTGAAGTTTAACTTACGAGTTAAAGATTTATTTTTTAATGTTTATTTTTGAGAGAGAGAGTGCAGGGGAGAGGCAGAGAGAGAGGGAGACAGAGGATCTGAAGCTGGCTCTGCGCTGACAGTAGAGAGCCTGATGTGGGGCTTGAACTCACAAACTATGAGATCACCTGAGCCGAAGTCGGACGTTTAACCCACTGAGCCTGCCCGGCACCCCATGAGTTAGAGATTTAAATGGAAAACAACAGAAACAAATGTTCTAGGAGATAGTAGTTATGTCTGTGGGAGAAGCAAGTAGGATGCAGCACAGTGGGCTTTGTTGGTGTTGGTCAGTGTTCTATTTTAGGCAGCACGGGGTGTGTGTGTGCGTGCGTGCGTGCCTTTTAAAATTCTTTCTACCTTATATATGTATTAACACATTCCTTTTATTTATGAAATACTGTCTTTTTTTTAAAGTTTATTTTTAAGAGAGAGAGTGCACGTGTGAGCAAGTGAAGGGCCGAGAGAGAGGGGGACAGAGTATCAGAAGTGGACTCTGCGCTGACAGCAGAGCAGAGCCTGATGTGGGGCTCGAATTCACAAACTAGAGGATCATGACCTGAGCCAAAGTCAGATGCTTAACCGACTGAGGCACCCCTGAAATACTGCTTTCTGTTTAATAAATAAAAGTACCAAGAAGAAAACACAGAATTTTCCCCCCACTTACATTGAAAATTTCTTTTTTTTTTTTTTTTTGGTAATGATTTTATTTTTGAGTAATCTCTACACCCTATGTGGGACTTGAACTCGCGACCTTGAGATCAAGCATTGCATGTTCTTCCCTACTGAGCTAGCCAGGCGCCCCATTATGAAAATTTCTGAACTATGAAAAAGTTGAACAATAAATATCGTTAATACCCACATAACCCTTCGCTGTTAACATCAGTTGTTAACGTTTTACCTTTGCTTTATTTGTGAATGTGTATTTTATTCTTGTGCTTAACCGTTTGAAAGTTTGTGACACTCTACTTTCATTCCTCACTCCTAAAGTATGTATGTATCTCCTGGAAACAAGGACGGTTCCTTCATAACCACAATACACCTGTCATACTCAGGAATTTTAATACTCTTCCCAGCTGACCACAATAATGCCCCCCCCCCATAGTTATTCCCCCTCTTCCACCCCGCCCCCAGTCAAGGGTTGTGATCTGTGAGCTAGTTGTTAATTGCCATATCTATTCAGTCTCCTTCAGTTTGGGATAGTTCTTCAACCCTTTTTCTTTTTTCTGTTCTTTCTGCCTTTGCTACACTTTCTACTGTTAATTATAATTCGTATTACGTTGTTGTACATTGAAGTATAGGTGACACGTGATACTCCTTTTGGGGATACAACTAGTAATTCCAACATAGTGATTTGACAATTCCGTACATTTTGCAGGGTTTGCAATAAGTGTAGTCCCCATCTGTCACCATAGAAGGTTATTACGGTGTTACTATGTTCCCTATGTCGTACTTCTCATCCCTGTGACTTACTTATTTTATAACTGGAAGTTTGTACCTCCTACTCTCCTTCACTTCTTTTTTTTTTTTTTTAAGTTCGTTTATTTATTTTGAGAGAGCGCACACATGTGTGTGCAAGTGGAAGAAGGGCAGAGAAAAAGAATCCCAGGCAGGCTCAGCACAGAGCCCAATGCGGGGCTCAGTCTCACACGCCATGAGATCTTGACCTGAGCTGAAATCAAGAGTTGGACGCTTAACTGACTGATCCACCCAGGAGTCCTGCTTTCACCTATTTTGTTTATCCCCCACACCCCTCCCCTCTGGCAACCACTAGTTTGTTTTCTGTTTATGCACCTGTGTCCTTTCTCTTTTTGTTGTTTATCTGTGATACTTTTTAAAGTACAGGCCTGTAGTTTTGCAGAACGTCTCTCGGTTTGGACTTTTGTGATATGTCCTTATAATTAGATTCAGGTTAAACATTTTGGGCAGGAACATTGAATGGTGATGTGTTCTTTGTGTATATCACAGGCACAGGTAAAATTAGGTTTGGTCACTTGGTTAAGGTGGTGTTCATAGGATTTCTCTAATGTAATAGTACCTTTTCCTTTAATTGATAATAGGTAATCTTGGGGCATCTGGGTGGCTCAGTCAGTTAAGCATCTGACTTTGGCTCAGGTCATGATCTCACAGTTTATGAGTTCAAGCCCCACATTGGGCTCTGTGCTGACAGCTCAGAGCCTGGAGCCTGCTTCAGATTCTGTGTCCCCCCCCTCCCCCACGTGTGTGTGTGTGTGTGTGTTTGTGCGCGCGCGTGCATGTGCATGCCTCAAAAATAAACATTAAAAAAAAATTTAAATAGGTAATTTCTATGGTAAATGTGAAACTGGGTAAATGTCCATTTTCTCCCCAACAACCTTTTACCCAGCAGTTTAGCATCCATTGATGATTCTTCCTTGAAAAAATTATTCTTTAAAAAAGAATTTTTGTTTTTCATTTTGCTTGTTGTAGAGAGAGAGCGTGAGCAGGGGAGAAGACAAAGGGAGAGAGAGAGAATCCCAAGCAGGTTCCATGCTCAGAGTGGAGCCCAGTGGCTGGGCTTGATCCTGTGACTCTGGTGTCATGACCTAAGCTGACATTAAGAGTCGATGCTTAACCACCTGAGCCACCCAGGCGTGCCTGAAAAAATTATTCTTAGGACAGTTGCCAAATTTTAACATTCTATTATTTCTTTCATGTTTATTGGCATTTTTTTAAATGACATAGAAGAGCATTCTTCCCCTCAACTTATTTTTTTAATCAGTATGTTTTCTTAATCAGTAACAAATACCGTTTTTAGTACGTCTGTTTTAATCTAGCCATTGGTCATTCATTTTAATGTCCAAATTGTCACAAATTTAGTCAGGAGGAGGCCCTCCCAACAGGGTCCTATATGTCTTTTTTACTTTTATTTATTGTTAGTTTTTCCTTATTTTTTGAATAGTAAGATATTTCAGGCTTACATTTTCCCTCTCTACTTCTGCTCTGGAATTGGCCACTTCAAAGAGTTTCGATCCCTTTTAGTGGAGGAAAAGTACTTTACACACCAAGATGTGAGGAGTTAGATGTATAAAAATTCTTCTTATAATCTCAGAGAAGTTAAAGTCTCCTTAAAGAATGACTACAGTTCAAAAGCCATAGAGAAAAAGTATGAAATAGTGAGCAAAATTAAAAACTTACTCTGAAAACAAAGAGGTTGTCACAAGCTAAGTCAAAAACGACAAGAGGAAAGTAATTTCAACTCATACTATAGAGTATGGCTGTTTCACAGCACAACAGAAGAATGAGCAAAGGATAAAGATGTTTACAAAACAATATATGTGGTTCTTAAACATTTAAAAGATAAGACATCTGAATATAAAAGTACACTGAGATGTCATTTTTTCACTTACCAGTTTGGCAGAGATCAAAAAACTGATAAAGCACTGTTGATGAGGCTGTGGGAAAAAAGGGCCTCCTCATGCATTACAGGTAGGAGAGTAAATTGGATTGTAGCTATCAAATGTGCAACTATAAAATAGGATATTTTGTAGCCATGTAAACGCATGAGGGAAGCTTCGTTTCAGTTTAGAAGTATGTGAATGTATTACCTATTCAAATAAAAATAGTTTTGTAAAATACTAAGTTAAATAGCTTTGCTGATGTACTGTCAAAGAATAGATACAAGGAGCATAGCATAAAGACAAAAACTGTTAAGTCTCAAAATCATTTGGTGTTAAGATCAGACTTAGAGACAGACTACCTGGGTTCAATTGCTAGCTCTGTCTACTTCCTGTGTCATCTTAAGGCAAGCTACTTAATCTTTCGGTGCCTCAGTTTCCTCTTCTGAAAAGCAGAGTAATCTACTTTATGGAGTTGGGAAGGTTAAATGAAATGTTAAGTCTTTAAAATAGTGCCTGGCACATAGTAAGCACTCAATAAATGTTAGCCGTTATCATCTAACAGAATTTTCCCAAGACTGACGAATAGAAGCCAGATTGTTGCTGTATACAATGAATTATTGAGCATGGTTGAAGAATGGTGTTTAGGGTAGTAGTGTTACCAGTGATTAAGGTATGGAAAAAAATATATATAAACCTTACATACACACACATACATGTACACACACATTAAAACTACACTGTGAATATGGGCATTAATTATTTGTTTCAGTTGGTATTTCATTCATCCATTCATGAAATGTTTATTGAGCACCTATATGTGCCAGGTGCCCCCAGGATCGTGTAGTTATCAGAGTCATAATCATCAAGTTTATTGGTCATGATGAATGAAAGTGAAGAATTCTAGTTCAAATATTTTCAATAGTTAGAAATAACAGAGGCATAATTCTTAGTGGTTCCCTAAGGCAAGTATTGTAACACTGTTGTTATCCTATTTTTTTAAAAGTATAAAGCTTACACTTGTGCTTTATACTTAATGTTTAAAATTTACCAAGTTTTGAGACTTGAGGCATGTATTATACTTTAAATGTTTAAATTTATATCTGAGTAGCTACAATAATGAAACAATTCTCTAGTAATAATAGTTATTAGTGCAAATCATTAAAATTGCTTTTGTCAGGAGTGGAGAGTAGGTATATTTCAAAAGCTTGTTGGGTATGTAAGCTAGTTTATAAATCTAATAAATGCTTTTTAGTATAAATCTAAAGATGTAGATTTGTGTACTTACAGTAATACACAGGTTACTTTAAAGTGTATGTGTTTGTCTAACAGGCGCTTACAGCTTTTAGATGGGGAATATGAAGTAGCCATGCAGGAAATGGAAGAATGTCCAATAAGCAAGAAAAGAGCAACATGGGAGACTATTCTTGATGGGAAGGTATGGAATACTTAGAAGGTGGAGCACGTTATAGTTACGAACTCCCATTTTTTTAATCGATGTGTTCTTTCCCAAATGCAAATTCTTGTTGGAAGTAACAAGTTCTTTGTTTTTATACCTTAAAATACACAAAGTAAAAGTTACCTAGTCAGAGTATTAAAGGAAGGCGCCGTCCTTGGAGCCAGACGGCCAGGTTCAAATCTCCATTCCAAACTGTGTGGCGTTCTGGCAAATTATTTAATCTTTTGTGTCTCAGTTCTCTCATCTGTAAAATGAGGCATAGAATTGATACTTAATGAAATAATGAAATATGCTTACCACTGTGCCTGGCATAAAATAAGTGCTCAATAAATGTTAACTATTTTAAATCCCATTCATAGTAACAGCAGGCAACATATGATGACCAATTTATCAAGAACTTAGATGAACCATACTTAAAGTAACTTTTCTAAGAGACTAAAAAGAATAAATAACATTTCTTGGGTAGGCAGACTCAACAAAATAATGATGTCGTTTGTTTCTAAATATGTTAGGTCAGTGTGCTATCATGAGCAAAATCCCAGCAGTTTTTTAAGCCTGAAAATTAGTTTCAAGTTAAAATAAAACAATTTATAATAATACTAAGGAAAACTGTGGAAGTTTTCTGAGAACGTTTACTTAATAAATAGTAGAACATAGCATAAAGGTAAAAAAAAACCCAAATTGTATGGTATAATAAACAGGAATAGAAGTGCTGATTACTGAAGCATAGTTTTAAAAGTTTCATGTACATTTGGACTTTAATCTGTGACAAAATTAGTATTAAATCTGTGTGGGAAAGATGGACTATTCATTAATTGTGACAAAACTGGTCTCTAACCATTTGGAAATAAACACAGACCTAATAAATTCCAGAAGTCTCATAAATGAAATGTAAAAACTAACACTACGTAACTGCAGAAAAAAATGGTAAATATTAATATAATCTTAGTGTGAAGAAAGCCATTGTATGTATGATGCAAAAGCTAGAAAGCATAAAATAACTAAAGGTGGATCGTTTCTAAAACTGCAAAAATCTAAAGTTTAAGACAACGATAGGCTGGGGAAAATGTAATATACAAAAAGCTAGTATTAAGAATGTGTAATTTTATAAATCAACCAGAAAAAAGATAAGCTATCTAATTAGAAAAATGGGTAAAGAACAATCAGGCAATTCTTAGGGCAGCAAATATGGATGGCTAGCAAGCTTTTAAAAAGATATTCAACCTTATTAGCATTCAAAGACACATAAACTCAGAGATCTTATTTTAACTACTGGTTTGACAATTAAAAAGATTGACAGTTTCTAGTTGGAGGTGTGAGGACGCATATTCTCAAATAATGCTTTAATGTAAGAGTAAGTTGGGACACCCTTACTGGAAGGCAGACTGGCAATATGGATGACATTTTAGATTGTGTATGTAGGCATTAGCAATTAAGTCCAGTTACTCAATTTTGTCACAAGGTGTAGTAACTGGTTAACTGATAAGTTGTAGGTAACAGGTCCTGGCAAAATTTTTAAATAATGAGAAATTGGAAGTACCTTAAATCTACAAAGGTAGACATAAAAAGAACAATACTTTGATAGGATTTCCATGGTATTTAATTTTTACTTAATAGTATACATATTCCTACTTTTTCTAAAATTAATAGTGGTTACCTCTAGGTGACGGAATTTTAAATTTTTATTTTTTTATGCTTATCTACAGTGTTTGAATTTCATGCAAGTGTTCATTATGTTTTAAGTTTCTTGTTTAAAGTTCTTATTCACAAGAAAATAAGAATTATATATATATGAGTTGATGGTTTTTGCCAAGAAACTAAAGCAATATGAAATGAGCATCCTTCTAAAATTGGAACATTTAGATTTGGTTCTAACTTTTAAAAGTGTTGTGGTATTCTTTTAAATAAATGTCCCATAATTTACTACACCAATGCTATTTTAATGGGTAATTCAGTTATCTTAAATTTTTTTTACATTTTCACAAATGTTATGGTAAATATACTAGTATATGTATCTTTATGCGTTGTAAGTATATTTACAAGATAAATACCTAGATGCAGACTTAACTATTTTAAAACTAGTTTATAAAAGCACACTTACTTCATTCCTGTCTAAAATTACAGTTTTAAGAGGACTGTTTGTAATAAAGATGTAGGAGTTTAGGCTTGTATGGCAGTAAAATATACAGGAGCCCACTGAAGGTTTCTATGGAATAAAATGAAAGTAGTCTTTCAGAAGATTATTTGGTCTCCTATATATGAATTGAGAGGTAAAAAGAAGCAGGAGAGCAGGTGAGATACTGTAGTAAAAAGGTAATAAGGATCTATACTTGGTGATTATGTAAGAGAAACAAAAAGAAAAATATGGTCAAATGTAATTCTAAAGTTTTTAGCTTAGGATCACTGGTAGAATGACAATGCTGGGAACAAAAATAATTATGCCTGGGAAGGAGAGAAAATAGATTCACATCTAAACATATTTTTGGTTCAAGGTGACATTGATGTCATCCAAGCAGTAGCGTCTCAGAGGCAGTTGGAAGTATATGGGGTTAGACCTCAAGCACAAAGAATTGAGGATCGGTTTGGGATCATCAGCCTAACAGGCAAATCCTTGACGATAGGTGAGAGATTAGGGCAGATGGCTAAATGTTAGCTGGGAATTAAGGGAGACCAGAAGGGTCGTTTTATAAATGATTTGAGGTTGAGGAGGAAGGCTGATAGTTCCGGGTCCCAAAACCCAAACAGGAGAAACAAGGACAGCTATCATTGAAGCTGAATAAGTCCAGGAAAATTTACAAATTGCCATAATCGTTCAGTTTACAAAAAGAAAGTAGTTGGTCATCTAACAGAGGTTGCAAACTGGCAGGCTTTGGTTACCACGGTTTTTTTTTGTTGCCTTTAAAGCCATATTCCATTGATTGCCAACATGTAAAAATACGAAGATTTCCCACGCAAACTTGGATTTCTGACTTTTGAAAAAAATCTGAAAATGTGATGGTACTGGGCTTGTGTTTGCACATCGCAACAGTTCATCTGTTGCTGTTAAGTGGCTCTTTGTACACAACCTGAGCACTCCAGTACTACAGTCTGTACAGCGCCACGGATTTGCTTTATCTGCCTGGCCATATCTGTAGGCATTTAGGTTTTCAAATCCACGTTAATTTATCATAATAAATATTGGGAGGCGCTTTTTCTCCCCTATGATTTCTTTCATTATATGGAATCTTCACTCTTCTCCTATGCTTTGTTTTTTAGAGGCTGCCTCCATTTGAAACATTTTCTCAGGGACCTACATTGCAGTTCACTCTTCGTTGGACAGGAGAGACCAATGATAAATCTACAGCTCCTATTGCCAAGCCTCTTGCCACTAGAAATTCAGAGAGTCTTCATCAAGAAAACAAGCCTGGTTCAGTTAAACCTACTCAGACTATAGGTAAGAAAACATTGCTGTCAAAATAACACTTTGCATAGGTGCCTGGCTGGCTCAGTCAGAAGAGCATGTAACTCTGGATTGTGAATTTGAGCCCCAACTTGGATGTAGAGATTACCAAAAATAAATAAACTGTAAAAAATTACAAAATAATGCTTTACAGAGTTAGGACTTGGCTTTGGATTAATTTGTTTGCCTTTTGTGCTAATAATTATTCTTTTAGAAATCTCAGCAGTTCTTTATGTTTTCTGCCAGATATGTCTGAGAATTTTGTGGCTCTTGTTTTTAATGTTAAAAGCCTGATGGAACATATAGTATATATATATGCCATGTGTTACGGAACGCCTCCAGATGAGGTCTAGAGATAGCCTCATGTCTATTTAGAACACGTTTTTCCAGTAAATACATTTCTCAGAAGCTCATGAGAAAAACAATTAGTTTTTCTAACTTTTTAGATATTGGAACTGCAGCTATATTAAGGGTTTTGGAACTGTATGCTTTTTATAATTCATGTAGAGATTTGTATATGTTATAGAATTGAATTCAGTATTTCAGAGTGTTTTCACAGTTCTAGGTGTGGATCATCATAACTTGAATTTTATCAGGTTAAATTTATTTATTTATTTGTAATGTTTATTTATTTTTGAGAGAGCACAAGCAGGGAAGGGGCAGAGAGAGAGAGAGGGAGAACACAGAATCTGAAGCAGGCTCCAGGCTCTTGAGCTGTCAGCACAGAGCCTGACGTGGGGCTCAACCTCTTGAATGGTGAGATCATGACCTGAGCTGAAGTCAGAGGCTTATTAACTGAATGAACCACTCAGGGTGCCCCTTTACCAGGTTAAATTTTGCAGTCAATTTTTAGAGGAAAAACACTTCTTTTTTTTGTTTTTTGTTTTTTTTTTTTTTTTTTAAATTTTTTTTTCCAACGTTTTTTATTTATTTTTGGGACAGAGAGAGACAGAGCATGAACGGGGGAGGGGCAGAGAGAGAGAGGGAGACACAGAATCGGAAACAGGCTCCAGGCTCCGAGCCATCAGCCCAGCGCCTGACGCGGGGCTCAGAGCCTGACGCGGGGCTCGAACTCACGGACCGTGAGATCGTGACCTGGCTGAAGTCGGACGCTTAACCGACTGCGCCACCCAGGCGCCCCAAGAGGAAAAACACTTCTAAATGAAGTTAATTCTGCTGAGTTAAGGCCCAGGTGCAGTGTTCTGTCATCTTGTACCTGCCTGATAGGAACACTGTCCTTGATTGAGAGCATCTATGTGTTTTTGTCTAAGTCTGTTTAAAGAAGACAGAAGGTGTAGGACAGTTGTCTTTGACATTGACCCCTCATGTCCATTTATGGTGTGCAAGTTACTGTTAGAGTCCAAGAGATATAAGAAGTGGCCTGTGTCAGGGCAAAGATTTCCCGAGTAAATTGTGGTCTGGGTACTTCTGAAAATACTCTGTGGCCAGTCTGCTAGGTAAAGAGTTTCAAAGAAACTGAGAAAAAAAGTTTCATACAAAATTGTACATATGAAATTGTTCTGTCAGGGAAAATAAAAACATTTTAAGTCTGTAAAGAAATAGAACAAAATTATTGATGGCCATTATCTTTTGGATTTGCAATGAAATTAATACAATCATTTTTAATTTAATTTTTGTTAAACTAACACTTAGTGGAAGTCTGCTCACTGCTGTGCATTGAAAATACAAAGACCAGTCAGAACCACACTCTGACCTTCAGAGTGCTTAAAATACTGTAGTGACTACATATAATTATTTGGGGTACTTTTATAATGGTTTAGAATGTAAGAGGTGGTTTTTAATGGGGAAAAAATGGCTCCTGCCAGTAAAGACCTTAACTGATTAGGGGTGCTGGTTAAGGAGATTGTTCCTATAATCATCACATGAGGATGAGAACAAAAAGCGTTTTAAGTACCGTAAGTAGAATTCTTTGAAACCTTTCATGTTTAATTATTTTCACAAGATGCATTATTTCACTTTTTATAAGCAGGTATTTGCATTAAATATAAAAGTATGTATTTTCAGCTGTTAAAGAATCATTAAATACGGACCTACAAACAAGAAAAGAAAAAGATACTTCAAACGAAAACCGACAAAAATTAAGAATATTTTATCAGGTAAACATCTGGCCCTTCATTTTGAAGTAATCATGAAACACCTTTGTTTTGCACATCACGTCTGAAATATTTTGCATATTTAAATGAAAGAATGTCTCTAATTTGATTTTCTTTTTAAGTCGTTTTAACTATTTTTAAAGGGGATGATGAAACAATATCTTGAGATGTTTAAGTTGGAGATTTGCTGTTTTTTGTTATTTTCAAGTTCCTTTATAACAACAACACGAGACAACAAACTGAAGCGAGAGACGACCTACATTGCCCATGGTGTACTCTGAATTGCCGCAAACTTTATAGCTTACTCAAGCATCTTAAACTCTGCCACAGCAGATTTATCTTCAATTATGTTGTAAGTAACTTTTTTTTTAACGTTTGTTTATTTCTGAGAGTGAGGGTGAGCAAGGGAGGGGCGGAGAGAGAGGAGGCCGAGGATCCGAAATGGGCTCTGTGCTGACAGCAGAGAGCCAGATGTAGGGCTCGAACTCCGCGAAGCGTGAGGTCATGACCTGAGCTGAAGTCGGACGCCTAACTTAACTGACCGAGCCACCTAGGCACCCCTTTTTTTTCCCCTACCAGTAATATATAAGACAGTCTGACTTTCAAAAATTGTGCTTTTTTTAGGAGTACACTTAGCATGTTGAGCACCAAGTAATGTATAGAATTGTTGAATCACTTTTGTACACCTGAAACTAATATAACACTGTATGTTAATTATATTGAAATTAAAACATGATAAAATAAATTTCCCTTCTGCAAAAAACACCAAAATCTTTGCATTTGATGGATTGCTTAATGCATGAATTACAGTGATTCAGTTTGTATATATTTGCATATTGCACCTATATTGACACACATAATCCTCACACCAGCTCTTTGAATTAAGTGGTCATTTCTTTATTCTTGCTCAAACAAGAAATAATTTGTACAAAATTACCAAGCCAGTGAATGTCACAGCCAAGATTTTAACACAGATCTTCTTGAGTCCAGATCTTCTGACTTCCCTTTCACCATGCTGGTATGTGTAGTTTATTTTAGTTTTCAAAACATTAAGAACCCACTAGTACTTTTTAAAATAAATTGGCATGTTAGGTGTTCAGGGTAGGGATAATTAATATTTCCTTATTATAAGCATCTTGCCATTTTTCTTACAGTATCATCCAAAAGGTGCTAGGATAGATGTTTCTATCAACGAGTGTTATGATGGCTCCTATGCAGGAAATCCTCAGGATATTCATCGCCAACCTGGATTTGCTTTTAGCCGAAATGGACCAGTAAAGAGAACGCCTATCACACACATTCTTGTGTGCAGGTAGGTAAAAAGGTCATACAACAAAAGTTTATCCTCTGACTTTTATTGATGATGGTGGAGGAACAAAGGAGAGCCAGACAAAGCTACTATTTAGGTGGGAGTCATTATTGCAGATTGTTAGCTAAGTCTCTGGGGTGGTATACTGCTTTATAACCCTCCCCAGCTCCCACAGTGATTTTCTTACTTCCTCCTTAGAACTTTTTGCTGTGTTTTAAATGTTAATATCACGACTGCTCTAGTGGTTCGAGAGATTAAGGAGTTTTTCCAGTGGAAGTTACTATGTGCATACCTAGATAGGAAACAAGGAACATACTCTATTTGAGAGATGTGAAATAGAAAGAATCCCTGTCACTCAGTGTTCCATCAACATCTCTTTCCATTAGACCAAAACGAACAAAAGCAAGCATGTCTGAATTTCTTGAATCTGAAGATGGAGAAGTGGAACAGCAGCGAACGTACAGTAGTGGACACAACCGTCTGTATTTCCATAGTGATACTTGTTTACCTCTCCGTCCACAAGAAATGGAAGTAGACAGTGAAGATGAAAAGGATCCTGAATGGCTAAGAGAAAAAACCATTACAGTAAGTATTACTAGTATCACTATTGACTGTGACTTTAGAATCTTACGGATTTGTGTTTAAAAACTATTGTTTAATATGATTTAAAATCTTGACTTAATGTACAGGAGCTCTTTCTAAATGAAGGAATGTGGGAATCTGCAATTTTTTTATTATTATATTTTATTTAAATAAATTTTTTTAATGTTTGTGTTTGAGAGAGGGAGAGGGAGGGAGACTGTGAATGGGGGAGGGGCAGAGAGAGAGGGAGACAGAATCGGAAGCAGTCTCCAGGTGTGAGCTGTCAGCACAGAGCCCAATGTGGGACTCAACCTCTTGAACCATGAGATCATGACCTGAGCCACTCAGGTGCCCCCACAGGTTTTTTTTTTTTTTAAGATTTTATTTTCTTTTTTTATTTTAGAGAGCACATATGAGTGGGGGAGAGGGGCAGAGAATCTTACGCAAGCTCCACACTCAGCACGGAGCGAGACGTGGGGCTTCATCCCACAACCCTGGGATCATGACCCGAGTCAAAATCAAGAGTTGGATGTTCAACCAACCGAGCCATCCAGGCACCCCTAAAGATTTGATTGGATTTGATATTATTTACTTGAAGTTTATTTATTTATTTATAGAGAGAGAGTGTGAGCGGGAGAAGGGCAGAGAGAGAGACAGAGAGAGAATCCTAAGCAGCCTCCACAGTGTCAGCACAGAGCCCAGTGGGGCTCAATCTCACAAACTGTAAGCTGAAATCAAGAGTTGAATGCTTAACCAACTGAGCCACCCAAGCACCCCAAAGATTTTATTTTTAAGTAATCTCTACACCTGACTTGGGGTTCGAACTCACAACCCTGAGATCAAGAGTCTCATGTTCCACCGACAGAGCCAGACGGGTGCCCCTCCACAATTTTTGTAATTGTGTTATTTAAACAGTTATCAACTGGGGCACCTGGGTGGCTCAGTTGGTCAAGCGTCCCACTCAATTTCAGCTCAGGTCATGATCTCACAGTTCATGAGTTCGAACCCTATGTCAGGCTTCACACAGCATGCTTGGGATTCTCTTTTTTTCTCTTTCTCTCTCTCAAAATAAATCAACTTTAAAATAAAAAAATTTTTTTCCCGTTTTTTGTTGTTTTTTTTAATTTTTTTATTTTTTTAAATTTACATCCAAATTAGCATATAGTGCAACAATGATTTCAGGAGTAGATTCCTTAATGCCCCTTACCCATTTAGCCCATTCCCCCTCCCACAACCCGTCCAGCAACCCTCTGTTTGTTCTCTATATTTAAGAGTCTCTTCTGTTTTGTTCCCCTCCCTGTTTTTATATTATTTTTACCTCCCTTGTGTTCATCTGTTCTGTCGTAAAGTCCTCATATAAGTGAAGTCATATGATTTTTGTCTTTCTCTAATTTCGCTTAGCATAATACCCTCTAGTTCCATCCACATAGTTGCAAATGGCATAAAAAAGTCTTTTATAAATAAAAATGAAACAGTTACTAACTAAAGAAAATACAGGTTTTCTTCTTGTGATTTTGTATTGTGTTTTTATTTTTTAATAGGTAACTCTTTCGTAACTTAGGGTTTCCCTTTTAAAATTACTACTTAAAATAAAAGCTGTTTGATGTTCCCACTTTGCTGTGTAAGTAAGTTGTGGTATTAGTTACAAAAGTTCAGTTTTTTACATTCTCACAATTTTTTCTTAGAAATACCAATTCTGTTTATTGTGCACTTAATAGATATTTTTTCTTTCCTTTTTTAGCAAATTGAGGAATTTTCTGATGTTAATGAAGGAGAGAAGGAGGTGATGAAACTATGGAATCTCCATGTCATGAAACATGGGTAGGGTATTCCTAAATTTAAATATTCCATTTCCTTTTTGCTCTTCTTGCTACTTCACATTCTATAAATCTGTGTTTGAATCTTATTTAAAATTCCGTTAGCTTCGACATAATGTGCCCTAATCGTACTCTAATCCGAACTATTATAACTGCATAAGGGAAAAAGGATTTATGTAAGGAAGGTGTAACCTCTAACGGCATTTTTTATCTTTAATATGTCTTTTTAATGACCCAATTTTCATTTCTTTTATTGCCAAGGATTAAAAAGATAACATCCTGTGCTGTATGTGTGGAAATCCTGAAAATTACTTATCACAGTTATTACCATAATTTTAAAAATTGCTTAATTATGAAGAATAAGATATAAGTGGCTTTTCTGATTTCTTACTACCGCTCCATAGAAGTCAGGGTAGAACAGTACTTCTTGTGCCTTTATGGCTAAAAGCGTGTTCCACGACATTGCTTTTCCTACAGTTCTGTCTCCTTCCCTGTGGGAACTGTTTGCCCGTCAATACACGTTTTTTTTCTCCTCTGACTCCATTATTAGATCCTCATTTAAGGCTTTCTTCTATAGTACAAGCAGCCAAGGTTTTTTCATTTGTAATGAAATAAATGGGAAGGAGCACTTTTGTTTCTTTACTCCTGGGAGTGAAGAGGAATTGGTGCAGAAGTTCTGTCTAGCCCAGATGTCTAGGGTGCATGAGCCATAGCCTTTTTTTGTATATGGACTTGAGCTAAGAATAGTCTTCACATTTTAAGTGGGTTGAAAGAAAAAAAAAGAGGAAGACAACAGATCGCAAAGCCTAAAATGTTTCTCTGTCCTTTCATAGAAAATGTTTGCCTAGTCCGTGGGCTAGTCATTAAAACTCCATTGTGAGTAAAGTATGTATGTGGAAGTTTAGTGTCTATTTTTTCTTTTGTCCTGATATGCCAGTTTCAAGATAGAATTTTAGTCGTATTACTATATTGAGTTCCATTTTCATTCCTTGATCCAAATCTGCTAGAATAACAACTATTGGGGTTCATGATTTGCCAACATTATAAAGTGGCAGCTAGCTGGGTAAACTTTGGATTTTACGATATCTGCAGGCAGACTTTACAGACCTTGTTGAACTCACAGTTTCAGTGGGTAACTGAGCAGCCATTCTCCTGTTTGGTTTAATTTTATTTTTTCAAATTTTATTCATTGTGGGTGCACCCTGCATGCTTTCTACTAACACAACCACACTGTACCACATTTGTTGTGACATCTTCGAATCTTTTTTTTTTTTTTTTTTTTTTTTTTAATGTTTGTTTATTTTTGAGAGAGAGACTGAGACAGAGTGCTTCCTGGGGAGGGGCAGAGAGAGAGGGAGGGAGGCACAAAATCCAAAGCAGGCTCTAGGCTCTGAGCTGTCAGCACACAGCCTGACGCAGGGCTTGAACCCACGAACCGCGAGATCATAACCTGAGCCAAAGTCGGACGCCGAACCCAGGCGCCCCTCAAATCTTTTTTTAACGTGGCTTTTTTTTCTGTTGTATTGAGAAATAATTGACATATATCACTTTATAAGGCGTATCATATGATGGTTTGATTTACATATATTGTGATTACCACAATAGTTTAGCTAAAATCCTTGTTCTCATACAGATATAATAAAAAGAATAAAAAAAAAAATTTTCTCCTTGTGTTGAGAACTCTTAGTACTCTTTTGACAACTTTCCTATATATCATACAACAGTGTTAGCAATTGTCATGTTGTGCATTATATCCCTAGTTCTTATGTATCTTACAACTGAAAGTTTGTACCTTTTGAATACCTTCCTCCAATCCCCCCTTCCCCCCACCTTCTGCCTTTGGTGCCTGTAAGTTTGATCTTTTTTTTAAATGAGTTTTGTTTTTATTTTTTTCAAGTACTCTCTCCCAGCATGGGGCCCAAACTCACGACCCCGAGATCAAGAGTTGTATGCTCTACCAACAGAGCCAGCCAGATGCCCGTTTTTTTTGGATTCCACATATAAATGAGATCATACAGTATTTGTCCTTCTTTCTGACTTCTTTTACTTAGCAGAATGCTTACAAGGTCCATCCATATTGTCACAAATGTGACATCTTTGTTTCTTTAAAGGTTTTCCATGAACTGAAAATGCAGAGAAATGCTGCTTCTGAAATAGCAAAGTGTGTCAAGGTCAAAGGAGAGAATAAAGGGGATAGATAGCTAACTTGTTTGTAGAGAGTTCATGAAGGTGGTGCTGGCAAGAGAAACTGCTTTATATACTCTTAATACTGTTGTGTGCAATTTCATTAGGACAGACAGAAATGATTTCTATTTAAGCTCTGGTTAAATTAAATCTCTTAAAAATTTTAAAACAGTAAGCCCATTCAGGTCACTGAATCTCAGCTTCATTGTAGTTTTACTGCTTGTTAAATCATCACTTACTGGACTATCGTCATAGTTATGTTGCATTTGACAAAAATGCTTTGTATTACTATTGATGTTTGTGTTATTTTTATTAAATAGGTTTATTGCTGACAATCAAATGAATCATGCCTGTATGCTGTTTGTAGAAAACTATGGACAGAAAATAATTAAGAAGAATTTATGTCGAAACTTCATGCTTCATCTAGTCAGCATGCATGACTTTAATCTTATTAGCATAATGTCAATAGATAAAGCTGTTACCAAGCTCCGTGAAATGCAGCAAAAATTAGAAAAAGGAGAATCTGCTTCCCCTGCAAATGAAGAAATCACTGAAGAACAAAATGGGACAGCAAATGGATTTAGTGAAATTAACTCAAAAGAGAAAGCTTTGGAAGCAGATGGTGTCTCAGGGGTTTCAAAACAGAGCAAAAAACAAAAACTCTGAAAAGAAAAGGCCTAACCCCATGTTACGGACAAACACTGAAATTGTCATTCTAGGGAATTCAGCCTCTAGGAAGAGTTTTGTTTTTGTTTGTAATCATAGGTTTCAAACAGGCACTGTTAGATGAAGTAAATGATTTCAACAAGGGTATTTGTATCAGGGTTCTACTTCACTTCATTATGCAGCATTACATGTATATCAGTTTTATTGATGTCATTAAAACACTCTAGTTTGAGCATGAAAAGCAATACTTCAAAGAAAGTATTTTTAACTTTAACAATTGTCTTATGAAATATATTGAATTGATAAGCTAGAAATTATTTCCTATATTTAAATTACAATGTTTTTTGCATTTGTGACTGGCTGTTTTTCTACTTTGTAATTGTGAAACCTTTTCTTGGGGAGGGAAAATTGGAGTGTGATTCCCTTTTTTAAAAATTGGAGATTTCTTGAAATTATGTTGCATTATTATTTGCAATCAAACCTTGATCCTTGATTTTGAAATCATTTATCATTTTGGAATGAGATTACAATGAGATATTTTATCTAAGTTCATTTTACAATTTTAAAATAGCACTTCTTCATCTTATGCCTGTTTGAGGAAATGTTAATTTTTCATATAGTTGACAGTGAAATGTCATATTGGCTTACAAGGTTACTGACCATTTGTTTTTATGTGGATAATTTTATTGCATTGCTCACCCAGTATATTTTTTTAAACTTGAACATTTGCTGTTTGTTTGTTTTTTTTTTTTTCCAACATGGTAATCACATTGAAAATTAAGCTGTCCGCATCTTTTCATTATAAACTAAGGGAAGAATGAGTTTGGGATTTTTAAGATGCCACTTTTGAGGAAGGAAATGTTCTATAAAAATGAACCAGAAGATGTTATAACTTGTTTTTTTTCTTTGCAAGGATGTCTTTGTGATGTATTTCATGATTAGAATATCCAATACAGATAAGCTGACTTGAATTGTGAGCAGTTTTGCCCTGTGAGATATGTGTTTTATGCACATATTTGCAGTTGGATTTTCTCCAACAGAAAGTGGTTTCACTACTGGCACATTAACAAGCACCAATAGATTTTTATTCCAACTCCAAGCACTGTGGTTGAGTAACATCACCTCAATTTTTTATTATCCTTAAAGATAATTGCATTTTCATATTCTTTATTTATAAAGGATCAATGCTGCTGTAAATACAGGTATTTTTAATTTTTTAATTTCATTCCACCACCATCAGATGCAGTTCCCTATTTTGTTTAATGAAGGGATATATAAGCTTTCTAATGGTGTCTTCAGAAATTTATAAAATGTAAATACTGATTTGATTGGTCTTTTAAGATGTGTTTAACTGTGAGGCTATTTAACTAATAGTGTGGATGTGATTTGTCATCCAGTATTAAGTTCTTAGTCATTGATTTTTGTGTTAAAAAAATAGGAAAGAGGGAAACTGCAGCTTTCATTACAGACTCCTTGATTGGTAAGCTCTCTACATGAGGAGTTACAGTCAACTCTGATCATGCCTCTGGATAGTGAATCTCGAGCATTTCTCTCGGGCTTTAATTTGCTAAAGCTGTGCACATATGTAAAAAAAAAAAATAGATTATTTTAGGGGAGATGTAGGTGTAGAATTATTGCTTATGTCATTTCTTAAGCAGTTATGCTCTTAATGCTTAAAAGAAGGCTAGCATTGTTTGCACAAAAAGTCGGTGATTCCCTCCCCCAAATAGTAATGAAATTACTTCTGTTGAGTAAACTTTTTATGTCATCTTATAATAAAAGCTGAAAAAATCCCTTTGTTTCTATTTATAAAAAAATGCTTTTCTATATGTACCCTTGATAAGAGATTTTGAAGAAATCATGTAAGATGATAAAGCATTTGAATGGTACAGTAGATGTAAAAAAAAAAAATTCAGTTTAAAAGAACATTTGTTTTTACATTAAATGTTTATTTGAAATCAAATGATTTTGTACATAAAGTTCAATAATATAAAAGCTGTATTCTGTTTTGGTTTTGGTTTTATTATGCATTGTTAATGCGTATACTAAAATATTCTTTTGGCTATGATAGTAAGGATCCAGAAAAAGTACACCCACTGGTCAGAACTAGTAAGAAATTAAGAAAAAAAATTAATGTAAAATCCTGCTTTCAGTTCCAGTGACGTCAAATGCAACTAGTATGTTACTTATGGTAATTTTGGTAATAGTCTAAAAATATTTTTACAGTTTAATGGTATTGTTAACCTAATAGCTTATCCATCTCTGTGGTTTTTTCTTTCTTTTTAATGAAAAAGAATTTATCTTGGCCTTCAAAAAGCTCATAGAGGGGGTACAAATGAGAAATGAGGGGTGCCTGGGTGACTCAGCTAAGTGTCCGACTCTTGGTTTCGGCCCAGGTCATGATCTTGTGGTTTGTGAGATCAAGCCCTGCTTGGGGCTCTGCATTCACAGTGCAGAGGCTGCCTGGGATTCTCTCTCTCCCTTTCTCTGCCCCTCCCCCGCTTGCTGTCTCTCAAAAAAATAAACTTTAAAAGGATACACCGTATAATAAAGTTATATACTACATTCAGTGAGGTTAGTTGTTGAAGTTAACTCTGGACAGATAGGGGAAGCTTTACAGAAGAGTTGACAGTTCGGCTGCTCTTGGTTGGTAATAGCCTGTGGCCCATATGCAGGTTGCTGTCTTCTTTGAGCTGAGTGCCCCTGTGCTTCCAAAGCTTACTGTATGTAGTATCTTCTAAGCAGTTGCTTCGCCTTTCATTACGTTGCAAGGCCCATCTCACTGGCCTTAGTACTGCCTCACGGTTTTAGTTGGTGCTCAGATATTTGGTGACACGAACTCGGCTTTATAAGCCATGCTGTGGGTTTGGATTTCAACCAGTAGGAGTATTTGGAGATTACGGCACAGGACACAAACCAACCTGTGTTTTTGGTGAGACGTGGCGGTAAGAATCTGGGAGGGAAGAGGCTCTGCACAGGAAGAATCAATCACTAGGATGCTACTGTAATAGCCCAGGTGAGATATGCAACAGCCCGTCCTGAGAAGCCCTCGTTCAGCGGTGTTGTGGGATAAAGGAGTGATGAGGCGAAGAAGAGTACTGCAGAAAGGAAGCAGTAGTCCTGTAGTGTAGAGAAGGAGTAAGCCACTTGAAGGGAGTGAAGTGCTCGGAAACAGTGTTGATGCGTTGAATGCATGGGAAAGGAGGCTTAGGAAGAGTGTGTGGAAAATGGGGCTCTACCAAGACAGGCAAAGAATTTGGGGGAGAATGGATGGGAGGCTTAAGCATGAATGCAGACTAAGACGAGACAGAAGCCAAAGATAAAAGTTACCAGAAAGGGAAAGAATAAGAGCAAGAACACAGATGGACTCAGCTTTGCTAAAGGAGGAAGTTTTGCTAATACAGTCATTAGAAAGTCACTACCGGCACATCAACAAGCACTCAAGACATTTCCAGTGGGAAAATAAGTTGGTACGAGTCGAGAGAGAGAGCAATCTGATATGTTCTTTTAAAATCATGCATTTTGCTTTTGCCCTAACAATTCCATCTTTAGGTAGTTATCCTACAGATAAACTAGAACATGTGTAAAATGACAAATTGCTACCACTGTTGAAAACAGGTTAGACAGAAGTCATCAGGGAACCAGTTAAATGATACACTCCATATGTGGAATACTATGCAGCAATGAAAAAGGATCAAGGTTTTTTGCAACGATAAAGGGTACAGAACAGTTTCTAGCATGCTTCAAATTTAATTGAAAAACGAATATACCCCATTTGGTTATAGAATATGTCTGAAGAGTACATAGAAATAGCTGCTTTGGGGGAAGATAGCTGGAGTAGAGAACAGATGAGGAGTCTTTTCACATTGCCATTTTTGAAACATCTCAATTTACTATGTATTTTTTATAGTTCATGTTTGAGAGAGAAACAGTGCGCCAGTGGGGTAAGGGCAGAGAGAGAGGGAGACACAGAATCTGAAGCAGGCTCCAGACTCTGAGCTGTCAGTACAGAGCCCGACATGGGGCTCAAACTCACAAACCATGAGATGGCCTGAGCCAAAGTCAGCCGCTTAACTGACATAGCCACGAAGGAGCCCTAAGTTCTTATATGTTTTTTTAAGTGTTTTATTTATTTGGGGTTTGGGGAGCAGAGAGAGGAAGATAAAGAATCCCAACCAGACTCCACACTGTCAGCACAGGGCCTGACACAGGGCTTGATCCCATGACCCTGAGATCATGACCTAAGCTGAAATCAAGAGTTGGACGCTTAACTGACTGAGCTACCCAGATGTCCTCCAGTTTTTTTTAATCTTTATTTTCGAGAGAGAGAGAGAGACAGTACGAGCAGGGGAAGAACAGAGAGAGAGAGGGAGACACAGAATCCCAAGCAGTCTCCAGGCTCCAAGCTGTCAGCACAGAGCCTGACGCGAAGCTTGAACTCCCGAACCGTGAGATCATGACCAGAGCCAACGTCGGCTGCTCAACCGACTAAGCCACCCAGGCGCCCCTTCCTATAGTTCTTATATTTAAAAAATCTTTAAAAAATTAAGTCCAGACAATAGAAAAGGTAATTGAAGAAGGATGGTGTTCTCACTAGGAAAAAGGCAAAATGGGTAAGTGTGTAGCACAGAGCTCTGAGCACAGTAAATTTCTATGAAGTAAAAATATTGTCATTGTCAAAAATAGTTTCTAAAAATTCAATTTGGGGGCACCTGGTTGGCTCAGTCGGTTTTGTCCAACTCTTGACTTTGGCCCCCAGGTCATGATCTCAGGGTCATGGGATTGAGCTCAGCATGGAACCTGCTTGGGATTCATTCATATTCATTCTCTCTCTCTCTCTCTCCCTCTCCCCCCGCCCCCGCTCATGCTCTAAACTTAAAAAAAAAAAATTTAAAATTCCATTTTATTAAATATAAATAGTATGCTGCTCCTAGAAAGGTGGAAATATGCGAGGTTCTGTTAATTACACCAAGTACCATATTAAAGGAGAGATCTCATTAATGGTTCCTGGTTGTTGTCAGAATGAAATTCATACTCTTCCTGACCTGACTTTATTTATCTTTCCAGTCTTATCTCATGTATGCAGTCTCCCCTCCAACCAAGTGGAGTACCAGGACATGGCAGAAGTTAAATACACATCATGCACTCTGTTGTTCTCAGGATACAGTCTATGATCCAATTCCTGGAGTATCTTGGGTTCCTATTTACTGCTTCCTATGAGGGTAAGGTTGATTTTTATAAAAGGCTAAAAACTCACTAAGTACATTCTTAGACAAGCCTAAGATTGTTACTTAAATGTCACATGGCATGAATCACTTTATAAAGCTGGTTCTAGAAAACAGGGTTGATACTGGACTATTGTATTTATCTTTTCCCATTTTTAAAAAAATACTTATTTTGAGAGACAGAGAAACCATGAGCAGGGGTGGGGCAGAGAGAGAGGGAGAAAGAATCCATGTTGAGCGTGGAGCCTGATGTGGGACTCGACCCCATGAGCTGCGAGATCATGACCTGGGTGGAAACCAAGAGTCAGAGGCTTAACCAACTGAGTCACCCAGGCGCCTATAGATTAAAAGCTTTTATGAGAGATTAGTTTTAGCGAATACAGCTTTTGTCTTTTAAGAAGAAAAGTACTAGGTCTTCATTTAAAAGTATTTCTCAGGGGTACCTGGGTGGCTCGGTTAAGCAGCCCACTTCGGCTCAGGTCATGATCCCATGGTCTGTGAGTTCGAGCCCCGTGTCGGGCTCTGTGCTGACAGCTCAGCCTGGAGCCCATTTCAGAGTCTGTGTCTCCCTCTCTCTCTGCCCCTCCCCTGTTCATGCTCTGTCTCTGTCTCAAAAATAAATAAACGTTAAAAAAAAGAAAAAAAGTATTTCTCAGATGCCCAGATATCAGGCAATGTAGGGTGTCGAGGAGATCCCACAGTTGTGTATTTCACAGACCAGTAATACACATTTTTCACATTGCTGACTTTTTGTTTTGTCGGGTTAGACGATTTGCAAACAACAATCAAACCTGACTGACGTCCACTGGCACTTTCACTTTATAAAAGGTCAGTACATAAAGAACAGGAGGGATTATTTCAGAATAAAGGATAGTCTTTTTAGTAGAATACATTTAGATTTGCAACAGAATTACTGTGGAGACTGACTTTTGGTTACTTTGGAGCAGTTGCTCCCAAATCTGCCTTCCAAATAGAACCATTCTGTTTCTTAAAACACACACACACACCACAACAAAAGCCTGATCTCCACTGATACGGATTACATCAGAATTTGTTATTTTTAGAAGTTCTCCAGGAAATTTTAGTATGCAACCAGGACTGAGAACATCTGCTACAGTAGATACAAAACCTCAAGGAACTTACAATCTAGTGAGTTCAAAGCAGGTTATCACCAACTTAAATACCCACAAGGCCAGTGAAATGGGTTACGCAGCTGACTGTTACACCAACTTGGGAAGACCAGGAATAAAGTTTTCCAGACAGAAAATAAACATACAACATACAAATGAACAGGCAACAGCAAAGCACCGAGACTTCTCAATACTAGAAGCTAGAAAGAGCGATGCCTTCAAGTTCTCAGGGGAAATGATCTCCGATCTAGAATTCTTAACCAGTCACCACCACTCAAGTGGAGGAAAAAGGAAGGAATTTCCACATCTCTTTCCCCAAAATCTTGCCTCCTGGGTAATGATTCCCAGGAAGTGGAGGAAATGCTTCACTAAAATAATGGAAGAATCCAAGGAAGAAGACCTGGAATGTGGGGAACAGAAAGGGCGGCACTGGATGCGAGCTGAGCAAAGTCCACGTTCCGGCGTGGAGCTCTACATGCATGTGGTTGCCTGAGCCAGGCTGGGAGACACCCACATGAGTGTGTTTCTGTCAGTAACAGTCGTCACAAGAGCTTGCTGTTACCAATAATTTAATACATTTCACTTCTTGACCTTGGACTAATCCTTCATGTAATAACAGAGGCCCTCAGGTGCTTGCTTTTACCCCTCTACAGGGAAATCCCTCCTAAGAGCTGCATTTACTTTTTCTATTTACTGTTCTATTTTTATGTTTTGACATTAAATCTATCACATAGCTTCAGAATTTATGCTTCTCCGAGAAAACGGAGTATCATGTCTTCCCTATTCCTCCTGGTAAACACAACTAAAAGTTCTGGAAAAAAATGTGAAAAAAAAAAAAAGCCACCTAAGAAGACTCTGAAGATCCGGTCAACTGGCTCGGAATCTCAGAACCCAAGGATCAACACAGTGGTGAGTTCCTTGGATTTTCTTGTCTCGTGTATCCCAGAGCTGGGGCTGAGGAAGCCAGCAACCAGGAAATGCCAACAAAGAAAGACAAAAAAAGCCCCAACAAAAGCCTGCTCTCTCTAGCCAAAGGACCACAAAAGGGGCAGCCTTGTAAGACAGCCTTTAGCCAACCACAGCTCTCTTCCAGGCAAACGCTACTGTACAGGGTTGAATAGTGGCCCATAAAACAATATGCCCACATCTTGGAACTTGTGATGGTGGCCTCATTTGGAAAAATAATCTCTGTAGATATAAATAAGTTAAGGATCTTGAGATAAGATCATCGTGGATTATCTGGATGGGTCCTAAAGCCAAGACAAGTGTCCTTGTAAGAAACAGAAGGTGGCCGTGAGAAGACAGAGTCAGACTCCGAGATTGGAGTTATGCAGGGGCAAGTGAAGGAGTATCTGAAGCCACCAGAACCTGGCAGAGGTAAAGAATGGTCCCCTGTAGACCCTTTGGAGGGAGCACAGTCTTGCCAAAACCGTGATTTCAGGCTTGTGTCCTCCAAAACTGTGAGAATAAATTCCTGTCTGTTTAAGCCACTGAGACTGTAGAAATTTGTTACGGAAGCCCTAAGATTAACAAAAATAACTACAGAAAAGACTGTTTCCTTATCCTGGCCATGTTGGCAAAGGCCCGGGGTAGCCTAGACTTCCACATTCATGAGGCTGTAATGAGATACCCCAACACCTCTGCCAAGATGGTGTCAGAGAAGACCAAATAGGGAGGCAAAACTTTCATCCCACTGGGCAGCAAGGAAGCCACTTCCCACGGTGAGAGAGGAGCCTGGACCTCCACACCCACCACCAAGATCCCTCTCCCCCTCTCTTATACGCAGTCTTAGAAGAAGCCTACTGAAGAGTCAGGACTTCCACCACTGCTGAGGGGAATGAGGCCACCCCTGCTGCAGTGTCAGCAGGGGTCACAGAAGGAACCCCCCATGCCCATGCGGCCAGTAACAGGCGTCTGGTCTCCTCCTGGCTGTCAACAGAGGCCAAGGGGAAGCTAATCTTCTACTCCACATGGCAGTAATGAGGCAGTGCCCACCACCCCCACCCCCCGCCCCAACTTCTCCCGCTGGAGTGGTATCAAGAGACCAGCTGAAAGAGATCCAAAGTCTCATAACATAATACAAAATGCCCACATTTCAATAGAAAATCACGTTGTATCAAGAACCAGAAAGATCTCAAAAGAAAGACAACAGATGCCAACCCCAGGCTGACAAAGCTATTTGAATTATCTGACAAAGATTAAAAAGCACTGTATTAGAGTTCTCCAAAAAACACAGAACCAGTGCACAATTAGAGAAGCTGAGAAGTCCCAAGATCTGCTGCCTGCAAGCTGGGAACCCAGGGAAGCCGGTGATGTAGTTCGTAGGCCTGAGAGCCAATGGTGTAGATTCCAGTCCAGATAGGAAGGCCCTAGAGCCAGTAGCACTGAGGGCAGGAGATCCATGTCCTAGCTCAACAGGCAGAGAACGAATTCTACTTTCCTCTGCCTTTTGTTCTATTTAAGCCATCAGCAGATTGGATGAGGCCCAACACACTGGGGACAGCCACCTGCTTTACTCAAGTCCATCAATTCAAATGCCAATCTTTTCCAGAAACACCCTCACAGAACACCCAGAATAACGTTTTAATTAGCCATCTGAACATCCCTTTACCCAGAAGAACTGACACGTACAACTACACATCACCAGAGCCATGATTAAAATGTTTCAACAAGCAATTATGAACACACTTGAGCCAGATGAGAAAATGAACAGCCTCAGCAAAGAATATAAAAAATCTGCATGGAAACAGAAGATATGACTATGACCCAAATGGATGCTTTAGAGCTGAAAAATACAATAACCAAAATATATAACAAAGAGCTCAGTAGGGGCCCAAAAGTAGAATGAATGTGATAGAGGACAGATCAGTGGACTGGAAGTACAACAAGAGGAATTACCTAAAATGAACAACAGAGAGAAAGCCAGCTTCAAACAACCAAACAAAACCTCAGGAGTCAGTGGGGATATATGAAAGATGTAAAGTTTGTGTCACTGGAGTCCTAGAAGAAAAGGAAAAAGGGCAGGGCTGAAAAAAGTACTTGAAATAATGGCTGACAACTTTCCAAATTTGGCAAGAGATATAAACCTAACAATTCAAGAAGCTGAGGAACCCAAACAAGATAACCCCAAAGAATCCCAGGCACAGACACATCATAATTATACTTCTAGAAGAATGCCGAAAGTAGGTTCTTGGAACAGAAGGGAAATGGTAATGGACACTTGGAACATCATGAAGGAAAATAAAACACAGTAAACAGAAATACAGATAAATAACAACAGACACTTCTCTTGAGTTTTCTGAAATATTTTTTGTTAGGTCAACATTGACTATGTTCTAAATGTTTATAGAGAAAATATTTAAGAAAGATAATTACTGTACATGGGGGAGGATAAAGACATGTAAAGATTATTTCACTTGAATGGATAAAACGAAGACACCAACAGACTGGGAAGTTTTATATCCCCCGTATCCAAAAGTGGAGCATGGCTATTTCATAAGCGGGATACCTGGGTGGCTCAGTCGGTTAAGCTTCCGACTTCAGCTCAGGTCATGATCTCCCCGGTTCATGAGTTTGAGCCCCACATTGGGGTCACTGCTGTTGGCGCAGAGCCTGCTTGGGATCTTCTGTGCCCCTCTCTCTCTGCCCCTCTCCCACTGGTTCTCTCTCAAAATAAATAAGCTTAAAAAAAAACAAAAACAAAAATTTGTTGTAAGCTGAAATGGCATAAAGTGAACAATATCCCTTGCTTTCTAAAAGTTCACATTATGCCACGTCACTTTACAAGAAGACCTACCTCAGTGCGTTTTCACTAATGCAAAGAAATCCAAAGAGGATTTATGCTTTTATGAAAAAAACCATTACCGTATTAATGTAGGTATACCTACATATGTATATCTGTAGAAACACACATACACAACATATATATGTAATGTATATGCTATACATATATTAATGTATATATACTGTGTATATCAATTGTGTATGTTATAAACGTGTATTTTTAATATCTAGAACAATTACTAAAGAAGCTACAGAATGAGACACTCAAAAACACTATAGATAAGTCAAAATGGAATTCCAAAATATGTTCAAGCAACCCACAAGAATGCAGAAAACAGAAAACCAGAGAGAACAGAAAACAGAAAAGTGGCAAACTTAAATCCTGACAAATCAATAATAACAATTAAATATAAATGGTCTATATAGACCAAACGCAACTCAGAGACTGACGGAGTAAATTAACGACAAAAAACTGTGGCTCAGCTATATGCTATGGGAAACTGACTCCAAATATATTAATATGGAAAAGTTGAAAGCACAGGACAGAAAATATATATCATGTGAACATTAATCAGAGGAAGGCAAGAGAGGCTGGATTCATATACATAAAGTAGACCCCGAAGGAAAGAAAATTATCAGAGAGGGACATTACGAAAAAATGGTCAGTCCACCAAAAAGATACGGCAATCCTAAGTGTGTATTCATAAGACAAAAGAGTTACAAAAGATGTGAGTCAAAAACTGATTGAATAAAAGAAACGGACAAACCCATTATTACAACACCCCCTTCTCAAGAAGTGATAGAGCAACAAGACAGAAAATCAGGAAAGATATATATAGAACTCTACAAGATCAAAACATTCTACTCATTAAGAGTAAGATACGCAGTCTATTTAAGTGCCCAAAGAACATATACCAAAACTGACCATATGCTGGGATATAAGTCAACAAATATGAAATGATGGAAATCATATACACTGTTCTTCAAACACAGTATAATCAAACTAGAAGTCAATAACAGAAAGATGGCAGGAAAATCTCCCAACACTCAGAAACTAAAAACACATTTCTAGGAAGTCCATGGGCTGAAGAGGAAATCTTGAGGGAGGAAAAAAACTGAGTTCAGCAATTTTGCAGGATACAAGATAAACTACAAAGACATATTCTATATATTAGGAATGAACATGTGAAAACCAAAATTAAAAATACAATACCATTTACAATCACTAAAATAAAATAAAACAAAACACTTAGGTGTCAATGTAACAAAACTTAGCTTGTATGCTGGAAACTACAAAATGCAGGTAAAAGAAATCAAAAACCTAAATGGAAGGAGAAACATACTGTATTCATGGATTGGAAGAATCAACATAGCAAGGATGTCAACTCTTCCCAAATTGATAGGTTTAACACAATGCCTATAGAAATCTCAGCAAGATTTTTTGTAGATATAAACAACATATTCTAAAATCTACATTGGAAGGCAAAGAAACTGGAATACCTAAAACTTCTCTTTCACCTTTTTTCTTTTTTAAGTAATCTCTACACCCAACGTGGGGCTCGAATTCACAACTCCGAGATCAAGAGTAGGATGCTCTACCAACCGAGCCAGCCAGGCGCCCCATTAAAACAACTTTTTAAAAGATGAATAAAAGAGAAGTCAGCCTACCCAATTTTAAAACCTTATATAGCTACAGTAATCACACTGTGTGGTACTGACAGAGGGACAGACCCACAGATCAGTGGAACAAAGAGCCTAGAAACAGGCTCACACAAATATGGCCAACTGATTTTGGACAAAGGGGCAACAGCAGTTCAATGCAGGAAAGACAGCCTTTGCTACAAACGACACTGGAGCAACGGATCAGCCATATGAACAGATATCTTCCTAAGTGAAACTTAACCTTATAAAAAATCAAAATGGATCACAAACATAAATGTAATAGGTTAAGCTCTAAAACTTTCAGGAAAAAACACAGGAAAAACTCTTTGGGGTTCAGGGCTAGGCAGAGTTCACAGACTGGAGAGCAAAAGCACAATCACAAAAGGAAAGATTAATAAATTCAATTTCATCAACAGTAGAAACTTTTATTCTGGAAAAGACCCTGGTGTAAGGATGCAAAGACCAGCCAGAGACCAGGTATTTGCAGACCATAAATCCAACAAAGCACTAGCATCTAGAACATATAAAGATAACGTGCTACTCCAACAACTGCTATCATTGATCCCATGGCTGATTCTTATCTACACCTGAGGCTTTCCCCGTAGTGTCCACTCTTCCCAGGAGCACAACGGTTATGAGTAGGGGCTCCAGACCTAATCGGGTCTGGGCTAGGATCCTGACTAGGCTAGTTACTAGTCTTGACCTTAGACAAATTAGTTCACATCTCTTGTGCCTAAGTTCTATTGTCTCTAAAGTAGAATAACAGTAATAACAGTACAGTATATATCATGTGGATTAAATGAGATAATAAATGTATTTTGAAAATTCAGCATTGTGCCTGGCACGTAGTAGGGGCTCAATAAAGATCAAGTCTTATTATCGTTTTAATTATCATCACCCAAACTCTCTCATCCCTCCAAGCATACAAATAGATTTGGAATACTGGGCTCCTTTATCTGTTTAAACAGAATGAGTTGGCTTTTAACAAAATCTTATGTTCACAGTTCAAGGGGGCAAAAAAAAAAAAGCAGGGGCACCTGGCTGGCTCTGTCACAGTGGAGTATGAGACTCCTGATGCGAGACTGCTGGTGCGAGCCCCACACTGGGTGTAGAGATTACTTAAAACCTTTTTTTAAAAACTCTTATTATTTTTTAAAGTTTATTTATTTATTTTGAGGGGGGGGGGGCTAGGGGGGGAGAGAGAGAGAGAGAGAGAGAAAGAAAGAGAAAGAATCCGAGGCAGGCTCCACACCGTCAGCACAGAGCCCAACGTGGGGCTCGAACTCACAAACCAGGAGATCATGACCCGAGCTGAAACTAAGAGTCAGACACTTAGCTTGACTGAGCCACCCAGGCATCCCCAAAAATAAAATCTTAAAAAAACAAAACAAAACAAAAAAAACCCGCAGTATTTAAAGTAGCTTCAGAGTTGAAATTTTGCAATCCACTCCTATCTAGAATTAAGTCAGGTTTTAGTCATTTTTGTGAAAAGGCAGATTCTAAGGATATAAATGTAAGATGTCGCCCTCCTGCAGAGGATAAGAAATAATGAGGTTCAATAACGAACTGACAAATGAAGGAAATGAGATGAAGAAAATAACCCATCCATATTCATTCAATCCAACTTTTACTGGACACACGTTATATGTCAGGCACGATGCTCAGTATCAGATACACAGGAGATAAAGCCTAAGTAACCTGACAACAAGTTACAATGATATTTGCATTAAAATGACTGGAGACACAAGAAATCCTTTCCTCCCTCTACTTAAAAGTAAAGATTAAAATTGGATTCATCACATCTCACAGAAGAAAAAAATACACACATTTAACTTTGAGGTTTTTATTTTGTTTCAGACAGCTGGACGAGACATCTACACTGTAGCACATCTTCTTAACGGTCACTAAACAGGTGAAAGCAACTTACTTGTATATAAAAAGGCAAGGGAAAAAGGTCATGATTGTCCAACAGGGAATGCGAATCCCCAAATAAATTATCTTACAAAAATATCAAACTTGCGTTTCCACATTTCTACTGTTAAAAATGAAGGAAAAAAATTCACATTAAAAAAAATCTGTAGGCTGGTATAGCAAGTTAAGCTAATCATTTTTACACACTAAGTCCTTCAAATAAATATTTTAAACAAATTGAAGTTTTCCAAAAAATAGGTCAAGTATTTAGCCTATATATGTTTGGTCCACTAACAGACCGTTTATAAAACTGATATTAAACTGGACTGTAGCTCATACCCTATCAGGAGTAACACATACATCACTGAGGCTGGACATGCACATGTGCACATGACATACGTGTGAATGGCCACTGCTGTGCGTACTACTTCGTAGTTTTACCCTGTAAAAATCCTCCAAACTATCATGAATCGAACTGCAAGGAAAGAAAAAAGCAAGTACTTGCCTATTGTAGACATGTGCTCAGTAATTTAAAAAAACACAAAACCTATCACGCTTTTGGGACTTCAAGATCACTGAACAGGAGATAAAATTCAATACTGCTTACAGATACGTGAATATGGACAGCATACTCAACACTCACGTGGAGAGCACACAAGTGAAGGCATATTACAGAACTCTGGCCTCTGGCTGGTCTAGTCCTGTTGTTTTATCCTAAAGTCTTACATGGCCTTGGATCCTTAAAAGATAGAGGTTTAATAAAATAATGTTACACTAGGTTTTTCTGTTCTAATAACCAGCTTTTAAAGAAGTACAGTAGAAGGGTACAGGGCTTTCTGTATCTCCTCATACTTTAAAAGCCAATTTGATTTTTATCGTGATGTTGATATTCCAATTAACACTACGCTAAAAGTAAAACTGACTGCACTACGGTTTTGTCCACAATAGTCAAATCTTTTCTTGCTAAAATGTTCCAAATAAATCCAGTAAACAATTTCCATTTTCAATGGCTTAACTGAGAGATGAATCTAACAATTTTTTTAACCAATTTCGACTAAACTGAGCTGAGGACAGCTACATTTAAAACCCTGCAAACCAAAGCCAATCATCCAAAAATCTAGAACACCAACACTTTCCATCCAGGATAGAAAAAGGAGCATCCAAAATAAAGAGAACCACAAGATTGATCCAGTAGCCAATCAAAAACCACTTCTCTGTTATTCGAACTAATAGTTACTCGAAGCTTGAAGTTTCCTCCTTCGTTATTATTGGTGGATCCTAGAGTCACAGCTTCAATGTCAAATGTGACAGTGGACCCAGAAGTAACTGCTGGCAACTGATTAGTCATTTCTTTTCCATTTACAAAAACTGCACCTAAAATGTTAAGGTAAAGAGTCATTTACATGTGAGCAATAATGAAGAAATGAAACGGATTCTAGATTACTGATAACACAGCTAATTTCCTAAGTCACATCAAGAAAACATTCTGGAACGCCAACTGGTCAAAGAGAATGCATCTCAATATGTTAATTAACCGCCATCCCCAAGGCAGGAGAAAAAGTTAAAGCTTTAATCACATTTCAGAGTTCTGGTCGAGGGTGCTACTCTTTTAGAACAGAGACTGAGTTTCCAATGTGGATGGGATCAAAAGAAACTTGACTCCATTACAAGATTACATCCTGTGAAACAGAAAGACTGTTGTTGCACGTGAAAATAAAGAGTCTTTTTCTACCTACTGCTTGACCCATACCAGGAAATATTAACACATCTTCAGAGGGGATTTTAAAAGTGTGATTACGGTAGAGTAAGGGGTCAAAGAACCCTACGGAGATAAAACAAATTAAGTCAACACTCTCTTCGGTTCATCGATCTGTGTTGAATTTAGATGCCCTATATACACAGAATCCAGAGGTAGACTCCCTGGTGCAGATCCCACAGTCACCTCTAAGCTAAGGGAGTTTAAGCTGGTCACTTAACCTCTCTGTGGCTCAGTTTTCATCATCTATAAAATGGGTATACTACGACTCCCCACTTCAACAAGTTGTTAAAAGGATTAAATAATTTACTATTTATAAAGGGAACAGAATAATGCCTGGTACGTAGTAGCCATATAGGTATGTCATAAAGACTTGAACTTTCTCGTGTCCTGCTACAAATGCGTGATGTTGGAATAGGTTCAGATGTTACCACAGTAATTCATGTATTTCAAAGAGGAGAGCAGTTGTGTCTCTCTTACCATTTGTACTAATGCACACTGCTTGGTCACGCTGCAGAGAGTCATAGCCATTCTGTTTTTCTGCACACACTCCTATACTGTCTCTTCTGTCTGGTTGGCCCACAGTCTCAACTCTGTAAATGAGGGAGAAAGTCATTAATCTTTTTTTTTTTTAATATGATCTCTAACAGTTACTAAGGTGAAAAAGAACAATGTCATCATAATTGCTCTTAGTAATAGCTAACAATGATTCAGCACTTCCTAAATTCCAGGCACTATTCTAAACATTCTGTATCTATCTGCCAATCACCTCATTCGATTCACATAACAAGCCATGAGGTAGGTAGTGCCTCATTATTACCATACCCATTTTATATGTGAGAAGAAACAGGATTAAAAAGAGGCTAAATACCCTGACCCCGATCGCCTGGCTGAGTGCTGGGCCCGTGATGGCAACTCAGGCATTCGAATTGCAGGGTGTACGTTAACTACTTACAGCTGTGACGACGCATTTCCATTTTCTGTTCTGGCTCTGGACATATATTATAGAAAGCCTGTCATGTCATACTTGCCATTATAGTAAATGTGACTGTTACTGCCATCACCTAAACCTTGAACGTGAGAGTGTAAGCAATGGTTTGATTACTGTTTGTCAAGTTTTTAAAGCCTTTAAAAAATAGACACTCTAGTCTTTATCGAATGGATAATATAGTTACGAACATACTTTGCTTGGAGGACTTCATGTGTGGAAAGTTGAAGCATTTCTTTTTGTGTTTTAGTCTCAAAATACATCATCATGCCCTCCAGAAATAGGAAACTTAAATATATAAAGTCAACCTATATCTCTACCACCAGATGCATCTTTCCCTCTGTTCCAGAAAGCCAGACTTTGCAAGGACAGAAAAAGAAAAATTAGCAAGGAACAAGATGTAGCTTTACCACGGGAAGAGGTGATGATTTCTAGTCAGCAGAGCCTCAAAATGTCTTATGTTGCAAAGTGGCAAATATGCAAGATCAAGATAAATACGTAGGCAGGTTTCTGAAGTCACTGCACTTGTGAACTGGCGGCAGTCTTAAAGAGGACAGTGACGTCACCGTTACAGCAGAATTGGGAGTCCCAGTCCTCACTCTACCACAGAAACATGGCTTTCACAATGATACTCAGAAACACCTTTCTGAGCGCTCCAGAATCCAGTTAAGAAGTGGCAGTACCCCCGGGGGGCACAACGCTGAAAACAGCTACACTGCAATGGGTAACAAGAGACATTTCACTTTCCCAAGTCAGTCCCTCTTCCAAGCTATCACAGCTCAATGCCTGGTAAGAACACCTGGCTTCTGACTTTTTCTTTGGGGGGTGGGGGGGTGGGGGGTGAGAGGGAGGGAGGAAGGGAGGGAAGGAAGGAGGGAGGGAGGGAGGGAGAGAGAGAGAGAGAGAGAGAGAGAGAGAGAGAAGTGAAGGATTAATCCAGCATTCTATTTTTTTTTTTTTAATGTTTATTTTTAAGGGAGAGAGAGACTGAACACGAGCAGGAGAGGAGGAGAGAGAGGGAGGCACAGAATCTGAAGCAGGCTCCAGGTTCCGAGCTGTCAGCACAGAGCCCGACACGGGGCTCGAACCCACAAACCACGAGATCATGACCTGAGCTGAAATCGGATGCTTAAACAACTGAGCCACCCAGGCGCCCCATAATCCAGCATTCTAACTCTTTGGAAGGTTGCCTGAAGGACTAATTTCTGTGATGCCTCATTTGGAGAACTGACAGAGTGAGCATAGTATGGCTTCCCAAATGCTGCAAAGAGCAAAGAAATGTGAGTGGTGTGACTGGGAGAAGGTTCATAACTTCAGGCTTCTCTCCCTCGCGAGGAAGGGAGAAGAGGCGAATGTGCTTCTGCACCAACTTTTCATAGGGCTGCTCAAGGCAATGGTATCTGTCTCACTTGATGTGGGCACTGCTGGGGAGCTGGCGGGCTCTGGATACCTGGCGGCTACTGAGTACAAGAAAGAGGCAGGCGGCTTGCTGCTGTCACATCAGAGAACAGCCGTGGCACCAACAGGCACCAGAGGGAGCAAGAGACTATGAGCTCCAGAAAGACCCGCAACACTCAGCCCAGGAAAGTCACGTTCTCCCCAAAAAAAGGTTTCCGAGGCCCCCAGAATCTCTAGCTGGGTTCATGTGCGAGGGTCACCTCCTATACAAAACCAGATCATAAAAACTGTGAGAGGTGCTGTTTTCTCATGTGTACAGATCCCAACACAACATTATAGGACATATAAAGAAGCTGGGAAAAAAGACCCAAACAAAAAAACAAAATAGGTCTCAAAAATATCCAAATAATTCAAAACAACCATCATAAAGATGCTCTACAAGCCCAAGAAAATAAGACATGAACAAAATGAGAATACCAACAAAGAGATGAAAAATACAAAAAATAACCAAACAGGTATTTTGGAGCTGAAGAATACAGTAAGACCTGAAAACTTCACAAGAGGAGTGCAATATCACACAATCAAGCAGAAGAAAAAAACATCAAAATACAGGTCTTTTGAAATTATCCAATCACAGGGAAAAAAAGCATGAAGAAAGTCTAAGAGACTTACGGGAGAAGAGAAAGGGGCATTGTTTCATTTAAGGAAACAATGGCTAAACACTTCCCAGATAGGAAGTTTTGGGAAGAAGCAGCCTACTGGACACCAACTAGGATGAACCCAAGAGAGCACGCTGAAACACATTACAAACTGTCCAAAGTCAAAGACACAGTGTTTAAAAGCGACTCATCATGTACAAGGAAGCTCACATAAGACTATCAGTGGATTTCGAAGTCCAAACCTTGCAGGCAAGAAAGGAATGAGGTGATACACTCAAAGTGCTTAAAGGAAAAAAAATTCTGCCAACCAAGAATACAATATCTCAAAACTGTCCTTTAGAAAAATGAGGAAGAAATAGGCATCCCTACAAAAGCTGAGGGAGGTCATCCACAGGAGACTTGCCTTACAAGAAATGCTAGAAGGAATCCTTCACGTTGAAATGAAAAGACTGTAAATAGCAACATGAAAGTATGTGAAAGTATAAAGCTCCCTGGTAAAGGTAAATATATAAACATAGAACACCATAATACTGTAATGGTGGTGGATAAATCACTTTTAATTCTGGTGTAGAAGTTAAAAGGCAAAAGATAAAAAATAATATAACTAAAAGATGTTAATGGATATACAATATGAAATGATGTATTTATGACATCAATGACATACAGTGTGGGAGTTGTTATCAGCTTAAAAGAGATTGTTATAACTATAAGCTGTTTTATGTAAGCCCCATGCTAACCACAAAGACAATACTTTCAGAAGACACACTGAAGAAAATAAAAAAGGAATCAAAGCATGTCACTACAAAAAACAAAAACACAAAACAATAAAACACAAAGGATGGCAGCAAGAGAAGAAGAGAAACACAAAGCTACAAGCAATGACAGAAAGCAATGACAAAATGGCAATAATAAGTCCTTCTCTATCAATAATCACTTTAAACATAAATGGATTGGAGCACCTGGGTGGCTCAGTCAGTTGAACAGCTGACTCTTGATTTCGGCTCAAGCAATGATCCCAGGATCATGGGATCGAGCCCCACATACGCTAAGCATAGAGCCTGATTATGATTTTCTCTTTCTCTCTCCCTCTATCCCTCCATCGCGTGCTCTGTCTCTAAAATAAAAATTAAAAAATCTAAATGGATTAAACTCTCCCACTGGAAAGATTGGAGTGGCTGATGAATATAAAAGATCCAGATACTCCATACAAATGGTAAGCAAAAGACAGCAGAGACGGCCATACTTCTATCAGACAAAATAGACTTTTATGTCACAAAATAACAAAAGAGGCAAAGAAAGACATTATATAATTAAAAAGGGTCAACTTACCAGGAAGAGATAACAATTGTAAACATATGTGCACCCAACATCAGATCAAATATAGAAAATGAACAATGAGAGAACTGAAGAGAAAAACAGTTACACAATAATAGTAGGAGATTTCAATATCCCATTTTTAAGAAAACAGAACATCCAGACAGAAAATCGATAAGGAACAGAGGATTTGAACACTGTAAACCAAAAGAATGTAATAGACATATACAGAGCATTTTACCCAAGAGGAGTAGAATGAATACATGTTCTCCACAAACACATGTGGAACATTCTCCTGGAATCATCATGTTAGGTCAACAAGTCACGACAAATTTAAGAATACTGCAATCACACTACATACATTTTCTGACCACAACAGAATGAAACTAGAAATTAACGGCAGAAGGAAAACTAGAAAGTTTGAGTACTGTCATGCTAGAGGGCCAGGTATCCCACAGAACAATGGAAGCTTCATGTTTGGAACCCCTCAGACCTTGCACTATGGGTCTCTCCCTTTGGTGGATTCACATTTGTATCCTTTTGCTGTAACAAAACTCTCATCATAGTGTAGTGCTTTCCTAAGTTCTGTGAGTCATCCTAGCAAATTACAGAATTTGAGGGTGGTCGTGGGAACCCTGGGATTTGTAGTTTTCCATGTAGTTAGAAGTGAGGGGAGGCCTTGGAGACCCCTAAACTTGCAGCTGGTACCTAAAGTGAGGCTACGCTTTTTTTTTTTTAATGTTTGTTTGCTTAGAGAGCTTGAGCAGAGGAGGGGCAGAGAAAGAGGGAGAGAGAGAGAGAATACTAAGCAGGCTCCACACTGTCAGTGCAGAGCCCAATGTGGGGCTCGATCTCACAAAGTGTGAGATCATGACCTGAGCTGAAATCAGGAGTCGGACGCTTAACTGACTGAGCCACCCGGGCTCCCCTGGAGGACTATGCTTTTAACCTTGTGTCTGGCCAACTTGTTGCAAGTATACATTTTTTTAGTTATTAAACATTTTAAACCAAGAATTCAATTAAAATGTCTTGAAATTAATTAAAGATAGTAATACAGAAAAGGTCCTCAATGCAGTGAGAAAAAAGAAATCCTAGGAAGAAAAAAACCCTCCTAATTTGAATAAATCACAAAGTAATTCCTAAAAGCATCTTACCAAAACAGCACATAATAAATAAGACCAGCACAGCATAAAAAGTTTACAAAAGTTGCTCTGAAAATGGAATGAACCAGGAAAGTAAATAGTCAATATGCCTGAAACACAGAATTATTTTCATAGTTCACTAAGAAATAGAACGTAAGTTTAAAATCACTGAATTTTTAAATTACAAGACAAGTAGGGAGGACATTATATCCTAAAAAAACTACTGTAGGTGTTCTTTCACATAACAAGTTTTGTAAGAAACTATATAAGAAAGAAAACTACAGGGCAAATGGGTGGCTTGGTCGGTTAAGCGTCCGACTCTTGATTTCAGCTCAGGTCACGATCTCACGGTTCGTGGGTTCGAGCACAAAGCCACTAGAAATGCATCCACTGCATAGACGAAAGTAGTAGAAAGTCCTAGGCAAAATATTCTGAGAAAGAACAGGGCCACAAAGAGGAGCAATTTCGATGGCAACAAGAAAGCTAATCTATTATCCCTATTATTCTGCACTTTGGCTAACTTTGCGTTTAAGTGACACTCTTTTTATTATACAACCTCAAACTTTTTTCTTCACAGTGACTGCTTGGACAAAAATCCAAAACTTCAGTTGCGTCGCTAAGAAATATATGAAAAATACCCAGCTTTATGATAAACAGAAGAAATAAAATAAAGTTTTTGTTTTGGCCTAGCAGCTGCAGATGGAATAAAAACAGCCAGGTCTGCAGCGACATGAGTACCTCACACACTGCTGGGAGGCCTGCAAGTGCTTCCAGAACATAGCCAGTCAGTCTGTGTGTCACTAACAGGAAGACTGGCCCAAGAAGAGAGAATGAGCTGTGTGTCGACAAAGAGGGTCATGGCACGGCTTGACACGTCAGGAGTAAGAGAAAGAAGGGATGCCTTGTCAAGTCATGGCAAAGAAGGATTTTTGAAATATATTTGAAATAGAGATACGTTCCTTACCATACAAATCCTAAAATAGCTTTTATCCTGTCTCAAAACAAAACTGGTAACTTGAATAGTCCTTTATTATAGAAATTGGAAATCTTCCAACAAAGAAAATTCTAGGATGGTTAACTGGTGAACTCTACCAAACACTTAAGGAAGAAATAATACCAATTCTACACAAACAGTTCTGGACACAAAAGAGGAAGAAACACTTCCCCATCTCACTTTGTGAGGTTAGCCAAAACCAAAACCAAGGACATCGTAAGCAAAAAAGACAAATATCTCTCTCATGAAGAGACATAAAAATCCCCTATATTAAAAAATATATATATATTAAAAATCAAATTTAGTGCTAAAGTATATATAAAGAATAGCACATGACTCAGTGGAGTTTCTCTGGGGAATGTAAAGCTGGTTCAATGTTCAAAAATCTATCACTGTAATTCCCCATATTAACAGAAAAAAAACTGATTACCTTAATAGATGTATAAAAATAACTAGACCAAATGAAACACTCATTTATGGATAAAATTCTCAGCAAACCACAACCAGAAAGGAACTTTCTTAACCTGATAAAAGGTATCTACAAAAAACCTGGTGCACCCGGCTGGCTCGGTCAGGAGAGCATGCAACTCTGGATCTCGAGGTTTTAAGTGGGAGCCCATGATGGGTGTAGCGATTACTTAAAAATAAAATCTTAGGGGTACCCAAGTGGCTCAGTCAGTTGAGCACCCAACTCTTGATTTTGGCTCAGGTCATGATCTCACAGTTCGTGAGATCCAAGCCCCATGTCAGGCTCTGCTCTGTTAGCACAGAGCCTGCTTGGGATCCTCTCCCTCCCTCACTCTCTGCCCCTCCCCTGCACACATTCTCTCTCCCTCTCTCTCAAAATTAATAAATGTAAAAAACATAATTTATATAAAAAAACAAGTCTTAAAAAGCCCTCAAACCTACAGCTACCATTCATACTTAATGTGAAAGACTGAAGGCTTTTTTTCAACACTGCTATTCAGAATCATACTTCCTAGCCAGTGTGATGAGGCAAAAAAAAAAAAAAAAAAAAAGAGAGAGAAATGACAAAATACTGATGAAAGACATCGTTTAAAAAACCAAATTGGGGCACCTGGGTGGCTGAGGTGGCTCAGTTGGTTAGGCATTTGACTTTGGCTCAGGTCATGGTATCATGGTTTCGTGAGTTCGAGCCCCGCATCCGGCTCTGTGCCGACTGGCAGCTCAGAACCTTCAGCTTGCTTCAGAGTCTGTATCTTCCTCTCTCTGCCCTCCCCCACTTGTGCTCTGTCTCTGTCTCTCAAAAATAAATAAACATTAAAAAAAGTTAAACAATAAAATCAAAATGTTGTCTTAAAAAAAAGAAACTAAATTAAGAAATATACCATAACCAGGGGTGCCTGGGTGGCTTAGTTGGTTGAACCAACTCTTGATTTCGGCTTGGGTCATAATCTCATGGTCTGTGAGACTGAGCCCTGCATCACACTCTGCGATGACAGTGCCAAGCCTGCTTAGGATTTTCTCTCTCCCTCTCTCTCCACCTCTCCTCTACTCAAGCTCACTTACTCTCAAAAAAAAAAAAAAAAAAAAAGGAAAGAAAGAAATATACCATATCCATAGATTGGAACAATCAGAATATTAAAATACCAATTACTCCCAAACTGATTTATACATTCAAGGCAATCTCAATCAAAATCCCAGGAAAAAAATTTTTCTTAGAAATGGACAAGCTGAATCTAAAGTTAAATAGAAAGACACAGGAACCAGAATAACCAAAATAAAGAAAGAATAAAGTTGGAAAAAATCACATTACTTGATTTGATGACTTACTATAAAGCTACAGTAATCAAGATTTTAGTTCTGGGAAAGGAGAACACATAAATCAATGAAACAGTCCAGAAAAAGTTCCCCACACTGTCAACTGATTTTTGACAAAGGTGAAAGGCAGTTCAATGGATAGAGGACAGTCTTTTCAACAAATAGTGCAGGGACTACTGGACCAGATGCAAAACAAACACAATTCAACTCATATTTCACACATTATACTAAAAGTAACTCAAAATAGCTCAGAGATCTAAATGTAAAATTTAAAAATATAAAGTGTCTAGAAGAAAACATAGGAGACCTTATGACCTTGCATTTGGGCAAAGATTTCTTGGATACAACACCAAAAGTACTAGATGAACTGGTGAATTGTATTTCATCAAAATTAACAACTTCTCCACAAAAGACATTGCTAAAAGCCTCAGACTGCTAAAAAATATTTTCAAGACATATACTTAACAAAACCTTATATTCATCAAATTTCAGTAATAAAAAAAATCTTTTTAAACAGACAAGTGTCCTGAAAAGACACTTCACCAATGGAGATACATAAATGGCCAATAAGTGAACACATGAAAAGATGCTATCTTTTAGCTATCAAAGAAAAGAAAATTAAAACCACAGTGAGGTACAACTACATGATATAGACTAGCTGAACTTAACAGCCAAAAGTGGGGACGCCTGGAGCTCAGTTGGTTAAGCATCAAACTCTTAATTTTGGTTCAAGTCATGATCTCATGGTTCAAGATCACGACCGTGATCATCGGGCTCTGTGCGGACAGGGCAGAGCCTGTTTGGGATTCTTTCTCTCTGTCCCCTGCTCTCTGGCTCTCAAAATAAATAAACAAACTTAAAAAAAAAAAAAAAAAGCACAAATGGAGAACCTGGGTGGCTCAGTCTTAAGCATCCAAGTCATGATTTTGGCTTATGTCATGATCTCATGTTTGTGAGATTGAGCTCGAAATGGGGCTCTGCACTGGGCATGAAGCTTGCATAAGATCTTTCTCTCCATCTCCCCTGCCCCTCTCTCCTGCTCACTTGTGTGTTTGCTCTCCTTCTCTCTCAAAAAAAAAAAAAAAAAAAAAAGAAAAGAAAAAGAAAAAGAAAAGAAGAACCAATACAACTGACAATACCAAATACCAACAAGGATGAAGAACAACTGAAAATCTCATATGTGCTGGAGGGAATGTAAAATGGTTACAGCCATTCTGGAACACAGTTTGACAGTTCATTAGACAGATAAGTAAACACAGTATGACCCAGCAATTGCCATCGAAGATATTCATTTACTTAAGAGAAATGGAAGCTTGTGTTCACAGAGAAACCTGTAGACAAATGTTTAAAGAGGCTTTCTTATGGCCCCAAATTGGAAACAACTCATGTCTTTCAACTAGTAAATAAACTGATATATCCACACGATAAAATAATAATAAAGGACTAAACTGCACATACTACATACATATATAATAGAGGGAGAGAACTCCATATTATTAATATATCACTCCATTTGTAGGACATTCTGAAATGGCAAAATTATACAAACAGAAAACAAATCAGTAGTTGACAGGGAGAGGCGGGGTTAACACAAGAGATAACACAAGGGAATATTACGAAGTGATGAGATTGTTTTGTACCTGATTGTGGCAGCGGATACATGACTCAACACATTTGTCAAAACTCAGAACTGTACTACAAAAAGACTTTTCTTTTTCATGTTTATTTTTGAGAGTGAGAGAGAGAGACAGAGACAAGTGCAAGCCGGGGCGGGGGGGGGGGGGGGGGGGGCGGGCGGTACACAGAGAGAGAGGCAGACACAGAATCCGAAGCAGGCTCCAGGCTGTCAACACAGAGCTGGATGTGGGGCTCGAACCCACAAACTGTGAGATCATGACCTGAGCTGAAGTCAGATGCTCAACTGACTGAGCCACCCAGGCACCCCGACTTTTTTTTTTTAATTATAAGCTCTACACCCAATGTGGGGGCTGCACTCACAACCTGAGCCAGCCAGGCACCCCAAGACTGATTTTTACTTCCGTAAAATTTTAAAAAGTGAAAAAACTGCCCATATACATATAAGAACGTTACTTGATCCAGACTGCTTTATGAAACCTTCAAGGAAGAGATAATCTATCACGTAAAATTAAAAAATGAAACAAAACAAAAAAACAGAAAGAAAACAGGGAGGAAAGATCACCCAATTATTTCATGAGGCTCTTATAATCTTGACACACAAATTGTAAGAGAAAAATTACAGGCTAATTTCATTCATGAATATAGATTAAATTAAAAAAAATAAAAATAGCACCAAATTCAAACCAGTACTGTGAAACAGAAAGCAATACCATCAGGTAGGATTTATCCCAGGAATGCAGAGTTAATTTAACATTGGAACACCTATTCACAGGGCACCTGGGTGGCTCAGCGTCCGTCCGATTTCAGCTCAAGTCATGGTCTCATGGTTTGTGAGTTGGAGCCCCCCACTGGGCTCTCTGCTACCAGCATAGAGGCCACTTGGGATCCTCTGTCCCCCTCTCTCTCTGCCCCACCCCCGTGTGTGTGCACGTGCATTCTTTCTCTCAAAAATAAACAAACATTAAAAAAAAAAAGAACATCTCCTGGTGCACATCACTGCAGTAAGAGTTTGAGAGTGGGCAGAGAGATGCAGAGAAGATACGTAACAAAGTTCTACAGCCATTACTGATTTTAAAAAATCAAGATAAATTAGAAATAGAAACTTTCAGAAATGTTTCTTGAATTGTATTTTAAGGTGTTATGTTCCCACGGTTCTGATTTCCTTTCTCAGGGCCTCTAATTACATTTGCTGGATCTCTTTTTGCTTATCTCTTTTCTTTCATTTTCTCTTGAATCCCTTTTTGATTTTTGTTTCACTTTGCTCATTTTTCATTACTGTCCCTGCTTCCCATGCTATCAATCTCCTTTGTGCTTCTTGTAATTTGGTCTTGATTTCTGAAATAGTGCCTTTTTCTTCTATCTCTCTGCTAAGTTCTGGCAGCTAGCATTTCATAGATTCCTGCTCTCTGTGCATCACCTCCTGCTATTCAGCCATCTCTTCCCTGAGTTCTTGTATTTAATCTTTGTAATCTTCCTTCATAACTGTGATTAATTTTTTTTTTTTTAATTAAGGTTGAAACACTGAATACAGTTTTCTCTTCGTTTCTGGCAATTATTTTTGCTGGGGTTTCATTATCTATAGAAAAGATTTGCCGATCTTTTTCATTTCTTTCCCTTATCCTATCTTTGTATAGATACCGTGGACATTCACTTCGTGTTGCTCGTATTAATGCATCGGGTTCCTGTAATAGGAGGGATGAAGGGGGTGGGTGGGAAACCCGGGTAACTCTCAGCTTTACAGCTCTGTGGCCTGTCATCCCCCCACTGCTGCAGAAATACACTGCCTCATAATGTGGCTCCTCTATTAGTCCTGTCTCCTCTGACACTCAAGACCTAATGTGTTTCGAAACAGCTTCTACTGCCAGACTTCAGCTTCTGTGGTTTCTTCAAAGGCTGCTTCACAGACCACTGACCATGGTCACCACTTGCTTAAGATCAAGCATTTTAAACTTGCTCAGGCATTTTCCACATCTTTTCTCTCTGCTTCCTCAATCAGAGCACTGAGGCACTGTTCAGTCCTAGCCCTATTTACAGTCTCCAGGGTGGGGCCTTCTCCTTTCGGGATTGAATATTTGGAGATTTCTACGATCGGCACCTCCACGCTAATCATTTTTTTTTTTTTTTTTCCCCTCAGCAAACTGTCATGATTTCCTCAGTGGACTTCCTGCCTATCTGCGGCTTCGGAAGTCTTTAGACCTAATTTGGAATTGAGTTTTCTGTATCTTAGTTTTGTTGAAAAAGCACTCACGGGTCCTCCTACCTCTATTCTCCTTATTACTCCAAAAAGTTTCTGTGAGTGGAAAAGATTCAAAACTAAGGTGCCACCACATAGGCACTGGTCGCAGAAGCTCTCATGGTCTCTTTTGAGCCCTCTCACCAAGGCTTCTCCACAACGTCCCTGGAACCGTTCATGTCAGGTCACCAACAGACATCCACACTGCAAACCCAGAAGTCAATTCTCAGTCTTTTTCTTACCTGGTGGATCAGTGCCGTCTGACATGACTGAGCCCACACTACCTCCTCTTTGAAACACTTCCTTCACTTGACTTCTAGGACACCGCATCCACTGGTTCCTCCTCCTCAGAGTCCTTTGATGGCTTTCTTCCCTCCCCAGCCGCTAAATGTTACAACCCTTCAATGTTCTCTGTCTACACTCACTCCTTGGTTGATCTCACCCAGTCTCATGGCTTTAAATTAAATACTCATCTACAATCTAAAAACTCTCAAGTTAGTATCTCCAGCCTGGGTCTCTCCACTCAATTCCAGATTTCTGTATCCAGCTGTCTATCCACATCTTTACTTGTATGTGCAGTAAGGAACTCAAACTTACTAATTTGTGAAAGAACAAACTGATATTCACTCAGAAACACACTCTAATTGCCTCTTACATACCTCAGTAAATGACAATTCTATGTCAACAGTTACTCAGACCAAAAGCCCTGAGGTCACACTGGACTCCCTTCTTTCTCACGTCCCACAAGCAACACATCCTGCCAGTCCTTCCTTCAAAATATATCCAGATTCTGACCATTTATTGTTACCTCCACTGTTCCATCCTAGTCCAAGCCACCATTCACTCTCACCAAGATTACTGTTACAGTCTCCTGACTGGTCTCCCTGCCTGTACCCATACCCTTCACAGACTATTTTCCCCACAGCAGCCACAATGGCCTGTAAAACATGTATCAGGTGATGTCATTCGTTTGCTCAACACCCTCCAACGACCTTTCACCTCACTAAGTCGGAATAGAGGCCTACGGGGCTAGACTGTCAAGATTTGAATCTCGGCCCCACTATAAACAACTGGCACAACCTCAGGCAAGTCACTTAATCTTTTTACATCTCAGTTTCCATATCTATAAAATGTGTCTACCTGATGAGGATGTAATGAGGATTTATAGATATTAACTCATTAAGTCCTTAAGAACTAGGAGCGCCCGGGTGGCTCAGTTGTTTAAGCGTCCAATTTCGGCTTGGGTCATGATCTCACAGTCTGTGAGTTCAAGCCCCATGTCCAGCTCTGTGCCGGCAACTCAGAGCCTGGAGCCTGCTTCAGATTCTGTGTCTCCTCTTTTTGCCCCTCCTCCACTCATGCCTCTGTCTCTCCCTCTCTCTCAAAAGTAAATAAACATTTAAAAACTTAAAAAAAAAAAAGAACACACAGCAAAGCTCAACAAATGTTAGCTGACCATTATTATTTTGTACCATCTAGCTCAACTTGTGAATTCATGAAAAGTAAAAAGGAGAGCATGTCTCCCTCCCCAAGAGAATGAAAACGTAAACTTCACTTGGTGAGGCCTTTGTTGGGGGGGTGGGGAGATCTCCGTATGCAGTGTCAAATATCCTCCTTGTAAATGGCCACAGGCGACCTTCAAAAGGGTATTTCTTTGAGGAAGTAAAAAAGAAATATATGCAGCCTGTTCAAAAGTATAGCCTACTTTCCTGGGATCCTCTGACTATAGTGCCTATCTCTATTAACCCGATCCAGACTCATGACTTGCTATTTGTACTTTTTCTACTCTGTATCTTTGATTCTTGCTTTGTTTCCCCACCTGAACTGTCCACCTCTACCTGCACTAAGCCTCATCAACCCCTCATCTAGAAGTAACTTTTCCTCCCTCTGTATTGCAGAGTAGCTTGGATCTTCCTTATACTAATTTATAAACTGCTTACTCTACGATTAATCAAAGATTCTGGGGTTTTTTTTCTTCCTAAACTTTACACTCACGGCAATACCAAGTACTTTATGTAAATACCATCTGAATGGAGTAAAGGCTGAAGGAAATGATTAGCCTCATTCAAAGACTACAGTTGATAAGGAGAACTGTCCTTACATTTAAAAAAAAGTCATTTTAGGGGCACCTGGGTGGCTCAGTCGGTTAAGCTTCCGACTTTGGCTCAGGTCATGATCTCATGGCTCGTGAGTTTGAGCCCCACATCGGGCTCTGTGCTGAAAGCTCAGAGCCTGGAGACCACTTCAGATTCTGTGTCTCCCTCTCTCTCTGCCCCTCCCCTGCTCACACTCTGTCTCTCTCTCCTTCAAACACAAATATTAAAAAAAAAATTTTTTTAAGTCATTTTAGGGGGGCCTGGCTGGCTCAGTTGGAAGAGCACGTGACTCTTGATTTCAGGTTATGAGTTCAAGCCCTACATTGGATGTACAGATTAAATATTTAAAAAATAATAAATAATAAAGTAGTTTAACAAAGAAAGAGTATGGACAGGAAAAAGGTCCAAGAAATACTCCTTAGATTATTTGGAAGAGTTGCTATATGTGAACACTTCAGAGTAGATACACCTTCTGGATTTCATGTAACCCTCCACCTACAGACAAACTAAAAACTAGGGTATAGAATCCTAAAAGAGATCTATTTAGGAAAGGAGCTATCTTATCTCATTCAAATGTACATAATCAAGAGTTTGTGGGGAAAACTCTCTGTCTGGCATTCTCCACATCTGTCATAAAAGCCAAATTCCAACCTGAAAGGTCTACATATCATATCTCTAGAGGGGACCACTTTGGCAAAATACAAAACCCAGCAAAGCTGTATTCTCCCTAGGACAGAGCATTCTGTCTCTATAAAAGGAGGAACCGACAAGATTTCAAAGACTAATAAAAAACAAATTACCTTCTTTAAAAAAAAAAAAAAAGTTTATTCATTTATACAATCTCTATATTCAATGAGGGCTCAAACTCATGACTGAGATCAAGAGTTGCACACTCTTCCTACTGAGCCAGCTAGGCGCCCCAAAACAAATTAACTTCTTAATTCAACTATGACCTGTTGGGCTAACAATTAGTACTGAAAATACACCTGGTAATGACAGAGACCAGCCTTATACAGAAAAGAAAGATCCCCTCAAGCTTAAATTTATTCAGAAAAGGTAATGCTAATGCTTAACCAAAGGCAAGCATTAAACCAAATTCACATATCCCAAGCGACCCCTTTCTTACAGCTATCGACCATGCCATTTCTAAGATAAAGCCTCCAAATTTTTTGACACTTCTCCCATCAAGAAGTGGGGTCTATTCCCTTCCTGGGATCTAGACTCTGTGAATGTACAATAGAATGTGGTAAAGTTAACACTATGCCAATTTCTAGGCCCAGGCCTTAAAAAGTGACAGCCTCTGCAGCTTCTACTTCCTATCTCCTGAGATGCTCATTCTTAGAACCCAGCGACCATGCTGTGAGGAAGCCCAAGCAGCCCATGGACAGGCCTACACAGACAGGCACACAGAACCAGGGTTAATTTGCCAGTCATGTGAGTGAGCCATCTGGAAAGTAGATCCACCATCCCTAATCAAACTACTGCAGCTACCGACAAGCAAGCAGAGATGAGCTGTCCTTGACACTCTGCAAATTGCAGTTTCCTGAGCAAAATAAATGACTATTGCTGTTTTAAGCTTCTAAGTTTTGGGGTGATTTGTTACACAGCAATTGATAATGCTAACTGTAACATTAACTTTTTATGTTCTTTAAAAGAGAAAGTGTATAACAATAAATAGCCAGCCTACTGCCCCTTGATTTACCACCACATGTGACTTGTGGGAGGCAGATAGCACAGTGGGTAAAAGCACCGACTTTTAGGGCTAGACTGGCAGGATCTAAATAGTGACAAGTCATGTACTCCCTGTGCTTTGGTCTCTTCATCTATAAAAGAAGACAGTAACCTCCTAGGCTACTAGGATTAAGGAAGGCTGTTTGAAAAGAAGCTGTTTTAAAGAAAGGAAGTGGTAGAGAAAAGAAAGTAAAAATATGGTTAAAAAAACAGGAAGATCAGGAAATCTTAGAAGCAAGGAGAGGGAGAGCAGGAATGTTCAGGCAGGAAATCAAGGAGAGGCCTAGCAGGAGGAGTTTGCTTTGCAGACCTGGCCACCAAATGAGACAGGGCTCTAGAGACTGACGGAGCCCGCCAGTAACAGGTTTCTTGGCTTCCGCAGCTCTACACATTCCGGCAACTTCATCAGGAATAGACTGGGGGGAGCAACAGGGCAGGGCCTACAGGACTATAACCTTCCCTCTAACTGCAAGGCCTTCCAACACCCTCAAAAAACTGAATAAAGTTTACCTTTAGTCAAGTTGGCCCATCTGTTCCCCCCTTATACAGAGGAGGTGCCCCCCATCTCTCACATCTTCTAACTTAGCTGCTGATGCCTGCAATTGCTTTTAACACGGAGAGAAGGTATTTTCTTTCCACATTCAAAGGAAAAATGACAAAAATGCAAGGGTCTGGCTATAATAATACTGAGCTGAACTAAGTTTCGGTTAATCACTCTGCCAAGTGGGGCCCGGTCAGACATCTTTGGAAAAGGAGGAAGGAACAAATGGTTTACTGAGGACTACTAAATGTCAGGTCATGGTCCACAGATAGTGAGTAGAGTGACACCAGTTTGGGTCATTTCCAACATCTTAAATATTTACTGAATGACATAAGAAACAAACCTAAGTACACCATCTATCAGACCTCCCCCTGTGTTCACAGAGGAAGCATTTAAAAGCAGGAGAGCATCAGGTCACCATCACTGGGGGGGAAATGGTCACAGAAGAGGGAAAAGGAAAAGAGCTAAGGATACTGACAGAGAAACTGTACATTTCAACACTAACTACAATCACATTTATTCTCCTGTGAAGAAGACAAAAACAAACAATACAGACTAGCTATGCCATTTACCAGTTATGTGACACTGGGTAAGTGACTTAACTTCTGTGTGCCTTGATATCCTCATCCCTAAAATGGGTAGCTATACCTATTTTATTGGGTTATTGTAAGAATCAAATGAATATAGGTGCACCTAGGTGGCTCAGTGAGGTAAGCGTCTGTCCTGGTTTCAGCTCAGGTCATGATCTCATGGTTCCATGAGTTCAAGCCCCGCATCTGGCTCTGCACTGACCATGCAGTGCTTAGGATTCTCTCTCTCTCTGCCCCCCACCTCTCTCTCTCAAATAAATAAACTTAGAAAACAAAGAAATGAATATAAGTGCTTAAAATAGTACCTCGCATGTAATAAATGTCATTTAATTATCAACTGCAGTTATTATTACTACGAGTACTATTCTTACTGTCTGAGATATCAGACCTGAATCTATCAACTCAGGAAGCCCTATCATTACACAGGAGCACATTGTTCTCCAGAGATTCACTAATGGCAGTATTTCTATAAACAAAGGATATAAGATGAAAAAGAGTTTGTTAGCAAACAAAACTCATGAACTCCCCTTTAGGGAGTAACTAAGAGGACTTCAGGTAATAGACTCATTTCTCTCTCTCCCTCTCTCTCTGTTGGTATCTTTCTGGTTATTAAGTCATTGTTCAAAACCTAAGGTGTGAGAGGAGGTGTCAAAAATGAGCAGGGTGGCTCAGTCAGTTAAGCTTCTGACTGCGGCTCAGGTCACAATCTTGCGGTTTGTGGGTTCAAGCCCCACATTGGGCTCTGTGCTGACAGCTTAGAGCCTAGAGCCTGCTTCAGATTCTGTGTCTCCTCTGCCCCTCCCCCACTCACTCACTCACTCTCTCAAAAATAAACATTAAAAATTTTTTTAAAATGAGACAAAGCATAAACCAGTATATTGTGAGAACTGCTGTTAAGATGATTTGGCTGGGGGAGAACATGGCCATATTGGCTTACATAAAGCTTTCAGATACTCTCCAAGCTTCATATGACAAAGGACTGAGAACAACAGAAACTCTAAGCAACGATTCACCATAAAATCTGATGATCTGGACTTAAAACTTAGAGAAGAGTTGGCTACCCTGCTTTTCCAAATCAAAACTGGGCTTTGGTTTCTAGCAGGACCTATTCAGAAATAGGACTATAGAGAACGCATCTCAGATAACATGAAAACAAGGAAATTGTTCTAATACAGGAAGACATGGATGAAGAAACAGAAAAATGATTGGTGGCAGAAGAGTTTGCTTTCAGTTCTATTTTACAGAGAATTATACACATCACATACATTATGTATGTAATTCTCATTATGTTTACACCAGCAGGTTGTCTTTCACAGAGACTTGCTCATATTCATTCATAAAGGAAAAAAATTCTTGGCCTCTGATTTTTTAAGATTGACTTTTAAAAAAGTTTACCTACTTATTTTGAGAGAGAGAGAGAACCCCAAGCATGCTCTGTGCTGTCAGCATAGAACCCAGCACAGGGCTCGATCTCACGAACCCTGAGATCGCAACTTGAGCTGAAATCAAGAGTGGGATGCTCAACTGACCAAGACACCCAGGCGCCCCTAAGACAGACTTCTGAGAGGTAGTCTACTTACCTCTATCTCCCAAGAAAAGAGACAAACGTAAGTACGTGCTATGTATCAAGCATAAGCGAGACATCTTATATACATTATCTTAGTTCACCTTCGTAATAACCCTATGAACACATATGAGAAAACCAAAGCAGAGAGAAATGAGGAACTCTCCCCAGAGTAACTCTCCCTACAAATGACGAAGTAAATTCAGGTCTACTTTGAATCCAAAGCTCATGTATGTTCTATGCACTTCGCTCTGCTGCCTAAGGCATAACAGATACTGTAATATCCACTTGCCTGAATGTCAATGTCTGCCCACAGAAGTAAGTCGGAGCGCTGGAGTAGAGGACACCTGAGGATTCAGAATCATTCCGGAGGGCTATATTTCTTCGACTACTCAGGCTGTAGCCCTCAAAGCCAGCTGTCCACTCTTTTTAAAAAGCAAAAATATTGAAATTATTGAAACCCTGTGAGGAGTATCTTCAATACTGACACATTAAATAAAACTTGGAAGCAGAAGAGGCTGCTCTTAGGGGTCATGGGCAAGTTCCATAAAAGAAGAGAGGCAGTGACAGGGTATCCTGGTTAACCCTACAAACCACGAAACACATGCTAGTCTATTGTGGCATGGAAGATCAAGTGAGAGCTCTCTCCTACCTCATAAAATCAGGGTGAAGCATAACTGTTTGAGCTTATTCCAACCTGATTAAGAACTAGTTAACAAATAAGTCCAAATGTTTTAAGGTAGTAATACAGGAGAGACCAATTTCATTTTGTTTTGTCTTTTTAGGAGAGACCAATTTCAAATCCTAAGACCTCCATCCTGATACTCATTCATTTGAAAAATCAGTATTCTGATGCAATACTTAAGTCCTTGGATTTAGGGAACGCTAATAATCCTGCCTGGCACTATTTTTGGACTCTGGAGAGAAGAACTGATGAAAATTTCTCAAAAGTCACATGAAGTAATTTGAACAGGGCAGTTTCCGTGTTTTTCTCATCAATTCAGGTTTTACTGTCAGCAAATGTGGTTGTCAGTGTGCTGACGGAACAGGTACAAGTGGTCTGATACACAGTGAAGCTTCAGGAGTGAGAAGGCAACAGCATACCATGAGGCACCAACGTGGAGTGACCCATTTGGGGGACGCTCCAAGGACTCCACTCCTGTCGGCCATCTCCTCGGGCGCAGACTCTGAACTGATAATCAACGTTGGGGTCTATGTGCAATACTATGAACTCAGTTTCAGAGCCTACATACACATCCTCAAAGTGATTTGAAGTGCATTTGCGGAATTGGAGCCTGTAATCTTGGGCTATAAAGTCGTCATCCACCTAAGGAGAAAGGCTTTATGTTAGGTAAAAATCAGGAAATATTTTCTCTCAGCATCATGGCTTAAGAACTCTTGGGCCAAGCACAGAAGCCCATGTACTGAATGTGGGCTATTCACAGGAAGGTCACAGAAAATATGCCATCATTATTTCCCTTCTTTCCTTTATTGAGCCATATTGTTGTACACTTCCCAGTCTGATTTAGAAAACCCTTCTTTTGAAGAATTGTATGTTTTCTATACAATAAAGCCAAAGGTAAAGTATTCAAAATTCAAAGATAAGAATCCTACAACTAGGTGCACCTGGGTGGTTCATTTGGTTGAGCGTCTCGTGATTTCGGCTCAGGTCATGATCCCAGAGTCATGGGATCGAGCCCCATGTCAGGCTCCATGCTAACTGTGGAGCCTGCTTGGGACTCTCTCCCGACCCCCAACCCTGCCTCTCCCTCACTAGTATACGCTCTCTCGCTCTCTCTAAAATAACAAAAATTAAATTAAATTAAAATTAAATAAAGAAAGAACCCCACAACTACATCATTCATATAACCAAGAGAATTAATATCTAGAATATATAAAAGACTACTAAAACTTAAAAACCACCCAATAAGGAAATGGACAAAAGACCAAAATAAACATTCTATAGAATTAAAATATAAGCAACCAAAAATATATAAAAATACTCAACCAAATTTGTAACATGGACAATGAAATCTAAAACCAAAATGAGGGAGGTGCCTGGGTGGCTCAGTTGGTTAAGCACCCGACTTTGGCTCAGATCATGATCTCCTGGCTTGTGGTTTCGAGCCCCGCATCAGGTTCTGTGCTGACAGCTCAAAGGCTGAAGCCTGCTTCAGATTCTGTGTCTCACTCTCTCTCCTTCTACCCCTCCCCTGCCCTCTCTTTGTCTCTATCTCTCAGAAATAAACAAACATTAAAAAAAATTTATAGACCCAAAATGATGGGTGCCCGGTGCGGTGGTTCAGTCGGTTAAGCGTCCGACTGTTAATTTCGGCTCAGGTTGTGATGTCACAGTGGTGAGATGGTGCTGGATGTGGAGCCTGCTTAAGATTCTTTCTCTCTTTCTCCCTTTGCCCCTCCCACGCATATGCACACACTCACTCTTAAAAAAAAAAAAAAGATATAGAAAAAAATAAATAATAAAGAAATAAATAAAACCAAAATGAGATACCATATCGGCAAAAATACGAAGTCTGACAAAGCCAAGTATTGGTCAGGATGCAGAGTAACAGGAACTCATATACTGCTGGTGGAAACACTGGTACAATCACATTAAAGAGAACTTAGTATTATCTAGCAGAGTATGGATCCTATACTCTAAGACCTCATAATTTTACTGGGTATACACTTAAGAAAAACATCTTACACATGTACACAAGGAAACATGAATAATACTACGTTTATAGCAAAAAACTGGAAACTCTAGGTCCACTGACAGGCAAAAGAATAAAAATGGAATGACAGTCTTTGTTTTGAACGAACAAAAACCTCTCTTTTTTTTTTCTATTAATAAGGCTTCATTAGAAAACCCATTTAAGAAAATTATTTCCAGAATATGAGCACCCACTCTGAATGATGTATTTATCGGTCAACAGCCAAGACACTTATGACCCATTTAGACATGGTTTCTTTTTTTTTTTTTTTAAGTTTATTTATTTATTTTGAGAGAGGGAGAGCACACGCACATGCACAAGCAGGGGAGGGGAACAGAGAAAGGGAGAGAATCCCAAGCAGGCTCCGTGCTATCAATGCCAAGCCCAATCCAGGGCTTGACCTCACAAACGGTGAAATCATGACTGAGCTGAAATCAAGAGTCAGATGCTTAACCAACTGAGACACCCAAGCACCCCGAGTTACCATACTTTAGATAGAAACCATGTCCAGGGGCGCCTGTGACTTAGTCAGTTAAGCGTCCAACTCTTGATTTCGGCTCAGATCATGATCTCAGTTCAAGCCCAGTTCAGTGCTAACAGTGCAGAGCCTGCCTGGGATTCTCCTCTCTCTCTCTCTCTCTGACCCTCCCATGCTCTCTCACTCTCTCTCTCTCCCAAAAATAAAAACCTTTTTAAAAATTAAAAAAAAATATATGGTAACTCATATACATAACATGATTTAACAAACAAAATTCTCAGCAATGCTGAGAATGTGAAAAAACCACATTTTAAGAACTTTATTTCAGAAATATTAGTTCAACGTGGAACAGAAAATATCAGACACCCAATCAATATTCAGTACGATCTTTTGACTTTCGTAATAAACAGAAACGGGAGAGATCTTCAACTCACTAAGGGTTAAGTTTGGGAAATATGTGATGGGAAATACTGTTGTGATACAGAGATTTTTAAAGGCATCTTCAAAACTATCTCAAACTGGAAGAGCTACCTCCATTCAAGTTCCCTGTGACTTTAATTGTAAAGCCAAAGAGACTTTTGTTTGTGAAGAGAAGAAAATCTTCAAAGGTAATTAATAAAAAACATCCTAAAGGCCCTCAAATCTCAAATCCACAATGTTGAAGCCACTTCTACAATTAATTACATACCTTACACCATCGAACAATGATGCCTCCAGGTTTCTCTATTAGTTCTTCTATCTGTACCGGTGGGCGAGATGCTACCGTTCCATGCTTGAAAATGTGGTCTTTCACTATGTTCAGAATCGAGTCATCCAACTGAGCAGATAAACAAGGCACATCAACCAGTAAAGGCACTTCTGGTAAGCTGAGGAAACAAAGCTTATGTGTTTATGAGGCTTTTAACTGGAAGTTAGAAATATGACGCGGAGTTTCAATCAGTCACATACTATAATGATGCTGAAGCCCCCAGAAAATAATGCCAATGGCAACAGAGGCTTTGCAAGATGTTACATAAAGATTCTCTTCCCAGGCAAATATAACCAACAAAATAGAAAATTGGTAGGATCACCACTGTCAACTTTATACTGAAAGATCCAATGTACCCAGTTTCAATATGTGCAGAATATCTAAAATTTAACAATTCTCTTACACATTAGAATGGAAGAAAATCTATAATAAAACTATACCAAAAATTACAATCACAGCTATTTCATACTACTAATGCTGGTATTGGGCAGTGGACCTTGAAATCTATATTCTCTATCACACTTACTCAGAATCTTTAATAGGGAGGGGAAAAAAAAGCAGACAGTTTAAATGCTTAAAACCAAATCCTGAAGGCACTAACTACTTTACCTGTCCAACTGAATGTGTGAGGCCTTTTGGGTAAAGTTCCACAGTTTTTCATTCTGTTCTCCTACACCACCCAGAATGGCGATCTCCCCTACAATCAGGAATAAGAGAACAAGTACAGTGAAAAACGGTCCTGTTACAAAGTAATCACTACAACCCGCGTCAAGGTGGGTCTCTGGTTTTCCTACAAACAATTCTTAAGTGATTCCAGAGTCAAATTCCCAAAAAGCAAAAGTAGAAACTATTTTAGAAGTGACTCTAAGGTGAAGCTCATGAGGAAAAGGGGTACATGATGGTAACATTTTGCCAGAAATGAAAAAATGTGCTCTAAACAAACAAATACCGTTTATCAACGAAAAAATTTTTATACATTTTTTTAAACGTTTATTCATTTTTGAGAGATAGAGAGAGACAGAGTATGAGTGGGGGAGGGGCAGAGAGAGAGGGAGACAATCTGAAGCAGGCTCCAGGCTCTGAGCTGTCAGCACAGAGCCTGATGCGGGGCTCGAACTCACTGACCTCGAGATCATGACCTGAGCCGAAGTCGGATGCTCAACCTACTGAGCCACCCAGGCGCCCCTAGTTTGTCAACCAATTTTATGCAATGGACAAGGTGCAGGTACTCTCTGCCATCTCTCCTACAGAATCTTGACTTACAGAACTCCAATAGGAGCCAGTACAGGTATTACCCTGACAGAAGAATAGGGCACGGGGTCTTATAAAGTCAAATGATACAGCTATTTTCCTGAAAGAATATCACACATTAGAAATTATTCCACAGAGGGGCATCTGGGTGGCTCAGTCGGTTAAGCGTCTGACTTTGGCTCAGGTCATGATCTCGAGGTCAGTGAGTTTGAGCCCCACATCAGGCTCTGTACTCTCAAGCGCAGAACCTGCTTCAGATCCTCTGTCTCCCTCTCTCTCTGCCACTCCCTCTTTCATACGCACACTCTCTCTCTCAAAAATAAACAAACATTAAAAAAAAAATTATTCCACAGAAAAATAAAAAGGAGGAGCTATATAAAGACAACTTCTGTGTCCTTCCAGGACCCCGAAGAAACAGTACCGGGACTCTTTCCATCTGAATGTGCCCTGGAGTGACTCAAGTTTTTGGGGACCATATAACATGACATTCTCCCTCACCAACAGGAAAACAGAGACATATTGAACAATGCCTGAAAGTCCTCAAAATTCCATCAGTAAGGCTTTATCCCTTGAGAGGAAGAGATTGAAATTCAAAATATTTCTGAAATATAAAAAAATTTAAGCATCAGATGCTGTAACAAACAAGTTTGTGCCTCAAAGGATTTCTTTTCTAAAATAAAAACATTTCTCAGTCCTCAGGGTGATGGATGACCTGTGAACTACTTCTGGGTTTGTTTCCAAATGCAAAGCCTCCAGGGAAAGACGTTCTGTGGTCCTACTAAGAAGCATTTTCTCAAAGGCACTGCTAGGGTCAGTGTCAAATAAGCAGTTCTCACTGAAGAGAAGACAAAATGTAATTAGCATCTACAGATAATACCAATAGCACATTCTAAATGTTACCACAAAGGGATGAATTTCCAGTTGGAATGACAGACTTGTTAGCCACTCACCCTTTTTATCGCATGCCATTCACAGCACTCAATGCAGAATGGGTGGTATTCAGTCTCCTCTGGCTCCTTTTTCCTCAACTGTCCTTTAAATGCTGGCATCCCCCACCGTCTACCCTCTGGCACCCTCTCTTCTCAATATTGTACACTAACTCTTGATGATTCACTTACTCTCATGGATTCAGACTCGATGTATACACCATCATTGTCATACTGCCATACTGATCTCTCTCCTAAGCCACATGCCACATTCCCAACTACCTTCTGGGCATCTTGCCCCACACTGAATGCCCAACTACCCAGTGAAGCCCACCCTTCTCCTTTGTTTATGTCCATAAACAGCACAATTCACCTGGTAATCCAAAATCAGGCTGGTTTTGGTCATCCTAAGGCCTTCCCTTTATCCTCCAATATCCAGACAATCACCAGTAATCAACACTCACTAAGAAGTAAAATCATCAATTCTCTTTCTGAAAAATCTTAAAATCAGCTCCACATCATCTCTGTCATTGCCTTCATCATTTCCTTTCTGGATTAGTGCTACAACTTCCTAATTGGCCTCTTTTACCTCAGTCTTATGACCTCCAATACAGTCGCCAAACTGTAGGCAGTACCATTTTGTTGTTGTTTTTTTTTTTTAATTCAAATCTGATTGTGTAACTCTGCTGCCTAAAATACTTCAATAGATCCCTGATACACCATTCACTTCACTCGTGATGTTACTTCTGCTTCAAATTGTGCTGTTACCTCCTTTCTTCCTTTGTCTGCTTAATGAATTCCTTCAAGCCTCTGTGCAACTCCTCCTACAGAAAGCTACCCTACACTCTCCCGGAGTTAAGGGCTTTCCCTTCTGTGCTCCTGTGGGTCTTAGATTGCTCTCAGCATGTATGCCTCTCTCACTGTACTGTGAACCCCACAGGGCAGAACTGTGATCTTTTTAATTAATACACTCAACAAAGAAGTATGTGAAGGGAGGAAGGTGGGTGTGAAGATGGGAAGGTAGCAAGGCAAGATCTGGGCATGCTTTAACCACAATAACGGGCTACAGATAGGTATGGAACTACTACGATTTCAGGAGTAAACACCGATCGTAATTTGTAACCTTCTAAAACTAACAATGGAATTAAATTATTTGAACACTGAAAAACATTTAAATAGACTCAAAAGGACCTTAAAATCACTGTGTTAACAGTGAGTAAGACCCTATCATAGAACCATTTGAGAAAAACCTTGTTTTTGTTTTACAAAACTCCTTGTTTTGTAAATAATTATAATTAACACTTTAACTGCACTCACCCTGGGATACCTCACAGTATCTGCTGTCCTATATTACAAACCATCCTAAGGCAGGAACATTCTAAGCACCCCACAGATGGCAAGAAGCCTGTTGGCACCCTGAGAAATCGACAAAGTGCCAATCTGAATGTGCCACACTTAACAGGCTCCCTGGACTCCCACCTTCTTGGACTAAGTCCTCTGCGGTATGAACTCCGTGCTCTATGAGTTTCTGGCAATCATCTAGAGGTTTAATGGTCTCCTGTTCAATGGTGTCCACCTCTTGCAGAAGGGTCACCAATCGCTCATCCAGGAGCTTCCCAAGGGTTCCCTTTAAGTCATTAAAATGCTGTTTGAGGACATCTCTGGTCTGGGATGCACTCTCTTTGATCTGAAAAGGAAGAACATAAAAACTCAGAATCTCTGAATAGGCTAATACACAGGCAGGCATCACTCAAAATCTGAAGGCACTACACAACAACCATCTTCCATTTCTTGATAAATCAAATGTGACTGATTTGCACAAACTTGCAGAAATGCATAAAACTGGCCTTCAGGTAAAACTGAATGGGCTCAAATCCTGGTTCCATCGTTCACAAACCCCGTCAATTTTGGTCACGTTAATTAAGCACTCTACACCTCAATTTCCTTAATTGTCAAATCAGTGTAATGCTTACCTCATGGGGTTGCTGTAAGGATTAAATAAAAATAATCTATGTATTACACTTGGTAAAATAACTGGCACACTGATGTTCCCAAAAAATGTTAGAAAGTATTATTATCTACGCAAAGTAGTTCTTGGCAACAGTATGTTTCAGTACAAAAACATTTTAAATTAGGAGGGGAGTAAGGTTCATTTTACTGAAAAGTAGTAAATAAAAGGTAGATTAGAAGGCCATTAATATATTTTTTTAATTACCTAATGGATAAAATGCCCTCATTGTGGTAAAACTAAGAATTTATTTAGAATTCAAAGAGGCTCACAGAAGGCAGAGAATGTTCATGAAAACACACCTCTGGGACAACGCTTTCATCCTTTCTGAGTCCCGTTCCTCTTCGCAAGTCTCAACAAGAGGTTTATAGACCTTCTTCCCAGCAAAATGAATAATACGTGCTCTAAAGAAATTAATTCAATTTCAAAGCTACAAATTCCCTCAAATTTCAACCATGGCTTGCCTGAAACAGTAATTCTGAAACTTGGTTTGCAGAAGCATCATGTAGGCTGCCTGTTATAATTTAGATTGTAGGGCTCCATCCCAGACCTAATGATTCAGAACCTTCAAGAAGGGTGAAGGGGTATATGGATACAGTTCTCATGTTTCACAAGCACACCTGTGATTCTGCAGCCCAGACTCTTGAGAAACACTGCCCTCAGGTCCACAGAGCCCAGAGGAAGAGCTGCTGTTCTGGGAGGTAGGGCAGGGAAATCTTTACAGCTCAGACATATTTTGAAAACAAACCAGTTGTCTATACAGGTACAAGATTTTTTTTTTTTTTTTTTAAGAATATGGATAACACACAATTCACTCCCACTTAATAGGAAAATTCTAACAAAAGCCAAAAACTTGAATTAAAGCAAACACATAATTACTTTGCAGATATTAGTTTCATAACGACATTATTACATTTATACTCTAACCCTTTTGCTAACTTTATCTTTGCAAGAGCATTTGAAGTCCAAGAAAATCCACAAAGCATACGACTTTAACAGTTAACAGAAATTTAAAAAGTTTCCATTTATTCTCTAATACTAAATTTAAAAAGCAGAATACAAAATTGTTTTCCAGAAATATTCACAACCATGTAAAAACAAAAGATGCCTATGCTCAAAGAGTACAAAGAAATACAGGGAGGAAAATACAGGGACAGTCTGACGATTAGATGAAGTGGAAGGATCATGGAAATAATTTTTTCTCCTTCCAACATTAATTTAACTTACAATAGTATGTGTGAAGTGAACGAATTCCTTTTTTTTTTTTAATTTTTTTTTAAATGTTTATTCATTTTTGGAGACAGAGACAGAGTATGAGTGGGGGAGGGGCAGAGAGAGAGGGAGACACAGAATCTGAAGCAGGCTCCAGGCTCTGAGCTGTCAGCACAGAGCCTGATGCCAGACTCAAGCTCACAGACTGTGAGATGATGACCTGTGCCAAAGTCAGAAGTTTAACCAACTGAGCCACCCAGGCATCCCAAAGAATTCCTTAAATCATAAAGAAAAAGAGAGATTCTGGGCGCCTGAGTGGCTCAGTCGGTTGAGCGGCCGACTTCAGCTCAGGTCATGATCTTGCAGTCCATGAGTTCAAGCCCCGCGTCGGGCTCTGTGCTGACAGCTAGGAGCCTGGAGCCTACTTCAGATTCTGTGTCTTCCTCTCTCTGGCCCTCCCCCATTCATGCTATGTCTCTCTCTGTCTCAAAAATAAATAAACGTTAAAAAAAAAATTTTTTTTTAAAAAGGAAAAAGAGAGATTCTAATTTAAGTTTGTTAATCACTGTCTGTGCAGTTACTAAGGAACTTCTATGAAATTAGCCCAAGCCAAGGTTGAAGAAAAAAAAAAAAGGGGGGGAGGGAGCCATATTCAAAATGTACTTGATTTGCTTCATGAGTCACCTGTGGGATCTTTAAGACTCAGGCCCTAACATACATAGCACCAGGGAAATAAATGTTGCTGAATAAAAATGAAGTTAATCATGTACATTTTTAAGACCTTTTTTAAGGAACTAGGGAAAGAATGCCTTATGATTTTGATGTATCACCTGAATGCTGTTAGAAATGCAGACTCTTCCATGGGGGAGGGGAAGGAAAAAAAAAAAAAAAAAAGAGGTTAGAGTGGGAGAGAGCCAAAGCATAAGAGACTGTTAAAAACTGAGAACAAACTGAGGGTTGATGGGGGGTGGGAGGGAGGGGAGGGTGGGTGATGGGTATTGAGGAGGGCACCTTTTGGGATGAGCACTGGGTGTTGTATGGAAACCAATTTGACAGTAAATTTCATATATTAAAAAATAAAAAATTAAAAAAAAATTAAAAAAAAAAAGAAATGCAGACTCTTGGGGCGCCTGGGTGGCTCAGTCAGTTAAGCGTCTGACTTCAGCTCAGGTCATGATCTCACAGTTTGAGTTCAAGCCCCGCGTCGGGCTCTGTGCTGACAGCTCAGAGCCTGGAGCCCGTTTCGGATTCTGTGTCTCCCTCTCTCTCTGCCCCTCCCCTGTTCATGCTCTGTCTCTCTCTGTCTCAAAAATAAATAAAAACATTAAAAAAAAAAAAAAAAAAAGAAAGAAATGCAGACTCTTAGGCCCCACCGAGAACCACAGAATCAGAACCTACGTTTTAAACAAGATCCCTAGGTGAATCATGACAGACCTTACAGATTCCAAAATAAATGAAGATAACATGTCAAAACCCTGTAGTACAGTTCACACTCCCAGCACCAAGAGGAAATTCTGCAGTTGAGAAGTATACCAATGAGGTCCTGTCTCACTCTTTAACGGATACTACACACACAGGAAGTGCATTGGTTAGGTAAAGTCAATTTCCTCTTTAGAAAGAATTCAAAAGCTCCTTCAACTGTTTCAGAGGCCAAATATGTTTTGTTTTTATTTCAGAACCTCAGAGGGGGGAAAAAAAAAGGAAGTATGTGAACATAAAGCAGTGACAGGGCCAGGGAGGGGAGACTCCACTTCCAAATCTACTTCCTACACTTCCATTGTAAGTGTGGTCCCTTTTGTTCACAGAACCCCAACCATTGCCGTTTCAGACCTGATACTACCTTGGCATCATTTTCTTCTCCACAAAATGGTTCCCCCCCCTTTTTTTTTTTTCGAAAGAGAGAGACAGAGAGAGAGCGAGGGCCCAAGTGGGGGAGAGGGGCAGAGAAGGGGAGAGAGAATTCTGAGCAGGCTCCATGCTCAGCGCAGAGCCCAATGGGGGGGCTCAACCCCACAACCCTGGGATCAGGACCTGCACAAAATCAAGAGTCAGATGCTCAATGGACTGAGTCACACAGCACCCCTGAAACAGTTCATAATTTAAGCCACAGTCACCTTTTATCCAATCATGTAACTCATCAAGTTCATTTGCTTGGCTTTATGAAACTAAACAACACAGACTTGACTGCTGAGTGGTTTCTTCTTATTTGACGTGTTACCATGGTCCAACGTGTTCACCATTAGCTCATTAACTTCACAATGACTCTAACAGGTGGGTCTCCATGGTTTACACTGAAGAGGGTGAATCTTGAAGAAATCAAATAACTTTCCCAAGGCTTCATGGTGCCAGAAACAGTCTGACTCCAAGGACCATGGTCTTTCCACTTTTCCCATTTTCAGGAGTTCCCAGGTAAACCTATAAATTATGTACTGACTGAAAACACTTCCTGCTGTAACATGTATTTATCCTTTTTTTTCTTTTTAATGTTTATTTATTTCTGAGAGACAGAGACAGAGTGCAAGCGGGGGAGGGGCAGAGAGAGACAGAAAGAGAGGGAGAGAGAGAGACACATACAGAATCTGAAAACACTCCAGGCTCCAAGCTGTCAGCACAGAGGCTGACACAGGGCTCAAGCTCACCAACTGCAAGATCATGACCTGAGCCAAAGTCGGATGCTTAACCAACTGAGCCACCCAGGCGCCCCTGTATTTCTTATCCTTGCATAAAGAATCGTGTGGTTGGGGGCCCTGGGTGGCTCAGTTGGTTGAGCATCAGACTCTTTTTTTTTTTTAATGTGTATTTATTTTTTAGAGAGACAGACACAGAGTATGAGCGGGGGAGGGGCAGAGAGAGAGGGAGACACAGAATCTGAAACAGGCTCCAGGCTCTGAGCCGCCAGCACCAAGCCCAATGAGGGCTTGAACTCACAAACTGTGAACTCATGACCTGAGCTGAAGTCAGACCCTTAACCGACTGAGCCACCCAGGTGCCCTGAGCATCAGACTCGTGATTTCAGCTTGTGTCACAATCCCAGGGTTGTGAGATCCAGCCCCACATGGGGCTCCACACTCAGCATGGAGCCTGCTTGAGATTCCCAACGCCCCTCACTCCATCCAGCTCCTCTCTTCAGCTCTCATGTTCTCTCTCTAAAATTAAAAAAAAAAGAATCATGGTAGACTACCAAACAGCCCCAAATTCTACCTAGCCATTCTAGAGCAAAACAACTGTGATAGTAACAAAGTACATTTAAATAGAATACAAATAATAAGCAACTCAAGGTCTCAAAAAGGAAGTTGTCATATACATTGTTTATGCTGATTAATAATATTCCAAACCAATTTTCCATCAAACCTCTACTGTAAGACCATTAAAGCTTACTTACAAAGTTTCTACTGCAGTTTAATCTAATCCTTTAATCTAATCCTTAAACTGGGGCGGGGGGGGGGGGCGGGCGCCTGGGTGGCTCAGTCAGTTAAGTGTCTGACTTCAGCTCAGGTCATGATCTCACGGTTCTTGAGTTCGAGCCCCACATCGGGCTCTGTGCTGATGGCTCAGAGCCTGGAGCCTGCTTCGGATTCTGTGTCTCCCTCTCTCTCTATCCCTCCCTGACTAGTGTCCTGTCTCTATCTCTCAAAAATAAATAAATGTAAAAAAAAAATTTTTTTTAATAAAAATTTAAAAAAAAATTTTTTTTTAACTAGGTTCACACCCAGCACAGAGCCCAACCAGGGCTTGAACTCATAACCCTGAGATCAAGACATGAGCTAAGATCAAGTTGAATGCTTAATTGAGTGTCCCCTAAGCAACTGTGATTTTTTTTTCAAGTTTATTTATTTTTGAGAGAGAGAGAGAGAGAATGCAAGCAGGGGAGGGGCAGAGAGAGAGAGGAAGAGACAGAGAATGCCAAGCAGGCTCTGTACTGTCAGCCCAGAGACTGACTCAGGGCTTGAACTCACAAACTGTGAGATCATGACCTAAGCCAAAACCAAGAGCAGGACACTCAACCAACTGAGCCACCCAGGCTCCACCAAGCAACTGTATTTTTAATGTTTTAACATGAGGATGGGTTCACAAAATGCCAAAAAGTCATCAAGTTTACGTATCAATACCAAGGCTTGCAAAAGCCTAGTAAATGCATACTTCATAGCCCTCCAAGATAACAGAGACTGATATATTTTCCTCATGAGTTTAGATACTAAAAAGGTTATAAAACCTATGTAGAATGTGACTTAAAACATCTGTGGTCTTCAGTGGCAATATACAGTTGCTACATCAATATAATGTAAAACGATACGATATAATAAATATAATAGCATATTTCAGAAAATTAAGAAACTGAAATCTCCATCTCCTCTAAAACAATTTTGACTTTATAGAAGAAAATAATTTTTGTCCTCCAAGTTTAGTTTCCCAATTAACAAACAAGCAACTAAAACTCTTTTGTTATTTTTTTAAAAGGTTTTATTTTTAAGTAATTTCTACACCCAACATGGGGCTTGAACTCACAATCCTCAGACTGAGGAAACATGTTCCACTGACTAGGCCAACCAGGCACCCAAAATTATTTTAAAATTAGAGACTGGCTTTGAACACTTAGCTGAAGAACATAACGATCAAAAAAAAAGATATAAAATAGTCCACTGAAATTGGAAAAGCTAACCACAATGTTTCTTCTCAATTCATGTGAAATGTACTGCATCAGCCACTTGTCTTTGCACGGACACCAAGATATCAGTCACTGAAAATAATAATGATGATGGCAATAATAATACAGCAACAACAGCGATCATCTGCTGAACACCTACTGTGTGCCAGGTACTTACAGCCATGGTCTCATTTAAATGCTACCACAACCCTGTGAAGAAAGCATCTGTAGATGAGTAACATAGTGGAGTCAGAGAGATAAACATGTCCACATCACAAAGCGAGTAAAGTGACAGAGAATTTGTATTGTATGACTCACTTACGGACTCGTAAGTGCCGCTACATTTCCTCCTTGCCTCTCTCAGAGTTAGGCGCTTTTTTTTTTTTTTAATATCTATTTGAGAACATTCAGAAACATTTATTAGTGGTCCCCAGGGAACCAAGAACCACACGTCCTGATACTCTATCTTTGTTCAGTCCCCGAGAGCACGGGCTGGGCTGTGATGTGCACTTGCAGGCATAAGTGCACAGTGGAACTAAAGCTGTGTCAGTTCCAGCTCTCAGCCTTTAGAAGGTCTGGCAACTGCTGCTTCTGCACTTTTGAGGGTCTTGAGCCACTCCTTTGTAAAGAGTGGAAAGAGGAGAGAAGCGGGAAGGGAGGGAGGAGAGAGGGAGACTAGCATCCAGCCCAGCCATGACAGCATTCCAACTGAGTCCCACTGCCACTAAGGCTCCTAACAGGTAAGTGAACGTTCTTTCTTGAACTTTCCAGTCTTAGCTACCATCTGACTGCAATTACACGAGTGTCGCCAGCAAAACTGGAAGAAGTGCCCAACCCAGTCCCAGTCAATCCCCAGAACAGTAAGCAAATAAGATGGTTTTTTAAGCCATTACACTTAGGCATAGTTTATTATGTAACAACAAATAACCAAACTGTATGATAAAACAAATTTAATTCTTGATTATCTGCATTAATGAATCAAGACCATGAATAATCTAAAAAGAATGTCTGCAAAATTACACCCACATCATTCATAAAGGCACTTATTCAGCATTTATTGAAGTCTAATATGTGCCAGGAGCTGGGGTTATAAAGATGAATAAAGCATGGGCCTGACCTCAAAAAAACTGTCATTCTGGTAAAAGAGATAGTTGCATGCACACGTAACTATAATAAAATGTATTAAGTTCTTATGTAAGTGGGATGGCCACAAACTGCCATCTACACTCAAAAACAGCATTCTGCTGGGAAACACAGTAGGAGACATCTGAAGAAGCAGGGAATGTCTCCTTGAATAACAATAATATTCAGTGGTATTATTATTATGGCTAATATTTATTAAGTGCTTTATATGTCCCAGGCATTGTGCTAAGCATTTTAAATACATTGCTCATTTGAATTCCCACATTGGCCAAGCAAAGTAGGTACTATCTTTATCCTCACCATACAGATAAGAAAAGTGAGGATCAGAAAAGATAAGCTTCTCGGGGCGCCTGGGTGGTGGCTCAGTCAATTAAGTGTCCAACTCTGGCTCAGGTCATGACCTTGTGGTTTGTGGGTTCAAGCCCTGCATCAGGCTCTGTGCTGACAGCTCAGAGCCCAGAGCCTGCTTCAGATTCTGTCTCTCTTGGAAAGAAAGAAAAAAAAAAAAAAAAAAGAATAAATATTAAATATATATATATTTAAAAAAAAGTTTCTCAAGGTCTCATGGCTAATAGGAGCAAATGCTGGCAAAGTAAAATAACTGTAAATATAAGTGACCCCTTGATAACCCTCAATAAAAGCCTGTCCTACATTTGGTTGACTTTTTAGATCATAAATTAGCCAGATTAACCGGATTTATAGCAATAAGTAGTTTTTCTCTATCAAAATTATACATACACTACATTTACACCGAAAACATCTACACAGAGAAAACCTGGGCACCTCTGTGACGTTCACACACTCTGTAATTAACATCACTGATTTTAACATTGTTGATTCAGAAGGCAAGCTTTATTTTATTTTTTTAATTTTATTTTAGAGAGTGAGAGAGCGAGCAGGGTAGCAGGAGAGAAAGGATCTTAAGTAGGCTCCATGCTTAGTGCAGGGCCTGACCTGGGGCTTGATCCCATGAACCATACGATTATGACCTAGGCTGAAATCAAGAGCCGGATGCTTAAACAACTAAGCCACCCAGGTGCCTTCAGAGTGCCATGTTTAAAAACAATTTGTTGGGGCACCTGGGTGGCTCAGTTGGTTAAGCATCCAACTTCGGCTCAGGTCATGATCTCGTGGTCCGTGAGTTCGAGCCCCACGTCAGGCTCTGTGCTAACAGCTCAGAGCCTGGAGCCTGCTTCGGATTCTGTTTCCCTCTCTCTGCCCCTCCCCCACTCACACTCTGTCTCTTTCTGCCTCTCAAAAATAAAGAAACGTAATAAAATTTTTTTTTTTAAATGTGTGAAAAGAATTGAGAAAATATGTTTGAAAGCCAATGTAAACACGTGGTCTTTTGCACACAAATATGTGTGCAACTTTTTTCTTCCCCCTTGGCTGTTGGTTAGTTTTGCTTCTAGAGAGTCACTTCCAGTATTCTGGCATACCTACGTCAATACAGCTTTAGCCTACCAACAAATGCTCCCTAAGTTGCTAAATGTTCCATATAAAACTAACCAAAAGGAAAAAAAAATGAATATGAAGTCGTATATACAGTAGTCTCTCAGTTTTGCAAAATAATATGCCTAGAAGGATACACCAAAATGTTAACAGTGGTTGCCTGTAAGTAGTAGAATTATAGGTTATTTTAAAATTAGTTCATCTGTTCTTGGTTTTCCCCAGCTCTAGATTTAACCTTTTCTTAGGACACTATGAAGACTACTACTGTAGTAACATCATTTTCAGTCAGATTTTTGGACTGTTTTGAAATGGGTAACAGAAGGGGAAGTGGGAGATAAAAGCAGCAATGATAGCTTTCTTTTCTTTGCTAAGCTACTAAAGACTTCCTGCCCTGCTTTTCTGAAATGACTTTTTCCTCCCCACTGAGTTCTAGATCTGTCCCAGTCTTTAGTATGCTGTGCGTTTTCAAACCCTGTGGAAATAATGATCTATAGAGGACATGGTATTATGCATTAAGAATATCAAGACTGCTAGTTAAATCAAAAAATTATCTGAACTGACAGCTCAGAGCCTGGAGCCTGCTTCAGATTCTGTCTCCGTCTCTCTCTGCCCCTCCCTGGCTTGTGCCCTCTCTATCTCTCAAAAATAAATAAACTTTAAAATTTTTTCTTAAAAAATTAACAAACCTATGCTATCTCAATGTTTGTTTTGTTTTGTTTTGTTTTTTTAAAGTAGGCTCTACAACCAATGCAGGGCTCAAACTCAGAAACCCAAGATCAAGTTCACATGCCCTACCAGCTAAGCCAGCCAGGCTCCCCTCAAACAATGTTTTAACCTTGAGGATAAAGGACAGCAATTTTTAACAACACACCTATGGGTTTAAACTAGGGAAATCAGTAGAGGTCTCGGGGTGCCTGGTTGGCTCAGTTGGTTCAGTGTCTGAGTCTTGATTTCAGTTCAGGTCATGATCCCACAGTCTTGGAATGGAGCCCTGAGAGGGGAGTATGCCTCAATTTTTAATGTGCATGCATATCATACCTGACAATCTTGTGCAAGTACAGATTACGATTCAGTAGGTCTGGGCAGGGCCTGATTGCTATATTCTTCATAAGCTCTCAGGTCACGAACCACATCTGTGGTAGCGAGGATCAAAAGGACACCACTGTGGGGCGCCTGGGTGGCTCAGTTGGTTGAGTCTCTGACTTTGGCTCAGGCTGTTATCTCACATTTCGTGAGTTCGAGCCCTGCATCAGGCTTGCCGCTGTCAGCGTGGAGACTACTTGGGATCCTCCGTTCCTCTCTCTCTGACCTCACCCACTCACGCTCTTTGTCTTTCTCAAAAGTAAACAAACATTAAAAAACAAAGGACACCACTGTCCAGAGCTATGCAGGGTCCTCACCAGAGTATCTTAATTAGGTAACAAGATCTGGCCCTCTATTCTCAAAGAACAGAGACTTGCTTTCATCAATGCCCCAAGAGACACTGAATCATACCAAAAGGCACATGAAGGGGATGCCTGGCTGGCTCAGTCAGTAGAACAGAGCGCAACTAACTCCTGATCTCAGGGTCTTGTGTTCAACCCCGAGGTCATAGATTACTTAAATAAACAAATCACTCTTAAAAAAAAAAAAAAAAAAAAAAAGGTATATGAAGGCCAACATGTTCACTTTCTAGCATGCATTATAACTGTACACAGGCTAGAAAATTGGTATTTCTCACTGTAGGCACCTCTCGTACCTCAAACTAATCCATCCCCCTTTATCACATACAAAGATGGAGTTTCTGGACCTGCAAAGCTTAAGGACCAGGCCCCAGACAGTGGCAATGTTATCAAGGCAGTGTCACTCTGTGAGGCACATCTGACTGGCCAGATGACATCACTACGTGACATCTTGATCAGCTATCTCTACTTGCAACAAGCAGGAAAACCAACCCTGCAGAAATAAACAAGTGAGGAAAAACACAATGGAAGTGAAATCTGAAAATGAATACACAAGGATTTAGGTGTTTCCTATTTGTTTTGTTTTCAGGGGTAACAGTCCCAAGACCCACCAACAAAGGGAAGAGTAAATCCATGAGAGCACTAGTCTGTTTCCCTAGCCACAGTATTTCTAAGACCTGGAAGTATCTCTGAGCCAGAGCAGGCACCTAATAAATATTTACTGATGAATGAACAAATGAGTATTTAAGGAGAGTGGGAGTTAATTTCTCTGGTATTTACATCTTAGTACCAAGGATTCCAGGGAACTATAGAGAATTATTCTTAATGATTTCAACATCAGTTAGGCCAGGCTGGCTGTAAACATCATCTGATTTCCTGAAGACAACGAACATACCTCTCTAGTCTTTAACTTATTTAAACAGCAAGAGTTATAGAGTACCCGTGCATTCCTGCACAGAACTTCCTTTTCTGTAAAGACAGAGGGTAGGGCCTAAACTAACCACAAGAGGAGAAACTGCTACATGCTGGCAGTTGTTTCTGACAGAATAACAAAATATTTTTACTCTTCTTCTAGATTTTCATAGACATGATTTCTTAACATGAGACAAACTTCGTAAGACATTTTTTTTTGTTATGTTTTAATTTATTTTTGAGAGAGAGAGAGAGAGAGAGAGAGAGAGCATGAGCAGGGGAGGGGCAGAGAGAAAGAGGGTCAGAGGATACAACAGGTCTCTCCACTGATAATAACAGCAAGGCTGACATGGGGCTCGAACTCACAAACTGTGAGATCATGACCTGAGCCGCAAGTCAGATGCTCAACCGACTGAGCCACCCAGGCACCCCTTCGTGAGAGATGTTTAAAGGGTAAGAAACAAAAGAAAAAATAAAAAGTGCTCAAAAGTGTGTTAAGCAAAGGGTTACCATACAGCCCAGGAATTCCTAAGTATATACTCAAAGAACTGACCATGTATCCACATAAAAACCTGTACATGAATGTTCACAGCAACAGTATTCATAATAGCCAAAAAGTGAAAGCAATCCAAGTATCTATCAATTGATGAATGTATAACTAAAATGTGGTATATCCACGCAACAAATGTTATTCAGCCATAAAAAGGATTGAAGTATCGATAACGTGCTACCACAAGGATGAACCTTGAAAACACTGTGCTAAGTCAAAGAAGCCAGTCACAAGGGCCCACATACTGTATGATTCCACCCATACGAAATGTTCTGAAGAGGCAAATCCAAATAGAGAAAGTAGTTTACTGGCTGTCAGGGACAGAGGGAGTGATACCTCACAGGGAGGAGATTTCTTTTTGGGGTGATGAAAATGTTCTGGAATTAGTGGTGATGGTTGCAGAACTTTGCAAATATACTAAAAAATGCTGAATTGTGCACTTTAAGGCATGAGTTTTATGGTATGTAAATTATATATCAATAAAAAATCATACACCAAAAGGAAACAAACCAATGAATAAAAAATATACACAAAGGGGAGGATCTCTCCTCTGAGCTCATCCTTCCCCCATACAAAATCTTTGACTAAAAAGCCAAATATTATGTAGTTATTCTGAAAATGACTGGGACCCTAAAAATACCCTAGCCACTAAACAAAAGCAGCTGCTTATTTTGATAACATTTTTGTAACACAGACTTTCCTTAAAATGCAAGTTGACAGAGGGCTTATTCTACAAACCCAAACATATACAGTCCACTAGAATTAGCTTTGAGGGGAGACGCCTTGTAACTGGGACTGGCACAAAACACATTCCAGTTCACAAGAGAGAACTACGCTATTAGTCTAGTCAGAAGGCAGCGTCATCAGGAACCTGTGATGGATGTTCTCTTGGTGTTTTCTGTCTCAAGTCTGACACAATGGGCCTCAAAAAACAAAACAAAAACCCACACTGAACTACACCAAATTGTAGGAAAGTACATCCTGTATTTAAATGACTGGATATAAGAATTAAAAGAATATAGGCCTGGAAACTGAATTCTAACCCAATCAGAATGGGATCATACTAAATTTGTTAAGTGAATTCAATATTACACAAGAAATTAGTAAGTACTACTCCCAGGTGCTAAACTCATTCTTTTAGCGTCAACACTACTGTTTTTTAGTTGCAGATGAGTTAAACAAAAGTCCTGCTCATATATAAGATATCTTAACTGGCTTAGACATTAGTCAAATAATAAGAGAGATACTTTAATCTCTTTCAAAACAATGAACCTCTATTTCAAAATAGCAGAAGGAATAAGGCAGATGTTTTCAAGTGGAAATCAAGATGAACGCATTGGAAGGCCATGAAAAGCATTCACCAGACTGGTGAAACCATATCTAAATTTTGCTCCCAGTTTTACTACTAGGCTACAAATAATGCCTGGCCTACAGGAGCTCTATAAGGTTTGTTTTTTTTGTTGTTGTTGTTTTTTAAAGTTTATTTGAGAGAGAGAGAGAGAACAAGAAGGGGAGGGGCAGAGAGAAGGAGAGACAGAACCCCAAACAGAATCCCACCACGGGGCTCGAACCCACAGGAACCCCTGAGATCATAGCCTGAGCCAAGATCAAGAGTTGGATCCTTAACCGACTGAGCCACCCAGGGGCCCCTACAAGGTTTTAAAAATATATAAAACCTAGGGTATGTTGAATATCCTTAATGAGGAAAATATCCAAAGGCATTGTTATCATAGCACTTTTTACCAGTTGTACATTTTCAGATTCTGTGCAGCATGGGAGTTACTAGGATAACAACATAGATTAATATCAAGTGTCATGTAGAAAAATCCCATTCACCCAAATGATTCCACTCAGATGGAACCCATTCACTCACACAGCATTTACTAAGCACCTGTGTGACTAGTAGCTTGAGGATTATCTGTCCTAGTAACACATTGGCAGTGGGTTGTATCTTCTATGTTCCAGGGTGTTCCTTTATCTTTGATAACCATGTCCCCATTGAACAGATAAAACTGTCACTTGAAAGTATATTTAGCTTCTCCTTTCAGCACTTTCTTTAAATCTGTTTTTCCATTTCCCTACACTTTTGTATTCTTTCCTTCAAGTATTCTGATCTCCTTTTGCCCTTCCAACATAGCTCCGCCTTAAATTCTAAACCATATAGAATAGCGTTCTGCTAAAGGCTTTTTTTTTAATGCATCCAAGGTTATATGAGATATTAAGTACTACTAATCCCATTCATTTGGTGTTAACTCAATTGCTTCTCAATCACCCTCTGTCTCTGTGTCTTCAATCCTCCCCTTCCAATATCCTCCCCAGGCTCTCTAAAATCAGTCTCCATCCCCATGGCAGGTTTTCCCAAAGAATCCCCACCTCCCCCAGCGCTCCACGGTCCTCACTGCCCTCTCCTCCGTGACGCCCTCGGTTTTTGCTCTGCTCTCCCTCTCCCCAACCTCGGACCCCACCCCTATCCCCATCACCGCCCCCACAGGGCTTAGGGAACCCTCCTCACACTCTCCCGCGATCCCCCAAAGTTGTCTCTTCCCCTTAAGACTCCCCACTACCGCACCCCACCCCCCCGCCAGCACCCACCTCCCTCGTTCCCAGACCCTGCTGGGCCTCCCGCACCTTCAGAGCCCCCTCCCTTCTCCCTTCAGAGTTTTCGGACACTCGCGCCCCTCCGTCCCTCCTGGCCTCCACCCACCCGCCGGGCACCCCGAGCCCTCCCCGGGGCCCTCGGCGCCCCTACGGGCGCGGCCCTCCGACCTGCCTCTGCGCCTCCCGCAGCCCCTGCAGCCTCTGGCCCAGCTCCCGCCGGTAGCTCTGCGCCGCCTCCACGTTCTCGCGGGCCTCCTGCAGCAGCTGCTCCGGCTCCAGCTCCATCGCCCCCTCGTCCCGCCGCGCGGCCGGCGGCTGCGGGCGCGGTTTCCCCACTGAACCGGGCGCCGGCGAGCGGCCCCGCGCGACCACGCGCAGGCGGAAGCACCGCCCCGCCCCGCCCCACGGCCGCCTTGATTGACAGCCACGCCGGCGCCCGGCGCGACCCGCCTCCGGGTCCCAGCGCCGCCCGCCTCCAGTCCCACCGCGCAATGACCGCGTGCACGCGCAGCTCCTGGCTGTGGTGCTTCCTCCAGACACGCGTGGGGTCGGGGAAACATTAGTAAGGACACTTTGCGGGGGTGCTTCCCACATCTTATCTCATTCTGGCCTCCCTGCCAGCCCCCCTTGTGTCTCCATTTCACGGAGGAAGAGACGGGCTGAGAGGGAAATCAACTTTCTCGAGATTTCAGCCCAGATGGCTCTTAAATCGTCCTTGTCCTACCTCCTAAGCAAAGGAGCGTCCCTGCAGCGGCTTACTATGAACCAGGCACCACGCTCAAAGGGTCAGACGAGAGCCCCACCGTCCAGAAGCTCGCAGACTAATGAGGGAGCCAAGGCGATGACCAGCGGCCAAGATGGGTGTAAGCAAGCCTTTTCAGTAAGGGGCAAGTAGTAAAAATTGGGAGCTTGGCGGGCCACCGTGTCTCTTGCAACATCGTGAGTAAATGGGCGTGATCGTGTGCACATTAAACCTTATGGACACAGATTTGAACCTCACATAATTTTCACGTGTCACAAAATATTCTTTGCATCATTTCTCAGCTATTTAAAAATAAAAATCATTCTTCGCCAAGGGGCCCTACAAAAATAGGCGGTGGGTCAGATTTGGCCGTGGGCCGTAGTTTCCTGACCCCTGGCCATGGATGTTAGAGCTGAAAGTTGCCTCGGCCAGGAAAGAGAACAGACAGAACGGGTTTTGCTGCAGGTTACACAACGAGACTGTAATAAAGGCTAGATCGCAATTTTCCTGACCAGAATAAAGCTCTTTCTACCACCGTGTTTTGTGCTAGGTTAATGACACTTGGAACTAGAGAAATTTAGAAAAGGGGAGCCCTTCTGGAGAAAATGGGAAATTAGCTTTATCTTGAAGGTGAGGTAGTTGGGCACTTACTAAATACTCAACAAATATCTGTGGAATGAATCAAGGTATGAACTAAGCAAAAGGGGTGTGGAAAGGCATCCTAGGTAGGACAAAATTAAGCGAGGAAAGGTATATAGGTCTTGGAGACAGGAATGTAAGCGAATTGTTTAAGAAAAAAGTACAGACCACTTTGGAGAGGTAGGACTGAATAATATATTGCGAGATGAGGTTGAGAGAAGAATAAAGGCCATGGAATTCCTGTTAAAAAGTTTAGACTGTAGGGGCGGTTGGGTGGTCGGTTAAGCGTCTTTGGTCATGATCTCAACGTTGGTGAGTTCCAGACCCACATCCCCACTCAGCTGTCAGCGAGGAGCCTGCTTTCCATCTTCTGTCCCCTTCTCTCTCCCCCTGCTCACTGTCTCTCTCTCTCTCTCTCTCTCTCTCAAAAATAAATAAACTAAAAAACATTTTGACTTTAATGAGTAGACATTAAAGATTTTTACATTTACATTTGCAAAAAAAAAATGTTTTAGGATGATAAATGACAGACCTGGCATTTGGGTGTGTCTTAAGATAAAGAAGGGGGTGGGGCACCTGGGTGGCTCAGTCGGTTAAGCGGCCGACTTCGGCTCAGGTCATGATCTCAGGTCATGATCTCACGGTCCGTGAGTTCGAGCCCCGCATCGAGCTCTGTGCTGACAGCTCAGAGCCTGGGGCCTGTTTCGGATTCTGTGTCTCCCTCTCTCTGACCCTCCCCCATTCATGCTCTGTCTCTCTCTGTCTCAAAAATAAATAAACATTTAAAAAAAAAATTTACAAGATAAAGAAGGGGGTGCCAATTGTAAATTCTCAATAAATATTTGTTCAGTGAAATGAAAATACATAAGATAGATGGATGGAGTGATAAATAAGAAAAGACCATAGGCACTAGTCCAGCTATGATGTGATAGAAGCTTGAATTAGGATGTTGGCCTTTATAGGGGTTTGAAAGTAAAGCAGAGGAAAAGATAGTCAAATGGTTCGAGGGAATAGGAGGGTGTAGGCACAGACTGGGTCAGTAAAAAACAGGATTTACTAAATGTTCTTGAACACAGTGTGTTCTGTGTGATCTCTAAAGCTAATTGAACAGAATTGGATCCTACCCCAGAAGGCTTACTGTGTGAAATTAAAAAAAGAAAAAAGAAAAAAGAAAGAAAGAAAATGTCTAAAGGCCAAGACTCTAATCTTGGTCTCGTTCAACTTTTTTCCTTGATCTATACCACCTGATGGGAGGCAGGAAATATGTATTTAACATAGCCACATTATACAAAAAAATAATACGAACTAAGGAAAATCTTGTGAAACCACTTAAAATTTTTGGTTGTTTTGTTTTTAGCTTTAGAGCAAAGTAAATACTCTAGTCAATGACAGGAAGATTGATCTAGAGGTGGGAATGATAGAAGCCAGCAGGCCATAGTTTTTATCTCTTTCACATCACACTGGTCTAGAATTGACTTTTCTTTTTTTTTTTTTTTTAATTTTTTTTTAACGTTTATTTATTTTTTGAGATAGAGAGAGACAGAGCATGAACGGGGGAGGGGCAGAGAGAGAGGGAGACACAGAATCGGAAGCAGGCTCCAGGCTCTGAGCCGTCAGCCCAGAGCCCGAAGCCGGGCTCGAACTCACGGACCGCGAGATCGTGACCTGAGCTGAAGTCAGACGCTTAGCCGACTGCGCCACCCAGGCACCCCTAGAATTGACTTTTCAAAGTTATCCAGAGGTAAGCAGATTCAGGGTCACAGACTCCCCATGCTAATAAGACTTAGAAGAAACAAATAAAGCAACTTGTTAAGTTATTTATTTACATAAGGATATAATTGCTCTGAAGATTACAACAGCTGGAAAATCAAGTTATAACCAGAGAGTTATTTGGTAAACATGGATTCAGTCCAGAATACTTTGATTATCTGGTCAGCCAAGATTTCCTCTCTCCTCACTCCAGCCTTTTCTCAGAAAGCTTCTAACTGTATTGGGCATGTACTGACTTTTTTTTTTTTTTTTTTAAACTCTCTGACTTCCCTTTTTACACACTTAAAACTATTAATTCATTCTTTAGAATCAACTGGCTACAACTAAGTAAATCTTAGTATCTAGTTTTTTGTTTTTTAATGAATTTATTTATTTTAAGAAAGAGAGAGCATGCATGTTCGAGTGGCGGAGGGTCAGAGAGAGGAGGAGAGAGAGAATCCAAAGAATGCTCCACGCAGAGCCCAGCTCAGGGCACAAATGCACAAACCCACAAACTCTGAGATAATCACCTGAACTGAGATCAAGAGTTGGACACTTAACTGACAGAGCCACCCAGGTGCCCCAATACCTGTTTGTTAAATAGGGACTCATACAAATAAACACTATTGTCCAATCAAAAATAATTCAGAGACAATTCTAATTTTGACTGTAACTCTTAACATTTTAATTAATGCCATCTAGTTTAAATTTTGAGGACTCACATTTACAGAATCTCAGAAGTCAACAGAAAAGTTGCAAATACAGTTCAAAAATTTTTTTTTCCTCAGTAAACCATTTGAGAATAAGTCGACAAGATTCTTTCAGTACATTCTTCTATGAACCCACCCACAATGCACCCTCAAAAACAGGAATTTAGGGGCGCCTGGGTGGCTCAGTCGGTTAAGCGGCCGACTTCGGCTCAGGTCACGATCTCGCGGTCCGTGAGTTCGAGCCCCGCGTCGGGCTCTGTGCTGACAGCTCAGAGCCTGGAGCCTGTTTCAGATTCTGTGTCTCCCTCTCTCTCTGCCCCTCCCCTGTTCATGCTCTGTCTCTCTCTGTCTCAAAAATAAATAAACGTTAAAAAAAAAAAAACAAAAAAAAAAAAAAACAGGAATTTAACATTGATACCGTCTATTTTTCAGATCTCATTCAAGTTTAATCCATTGCCACAGTGATGCCCCTTATAACAAGTGGATCCAATCCAGAATCATGGGTTGCATTGAATTGTCATAGGTCATGACAGTCTCCAATTCATATTAAGCCACAGAAATTAAAAAAAAAATTTTTTTTTGGTTTATTTATTTTTGAGAGACAGAGAGGGATAGAGGGTGAGCAGAGAGAGAGAGGGAGACACAGAATCTGACACAGGTTCCAGGCTCTGAGCTGTCAGTACGGAGCCCAACCAACGTGGGGCTCAAACTCACGGAGCGCGAGATCATGATCTGAGCCGAAGTCAGACACTTAACCAACCGAGCCACCCAGGCGCCCCAAGTCACAGCCATTCTTAATATTCTCTTCTCCACTCCCGTTTTGTTTTAATTCCCCATTAGTGCTCTGGAGTTTCTTCCCCAATCTCTTGCAAATCTCCTACTCCCTACTCAATGCAAATCTGATACCCAGCTCCCTCCTTCCCACCTACCTCTTCAGTCATTTCTCTCAATTCTGTGCCACAGAATCTTGGGAGCCAGGCTGAAAACAAGCTGCAGGTGAGAAAGTGAGGGTAAAATTCTCTTTGTTGATAGGCTGGGATGTAAGAGCCAAGGCTGGGAGTGTATACATGTTAATACATTTTGGTTTTGTCAGTCTTTCCTGGGTTACCTATTGAGGCCTCTTGATTTATTCAGAATGTTTCTAACTATCTTTAGTATCTATTTACATGTTTTACAAAGATCAGTTAGTTACACATTCAGTCTCCCAAGTTTTCCTTTCTATGCCTTCTTGCATCTTGCATTCTTTATGATACTTTCAGTTACAAGTTACAGCAGACTCAAACTGCCTTTAACAATAAATGGGATCCATTCCCTAACGTGGTGTAACTCAAAAGGCTTTAGCGTTAGTCTGATTCAAAGGTCAAACTTCCCAACTCTTTTTCTACCGTTGGTAAGGTACCATTACCTTATTTTAATCTTACCCACCTTCTGGAAGGAGGGAAAGGACCCCTTTCTGTGCTATATCAGTAGTCCAAATTTGCTTATCTCCCAGAAGCACCCAGAAGATCTCTTGGAATGTAACAATCCTACGTTGGCCTACACTTGGTCACATGCCCACCTTTGAAATTTCTCTTTAACGTTTATTCATTTTTGAGAGACAAAACGTGAGCGGGGGAGGGGAAGAGAGAGAGGGAGACACAGAACCCGATGCAGGGCTTGAACTCCTGAACCGTGAGATCATGACCTGAGCGGAAGTCAGACAGCCAACTGAGCCACCCAGGTGCCCCAACACATGCCCACCTTTGAAATGGTAACTGGCCAGGAGGTGGAATTATGCAGATTAGTTTCAAAGGATCCAGAACCAAGGATGGAATTGACCAAGTGGGACAAGTGTATACCTCAGAATAACAACAGTAATGGTTATCAAGGGAAGGAGATATAATATTGGGGAGAAAAGGATATCTTTCACAGTCTTTCCATGTACTGACTACAATGTAACATTGCAAAAAAGCACAGAAGCTAAGAAGAGACTTGGCTAAACACTTTGTAAATATCTCTGAACTAGTTTTTTTTTTTTTAATAACTTTTTTTTTTAAGTAAACTGTGCCCCCAAAGTGGGGCTCGAACTCACAACTCTGAGATCAAGAGTCACATGCTCTATAGGGGCACCTGGGTGACCCCGTCAGTTAAGCATTCAACTCTTGGTTTTGGCTCAGGGCATGATCTCCCGGTTTGTGGGCTTGAGCCCCACATTGGGCTCTGCACACACGATGCAGAGCCCGCTTGGGATTCTCTCTCTCCCTCCCTGTCTCTCTGCCCCCTCTGCACTCTCTTTCTTTCTCCCTCTCTCAAAATAAATAAATAAACTTAAAAAAAATAATAATAAAAGGAGAGTCACATGGCTCTGACTGAGCCAGCCAGGCACCCTGTAAACCTTAAGAGATTCTTAACAATAGAGAACAAACTGAGGGTTGGTGAGGGGAGGTGGGTGGGGGATGAGCTAGACAGGTGATCGGTATTAAGGAGTATACTTGTGATGAGCACTGGGTGTTGTGTGTAAGTGACGAATCACTGAATTCTACTCCTGAAACCAATATTGCACTGTATGTTAACTGACTAGAAGTTAAATAAAAATTTAAAATAAAAACTATATTGGAGGGTAGTGTTACATGAGAATTAAATCTTTAACCAGAAAAAAAGGACATTAATGAATACTGTTTCAAATTGTTAAATCAAGGGGCGCCTGGGTGGCTCAGTCGCTTGGACGTCCGACTTCAGCTCAGGTCACTATCTCACCGTTCATGAGTTCAAGCCCCATGTCAGGCTCTGTGCTGCCAACTCAGAGCCTGGAGCCTGCTTGGGATTCTGTGTCTCCCTCTCTCTCTGCCCCTCTCCTGCTTGTGCTCTGTCTCTCTCTCTCTCTCTCTCTTTCTCTCTCAAAAATAAATAAACATTAAAAAAAAACAAAAAATAAAAATAAATGAAATAAAATAAAATAAAATAGTTAAATCAAGAAATATCTGTATAAGCATATTGCTGTATTTAAAAATAAGGAGATATCTAGGGGCACCTGGGTGGCTCAGTTGGTTGAGTGACTGACTTTACCTCAGGTCATGATCTCGAGGTTGGTGAGTTCAAGCCCCACATCTGGTTCACAGCTGTCAGCCTGTTAGCACAAAGCCCACTTCGGATCCTCTGTCCCTCTCTCTCTCTCCCTCTCTCTTTCTCTCTCTCTGTCCCTTCTCTGCTTATATTCTCTCTTCCAAAAAATAAATAAAACATTAAAAAATATTTAAAAAAATAAAAATGAGATATTTATAGTGCTAGAAGACTTTTGAAAGTGGCTGCCCTTGGGAAATTACACCAGGTTATGAAATGGAAATCAGCTCTTTCTTTAGGCTGGCTCAGTCAGTAGATCATGTGACTCTTAATCTCAGGGTGGTGAGTTCAAGCCTCACATTAGTCATAGAGTCCACTTAAAAAGAAAAGGGGGAGGGGTGCCTGGGTGGCTCAGTTGGTTAAGCCTCCGACTTCAGCTCAGGTCATGATCTCAGGTTCATGGGTCCGAGTCCTGTGTCAGGTTCTGTGCTGATAGCTCAGAGCCTGGAACCTGCTTTGGATTCCATGTCTTCCTCTCCCTCTGCCCCTCCCCAGCTGATGTTCTCAAGAATAGATAAACGTTAAAAAAAAAAAAAAAAAAAAAAAAAAAAAAAAGAGGGGTGGCTCACTCAGTTAAATGTGCAGCTCTTGGTTTTGGCTAAGGTCATGATCTCATGCTTTATGAGATTGAACCCCACATGGGGCTCTGTGCTGCTGACAGCACAGAGCTTGCTTGGGATTCTCTCTGCCCCTCCCCTGAGCACGCTCAAAGTAAATAAGTAAACTTTCAAAAAAGAAAAGAAAGAAAGAAATTAGCTTTTTTTTTGATAGTAAGTTTTATAATGCTATCTGACATTTCTTAACCAAGCACAGACATTACTTTTGATAAATATAAGGGTTAATAATAATTCTTAAAAGTAGCAGTTAACTAGATGGGGAAGATGAAAAAAAACCACATGAGCACATTGTAAATACATAATTGATATGCAAATGTTAGAGCTTATTTAATTTAAAACGTATAAATGCCATGAGCTCCTTAAGAAGAACTACATATCTCAAAATAAACTCAGTGCAAATGCTTAACAAAACAATGCAGTTTAAATACTTAGAAATTTAGAAGAATAAATAGTCATGGAGATATATAGCATATAACCCAGCAATTCCACTTCTAGATGTGTCTTCTAGAGAAACATTACACATGTTCAAGGAGACATAGACAAGAGTGTTCACTGACTCACTGAGACAGAAAACTGGTGACAAATATTCATCACTAAGGGAATGGATAAATAAAATGTGTATAATTGGACAGAATGCTCAAGAATGAAAGGGAGTGAATCAGATCTACATGTATCATGGATAGCTCTTGAAAACAATGATGAATGAAAAAAGCAGATTGCTGAGTGATATTTACAGTATTACTGTTTATGTAAATAAAACCAATAGTAAAGAATTTCCTATGGATATACATACAAATATAAAAAGTGTGCAGTGCTACCCACCAAACAGGTAATAATGACTACCACTGGGCCAAGAGGTGGAGATTGAATTTGGGGATAGAAGTCAAGGAGACTTTCAGTTTTCTCTGTAATTTTCTCATTTGTTTCTCCTCCCCCCTCCTCTTCCTTCTCCTTCTCCTTGGGCAGTGTTCTTACTCTACAGTGAGGGAAAAAAAAAACAAAAACAAAAACCAGATCAACAAAACAGTATCTATTTTAGAAAAACCTTATTCTGGGCTAACAGCTTTATTTAAAAAAATTTTTAGTCTTTTTTTATTTTTGAGAGAGAGAGAGAGAAAGAGAGAGACACAGTGAGAGAGCAGGGAGGGGCAGAGAGAGAGGGGGACACAGAATCTGAGGCAGGCTCCAGGCTCTGGGTTGTCCTCATAGAGCCTGATGCAGGGCTGGAACTTATGAACCGTGAGATCATGACCTGAGCTGAAGTCGGATGAACAACTGATTGAGCCACCCAGGCGCCCCTTGGCTAACAGTTTTAAAAGAAAAAAATAATTACCTCCAATTTCATTGGAGAAATTTGCACCCTTTATGTTGTGAAAACAATAGCAATACCATCTCTATGGTATTGAGATGGACACAGTTACATCCGTAGTTAAAATCAGTTTGCATAGCCAGATGCAACAAGGTGGCTTCCCGTTATTATTTGGTATATCCTTTTACCTGACCTACTCAGTTCTTACACACCATGCAGTTAAAAGTATGCACTCAAACAAAATAAACATACTCTATGTCTATATCACTGCAACAATAAACTCATGTGAAAAAAAAAGTCAAAGCTAAACAAATCCGTGAAAAGAATGCAAATGAAGTATGAGATTATCATCACTACAAACCAGCAAACCCCTGGAACAACTGGCATGCACTCCAACCAGCTGAGGCCATGATGTTGGGCTCCTGGCTGGCGGGGAGAAAGAAATCCGTGGGAAACAATGCCCTCTTTTGCTCAGTTTAGGGGAAAAAGTCAAAATCTCGGATCCTGTGTGTGTATTTCGAGGTAAGACGCTTGCCAAAATAACATTTTATTCCATGTGGGTGGAACGTAATCAATTATTTCCTTTTCTGTATTTTTTGAATTTCCACTTTATTTTTTTGAATTTCCACTTTATTTTTTTTTTAATTTGAGAGAAAGCAGGGGAGGGGAAGAGACAGAATTTTCTTTAAGATTTTTAAAAATATTTATTTATTTATTTATTTATTTAATTCCTGAGAGCGCACCAGCAGGGGAGGGGCAGAGAGGGAGAGAGAGGGAGACGGAGAATCCCAAGTAGGCTCAGAGCTGACAGCGCAGAGCCAGAGGCGGGGTTGGAACCCATGGACTCCAAGACCATGACCTTAGCCGAAATCCAGCGGGTTGCTTAACTGATTGAGCCTCCCAGGCGCCCCTTGAATTTCCACTTTTATTTATTTTTAACATTTATTCATTTTTGAGAGACAGAGCAGAGCGTGAGCGGGGGAGGGGCAGAGACATAGGGAGACACAGAATCCCAAGCAGGCTCCAGGCTCTGAGCTGTCAGCACAGAACCCGATGTGGGGCTCGAACACACCAACAGAGAGATCATGACCAGAGAGGAAATCAGACGTTTAACCCACTGAGCCACCCAGGCGCCCTTGAATTTCCACTTTTTACAAGGGGCTAGCCTAGGGCATCAAAACTCTACAGTTTTAATTCTGTCACCGACGGACTTTAGTCAAATCACGTCCTCATCCGTGAAATTGGGCGGGAGAAGCCCCGCTAGTCTGAAATCCCTTGGTAAAACCATCCCGCCTCCTGCAGTTTCGTCCGAGAAGTATTTTGGCCCTCTCTGCTTACCGTCCGCGCAGCCTCTAGAAGCAATCCTAAGCTCCGCCCCATGCGCTCCAGACGGCGCGAAAACCCAATTGACAAGAATTCCCTCCGAAGCCCGCGGGTCGGGTCTGCGTTCGGCCTGCTTTCCCGGCCGGGATTGCGGTCCCGGGCGCTTAGCCTGGGGGCGCCTGTGTCGAGGGCCCCCTGCGCTCGCCGGCCGCGCCCGGGGTCCTCGCTGCCCGCGCTTTCTTACCGCCCCTTCCCGCGTTCGACTCGGCTGAGCTGGGCCCAGTCTCCGCGACCGCTCCGGGCGGGTGGGCGCGGGGGGAGTCCGGGACGGACCCCACAGCCCGGCTGCTGCCTCTTCGGGGGCCGGCCGCCTCCATGGCCTTTAGGCTGGCGGGGCCCGGCCGCTCAACGCCCTAGGAGCCGGCATTCCGGGAAGCAGGGAGCATGGTGGGGGTCCTGGCCATGGCGGCGGCAGCTGCTCCCCCTCCGGTGAAGAACTACGAGATTGAGGTGAGCTAGAGAATCTCCGTCTGTAGGAGGTGGGTGAAAGGTGACCCCAACTTTGGATCCGGGAGGGGAAAGGAGGGACCTGGTGAGGCCCCACAGCAGTGACATTGTGTGCAACAATTGCTGGAGTGTGTCGCTTCCTAAAGTCGTGATAGGTACTGACAAACATCGAGATTGTGAGATGATTGCGGGGCCAGGAAAGTCAGGATTTAAAAGATACCTCGACCGGTCCCCAGGTCCTGAGATGTTGGTGGAACTTGATGTTTTGGACTTGTGAGATGTCGCAGAGGATCCCAGGATCAAGTCTGGGTTCATGGTAAGGAATCAGAACTTTAGCGTTGGAAAGAATCTTTAAGTTCCAGTAGTGTATCCATTTACCTATTGGAGGATGACTGCTTAGATTGCCATTACAGGAGTCAAAGTAATTTTTTAAAAAAATCGGTTTCTCATGGTTCCAGAGCTTAACATACTGCAGTTAGGAGTCCCAACGTGGAATGCTGTTATTCTTACGTATTCACCAAATTTCAGTGAAATGCAGTAAGCAGTCAAGCAGTCGTTATATACTCTAATGCCATGAAGTATTGGAGTAGCATCTCAAGCTAGCGTTCTGAAATAGGCACACTGGTGTCCTTGAAGTACGCCAAGATGTATGCTTATTTAACTAGGACTCTCCCTTATTTTTTGGAATTGAATAACTTTTGTCTACTTGCTGGTAGCTGTTACGCTGATATTTGTCTGCTAAATCAAGGGAGTTGCTCAGCTTTCTCCGATGTGAAGGACTTTTGGTACTTGAATGAGACAGTTCTTGATTTTTGTGTGGTCGGTTTATCAACCTTTTTGTTACAGTTTCTGCTTTTGGTGCCCTGCTTAGCCTATTTCATAGCAATGATACTTATTGTTTAGTATTGCAAGGGTGAGGGCCTTGTACACATTATTTTGCTTAATATCAACCCTGTGCTGAGGTATCATTGCCTGTATAATTAGAAAGTTAAAAGTAATATGCTTAAGGTCCCATGCTAGTAGATATCAGAGCCAGCCCTTGAACTTAGATCTGCCTGACTCCAGAGCCTTTGATACGATCTCATGGTAATATAATAATACTGATAACTCATTAACATTTTCTCCTAATGCATTTACCATCTCATTTTAACATACACAATTTTCATCTGTATTTTGCCTCGTAGTCATCCAAATGGTTAGAAATTTGTCCCAATACCATTTATTAAGTACTTCTTTGCTCACTAGCTTGAATACTACTGTTCTCATGTACCAAGTTCTTAAATATATACTTATTTCTTTTTCTGGTTTTCTTTTTTATTTAAAAAAACTAAAAAAAGATTTTTCTAAGTTTATTTTTGAGAGATAGAGTTCTAGTGGGGGAGGGGCAGAGACAGAGGGAGACAGAATCCGAAGCAGATCCAGGCTCTGAGCTGTCAGCATAGAGCCCGACTCTGGGCCTGAACTTACAAAGTGAGCGATTATAACCTGAGCCAAAGTCAGACGCTTAATCGACTGAACCACCCAGGTGCCCCTAAAAAAATTTTATAAAATGTTTATTTTGAGAGAGAGAGCGCAAGTAGGGGAGGGGCAGAGAGAGGGAGACACAGAATCCGAAGCAGGCTCCAGGCTTTGAGCTGTCAGCACAGAGCCTGTCTTGGGGCTTGAACTCACAAACCGTGAGATCATGACCTGAGCTGATATCAGATAGTCAACCGACTGAGCCACCCAGGTGCCTCTCTTCTTCTTCTCCTTTTTTTTTTTAATGTTTATTTACTTATTTTGAGACAGAGAAAGAGCAAGCTCAAGGAGGGGAGGGGCAGAGAGGGAGGGGGAGAGAGAGAGAGAATCCCAAGCACGCTCCACACTGTCAGCGCAGAGCCTGATGTGGGACTCAGTCACACAGACCAAGAGATCCTGACTTGAGCCAAAATCAGGAGTCAGATGCTTAACCGATTGAGCCACCCAGGCTCCCCCCCCCCCCCCCGCCTTTATTTTCTTTCTTTTTTGTTTTGTTTTAGTAATCTCTACACCAGATGTGGGGCTCAAGCTCACAACCCCAAGAGCAAAAGTTGCATGCTCCACTGACTGAACCAGCCAGGCGCCCCTAGCTTTTAATGCTTTCAATGATGATAGCTTTGTGATACCGTTTTTTTCCCCCTTAATGTTAATTTATTTTTGAGAGAGAGAGCACAAGCAGAGGAGGAGCAGAGAGAGAAGGAGACACAGAATTCGAAGCTGGATCTAGGCTCTGAGCTGTTGGCACAGAGCCTGATGTGGGGCTGGAACCCATGAAGTGTGAGATCAACCGACTGAGCCATTCAGGCGCCCCTGCTTTATGATACCTTTTAATTTTCTAGAAGTATAATTCACCATTCATTACTTAATTTTTTAAGATTTTATTTGATAAATTAATTTATTTTTAATGTTTATTTTTGCAAGGGGGGTGGGGAGGGACAGAGAGAGAGAGGAAGACACAGAATCTGAAGCAGGCTCCAGGCTCTGAGCTGTCAGCACAGAGCCCAATACAGGGCTCGAATCCACAAACAGTGAGATCATGACCTGAACCCAAGTTGGATGCTTAACTGACTAAGCCACCCAGATGTCCCAAGATTTTCTTTTTTTTAAGTTTATTTATTTTTTATTTTTTAATTTTTTTAACGTTTATTTATTTTTGAGACAGAGAGAGACAGAGCATGAACGGGGGAGGGTCAGAGAGAGAGGGAGACACAGAATCTGAAACAGGCTCCAGGCTCTGAGCTGTCAGCACAGAGCCTGACGCGGGGCTCGAACTCACAGACCGCGAGATCATGACTCGAGCCAAAGTCAGACATTTAACCGACTGAGCCACCCAGGCGCCCCTTGTTTATTTATTTTTTGAGAGCGTGTGTGCATGGGCGGTCTCTCTCTCTCCCTCTCTCTCCCCACCCCTCAAAAATAAATAAATAAATAAATAAATAAATAAATAAATAAATAAATAAAACACATTAAAACATTGGAAAATTTTATTTGTGGTAAGTGTCCTTCAAAATTTTTACTGGATTAGTAAATTTTGGGATGCTAGGTTTGTTCACTGTGTGCGTGTTTCTTAGAGATAGGATAATTTGTTTTTAACTAAAAAAGTGCAAAGGGAATGGAGTTAATATTTGTAGAGGTTCTACCATGCAGACTTCGTATATTTTCGTGTATGGTGTTCGTTACAAATTTTGTGGGGTAGGTGCTAGTATTCAAAGGTTGTAAACAGAGACCAATAGAAATTAACACATTTGTACGTAAGTATAGTGGCCTTGAAACTTTTTTTCAAGTATAATATATATAAAGTAAAATACACAAATTATAAGTGTATGGCTTGTGATGTAACATTGATTTGAACGTAGGTTTAATTTTAAAGCTCTTTTTGCTTAAAAAAATTTTTTTTTTGTTTATTTTTGAGAGAGAGAGGGAGAGAGGGAGAGAATGCGAATGGGGGAGGGGCAGAGAGAGAGGGAGACACAGAATCCGAAACAGGCTCCTGGCTCTGAGCTGTTACCTCCCGAACTGCGAGATCATGACCTGAGCTCAAGTCGTTTGCTTAACTGACTGAGGCACTCAGATACCCCTCTTTTTTCTAATATATATCATGTTTGTTACCTAAGGGAGCCTTCCTTTTTTTATTCAATTAGGTAAAATATTAGATCCATGTTTAAAATTTATGTTTTGTATGATCTTGCTTGACGTAAGTGCTTTCTTTTCTTTTAAATTGATAGGCGTGCAAAAAGCGAAGGAAAGATGATGACAGATCTTCCTGCAAAACAATTACAAAATATTTATCACCAACAGGGAAGACTGGAGACAGTGTGTTCTCTCCACCCAAATCCAGTAATATTCTGAATTATTTTAGAAAGACGTCCCCCACAAATGAGAAGACACAATCAGCAAAAGAGTGCAAGATAAAATCATTGCCACCATTGCCTGCTGACAGTGGCAAAGACTGTAAAACACCGTTGGGAGTGTTCTCACACATAGAGTTCAAGAAGAGGGGAAAGAGAGTTAATTTATCTCATCGACTAAATAATATTAAAGCTGAAAATGAATCTCCAATTGAAATTAACAGTGACGATAGCAAAGAAGACTCAGGTCTAAATAATGATTTTGCAGAAAGTAGTACTTCTGTTTCACTCTGCAAGAAACGTGTAGAGGTACTTGCAGAAAGTATTCAAGATATCAAAAAACAGTCAAGCACCAGGACCTCCATAAAAAGCTCCAAGAGAGTAAATCCTAAGCAAGGAATCACAAAAAATGATTGCAAAAAAATGAGGAAAAGGAAGCACAGAGATATAATAGATCTGTCCGAAAGCTTACCATTGGCAGAAGAAATAAGTCTCCTTCAAAAAGATGGTAAAGACAGGAAGGAGAGAGTGCCTTCCCTAGCCGATGAGATGGACAGTCCTGCAGACTGTGCAGACTCTAGGGGTGATATAGCTAAACCAGCCCGCTTAAAGGATAGGACAATAACTGTCTCCTACGAGGAATTTTTGAAAAGTCACAAGGAAAATAAAGTAGACCTACCAGACTCTACAGTGGCGATTTGTATTCCTTCTGAAACTGTCGAAGATATAGTCAAAAGCGGTAGTATGAGTGACCCAGAAACCTGTGAAATTTCCCAACACGTACGCTCCAAGACAGTTACCGTTCTTGCACAGGTTCACCCTATTCCCCCCAAAAAGACCCGGAAAATACCCTCAATTTTCTTGAAACAAAAACAGTTGGAAACAGAAAATAGCCTGTCAGATCCTGAGAATGAACAGACTGTTCAGAAAAGAAAATCGAACGTTGTCATACAGGAGGAAGAATTAGAGTTGGCAGTGCTGGAAGCTGGAAGTTCCGAAGCCTCAAAGCCGAAATGCACTCTAGAAGAAAGACAACAGTTTATGAAAGCGTTTAGGCAGCCAGCATCGGATGCGCTTAAAAATGGAGTGCGAAGGTCTTCCGATAAGCAGAAAGAGCTCAATGAAAAATCTTTGAATGATGAAGGAAGAGACGGTAATTCTAAAAAAATCATGGACAATCCTAACATTCAAATGATTTCAAATTATGGCAATTCACAGTCACATACTGACAAAGGAACTTTTCCTAAAGAGAAAAGTAAAAAGCTGAAGAAAAAGGGTAAGAAGATGTTAGATACTGGTGCTACTCCAGGTGAAAGTAGACAGGGAAATACTCAAAAGAAAGGAACAACTTTTTCCTTTAAGGGTAAACAGAGTCAAAATAGGCTTAGAAGGAGTTTAAGACAAAAGAAAACGGAAGTTTTCAAAAACACATTATTTAGCAGTGAAAATCTTGTTGGGGAAGACCCTCTAAAGATTTCCTCTCCGTATAACAAGAAGTCTTCAAGAAAAACCAGCGTACCCATTAATGATAAGGTCATACATTGTAAAACCGAAACCGAAGACAGTCTGGAAAATGTTTCCACACCCAGGTCAAGCAGAAGATCTGTAAGAACCAGCAGCACCCCTGCCGCAATGGTCATTAGAAGTACTGATTCTGAAGATGATAGTCCAATAAAGGCTTCCACTCCAAAAGCAGCCACCTTACCAGAAAAGCATAGCTTATATACGGCAGAATTAATGACAGTCTCTTCTGACTCAGAGAGCCCTATTAGGTAAAGTTTTGTTTCTATTCTGAAGTTCTAAGTGTTCTCCATATATTAGTTGGGAAGGAAAATGCTTGAAGCATTGGAGAGTATCATTTTTTTCTAGAATACCTGATGTATAAGGCACAAAACAGTTTCAAAAATGCTTATTTTTCACATTTAATTTAAGGTCAGGCATGATTTCAGAAGAATTATAGATGTATTTTATTTATTTTTTTAATGTTTGTTTTTAAGGGGGAGAGGGGTGGAGTGGGGGGGGGGGGGGGGAGGAGACATAGGATCCCAAGCAGGTCTGCCCTGACAGCAGAGAGCCCCATGTGGGGCTCAAACTCACAAACCATGAGATCATGACATGAGCCGAAGTCAGAAGCTTAACTCACTGAGCCACCCAGGTGCCTCCTAGATGTATTTTAGATGAGTTCTAACTTTTACTCATCGTAGTTGCTAATCTCTGAATTCTCTGCATCTAATAAACATGAGATTAAAAATAAGTCAGAGCTTTATTTCTTGGGAAACTGAGCCATATCGTATGAGGTATATACTTGCGTGCTGGTTTTGGTCAATGAAAGAGTGATCTTAAGAGGTAATTTTACGATTTCTAAAAGGAAACGTTTTATATTGTTTAAGAGTTTGAGTTTGGCTTACTTTTGATCAGTAGTTTGAAACTATTGTAGGGGGTATTTTTGTTTTTAAGAACTGTCCAGAAATTGAAGCCCTAGGTGGTTCTTTTCTATACTTAATTAAAACTCTTACACATAATCATAAAACGCTTCTGAATATCTTTTTTATTCCCAGAATGAAATTCACCAGAATTAGTACTCCCAAAAAATCTAAGAAGAAATCTAAAAAAAGATGTGAGAAATATGAAGCAACCGATGGAGATTTTACTTCTCAGACTAGAAAGGTAATTGGAATATTCGGGTATTCCGTTTCCTAAAACAATAGCTACTATTAGAAGTAATGTGCCAAAAGAATATTCACATATTTTATAGATTGGTTATATTAACTATAGCATATGTTATTACTCACTATTTTTCTATTTCTCTAGTTAGTTTATTAAGTGGTCAACATATCTTATTGTGAGATGAGAGCAATTGATAAGGACAGTATAATTTGCTTAGAAAAACTTTTCTTGGTAAGAGTTACATGTTAGTCATTTTCCTTAAGGCTGCTTATAGGTTATGATTCAATTTTTGGTTTATTTCTATAGATCAGAGGCCAAAAAGTAGGATCTGTAACTCTGGGACAGGTCCGAAAACCCTTGTACTATTGATATTTTGGGCTGGATAATTCATTTGTTATAGGGGACTCGTGCATTGTAGGATGTTTAGCAATAACTTAGGCCTCTACCCATGACATATGAGTCGCTGTCCAGCTCCTCTGGTTATGACAACCAAAAATGTCTCCACACATTGCAAATATCCCTGGGAAGGAAAAAAAAGAATCGCACATCACTCCCCCCCCCCCCCCCCCCCCCCCCGCCGGTTGAAAACCTTTACCCTAAAGGGAAAGGTAGGATATATAAGAATAATTTAGCTGCTTTTTTTTTTTTTTTTTTTTTTTTTTTTTTAATTTTTTTTTTTTTTCCAACGTTTTTTATTTATTTTTGGGACAGAGAGAGACAGAGCATGAACGGGGGAGGGGCAGAGAGAGAGAGGGAGACACAGAATCGGAAACAGGCTCCAGGCTCCGAGCCATCAGCCCAGCGCCTGACGCGGGGCTCAGAGCCTGACGCGGGGCTCGAACTCACGGACCGCGAGATCGTGACCTGGCTGAAGTCGGACGCTTAACCGACTGCGCCACCCAGGCGCCCCAATTTAGCTGCTTTTAAAAATAATCTGCGTATCCACACCTTGAGAGAATTGGATTCTCTCCAGGGTGTAGGCACAGGTATGTGTGGGTTCACAATGCCCGTAAGGTGATTCTGATATAATCCTTGGGTGAATGGCACTGCTACAGAAAGTTGTTATCTCTTTCATTGTTATTTAACAGCTGTCATTTTTTTTGACTGCTTATCACATTCCAGGCACTATGCTTAGTACTCGTCATTAATGTCATAAAGTAAATATTTATCCCTGTTTTGAAGGACAGTGGAGCTAAAGGAGGTGAGAACATTTTTCAGAGTGGATGAAGTGACGTGCAGTGGAAGCCAAGCTGGGTGGCTGGGACTAGAGGCCGACAAACAGGGAGAAAGTAGGGTGCCATCAGCAATGAAGTTCCTGGTGTTGTCAGGGGTAACCAAATAAGGCTGGGAGGATGGGTGGATATGACTGTTTTTGAGGTGATAGGATTATTGATGGTTTTAACTTTATTTTTCTGTTTTATGTATAAACATGAACTTTAAAAAATTATTTTAGTTTTTTTAATAGCAAGAGAGCACGAGCAGGGGAGAGGGGTGCAGGGAGAGAGAATCTTAAGCAGACATGACACCACGTTCAGCTCAGAGCCTGGACACGAGGCTCGATCCCATGACCACAAGATCATGGCCTGAGCCAAAATCAAGAGTCAGACACTTAACCGACTGATCCCCCCAGGCAGCCCTATAAACACGAACCTTTAAGAACTTTTATCAGGAAAGAAAAAAAAAAACTATTAGAAAAAAAAAACAAACTAATTTCAAGTAACGGCAGAATTACTTGCCAAAATGTGTATGTGTATGCTTTTTTCACATTCACTGAAACATATCTTTTTGTGTAACAGTTTATTTCAGTAATTGAGTTATCCATTTAAATTTAGGTGGATTATTTTGAATACGAACTTAATAAGGTTCATCAGCCTGCCAAAAATTTTGCTAGCAGAACAACAGAAATCTATCACTCTACTATACAGAAGATTCTACTATAGAAGAAGATTCTACTCTATTGTAGAGTAGAATTCTACTCAAAGTAGAATCTTTGTTTTCCTAACCTTCTTACATATATTTTGAATATCCATGCCTATGCTTTTCAATAGTTTTTTAAAAACATTTTGAAGGTTTTATTTTATTTATTTATTTTTTTAATTTTTTTTTTTTTAACGTTTTTATTTATTTTTGAGACAGAGAGAGACAGAGCATGAACGGGGGAGGGTCATAGAGAGAGGGAGACAGAATCTGAAACAGGCTCCAGGCTCTGAGCTGTCAGCACAGAGCCTGACGCGGGGCTCGAACTCACAGACTGTGAGATCATGACCTGAGCCGAAGTCGGACACTCAACCGACCAAGCCACCCAGGCGCCCCTTGAAGGTTTTAAAAAACAGCAAACATTTGTTTAAAAACAGAAGTTTATAAAATTAAAAGTGAAAAGTTATTATCTACTCTCTAGGGGTAACACACTTAAAAAAATTTTTTTTAACATTTATTTTTGAGAGAGAGGGAGAGACAGAAACAGCGTGAGCAGGGGAGGGGCAGAGGGAGAGGGAGACACAGAATCCAAAGCAGGCTCCATGCCGCCAGCACAGAGTCCGCTGCAGGGCTCCAACCCATGAACTGTGAGATCATGACCTGAGTGGAAGTCGGACTCTCAGCCGACTGAGCCACCCAGGCTCCTCAAAGGGTAACCCATTTTAATAGTTACATTAAAACTATTAATGTCTTTCTAGACTTTTTCCTATGATTAAATAGGTATATGTGACTTTTAAAAGGGATCATATAATGTAAACTGTTGGGCACCTTGCTTGTTGGATGTCTTTAAACATAAAAACCCGTAGAACTCAATATGGAAAGCACATTGTCTGGAAGGTAATATTTAAATGCACAGGATCACTTCGTACATCAATGGCAAAGTCAGGCCTAAAGGCCAGACTTCTTATCTAGTGCTCTTTCCCATACTGAATGCCTTTTCAGCCTCTCTCTAGTGGATTCACCCTAAAGGTGACTAAAGTCAAATAGATGCCATGAAGATGGTGGGGAAATAACCAACAATTCTAATCCATACAGACATCTAATATAGACATCTCTCTGGGTGTTTTTCATGAATGTAATTATATTTATCTGAATAAATTTCTAGTTAAAAATAAAGGTAGACACATTACATTAGACATGTTAATTACACTAGACACACTAATTTCCTTGGTAAGATTTAAGTAACTATTTCTTTGTCTTTTTTAATACGATTTATGATTATAGTTTTATATATGTTTAGTGGATTTTATTATTTATTAATTAAATGTTTGAGAGCGAGTGAGTGAGCTGGGGAGGGGCAGAGAGAGGGGGAGAGAGAAAATCCCAAGTAGGCCCCATGCTGTCAGCGTGGGGCCTGACATGGGGCTCCATCTCACAAACCATGAGATCATGACCTGAGCCGCAATCAATAGTCGGATGCCTAACCAACTGAGCCACCCAGGCGCCCCTGGATTTTATTTTTTACAACAGTTTTAGGTTCACAGCATAACTGAGTGGAAGATACAGAGATTTCCCATATACTCCCTGTACCCACACATGCATAGCCTCCCATATTATCAATACCAGAATAGTACATTTTTTAACAATTGATGAACCTGCATTGACAGATCATTATCACCCAGAGTCCCGAGTTTACATTAAGGTTCACTCTTGGTGTTATACATTCTGTGAGTTTAGATAAATGTATAATGACATGTATCCATCATTCTAGTATCATACATATAGTGTCGTATCACTGGCTTAAAAATCCTCTATGCTCTGCCTGTTCATCCCTCCTTCCCCGCCTAACTCCTGGCAACCACTAACCTTTCTACTGTTTCCAAAGTTTTGCCTTTTATAATTTCTTTCTATTATTAAATATAAAATGTTTGCCACTGATCTAAGTTTTTCAAATTTTTGTTTAGGCAAGCAGTGCTTCAAAAAGTATATCAAAAGCAAAACAATTGATTGAAAAAGCAAAAGCTTTACACATTAGTAGGTCAAAAACTACTGAAGAAATAGTGACGCCCTTAAGACGTTCATCTAGACATCAGACGCTTGCTGAAAGGAAGGAATTGTCAGAAACAGCAGTAAGTATTAGAAATATTTATTGGTGTGAGTTCTGTCCTATTCTGCTGCTTGGAGAAGGAGGAGGAAGCCATATAAAGTTATAGGTAGAATTGTAAGATACCCCTGAGGTTGTGGAAAGAATATCATTTGCATTTCTGTTTTAAAAGCTCTTCGCTCCTTTTGCAAAAGCATACAGTCTGCATCCTCATCATGTCATTTGAGATCCTTCATAGGCTGAATTAGCTCTTCCCTTTCCTCCTTCCTCATATACACACTTTTTGCTCTAGTCACACTGAATTATTCCTTCCTCCCCAAATGGTGCAACTTTTATTTCCACTTTGTAGTCTCAGCTTGAAATGCATATACCAAATACTCTTTTCTACCTGAGGAATTCCTACTCATACATTAAGTCCTGCTAAATGCTACCCTGTTTTCTTATGTATGTATGTATGTATGTATGTATGTTTATTTTTGAGAGAGTGCAAGTGGGGAAGGGGCAAGGGTGGGGGGCGTGGGGACAGAGGAGTTGAAGCAGGCTCTGCGCTGACAGCAGTGAGCACGATGCACGGCTTGAACTCAAGAACCATGAGTTCGTGACCTGAGCCGAAAGTCCAATGCTCAGCTGACTGAGCCACCCAGGCACCCCTGCCTCCTCTTTTTTAAAACCAGCTTTATTATAGAGATATAAGTCACATACCATACAATTCACTATTTAAAGTGCCCAGTTCACTGGCTTTTAATGTATTCACAGAGTTGTGATTCCATCGCCACAATTTTAGAGTATTTCATTACCCCAAAAAGAACTCCTATTTCCCTTAGCTATCACTTCCCAGTCTCCCCTCCCTCAGCCCCAGGCAACCACTAATCTACTTTTCTGTTTGTATAGATTTGCCTATTCTGGACATTTCATATAAATGGTATCATATAACATATGGCCTTTTGTGCCTGGTTTCTTTCACTCATAGTGTTTTTGGTGTTCATCCATATTGTAGCATCAATATTTCATTTATTTTTTATTGCCAAATAATACCACTTTGTATGGCTATATCACATTTTTTTAACCCTTTCATCAGTTGACGGACATTTGGATTGTTTCCACTTTTTGATTATTAGGAATAATGGTACGAACATTCTGATACTTCCTCTTGAAAGCTTTGTTGGTGCCTTCAAGACAAGTAGTTTCCTTCCCAAAATGTACTTAACTTCTATGGGTTTTTTTGTATTTTAGTCAATGTTGCTCTCAACCTACCGTGTTATGATTGAACTAGCTCTCCCTCTGTCCCCTAAACCCTGGTACAACCTTGAAGCCAACTCTTGTTGCATTTGTCTGTGTATGCTGTATTGCCTGACACATGGTAGATGCTTAGTAAATGTGTACTGACCACCTGAAAGCATATCAGACTTTATCTAATACATTTATAGGATGTATAGCTCTCAAAGAGTAGAGCTAGAACTTGTATAGCTCAGTGATACTGACTCTTTGGTCTGGAGTAAAGTCTTTTGGTTGCTTCTTTAAAAAAGAAAACCCATGGTAATAATAAGTCCACCCTTTGATATGTGAACTTGAATGGTATAGCACAGGCTATTGTCATTTACGACATATAGCGTATGTTTTCTGTGTCAATCAGGTAGTGTCTGATGAAGAGATGGATGGAGCTGCTAATGTAATTATCTTACCTCTGGCTTCTAGCACTGTAATCCTTTTGAAATTTAAAACCTCAATTGTATGACATATTGTAAAAATGTTTTTCTTATTCTGTCTTAGGACTCTGTAATAATAATAGATTCAGATATTACTTCTTCAAAGCAACCCGAGAAAAATCAGAAGAATCTTCAGTGTCTGAATGACGTGCTAGGAAAAAAACTTAACAAGAATCCTAAAAACGTACCAGGTAATGAGATCTGATAATGTTTGTGACAAATATTAGAATGCTTTGGAGGAATTATATTGCTTTCATTTTAATTTAATTTCTTGTCTTCTAAAATATGAACGTTCAATTATATTACATATTTCTATTTTAATAAGTAAAGTTATAATGTAGTGAAGAGTTTTATAAAGGTAATTGTGTGTTTTCAAGTTATTGCATTTCTTTCTATTTAGCTGCAGTTAAGGTAGAGATTCCCAAACCTGATAATCAAAATCATCTGAATAAATTAAAAATTTTCTTTAAAAAAAAAAAAAAATTTTTTTTAATGTTTATTTATTTTTGAGACAGAGAGAACCAGCATGAGCAGGGGAGGGACAGAGAGAGAGGAAGACACAGAATCGGAAGCAGGCTCCAGGCTGAGCTGTCAGCACAGAGCCCAACGCGGGGCTCGAACTCACGAGCTGTGAGATCATGACCTGAGCAGAAGTCAGCTGCTCAACTGACTGAGCCACCCAGGCGCCCCAAATTAAAAATTTTCTGGGGCGCCTGGGTGGCTCAGTCGGTTAAGCGTCCGACTTCGGCTCAGGTCACGATCTCGCGGTCCGTGAGTTTGAGCCCCGCGTCGGGCTCTGGGCTGATGGCCCAGAGCCTGGAGCCTGCTTCTGGTTCTGTGTCTCCCTCTCTCTCTGCCCCTCCCCCACTCATGCTCTGTCTCTCTCTGTCTCAAAAATAAATAAACGTTAAAAAAAAAAAAAATTTTTTAAAAAAAAAATTTTCTTAAATCTTTAGGTCCTTCCCTAGGCATATTGATTAAGAATCTCTGGAGGGGGATTGTGGGAATCTGTAGTTTAAACATTCCCAGGAGATTCTGATAATGCTATTGGGAGACTAGATGATTATATAGAACATTTTTTAATTAAAAAGTTAGTTTAAAAAAAAAAGTTTTGTTAAAGTTGAGAAGAGTTCATTTTTTTTAAGTTTAAGAAGATAGAGCTATAATTGAAAAGTATCTGGAGGTAAGTAGAGATGATAAACTTTGATACTAACTTAACTATTTATTTTTCTAAGGGAAAGTGAAAGTTGCTCCTTTATTTCTTACCAGAAAAGCTCAAAAAACAGCTGATCCTATTCTTGGTTTTGATGAAAACAGGTCAGTCTAATACAAATTTTAAAATGCTGAAATGTCTTATGGAATGTATTTTGTATTTTTTCCTTGACTTTGATGAGAAAGCATGTACATTATCATTTGAACCTTTAATAAGTTTATTTATTTATTTTTAGAGAGAGGGAGCACGAGTTGGGGAGAGGGGCAGAGGGGGAGAGAGAGAGAGAATCTTAAGCAGGTTCCATGCTTGGTGCAGAGCCGGATGCGGGGCTTGATCTCGTGACCCTGGGATCATGACCTGAGCTGAAACCAAGAGTTGGATGCTTAACCAACTGAGCCACACAAGCATCCCAATAAGTTCATTTCTAAAGATGACAATATTGACAGTGCTACAGTCACAATTTGAAGATCAGACATTTTGTGGCCATCTCTAGATAGAATAGTGGAAAAATAAACCAAAAGCACCAAAGAGCTGATTATGAACTTATTCCGTATATATTTAAATACCTGCTATGAGGGTGCTGGGCTGGCTTCGTCGGTAGAGCACGTGACTCTTGATCTCAAGGTCATGAATTTGAGCCCCACATTGGGGGTAGAGATTACTTTAAAACAAAAAAAGTAAATAAAATGAAATCTTTAAATACCTGCTATGTACCAGGCACTGTTTTTCATACTAGGAATATTTGGGGGAACAAAACAAGACACCTTCCCTGTCCTCATGAGGCTTACACTCTAGAGGGAAGACAATCTGTGATAAAACATTAATTGGGCCATCAAGTGAAAAATTGCAGTTGTGCTAAGAAGGAGAGGTACAGAGTTTTATTAAGTTTATATTAAGTGGATTTGGTCTGGTCAAAAAAGGCTTTGCTGAGGAAATGACATCTGAACTGAAGGATGAGCAGGAGTTCACCAGGGAAGGAACAGTGTTCTGGCCAGAGGGAGCAATCTGCAGAGTCCCTATAGCTCGAAGGAGCATGGTGAAGAGAGAGGTTGAAAGAATGCTCGTGTGACTTGAGCAGAGAGCTTGGGTGAGAGGAATGTGGGCCTAAGCTGGAGAGGTGGATGCCAGCCCACGTAGCACCTTTAGGCCGTGTGAGAGAATTTGTCATTTTGCCAAGGGCAATAAGAAACAGAGGGTTTTAAACACAAAATATGCACATAAATGTTTGGATTTCGGGAAGGTCTTTTCTGACTGCTGGATTGGTTTGCTAGATCAAAATCCATAATGATTAATTAGATCTGGGGGGTAGGGGTAGGAGAGATGAAAGTGAAGGTGACACTCAAGTTCTGGTATCCCTGTGCAAGTGGATGGCATGGTGGAAGACCAGGTTTAGGGACATCATGGGTTCAGGTTATTTTTTTCCTGTTTCACTCTTACTGAGGTATAATTACATATTGTTAAGATGCACAAATCTTTTTTTTTTTTTTTTTTTCCGAGGGATGGAGGGGCAGAGGGATAGAGAGAGAGAGAGAAAGAGACTCCCAAGCAGGCTCCATGCTCAGTGCAGAGCCAGATGCAGGGCTCAATCCCATGACCCTGGTATCATGACCTGAGCCAAAGTCAGGAATCAGACTCTCAACCGACTGAGCCACTCAGGCACCCATTAATCTTTTTTTGATTGAAGTATAATTGACATACAGTATCCTGTTTCAGATATACATGGTAGTGATTTGATATTTTTATAAATTACAAAAAGATTCCCATGATAAGTCTCGTTACCATTTGTCACTATACAGAAAGTTACTACAGTTGATTGACTATACTCCCTATGCTGTAGATTTCATTCCTGTGACTTAATTATTTTGTGACTAGAAGTTTGTACCTGTTAATCCCCTTCCCCTATTTCTCCTGCCTCCACCCTCTCCCCCTCCCCACTCTGGTAGCCAACAATTTGTTTCCTGTGTCCATGAGTCTGTTTCTGTTTTGTTTATTTGTAAAATGCACCCTTCTCTTTTTTTAATGTTTATTTATTTATTGTGAGAGAGAGAGAGAGGGAGTGGAGAAAGGGAAGAGAGAGAAGGAGAGAGAGAATCCCAAGCAGGCTCCATGCTCAGTAAGGAGTGGTGTTCTCAGTTTCACTGTGAGATCATGGCCTGAGCCTAAATCAAGAGTCGGACACTCAACCAACTGAGCCACCCAGGTGCCCCTAAAAATGCATCATTCTTATTATTTTTTTCTTTTTTAATGTTTATTCATCCCTGAGACAATGCAAGAGAGTGCAAGCAGCAGAGGGGCAGACAGAGGGAGACACAGAACCTGAAGCGGGCTCCAGGCTCTGAGCTGTCAGCCCAGAGCCTGACGCAGGGCTCGAACTCACGAACCATGAGATCGTGATCTGAGCTGAAGTCAGACACTCACCCGACTGAGCCACTCAGGTGCCCTTCTTATTTTTTTTTAATGTTTATTTTTTAGAGAGGAAGGGGGAGACAGAGAATCCCAAGCAGGCTCCAGGCTGTCAATGCAGAGCCCAGTGTGGGGTTTGAACTCCCAAACCATGAGATCATGATATGAGCCAAAATCAAGAGTTGGATGCTTAACCAACTGAGCTACCCAGGCGCCCCCTAACTGCACCATTCTTAAGCATACAGTTTTCATAAGTACATTATATCAAGATTTAACATCTTTCTTTTACTCTGAAAGGTTACTCTTTTTCTGTTATTCCTACCACCACCATAACAAAAGGTTACCGCTATACTGATTCTTAACCATTGATTAGTTTGATTTCTATTGCCATGGATTAGTTTTGTTAGTTTTAAAACTTTACGTAAACTTCAGAACTTCATGTAAATGTATATATATGTGTGTATTCTTTTGTATCTAATTGCTTTTGGTCAGTACACATACACACACTATCGTTTTTTAAATCAACTTTATTCAGGGGGGTCTGGGTGGCTCAGTTGGTTGAGCATCTGACTTTGGCCCAGGTCATGATCTCGTGGTTCGTGGGTTCGAGCTCCGCGTTGGGCTCTGTGATGACAGCTCAGAGCCTGGAGCCTGCTTCGGATTCTGTGTCTCCCTCTCTCTGCCCCTCCCCCGCTCACACTCTCTGCTTTTCTCTGCTTTTCAAAAAGAAATAATTGTAAAAAAAAATTTTTTTTTAAATCAACTTTATTCAGGTATAATGTACTCACAATCATATGCATACAATTGAAGTAAACAGTTTGAGGTTTAACAAACGTACACATCTGTGTAATCATCACAATAGAGAACATTTTCACCACATTCCAGAAAGTTCCCTTTTGCCTCTTTGCAATTAATCCATGTCCCCAACTCAGTCCCACACAATTTCTGATCTGTTTTCTGTTGACATAGATTGGTTTGCCTTTTCTAGAATTTCGTAGAAATGAAATCATACAGGACACTCACTTTTGTCTCTGTCTTCTCTTAGCCAAGGTAATATATCAGTATTTTCTTTTTTATTACTGAGTAGTATTCCTTATATGAATATACCACAGTTTGTGTATCCATTCTTTTATTGATGGCCAATTGGGTTGTTTCCAGTATTTGGCTATTATTAATAAGGCTGCTGTGAACATTCCATTCCATTCCATTCCATGTGTAGACAGTGTTCTCATTTTTCTTGAGTAAATACCTAGAAGTGGAATTGCTCTGTCATTGGGTAGGTGTATGTTTAACATTGTAAGAATCTGCCGAACTTTCCCAAGTGGTTGTTCCATTTATACTCCCACCAGCAGTGTATGAGAGCTCCAGTTGCTAACGCTTGGCATTATCAGACTTTTCTTTTAACGGGTATTTATTTTGAGAGAGAGTATGCACATACAAGCAGGGAGTATATGTTATATACTATATTCTTAAAGTAAGCTCTCCCAAGCAAGCTCTGCGCTGTCAGTGCAGAGCCCAATGCAGGGCTCGATCTCATGAACTGTGAGATCATGAACTGAGCTGAAATCAAGAGTTAGATGCTTAGGGGCGCCTGGGTGGCTCAGTTGGTTAGGTGTCCGACTTTGGCTCAGGTCATAATCTCACGGTTCGTGAGTTTGAGCTCCACAACGGGATCTGTGTTGACAGCTTAGAGCCTGGAGCCTGCTTCGGATTCCCTCTCTCTCTGCCCCTCTTCCTGCTTGCGCTTTGTGTCTCTCTCAAAAATGAATAAACATCAAAAACAACAACAACAACGAAAGAGACGCTTAACCAGCTGAGCCACCAGGTGCCCCCAGACTTTCTAGTGGGTTTCTAGTGGTATAGTATTATTTTTTATTATTTATTTTTTTATTATTTTTAATCAATGAAAAATTTGAACCTTATTGAAGTATAAATTACATAGTCACCCGTATTTAAAGTGTGTAACTTGGTGAGCTTTGCCAGTTGTATATGTAGTGAAAGCACCACCACAGTAAAGATAATGCTTTATTTCTACTATCCAGAAAGTCTTTTCCTCCACAAGCGTCCTCATGCCCTTCTGCAGTCCTCCTCCTAGTCCCAGCTCAGGCAAGCACCTGTCTCTTTTCTGTATGTTAATTTGCATTTTCTAGAATTCTGTATTAATGAAATCGTATGATAATACACTCTTTCATCTGGCCTCTTTCAGTCAGCTTGATGATTTTGAGATTTGTTCATGTTATCAAATACCGTTGACTCTTTGAATTGCCCAAGTCCACTTACGTGGGTTTTTACATTACGATACTGTAAAAATGTATTTTCTCTTCCATATGATTTTCTAATATTTTTGCCTCTAGCTTACTTTAAGAATATAGTATATAATATATATACTGTATACACAACATAACGAACTATGTGTTAATCGACAGTTAATGTTAATCCTTTAGGCTTCCAGTCAGTAGTAGGCTATTAGTGGGTACATTTTTGGGGAGTCAAAAATTATGCATGTACTTTCGACTGTGCAGAGGGTCAGCAACCCTAACCTCTATGTTGTACAAGGTCAACCATATATCAGTAGTTCATTATTTTTGCTGAATAGTATTATATGGATAAACCACTTTTTGTCTACCTGGTTACCTGTTGATGGACATTTGGGTTGTTTCCAGTCTTAAGAATAAAGATGCCAGCAACATTCATGCAGAAGTCTCCTACAATTTTGCTGATGGTTCTGTTAAATAGTGAGAGAATTGATATCTTAACAATATTAAGTTTTCTGATCCAAGAACATTATGTTTCTATTTTTAATATCTTTCATCAGTGTTTGGTGGTTCTCAGTGTAGAGGTTTTATACATGTGTTAAATTCATCTCTAAGTATTTCATGTATTTAATATAATTATAAACGGCATTATTTTCCAATTGTTGGTTTCTGGTATGTGGAAATACAATTGATTCTTTTTTTTTTTTTTAACCTATACCACAGTCCACCATTTCACCTAATGCTATTATCTTATATGCTTTTGCTTTACCCAGTAGAATTGTTTGAAGGAAGAAATTTGCTGGTTTTGGACTACTTAACTTAAATTTCTTAGAAGTTTCTTAGAATTATTCTTATGTTCCTAAATTGGTATACTATGAAACAATTTAAAAAATAATTTATGTTGAAATAACTTTAAGAAAAGTTGCCAGACTACTACAAAGAACTCCTATCCCCTTCACCAAGATTTCCCATGTCCTTGACTGTGTTTATTGAAGTGTGGAGACTCTCAACCTGGGTCTGTCTGATAAAGCAGATAAAGCTAGGATACATATATAAGTATGTATATATTTTTTATATATACGCGTATACTGAAAGCTATTTATAATTGTATATATTACGCAGTTTATCACATATATATAATATGTGTATATTTTGTATTAGCACTTTGTACACTTCTCCTTAAAGTCTACCTTCTGCTATTGGCATATACTCTTTTTTTTTTTTTTTTTTTAAGGTTTTATTTTTAAGTAATCTCTACACCCAACATGGGGCTCGAACTTACAACCCCAAGATCGAGTCACATGCTAGGGACACCTGGGTGGCTCAGCCCAACTCTTGATTTCGGCTCAGGTCATGAATTCACAGGTTCATGAGATTGAGCCCCACATCGGGCCCTGTGCTGACAATGTGGAGCCTTCTTGGGATTCTGTCTCTCCTTCCCTCTCTGGCCCTCCCCTGCTCATGTGTGCGTTCTCTCTCTCTCTCTCAAAATAAATAAATAAACATTAAAAAAAGAAAAAAGTTGTATGCTCTACCTACCAAGCCAGCCAGGTACGCCAATCTCATACCTACTTAGCTACAACTTCACGAATCTCTTCCTCCTTCCCTCCAACTAACAGTAAAAAAAGCTACACCTCCTCTTTTCTGAGATAAATGCCTCCACACTGGCTTTAAATCTCTTCTTTCCCTCATTTCTCTCAAAAAGGAAAGGAAAAGAGAAATGGAAGTCTTTGCATCCTCTTTTTACTTACCAACTCAAACTTCTGTTTGTAGAGAATATTACAATTCTCCATATATGGCGGGTTAGGAAGGGCAGATTAGCTATTGTATCACCCTCTCCCCCTTCCGCTGCTCCCATATCTGATCCTCCTTGCCTCCCTCCCACCGAAGTCGGGACTCTTAGGATTAGCAATATGAAGATAAGCCAGGTAAAACTGAGGCATCAGTAAGAAAGGCCCTAATGGTCTTGCTACTATATTGGAAACATCACATTAGAAATTCTTATATTAACTTTTTGAAATATAGCACTTACTTTGTTTTCTGATTATGATACAAATGCATGTTCTTTTAAAAAGAAGACAAAATACACAAGGGAAAAAACTCACCTACCACTCATAGATAGACTCTGTTAACATTTTGCTGGATGTTCTTCAAGTCATTTTTTTTCCCTCTATATATTTACTTTTATTTAATTTCTTAATACTGATAGTTTTCATTTTTATGATAAGCAAAAGTGAATGTGCCCAGCTAACATCTCAGATAGCGGATTCATTTTTTGAAATTAAAAAGTATTGTGTATTTTTTTAAGTGTTTATAACCTTAGCTTTCCTTTGTCACATCATTTTCTTAAAAGCCAAGATACATCTGAAAAGTCTCAGGATTGTGATATGCAGTTTCAAGCCAAGCGCGACTTCCTAATGAGCGGTTTGCCGGATTTGCTGAAACGACAGATTGCAAAGAAAGCTGCTGTATTAGATGTGTACCTTGCAGCGAGTACTAGTTTCCAGAGAGTTGTCCACGTACAACAAAGAGATGATGGTGAGTTTATTATAATTAAATATTTTTAAATGCAAGGCGCCTGGGTGGCTCAGTCAGTTCAGCGTCCGACTTCGGTTCAGGTCACGATCTCGCAGTTCGTGAGTTTGAGCCCTTCTTGGGCTCTCTGCTGTCAGCCCGTCAGCACAGAGCCCACTTCGGATCCTCTGTCCCCCTCTGCCCATCCCCTGCTTGCGCTGTCCCCCAAATAAATAAGTATTAAAGAAAGTATTTTTAAATGTTAGAAGTAATATGAGAGTGTAAGTTGACTTGAAATGAGGCTAAAGTTTAAAGATAATTCTTAAGGAGATTTTAGTGAGAATTTGCAGTATGTGTTTCATTGTCTATTCCTCAGTCCTGGACTCCCTGTTCTGCATATGGGGTGTCAGGGCAAGAGAGCCAGAGGCATCCTCAGCCCTCACCACCTTATGCAGCGAAGAGCAGGCGTGCGGGCGGGACCTCAGGTGGATGTTGTTCTCCAGGGAGGCACTGTATTCCCAAAGGAAGGCAGTGGTCTTCACGCATGCAGCCTGTGTGTGAACAGATCACCTGTAAGACTTTCTCAGAGGAGCTCCAGCCCTGTCCTCGTCCGATGGGCTGTTGAATGTGCAAGGGAGTTGTTTGCCTCCTTTCCAGAACAGCTTTTCCTCTCTCGTTGCATCTAAATCCCTCCTGGAGCAGGTAGCAAGTAGCTCCACACTCCAGTTCACCCTTTCCTCATATACACCGTGCACAAGGGTGAGCTGTTTGCACAAGCCTTCTGCACGGTGGTCTTAGCTTGATCAGAACCTGTTTCTGGTTGGATTCAAATGCTACCGCAACCACAATCTTACTTGACTTACATAGTTTTTAATTACCAAAAGTGTACAGAGCTTTATTTCTTTTCCTTGTCGTTGCTCCTACCTAGAGCGTTTTGTGTCTGTGAGTGTGCACACTCGCGTGCGTGCACAAAAGCATTTGTATTCTTCTCAGCTGGCTTTGTGGTTTGGTTTAATGCACTCCTTCTACTCCTAAAATATGCTCTATGTTCTCTTCTTTCTTTTTTCCTTTTGTGTTTCTGACCTTGATAGCTTTTCGGTTTTGTTCAGCCTCCCATTTGTACAGGGAACTTCCCAGCCAGCCCTTCTGGTGATATTCTTCTTTCTCTTTCTTCCTCAGCTCTGCCATTGGCCATTCGATGGACGAAGCCCTTCTTGTTATTTTCACCAGTTCAGTTTTATACGGCATATTCCAATAGTATATTCAACTGTAGAAGTTAGTTATACGTTTCTTCCCTGATTTTGATCAACATTTTCACCAGAGTGCTACTGTAAAACTTATCATATGTGTTTGTGCATCAGGAGATGAAGCAAGCACAGAGACAACCTCTCTCTTTTAGAGCCTGAAGAGTTGGGGCACCTGGGTGGCTAAGTCAGTTGACCGCCCGGCTCTTGACTTTGGCCCAGGTCATGATCTCACATCTCGTGAGTTTGAGCCTCGCATCGGGCTCTGCGCTGACCGTGAAGAGCCTGCTTGGGATTCTGTCTCCCTCTCTCTTTGCCCCTCCCATGCTTACTCTCTCTTTCTCGCTCTCAAAATAAATAAAAATAAACTTAAAAAAAATAGAACCGGAGGAGTTAATCACACATTTATTTACTGGTATGCCAGGTCTGCCCTCAGAGTTCAAACCTTAAACCAGGATGCAAACTGCCCCTGAAATTCTTACCCCTAGTAGCAAGGGTTGATTTCAAAAGAAACGAAGTTTGCTATCACTTGGTTATTTTAAACAATTGGGAAGGAAGACTCAATATTTTTATTAATTGTATTTGTTGGAGGAGAGGAGTTTGGTTTTTTGAGTTTTGGTATTTTTGTGTTAACTATGTAGCTGTCAGGTCTTTTCACGTTTGCGTATTTGGCATTCGATGTAATGAATGAAGATAATTAAGACCTTTGTTTTCTGTTTTGCTTTAGGATGCCATTTGTGGCATTTGAAACCACCCACTTGCCCTCTCTTAACCAAACTTAAAGAACTGGATACTAGAGTAATAGATCTCTCAAGATGTGTTCTTGCTCTTGGTGAATTTTCAACATTGAATTCAAATTCTAAAAGTACTAATTCTGCTGTTGTGGTAAGTACCAGAGATCCCGGCTATTGTATGGTGTTTCCTTCATATCTTCAGAGGGAAAGCAAACAGATACCTGCTACTGTGGCCTAAAGTTCTTTTTTCCCTGGAGTCCAGTTTTAAAGAATAAATCCCAAATGAGGTAGACATCTCTTTTAAATATTCCTGGAGCTTTAGAAACATTTTAAGAATTAATGGTAGCCAGGGCACCTGGGTGGCTCAGTTGGTTGAGTGTCGGACCTTGGCTCAGGTAATGATCTTGTGGTCTGTGAGTTCGAGCCACACGTCAGGCTCTGTGCTAACGGCTCAGAGCCTGGAGCCTGCTTTGGATTCTGTGTCTCTGTCTCTCTCTGCCTCTCTCTCTCTCTCTCTCTCTCTCTCTCTCAAAAATGAATAAACATCATGGGGCGCCTGGGTGGCTCAGTCGGTTAAGCGGCCAACTTCGGCTCAGGTCATGATTTCGCGGTCCATGAGTTCGAGCCCCACATGCTGACAGCTCAGAGCCTGGTGCCTGTTTCAGATTCTGTGTCTCCCTCTCTCTGACCCTCCCCCGTTCATGCTCTGTCTCTCTCTGTCTCAAAAATAAATAAACGTTAAAAGAATTTTTTTTAAATGAATAAACATTAAAAAAATTCTATAAAAAAAAAGGAATTAAGGGTAACCAGTTTCAAAAGAATATTAGATTATATAGCACATTTAGATATTGTGTAAATCAGCATTCTAATCTAATGTGTAAAGAACAATTAGTTGAAAGAGGGAACAAGAAAAATATGAATTAAGTCCCTAAAAATCTATGCAAATGCAGCTTTGCTGTTAAGGTTTTATTTAGTCACTGAAGCTAATCCTACATTAATATTGACTAGTTATCGACAGAAAATGGTTGGTGACTAATATTAATAGACAATGTGGGGGGCACCTGACTGGCTCAGTGAAGCAGGCGACTCTTGCTCTCAGGGTTATGAGTTCAAGTCCCACGATGATGATCCCACGGGTGTAGAGATTACTTAAAAAAAAATCGAAACGTCTTTAAAAAAAACAGACAATGTGGGTCCATTATTGAGCTTTTTTTTCTTTATTGCAGTTTGTGGAGAGAAGGAAAGATTTGACTGAAGAAGTAAGAAATGTTTTGCTGGAGGAAATTAGGTGGTCAAATCCCGAATTTTCTTTGAGGAAATATTTTTCTTTGCTTCTTAAAAAACGAAGTGAGCACCAGGTACTTTCTGAGTGTCATCGTAAACAAGGTTAGTGATAACTGTTATCATTTACATTAACATTTTGTTTTTGAAAACACTAAGACTTGGTCTTTGACTCTTGGAAGTCCACTGAGAGGATATTGCTTATGGTTGGCAGGGAAAATTGTTCAAGTGTATTAAAGCATCTTGTTCAATGCAATGTTGGCCCCTGCCGTTCTCCACAGGTACAAACTCAAAGACAGCTTTAATTTTGTTAAAATATTAATAGTTCATTTAAGGAAAGCCTTAAGTGAGATCATTTGAACTGACTTGCCTTTATATAACTTGTACAAAAGGCAATCTGAATAACACAATATCCTGCTTGCTTTCAGTGGCCCACATTTGATTCTTGCCTCTTCATTTTGTAGTAATAAGATTGTTGGATATTTTGAAGTGATATTAAGATTTTGGATATTAAAATTTGTTTTTTGTTAATTAGTAAGCGCATGCATTTCTCTAACTTCTGAAATAGAAAGTCCACAACTCAAACCTGATGTGAATCAAAAAGAAACCAAAAGGAAACGAGTGGAAACGGAAATTCAGAAGTCAAAAAGAAAGAAGCCAAACGAGTATTCACAAAGTCCAAAAAAGATAAATGGGAAACCAGAAGAACTTGACAAAAGAAACAACTCCACTGGGATAAAGCCAGACTCTTGTAAAGGCCTTCTTTCTAAAACATCCAGGAAGAAACAAACTGCTTCGAGTACAACATGTAAAATAGAAACAGAAGCAGTTGAAGATTCTGATGTTCTGATAATAGATGATGGCAAAGAGCCTACATCAGAAAGATCTCCTGTTCCTGGTAAATTAGATCTTCTTCCTCTGGGCCTAGAACTTTTTTGTTTTTTCTTCTTGTTCATTTTCTCTTTAATATATGTTCTTTGCAACATTCAAACAATATATGTTTATAAAACAAGAAGTGGAAGCCTTACTAATTATAATCACAGTCTTACAGAAAACCACATTTAACAGATAGGTGTTTGGTCTTTGATTTTTCTGTGTGCTTTTTAAACAACCTGGGATTATATCTCTTTAACATGTCTCTGACTTACTCCCATTTGGGTTCTTTAGCTTTTTCAAAAATATTCTATTGAATTGATTAATTCGTCCATTTATGTGGCTGAATGGATGTTTTAATATTTGTATAGAAAGTCTCCTCTATCATTTTTTTAAAAACTATTCATGTATCGGGGTACCTGGGTGGCTCAGCTGGGTGATCATCCGACTTCGGCCCAGGTCATGATCTTGCAGTTCGTGGGTTTGAGCCCCACGTCGGGCTCTGTGCTGATAGCTTGGAGCCTGGAGCCTGCTTCAGATTCTGTGTCTCCATCTCTCTCTCTCTCTGCCCCTCTCCTGCTCTTGCTCTTTCTCTCTCCAAAAATAAACATTAAAAAAAATTTAAAAATAAAATTCTGTTCATGTGTCTACTCTGCTGAATAAACTGTAGATTCTCTTACTCCACAAATCCCACTGGGGTTTGATTTTGCATTAGTGTATAGATTAATTTGGAGTGAATCGGCATGTTTACCACATTCAGTCTTCTCAAATGGGAGTGTGGCACATCTCCATTTACCTAGGTTGACTTTGTAGGATATTTTAATGTTTCTTTTCAGGGATCAAAGGATGCTTCACAAAAATTACGCTGCCTTTATTCTTTAGATTATTTCCTAAGAAATAATAAATTCCTTTTCATATATCATGTTTTTTTAGTGATTACTTAAATTTTAAGCATGTACTTCTATTTTTTCATAATTTTTTGTAAGTAATCTCTACCCCCAACATGGGACTTGAGCTTACAACCCTGAGATCGAGTCACATGCTCTGCTGACTGAGCCAGTGAGGCACCCCTAATTTAGTACTAACTTTTAAACTTTACTTCCATGAGACTTTATGGCAGTTAGTTTTTTGGGGTTTTTTGTTTTTTGTTTTGCTAATTATTTTTTTAGTGTTTATTTATTTTTGAGACAGAGAGAGGCAGAGCACAAGCAGGGGAGGGGCAGAGAGAGACACACATAGAATCCGAAGCAGGCTCCAGGCTCTGAGCTGTCAGCACAGAGCCTGACGTGGGGCTCGAACTCATGAGCTGTGAGGTCATGATCTGAGCTGAAGTCAGACACTTACCAACTGAGCCACCCAGGTGCCCCTATGGTGGTTAGTTTTTAAGGGGGAAGAATTGATATGAAGATATGAAGAATTTTAAGTGTAATGTTAAGTTTTGAAATTGCCCTTTTGACATTTTGTAAATATAAATACTGTACAAATATTCATTGTTTACATGAAACAATAATGTAAATGTGTAAAAATATATGCTTATGTTAAGGAACAATGCTTCAATGTATATGTTTTGCTTTAGATTCTGGAACTGAAGACATGCTATGGACAGAAAAGTATCAACCCCAGAACTCCAGTGAGCTCATAGGCAATGAGCTAGCTATAAAAAAATTACATAGGTTGGTAAAACATGTAAAAGAATTGAGAAATAGTTTTACATTTAGTTTGTTTTGAATCTAGTTTGTTTAGTTTGTTTGAATCTAGTTTTACTATTTGTTTTATTTATACTAAAATATAGAAATCATAAAGTATTACTTGTATGATAAAATCTTTGTAAAAAAGAAAATTAAGAAAAACATGAAAAGTAAATATCCTTCTTTTCTATTTCTACTCTCTAGAGGTAACAACTATTAAAGGTTTCTTGTAGAATCTTCCAGAAAAAAATTTATGCGTATGTTAGCTCCTTTCTTCCTAACAAATAGGGTCATATTACTACTAATTCAGGTCCATAGTCCTTTGTCCACAATTCCCACATCCAAAAAAGTTCTGAAAATTAAAAGTTACTGACTTACGGTTTTTATGGATCCCACTTGGTAGGAGTTCATACCTTTTTAAAAATTTTTTTTAACGTTTATTTGTTCTTTGAGAGAGAGAGACACACAGCGCAAACAGGGAAGGGGCAGAGAGAGAGGGAGACACAGAATCTGAAGCAGATTCCAGGCCCAAGCTGTCAGTACAGAGCCCTATGCGGGGCTTGAACTCACAAACCACAAGATCACGATCCGAGCTGAAGTCAGATGCTTAACTGACTGAGCCACCCAGGCGCCCCTCATATCTTTTTTTAAAATAAAAACATTAAGTGATTATTTTGTAATACCAGAGACCCCAGAGGGGTATTGTGTTATGTGTGGTATATGTACCAAATTACTTTTCTAGTATCTAAAAAATTTTGAATTCTAAAACTCACCTGGTCCAAAGGATTTCATATAAGAAATAGGGGCCTATAATAATAGTTAACACTTTGAGCTTAGTACTGTTCTAAGTGCTTGCAATGTTCTTAGCCCCTGTAAGCCTTACAACTATACTATGAGAGTAAATACTGCTGTCCTCATCTTATAGATAAGGAATGGACCTACAGAGGTTGAATTATTTGTCCAGGGTCACCCAGCTTGAAAGTAGTGGGGCTGGAACTCAAACTTGAGCAGTCTAGCTCTAAACTAGAACTTAATCTTTCTGCTTATACTTAGCACTGTGTATTAGACATGTTTCATATCATCACACAGTCTACCTGAACTCTTTATAGTTGTTCTGTACTGGTTTCATAGGTGAGGGTACTGTAGTGTCTCTTTTCTCCTACTGAAGTACTTTTATGTTTTTCCCTTTGGAACCTAATCTGAACAAGGTTGCAGTGGATATCCTTATACATACAGTGTTGTATATTTTGGTAAAAAATTACTTCCTTTAGAAATATTTGTGCCCATGTAAAAATATTTTACTATTTCGTTGATTCAAAGAGATATTCTGTGAATTAGTTAATTAACACATATTTTCTTATGGCAGTTGGTTGAAAGACTGGAAGAGACGAGCCGAATTGGAAGAAAGACAGAATTTGAAGGGAAAAAAAGATGAGAAACAGGAAGGTATCTTGAGGCATTTTCTCCATTTCACTGAACGTGTTTAGTTAGATTGGCTCTAAATGTGTATGAAATTTCTTAATTGTATTTTATATTTGATTTCCTAGTTTTTGTAAATAAGTGTCTAGCATCTATTGCTGCCTGAGCAATTATCAAATGATAATTTGCATTTGAATAATTTTTCAGATCTGTTGGATAGCATTGATTTTAAAGGCAGTTCAGATGATGAAGAAGAGAATCGCCTTTGTAATACTGTTCTGATAACAGGGCCGACAGGAGTGGGGAAGACTGCCGCGGTGTATGCGTGTGCTCAGGAGCTTGGATTTAAGGTTAGTAACAGCTACGCCAGGAGGATGTTAATGTAACTGTTGCACTCGAATTAAAGGAAGACCGACCATTCTGCCTTGCTTTCATGTATTCTTTCAGATATTTGAAGTCAATGCCTCTTCTCAGCGCAGTGGTAGACAAATTCTGTCTCAACTGAAGGAAGCTACCCAGTCCCATCAAGTGGACAAGCAAGGTGTAAACTCTCAGAAACCTTGTTTTTTTAATAGTTACAACCTAGGCAAGTCACCAAGTAAGTAAATTATTTTGCTTAGGTCATAACCTTTGAGAGAAAGTGAAATCTACAAAAAGAATTTTAATCAGCATTTTTTTTTTTTGCCTTTTGTTTTTTAACCTTTTCCTATACACACACGTGCGTGCACCTTTTTTATGTTTTCCTGGATGGTTTTAAAATAAACCTCAAGACCATCATATAATTTTATTTGTATGTACTTCAGTAGGTATCTCTAATTGATAAGGGCCTTTAAAAAGCATAACCAGGGGTGTCTGGGTGGCTCAGTCTGTTAAGCGTCTCACTCTGGATTTCAGCTCAGGTCATGGTCTCACACAGTTTGTGGACTCGAGGCCCACATTGGGTTCTGCATTGACAGTGCGGATCCTGCATGAGATTCCCTGACCCTCCTCCACTCACACACGTGCTAGCTCCCTCTCTCAAAATAAATAAACGTAAAATAAAATAAAAAGCATAACCACAGTAATCATTATTAGACCTAATGAAATTAGCTATATATCTTAATTTGATCTAATACATACTCTTATTTTGGTGTTCTGTTGTTTCAAATGGTTCCTGCAAATTTGGATTCAAACAAGGTTTACATCTTACATTTGACTGATGTCTTTTAAATATCTTCCAGTCTCCCTAATAATTCCCTCATCCTTTTCATATCATTTATTTGTTGAAGAACGTGGGTCATTTTTCATAAAATCTCTCACATTTTGGATTTTGCTGATTGTATGTTCATGGCATCAGTTAACATATTCCTCTTCCCTATATTTCTTGTAAACTGGCAGTTAGATCTGTGATATTGATTAGATTAAGGTTCTGTTTCAGGGCTACCATACATGCATAGGCGGGGCTGTGTGCTTCCTATGGCATCAAAGCCGAAGATAACTTTTGTGATATTCACATGGCTCAGTGAGTTCAGTTGTTTTCAGGCTGATCCATCCATTATAAAGTTCCCCGTCACTCTTTTATGTAGCCATGAATGATCTTTATCTAGTAGACTGTTTCATTAGGAGTTAAAAAATGGGTGATTTTGTAATTCACTGAGCCTTTCTGAATTTATTAGTTGAAATTGTAAGGAGAATTTCTCTTCATCAGTTGTTTGGACACTTTGACATACAATTTGTACAGGAAAGGCATGAGAAATGTTTCATTCTTTCCTTTTTAAAAATTTATTTTGTTTGTTTTTTTAGAGAGAGCATGAGTGGGGGAGAGGGGCAGAGAGAGAGAATCCCAAGCAGTCTCTGTGCTCAGCGTAGAGCCTGACGTAGGGCTCAATCCCACAACCATGAGATCATGACTTCTGAGCCAAAATCAAGAGTCAGACGCTTGATGGACTGAGCCACCCAGGCACTCCCATTCTTTTCTTTCATTTATCAGTTCTTAAAGTAATGGTGCCCTAGTAATCTCTAAAGTTATCCAATGAGTTTTTGGGTAGTCTACTTTTTTTTTTTTTTTTTTTTTTTAGTATTATGAGGAACTCATGGATTTGTATCTATTTAATGTGTTTCAGTCCTTTGTGCTCATTATTCGTTGTGGCTATTACAATTTTCTTTTTGTCACTAGTTTAAACAGCTGTGATTTTGATGTGGGTTGCTGGAGTTTTCTTCATGTTTCATGTGGTTGGGGTTTGTTGAGCTTCTTGGATGTATGTGTTTATAGTTTTCATCAAATCTGGAAAATTCCAAGCATTGTGTCTTTTTTACTCTTAATTAAAATAGGTTTGACATATAACATTGTATAAATTTAGGGCATACAAGTGTTAATTTGATACATTTCTATATTGTAATATGCTTGCCATTGCATTGATAATTAGCATCTCTATCATGTTACATAATTATCACTTCTTTTTAGTGGTTGGAATAATTAAGTTATAGTCTCAGGAAGTTTGGTGATTATAATACAATGTTGCCTGTATTTACCATACTGTGCATTAGATCTCTAGGATTTATTTACTCATTGCAAGTTTGTACCCTTAAACAATATTTGTCCTGTCCCCGGTCCCCTTCTCCTGGCAACCACCATTTTACTCTCTGTTTTTGTGAGTTTGACTTTTTAGATTCCATATATAAGTGATGTCATACAGTGCTTGCTTTTCTCTGTCTGACTTACCTCACTTAGCCTAATGTGCTCCAGGTCCATGCATGCTGTCATAAATGGCAGGATGTTCTTTCTTAACGGCTGAATAATATTCCATTGTGTATATATACCACATCTTTTTCCATTCATGCATGGGTACTTAGGTTGTTTCCATAGCACATTCTGTCGTGAATCATGCTGCAGTAAACATGGGAGTGTGTATATCTCTTCAAGATCCCATTTTTGTTTCCCAGAAGCACAACTATAGCAGATCTGTTTTTAGTTTTGGGGAGAAACTTCATGTTGTTTTCAATAGTGGTTGAACCAGTTTACATTCCCCTCAACAGCTCACAAAGCTCCCCTTTTCTCCACATCTTCTCCAGCACTTGTTATCTCTTCAAATAATTTTTCTCTTCTCCTCTCCTTTGACAATTTTAATTATATATATATTAGACCACCTTGAGTTGTCTTCTAGCTTGATGATTGCATGTGCAAGTTTTCAGTCTTCCTTTGCTCTGCATGTTTCATCTTGGATAGTTTCTAACTATTCGAGTTCACAGATCTTATTTTCTGCAGTATCTAGTATACTGTCAGTGCCATCCAATGTATTTTTTTATTTCATACATTGTAGTTTTCATTTCTAGAAGCTTGACTTGGGTCCTTTTTATAGTTTCTGTGTTACCATGCCCAATTTTTCCTGTAAGTTTTTGAACAGAAGAAACACAGTTATGACTATTTTAGTCATAGTGTTCTTGTTTATTAATTAGTGTTCTTGTCTATTAATTCTGTCATCTGTGTCATTTCTGAGTTGGGTTCAGTTAATTGATTTTTTTTTCATTATGGATTGTATTTTCATGCCTTTTTGGTGCCTGATAATTGTGATCAGATGTCAGACTGTGTGCACTTTGTCCAGGTGCCCCTTGTTGGGTATTGGACATTTCTACATTCCCATAACTATTCTTGAATTTTGTTCTGGAATACATTTAAGTCACCTAGAAACAGTTTGATCATTTTGGGTCTTCTGCTATATTAGCAAGACCATAGCAGCATTTAGTGTAAGACAAATTTTGCCATTGCTTAGGTAAAATCCTTCTGAGTACTCTGTCCACTTCCCCATTAATTCTGAAGTTTGCCGTTCTCTCTAATGGGAAGAGGAACTGTTCCCAGCTCTTTGTAAGCCTTAGATTATTTCTTCTAATCTTTCACTGATCACTACTCCATTGAAGGCTTGAGGGAGACGCTCTGCAGATTTCTGGAACACTCCGTGGAGGTCTCTGCTCTTCACTATTCTGCCCTGTGATTGCAATCAGCCTTGGCCTCCCTGGAGGCCTGTTCAGTCTCCTGAACTCAAGGAAACCTCTGGACTGGCTTCCCCCTCTTCACTGTGGCCTATACATTGTCTCAAGGCAGGAACCAGGCAATTCCTGGGGTTCATCTTGTTTGTTTCTTCTTTTAGGTATCACTGTCCTTTTTTGCATTATTTCCAAAGTCTTAAAAAGCATTGTTTCATATATTATGCTTAGTTTTTTGCTGTTATTTCAGATAGATTGGTAACTCCAGTATATGTCTTGGCCAAATGCAGAGCCCTTTTTTCTTTTTGTGCTTTTTGACTAGCAGTAACCTGACTTAATTGGCTCGTGTCCTTTACACATAGCCCCGGTAATCTCTGATATTTGTTTTTGCTTTCTGGCTTGTTAAGATGTTCCAGACCTAAAAGGTAGCTACTTCTCCATGGAGCTGATTGTTTTGGTGAAAGATCCTTTAAGAAGATTATAGAAATAAGGGCACCTGGTGGCTCAGTCGGTTAAGCGTATGACTTTGGCCCGGGTCATGATCTTGCGGTTCATCTTGTGAGTTCAAGCCCTCTATTGGGCTCTGTGCTGACAGGTCAGAGTCTGGAGCCTACTTTGGATTCTGTGTCTCCCTCTTTCTCTGCCCCTCCCCTGCTTACACCCTGTCTGTCTGTCTGTCTCTCAAAAATATATATTAAAGAAAAGAATATATCAATAAAATTTAGCCAAGTACCTACTACCTACTAGGTATATTATTTAAATGTGGCATGTATTTTCTTTTTTTTTTTTTTAATTTTTTTAATGTTCATTTTTGAGAGAGAGAGAGTACAAGCAGGGGAGGGACAGAGAGAGAGGGAGACACAGAATCCTCCAGACCCCACCTAATGTGGGGCTCGAATTCACGAACTGCGAGATCATGACTCGAGTCGAAGTTGGACACTTAACCTACTGAGCCACCCAGGTGCCCCTTGGCATTTATTCTCTAAAACCAGTCTTTGGACTGATGCCAATCCATGATCAAACAATCCTTGTACTATGCCAAAATTAGAAAAATAAGGACAAAATAGTGAGTTTTTTATAAATCGCAATCTCTTCAATATAAAGAAATATTTTTTTATTTTAAGATTATGTTCCAGGGCACCTGGGTAGCTCAGTTGGTTGAGCGTCCAACTCTATTTTGGCTCAGGTCCTGGTTTCACGATTCGTGAGTTCGAGTCCCATGCTGGGCTCTGGGCTGCTGGTGTGGAGCCTGCTTGGGTTTATGACATAATAGTGATGTCTAGGATAATATCTCAAATTCAAAATTTTCGGTAAGTTTTCAAACATCCGTAATATGCAAAGAATATCACAAGATCTGTGGAGATGGGGTGCAAGAAAAAGAATAGGACAGATACAGTCATGGAATTGTGCACATGTGATGGTACAGGAAAAGATCGTGCTCCTAATAATAATTTGCACATGGGAGGACTGAATCGGAGCACTTGGAGGGGAGAAAAGACATGCTCTGGTACAAATGCCTGGTGCCATGGGACCTCAGGAGGGTAGAGATCAAACATTTGCTTTTAAACTTTGTATTGATCCTCCAGAGTATCCTTAAAAAAACATTCTTTGCTTGTGATATCCACATACTATAGGGAAACTGAAGTCGGATAACAGTGTTCTGTCTGTGCTCAGTATGTACATTATCTCTCTTCCTCCAGCCTCCTCTGAACCCAGGCAGATGTACAGAAAGTGAACGGAGGGATTATGAACATTATTTGCTTCAAGGATGTATGTTTGTTTGGAAAAGAATGTCTTTTCCAAATGCCCAGTTTTACCTTCTCTGATGATAGAATAACTGTAACAATATGCTAATATCTGTACACAGTGTAAGAATGAAAGAAAACTTCTGTATCAATTTTTAACTGGTAAGACTAGAAATATAGGCTGTGGATAACTCAGTCTTACCATCTGTTTAACTTTTAGAATATTTACCTTTACGTAAATTTGGTTTTGGCAGAAAAATTAAGCTCTCCTAAGAAAGTTATTACATCACCAAGGAAACTTCCTCCGCAGTCACCACAAAGTAGCGTACCAAAACGAACACTTCCGCCTAAAACTTTGGCAAATTACTTTAAAGTTTCTTCTAAGCCAAAAAAAAATGAAGAAATAGTACTTCTGGAAAATAATAAAGGTAAGACATTAAATTGACAAAATATATGTGATATTTTTTAATAATGACCTTCATACATAAAATATCCTATTTCATGAGTTCCTATTGCTATTTATTTTTTTAATGTTCTAATTCTTGTTTATTTTTCTGTAATCTATTTTTCTAAATGTTTATTTTTGAGAGAGGGAGAATGAGTGTGGGTGGGGGAGGGGCAGAGAGAGAGAGAGAGAGTGTGGGATAGAGGATACAAGGCAGGCTCTGGGTCAGGTTTCACAAACCAAACGTGAAATCATGACCTGAATCGAAGTCGGACGCTCAACTGACTGAGCCACCTAGGTGCCCCTATTTTTATTATTTTTAGAGAGAGTGAGACCACAAGCAGTGGAAAGGGGAGGGGGGGAGGGTGAGAGAGAGAGAGAGAAAGAGAAAGAATCTTAAGCAGGCTCCAGGCTTAGCGTGGAGCCTGATACGGAGCTCGATCCCACAACCCTGGGATCATGACCTGAGCTGAAATCAAGAGTTGTTCACTCAACTGACTGAGCCACCCAGGTACCTCCTACTGCTATTTATTAAACCTCAGCTACTTTGAAGGTCATACATATGGGAGTTTTGATATTTTGTTTCAGCTTTTTTCTTCCCCCACCCTTGTTTCAGTTTTGATAGGGGGTTTCACTTTGAGCTTAGTTTGCAGAAATATCCGGTGTTCTGTTAAAGGTTGATTTGAATCTAAAATATTAATATTTTGTTTATGCAGGAATCAAAAATTCTTGTGAACAGAAACCAATTATTCAGACTAAATCTACAAACACAACTAAGTCAAATGTCAAAGAATTTGGAGCTGAGGAATCCAACAGGAAAAACGCAACATCTCTCATTCTTTTTGAGGAGGTAGGCTTGTGGACATACGTTCATGATATCTTATAATACAAATTTTTGTATGAGGTGCCTGGATGGCTCAGTCAGTTGAGTGTCCGACTCTTGATTTCAGCTCAGGGCATGATCTTGCAGTTCGTGAGCTCGGGCCCTGCTTCAGGCTCTGCTCTGACATTGCGGAGCCTTCTTAAGATTCTCTCTCCCTCTCTCTGCTCCTCCCCAACTTGTGCATGCACGCGTACTCTCTCTCTGTCTCTCTCAAAATAAATAAACATTAAAAAAAACCTTATTCTACAGATTACTACATGTGTTACTGTGAAGTGTTGTAAAATAGCCAAGAAAGTCAGGAAGACTTGGATCTATTTGAATTTTAAGTGAATGAAACTGCAACCATAGAAGAATTTTTCAGAAAGATGATTAATGCAATTCAGGGTTATTAATTATTGTTCAGTGATTATAGAAATTATTCTGATTCATACTTGTTCAGGTATAGGTGACTGCTTTTTTTTGGTTTAATATTTATTTGATAATTTTTTTTACTTATAATGGTGTAAAACATTTTAAGCTTTCAGTGTGGGCTGAATTCACAGTGTTCATAAATTTAATAAATTCATAAATTTTGTCTCTGACAGACTTACAGTGTATCTAGTATGTGTACATGACATATCCAGCACACGTTTTGTTACTCAGTACACTAATATTCTCATAAATGGTTCTTAGGTTGATGTCATTTTTGAGGAAGATGCTGGGTTTTTGAATGCAATCAAAACATTCATGGCAACAACTAAAAGACCTGTAATCCTTACTACAAGTGGTAGGTAACAGTGATTTTACAGCTAATTACTTTTGGTTAAAATATTTGAGAAAGCCTCAAATTTTAGTTAGAAATGTTCCTTTAAAAGTCTGCTAGTGGGGCGCCTGGGTGGCTCAGTCGGTTGAGTGGCCAACTTCGGCTCAGGTCATGATCTCACAGACTGTGAGTTCGAGCCCTGCGTCGGGCTCTGTGCTGACGGCTCAGAGCCTGGAGCCTGTTTCAGATTCTGTGTCTCCCTCTTTCTGACCCTCCCTCATTCATGCTCTGTATCTCTCTGTCTCAAAAATAAATAAACGTTAAAAAAAAAAAAAAAATTAAAAGTCTGCTAGTAAAGGGGCGCCTGTTGGCTGAGTTGGTTAAGCATCCGACTTTGGCTTAGGTCATGATCTCAGTTTGTGAGTTTGAGCCCTGCATCAGAGCTCACAGCCTGGAGTCTGCTTCAGATTCTGTGTCCTCCTTCTCTCTCTCTGTCCCTACCCTGCTTGCACTCTGTCTCTCAAAAAATAAATAAACTTAAAAAAAAAAAAGTCTACTAGTAGGGGCATCTGGGTGGCTCATTCAGTTAAGTGTCTGACTTCAGCTCAGGTCATGAGCTCACGGTTGTGAGTTCGAGTCCCACTTTGGATTGTCTGCTGTCAGCAGCGAGCCTGCTTCGGATCCTCTGTCCCGCCCCCCCCCCACCTCTCTGCACCTCCCCTGCTCATGTTCTCAATCTCTCAAAAAAAATAAACAAACATTAAAAAATAAAAAATGAAAGTCTACTAGTAAATTAACTTTTTTTTTTCTAAAATTTGGAGGCTCCTAGATCATTTCTTAAATGAAGAATTACTCAAATTTATGATCAGTTCGCAGCTTTGAGTAATTATAAAATTAATATGTTACCTTGCAAATGGCACCAATCATCATTCACTGGTCAGAACTTTTTATGGAACCCAGCCTTTCTGCAGTTCCTTAATATTGAACTTAGCCATTCCTTAACCCCTGAGGACACTTCCATATGGATTATTGCCTATTTTAAAGTAAGTTGTAACCAGCCTGATTGCTCTAAACTTCCTAATAATTAGTGTTTGGTGTTCAATTTTAAAACTCATAGTTTTTTTTTCATTATAAACACTGAATTATAACACTGTTTTCTAATATTTTTCATTGCACATATTCAGTAGCATATCTCTGCTATGAATTTCTAGAGGAAAATAAATGTTAGTTTATGTCAGACTCCACTTATAAATTAATGGGTCATTTGACTGTTAGTGATTGTCCTCTAAAAATATTGATATAAATTGTATTATTCAAAGGTTACATGACAGTTTAATTAAAAGATCAATTAGTTTAGGTCAAGATAAAAATTCACTTCCTTAATGATTTATAATTTGCATATTTTTATTACCAATGAGATACAGAATATTTTCATAGAAAAAGTATAACTGGACAAAGTAATTTAATGGTCTTAATGGTTTTTTAAAATGTTTTTTTTCCTATAGATCCAACATTTAGTTTAATGTTTGATGGCTGCTTTGAAGAAATTAATTTCAGTACTCCTTCACTTGTAAGTTTCGAATTTTGATCATAAATCATATATCACAATTCTGTAAAAGATGGTTTCTTATGATAGTGCCAGTGTATCTTCAGTACATTGCTGATTAGGAGAGTGAACATCTCTGCCCTGTTCCTGATGGTAGGGTGAAAAGCATTCTTGACCATTAAGTGTGATATTAGCTGTATATTTTCATAGATGGTCTTTATCGGTTAGCTGTATTTTTATTGTGAATGGTGTTAAATTTTGTCTGGTGGGTTTTTTCCTGTCTTTTGAAACAATCATCTGGTTTATCTTTTTAATTCTATCACTATGGTGAATGATGTTGTTTGATTTTTGGATGTCAGACCAGTCTTGCATTCTTAGGATAATATGGTCATCCTGCGTTGTGTCTTTTATATGTTTCTGGATTTGAGACTTTTTCCCTGTACTTTGTGAATATATTGTAGATTCTGTTATGTTTGTGTGAACAAATATTCTCCTGTAGTATGTGGCAGCTAAAATTTCTGTTCCGTTCTTTTCGTGTTAGCTGGGCTGCTTTGAGCGAGGCCCACACATGGGAAGTTCAGGTATCAACCAGGGATTTGCATTCTTCTTTTAGCTAGAGTTTCTGTTTCCCTACTTTCACTGAACTCCCCTGTCACTTTCCAGCTACGGCCATCATCCCAAACTCTATCCTCTGGTTCAGGCCAGCAATACTGTGAGTTTGTGTCTGAGTTTTAGCCACCATTGCTGCCACCTGCCCTCAGTCAAAAATCAATTTAGAGGAGGTAGGAGAGGATGGGAGTTCATCCAGGGCCATTTTCTTTTGTCCAAGTGTTGATTTCCCTTCAGTTATCTTCTGCTCTGGTTACTCTCTTGTGCCTTCAAGTAGTTTGTTTTTTATATTTATTTGTTACTGACTGTAGACTTTATAGTTATTACTGAAGGCAAGGTGTGTCTGATAATAGGGTCTTTGTTATTGAAAGAATTCCTAGTTTGTGGGAAGCAAAAGTCCCAGAAGTATTCAGGAGTAATGTATGCACATAAAATAAAGTCAAAAATTTAATAGAGGAAATCTTTTAATTGTCTTGTTAACTTCAAGGTAAAAATGCTAGTGATCTTGTAAAATATGCAAAATGTAAATACAATTTTATTTGTTTCAGCTTTTCAAGGTAAAAAGCTTTCCATAAACAGCGGGAAGAGAAGAGTATATGTTTTGTCATTTTACAAAAAAATATTATAGCAGTATTGATGAAAATGCTAAATAAAATGAAAATTTTTACTTGGTCCATTTATTCTTAAGAAATTATATGGGTTTTTTGTTTTTTGATTTTTGTTTTCATTTTGTCTCATAATGTTTCTTGTTAACTTACATGTATACGTTTGTGCATGCATTGATATAATTTTCTAACTCTGGCTTTTAAAAATTATATGAGTATTTTTCAGTATTGTAGTATTCACATTTTTTTTCTTCTATAGTACTCACATTTATAATTTTAATGGCTGTGAAATATTCCATCAAGTTGTACCATTATTTAAGCTTAAGGGAATTTCTCAAGGTTTAATAACCTTGCCTCCAGGGTTCGTGTTGGAAAATTTCCCATAAAAGTTTCCTTACTGTTTTTAGACTGTATAGTTAATAAAATAAGTATATGTAAAATCTTTTTAATTTAGAGGTATATTCCTTTATATTTTTCTAGATCAGTTTCACTCTCAAGAGCTAAGATATTGTGAATTTTAGTGAAATTTGTCCTACTTTTAGATATGTATTACTGATGTATTTCTGTTAACTCTACAATTCACCATGTTTCTTTTTTCTTTCTCTGTTTGTTGCTCAGCTAAATGTTGCCAGCTACCTACAGATGATCTGCTTAGCTGAGAACTTTAGAACTGATGTGAAAGACTTTGTAACATTGTTAACTGCAAATACTTGTGATATTAGAAAAAGTATCCTTTACTTACAGTTCTGGATTAGAAGTGGAGGTGGATTTTTAGAAGAAAGACCATTATCCCTTTGTCGTAAGTTGATCTGTTATAAAAGAAATTTTTATAAGGGGACCCTCTGTTAAACTATATGCTGTACCAAAATATCTGAAAGATTTAAAAAATTGTGAGCATCCAGAGATCGTATTAATCTTGAAAATAAACATACATATGTCAATTTAGTTGATTAAAATTTTGTAAACACGAAATGTGGTTAGAGTAAACCTGCACATGGAACAAATTGTTACTTCGACATTTATAAGCATAGTTTCTTATAAACAAATAGAATTAAATATTATTTAGCAACTGATTTCCTTTTTCCACTTACTAAAAAACATGTTGGTGATTTTCCCCATATATAGGTTATTTTTGTCTGACTGTAAGTTCTCCTTTAGTTTCAATAGTCTATCATTCTTTTCTCATAAGAACTTTATCATTTCAGAAATGTTTTATTTCTTATCAATCTTTAGTCTCTGTTACCGAATTGAAGTCACAGACATTTATTGAGGACTTTCTCTATGCCAGGTCCTGTGTTTACATGAATAAGACATGCTTCCTTCCCTGAAGAAGTTCATAGTTCTGTGGTTTTCATGCTCCATAGTCACAGTTCTGTAGTTACAGATCCTGCTCTGGGAAATACACAAATATTTAAATAAAACCAAGGTGAAGTTCTGTAATATTAATCCCCTGTCAAGTTTTTTTTTCCTTTGATTAGTTCCAAATTTTAATGTGTTATTCTTTTTCGAGTTAGCAAACGCATATATTTAATTCAGTGTAAGCTTTAACTGTTTCTTAGAAGTAAATATGATAAATAAGACACAGAAAAATCTTCTTATAAAAAACAAATTAGTAACTATTGCCGTATGACTGGAAATAAAATGCTATACCAAGAACTTTCAAAGAAAAAAAACGATGTCATTATTTCTATTCTTGAAGATTTTATATGCATTTTATTTCTATCTTAAAAAATGCAGCTATGTACTCATTGAGAATTCAAACAGTACAGAAGTATGTAAAAGAAAAGTAAAAGGTCTCCCCCCTTCTTAAGGTTAGCCACTGTTAGAGCTTTATCTATGCATGTGCAAATATTGCTACCTACTTATTTAGCAGAGTTAACCAATACTGTATGTACTGTTAAGCAGTTTGCTGTTTTTACTGGAGAATGTGTTGTTAGTACGTACAATTTTAGTCCTCTCTTTTTCACAGCTGCATGCTATTCCATAATAGGGAATGGATGTAACGTAATTTAATTAACCATCACTTATTAGTGGAAATGGAAGTTACCTTTTGTTGTCATTAA